>NC_086453.1:195613076-196213076 GCF_028390025.1 Pseudophryne corroboree | reverse complement strand
ATTTTTCGGGTTTTGTGTTTTGGTTTTGGATTCGGTTCCTCGGCCGTGTTTTGGATTCGGACGCTTTTTGGCAAAACCTCACCGAAACTTTTTTGTCGTATTCGGGTGTGTTTTGGATTCGGGTGTTTTTTTCCAAAAACCCTAAAAAACAGCTTAAATCATAGAATTTGGGGGTCATTATGATCCCATAGTATTATTAACCTCAATAACTATAATTTCCACTCATTTCCAGTCTATTCTGAAGACCTCACACCTCACAATATTATTTTTAGTACTAAAATTTGCACCGAGGTCGCTGGATGGCTAAGCTAAGCGACACAAGTGGCCGACACAAACACCTGGCCCATCTAGGAGTGGCACTGCAGTGTCAGGCAGGATGGCACTTCAAAAAAATGCACATGATGCAAAGAAAAAAAGAGGCGCACCAAGGTCGCTGTGTGACTAAGCTAAGCGACCCAAGCGGCCGACACAAACACCTGGCCCATCTAGGAGTGGCACTGCAGTGTCAGGCAGGATGGCACTTCAAAAAAATAGTCCCCAAACAGCACGTGATGCAAAGAAAAAAAGAGGCGCACCAAGGTCGCTGTGTGACTAAGCTAAGCGACCCAAGTGGCCGACACAAACACCTGGCCCATCTAGGAGTGGCACTGCAGTGTCAGGCAGGATGGCACTTCAAAAAAATAGTCCCCAAACAGCACATGATGCAAAGAAAAATGAAAGAAAAAAGAGGTGCAATTATGTTGTATAAACAGGACATGCACACTTTAACGAACCCATCATTTCAGCGACAGGGTCTGCCACACGACTGTGACTGAAATGACTGGTTGGTTTGGGCCCCCACCAAAAAAAGAAGCAATCAATCTCTCCTTGCACAAACTGGCTCTACAGAGGCAAGGTGTCCACCTCATCATCATCCTCTGATTCCTCACCCCTTTCACTGTGTACATCCCCCTCCTCACAGATTATTAATTCGTCCCCACTGGAATCCACCATCTCAGGTCCCTGTGTACTTTCTGGAGGCAATTGCTGCTGGTGAATGTCTCCACGGAGGAATTGATTATAATTAATTTTGATGAACATCATCTTCTCCACATTTTCTGGAAGTAACCTCGTACGCCGATTTTGGCAATTCAGCACCAATAATATAAGAGGCAAAAACAACCAGGTTGGAAATCTACCTGCAGAATCACTGAAAACCTGTAGGCTATTACACTTACCCACTGGGGTCTATTTAGACTTACACTGGGGCGGATTCAGAGCCGGATTCACACCACATGGGGCCCTAGGCAAGTAACTGGTTTGGGGCCCCCTACCACTGACCTGTGGCTGCAAAAAAAAGTTATATTTTACACCACTGTTTTTGACCACGATAGCAGGATTATAGCGTAAAACTTCTTAACATCAGAAGTTTGCACTTACCACCTGACAACCTCAGATTCTTCCATGATGCTCCTGAATGGCAGCCAGCTTGAAAAATAGTCCTCTTCAGCAGAAGAGGAAAAGGAAGATAAGGTGTGGAGATATAAGAAGTAGAAGAAAGGAAATGGCAGGCTAGAAGACAAGTTGTTTGTGAACGGGAAAGGTAGGTAATGGGGAGTACAGGAGAAATTTGTATTGTGGGAGTAAACGGTAATTGTAGGAGGGGTTTAAACTTTTATATAATGTGTAAGTAGAGTATTGGACACATAGGCAAAGGAGGGAGAAATAAGGACAGGCATACAGATGTTACATAGACATTGAGAGGACATAGTGACATGCACACTGTGAAGGGGAGGTATAAGCACATATACCCAGGGTGACGGGGGGAAAATAGTGCAGACAGCTAAACACTAAGCAGAGATCTAAAGTAAGCAGGGTGCAGAGCAAAGGTGCTCAGACAGTAGCTGTGGACAGGATAAAGGGGGAGCAATAGGGAGAGCAGAATGCGGGAGTTGTTGATTGTGAATGTGGGTGCACCCGCTGGTACCATTGTATTTTTGTATCACATACTGATACCTTTGGATAAAAATAATTATGGGCCATATGTTCCTACCAGAGCCAACTTCCCACCCCTTGTCGGCACCAAGACATACTTCTCTACTTTTAGGGAGCTTAACGCGTTAGCCTGTATGCATTTTTAGCTCCACCCATGAGGCGCATCTGGTGCTGTGAGGCGTTTGTCCGGTAACAGACCAGCATGTTCCCAGGCTGCCACCAAACTTGCACCTGAGAATTATGGGGCATGCACACGGTGCAATATTTCTACCAATATGGACTATATATTCCATATCGGTAGAAAACACAGTGCATATCGCACCGTGTGTAAACACCTTGCGATGCCGATGCGCTTTCCTGCGGGATCAGCATCGCAAGGAAAAATAGGTCATGGTCACTATTAACTATATCGGAAGTTCATGCCTCCAGCCACAGTATAGACACTAGTGATGTGCACCGGACATTTTTCGGGTTTTGTGTTTTGGTTTTGGATTCGGTTCCTCGGCCGTGTTTTGGATTCGGACGCTTTTTGGCAAAACCTCACCGAAACTTTTTTGTCGTATTCGGGTGTGTTTTGGATTCGGGTGTTTTTTTCAAAAAACCCTAAAAAACTGCTTAAATCATAGAATTTGGGGGTCATTATGATCCCATAGTATTATTAACCTCAATAACTATAATTTCCACTCATTTCCAGTCTATTCTGAAGACCTCACACCTCACAATATTATTTTTAGTACTAAAATTTGCACCGAGGTCGCTGGATGGCTAAGCTAAGCGACACAAGTGGCCGACACAAACACCTGGCCCATCTAGGAGTGGCACTGCAGTGTCAGGCAGGATGGCACTTCAAAAAAATGCACATGATGCAAAGAAAAAAAGAGGCGCACCAAGGTCGCTGTGTGACTAAGCTAAGCGACCCAAGCGGCCGACACAAACACCGGGCCCATCTAGGAGTGGCACTGCAGTGTCAGGCAGGATGGCACTTCAAAAAAATAGTCCCCAAACAGCACGTGATGCAAAGAAAAAAAGAGGCGCACCAAGGTCGCTGTGTGACTAAGCTAAGCGACCCAAGTGGCCGACACAAACACCTGGCCCATCTAGGAGTGGCACTGCAGTGTCAGGCAGGATGGCACTTCAAAAAAATAGTCCCCAAACAGCACATGATGCAAAGAAAAATGAAAGAAAAAAGAGGTGCAATTATGTTGTATAAACAGGACATGCACACTTTAACGAACCCATCATTTCAGCGACAGGGTCTGCCACACGACTGTGACTGAAATGACTGGTTGGTTTGGGCCCCCACCAAAAAAAGAAGCAATCAATCTCTCCTTGCACAAACTGGCTCTACAGAGGCAAGGTGTCCACCTCATCATCATCCTCTGATTCCTCACCCCTTTCACTGTGTACATCCCCCTCCTCACAGATTATTAATTCGTCCCCACTGGAATCCACCATCTCAGGTCCCTGTGTACTTTCTGGAGGCAATTGCTGCTGGTGAATGTCTCCACGGAGGAATTGATTATAATTAATTTTGATGAACATCATCTTCTCCACATTTTCTGGAAGTAACCTCGTACGCCGATTTTGGCAATTCAGCACCAATAATATAAGAGGCAAAAACAACCAGGTTGGAAATCTACCTGCAGAATCACTGAAAACCTGTAGGCTATTACACTTACCCACTGGGGTCTATTTAGACTTACACTGGGGCGGATTCAGAGCCGGATTCACACCACATGGGGCCCTAGGCAAGTAACTGGTTTGGGGCCCCCTACCACTGACCTGTGGCTGCAAAAAAAAGTTATATTTTACACCACTGTTTTTGACCACGATAGCAGGATTATAGCGTAAAACTTCTTAACATCAGAAGTTTGCACTTACCACCTGACAACCTCAGATTCTTCCATGATGCGCCTGAATGGCAGCCAGCTTGAAAAATAGTCCTCTTCAGCAGAAGAGGAAAAGGAAGATAAGGTGTGGAGATATAAGAAGTAGAAGAAAGGAAATGGCAGGCTAGAAGACAAGTTGTTTGTGAACGGGAAAGGTAGGTAATGGGGAGTACAGGAGAAATTTGTATTGTGGGAGTAAACGGTAATTGTAGGAGGGGTTTAAACTTTTATATAATGTGTAAGTAGAGTATTGGACACATAGGCAAAGGAGGGAGAAATAAGGACAGGCATACAGATGTTACATAGACATTGAGAGGACATAGTGACATGCACACTGTGAAGGGGAGGTATAAGCACATATACCCAGGGTGACGGGGGGAAAATAGTGCAGACAGCTAAACACTAAGCAGAGATCTAAAGTAAGCAGGGTGCAGAGCAAAGGTGCTCAGACAGTAGCTGTGGACAGGATAAAGGGGGAGCAATAGGGAGAGCAGAATGCGGGAGTTGTTGATTGTGAATGTGGGTGCACCCGCTGGTACCATTGTATTTTTGTATCACATACTGATACCTTTGGATAAAAATAATTATGGGCCATATGTTCCTACCAGAGCCAACTTCCCACCCCTTGTCGGCACCAAGACATACT
This sequence comes from Pseudophryne corroboree, assembly GCF_028390025.1. NCBI lineage: Eukaryota > Metazoa > Chordata > Amphibia > Anura > Myobatrachidae > Pseudophryne > Pseudophryne corroboree. The sequence continues at coordinate 196,208,567 of NC_086453.1, read as the reverse complement.
TCTCTACTTTTAGGGAGCTTAACGCGTTAGCCTGTATGCATTTTTAGCTCCACCCATGAGGCGCATCTGGTGCTGTAAGGCGTTTGTCCGGTAACAGACCAGCATGTTCCCAGGCTGCCACCAAACTTGCACCTGAGAATTATGGGGCATGCACACGGTGCAATATTTCTACCAATATGGACTATATATTCCATATCGGTAGAAAACACAGTGCATATCGCACCGTGTGTAAACACCTTGCGATGCCGATGCGCTTTCCTGCGGGATCAGCATCGCAAGGAAAAATAGGTCATGGTCACTATTAACTATATCGGAAGTTCATGCCTCCAGCCACAGTATAGACACTAGTGATGTGCACCGGACATTTTTCGGGTTTTGTGTTTTGGTTTTGGATTCGGTTCCTCGGCCGTGTTTTGGATTCGGACGCTTTTTGGCAAAACCTCACCGAAACTTTTTTGTCGTATTCGGGTGTGTTTTGGATTCGGGTGTTTTTTTCAAAAAACCCTAAAAAACAGCTTAAATCATAGAATTTGGGGGTCATTATGATCCCATAGTATTATTAACCTCAATAACTATAATTTCCACTCATTTCCAGTCTATTCTGAAGACCTCACACCTCACAATATTATTTTTAGTACTAAAATTTGCACCGAGGTCGCTGGATGGCTAAGCTAAGCGACACAAGTGGCCGACACAAACACCTGGCCCATCTAGGAGTGGCACTGCAGTGTCAGGCAGGATGGCACTTCAAAAAAATGCACATGATGCAAAGAAAAAAAGAGGCGCACCAAGGTCGCTGTGTGACTAAGCTAAGCGACCCAAGCGGCCGACACAAACACCTGGCCCATCTAGGAGTGGCACTGCAGTGTCAGGCAGGATGGCACTTCAAAAAAATAGTCCCCAAACAGCACGTGATGCAAAGAAAAAAAGAGGCGCACCAAGGTCGCTGTGTGACTAAGCTAAGCGACCCAAGTGGCCGACACAAACACCTGGCCCATCTAGGAGTGGCACTGCAGTGTCAGGCAGGATGGCACTTCAAAAAAATAGTCCCCAAACAGCACATGATGCAAAGAAAAATGAAAGAAAAAAGAGGTGCAATTATGTTGTATAAACAGGACATGCACACTTTAACGAACCCATCATTTCAGCGACAGGGTCTGCCACACGACTGTGACTGAAATGACTGGTTGGTTTGGGCCCCCACCAAAAAAAGAAGCAATCAATCTCTCCTTGCACAAACTGGCTCTACAGAGGCAAGGTGTCCACCTCATCATCATCCTCTGATTCCTCACCCCTTTCACTGTGTACATCCCCCTCCTCACAGATTATTAATTCGTCCCCACTGGAATCCACCATCTCAGGTCCCTGTGTACTTTCTGGAGGCAATTGCTGCTGGTGAATGTCTCCACGGAGGAATTGATTATAATTAATTTTGATGAACATCATCTTCTCCACATTTTCTGGAAGTAACCTCGTACGCCGATTTTGGCAATTCAGCACCAATAATATAAGAGGCAAAAACAACCAGGTTGGAAATCTACCTGCAGAATCACTGAAAACCTGTAGGCTATTACACTTACCCACTGGGGTCTATTTAGACTTACACTGGGGCGGATTCAGAGCCGGATTCACACCACATGGGGCCCTAGGCAAGTAACTGGTTTGGGGCCCCCTACCACTGACCTGTGGCTGCAAAAAAAAGTTATATTTTACACCACTGTTTTTGACCACGATAGCAGGATTATAGCGTAAAACTTCTTAACATCAGAAGTTTGCACTTACCACCTGACAACCTCAGATTCTTCCATGATGCTCCTGAATGGCAGCCAGCTTGAAAAATAGTCCTCTTCAGCAGAAGAGGAAAAGGAAGATAAGGTGTGGAGATATAAGAAGTAGAAGAAAGGAAATGGCAGGCTAGAAGACAAGTTGTTTGTGAACGGGAAAGGTAGGTAATGGGGAGTACAGGAGAAATTTGTATTGTGGGAGTAAACGGTAATTGTAGGAGGGGTTTAAACTTTTATATAATGTGTAAGTAGAGTATTGGACACATAGGCAAAGGAGGGAGAAATAAGGACAGGCATACAGATGTTACATAGACATTGAGAGGACATAGTGACATGCACACTGTGAAGGGGAGGTATAAGCACATATACCCAGGGTGACGGGAGGAAAATAGTGCAGACAGCTAAACACTAAGCAGAGATCTAAAGTAAGCAGGGTGCAGAGCAAAGGTGCTCAGACAGTAGCTGTGGACAGGATAAAGGGGGAGCAATAGGGAGAGCAGAATGCGGGAGTTGTTGATTGTGAATGTGGGTGCACCCGCTGGTACCATTGTATTTTTGTATCACATACTGATACCTTTGGATAAAAATAATTATGGGCCATATGTTCCTACCAGAGCCAACTTCCCACCCCTTGTCGGCACCAAGACATACTTCTCTACTTTTAGGGAGCTTAACGCGTTAGCCTGTATGCATTTTTAGCTCCACCCATGAGGCGCATCTGGTGCTGTAAGGCGTTTGTCCGGTAACAGACCAGCATGTTCCCAGGCTGCCACCAAACTTGCACCTGAGAATTATGGGGCATGCACACGGTGCAATATTTCTACCAATATGGACTATATATTCCATATCGGTAGAAAACACAGTGCATATCGCACCGTGTGTAAACACCTTGCGATGCCGATGCGCTTTCCTGCGGGATCAGCATCGCAAGGAAAAATAGGTCATGGTCACTATTAACTATATCGGAAGTTCATGCCTCCAGCCACAGTATAGACACTAGTGATGTGCACCGGACATTTTTCGGGTTTTGTGTTTTGGTTTTGGATTCGGTTCCTCGGCCGTGTTTTGGATTCGGACGCTTTTTGGCAAAACCTCACCGAAACTTTTTTGTCGTATTCGGGTGTGTTTTGGATTCGGGTGTTTTTTTCAAAAAACCCTAAAAAACAGCTTAAATCATAGAATTTGGGAGTCATTATGATCCCATAGTATTATTAACCTCAATAACTATAATTTCCACTCATTTCCAGTCTATTCTGATGACCTCACACCTCACAATATTATTTTTAGTACTAAAATTTGCACCGAGGTCGCTGTATGGCTAAGCTAAGCGACACAAGTGGCCGACACAAACACCTGGCCCATCTAGGAGTGGCACTGCAGTGTCAGGCAGGATGGCACTTCAAAAAAATGCACATGATGCAAAGAAAAAAAGAGGCGCACCAAGGTCGCTGTGTGACTAAGCTAAGCGACCCAAGCGGCCGACACAAACACCTGGCCCATCTAGGAGTGGCACTGCAGTGTCAGGCAGGATGGCACTTCAAAAAAATAGTCCCCAAACAGCACGTGATGCAAAGAAAAAAAGAGGCGCACCAAGGTCACTGTGTGACTAAGCTAAGCGACCCAAGTGGCCGACACAAACACCTGGCCCATCTAGGAGTGGCACTGCAGTGTCAGGCAGGATGGCACTTCAAAAAAATAGTCCCCAAACAGCACATGATGCAAAGAAAAATGAAAGAAAAAAGAGGTGCAATTATGTTGTATAAACAGGACATGCACACTTTAACGAACCCATCATTTCAGCGACAGGGTCTGCCACACGACTGTGACTGAAATGACTGGTTGGTTTGGGCCCCCACCAAAAAAAGAAGCAATCAATCTCTCCTTGCACAAACTGGCTCTACAGAGGCAAGGTGTCCACCTCATCATCATCCTCTGATTCCTCACCCCTTTCACTGTGTACATCCCCCTCCTCACAGATTATTAATTCGTCCCCACTGGAATCCACCATCTCAGGTCCCTGTGTACTTTCTGGAGGCAATTGCTGCTGGTGAATGTCTCCACGGAGGAATTGATTATAATTAATTTTGATGAACATCATCTTCTCCACATTTTCTGGAAGTAACCTCGTACGCCGATTTTGGCAATTCAGCACCAATAATATAAGAGGCAAAAACAACCAGGTTGGAAATCTACCTGCAGAATCACTGAAAACCTGTAGGCTATTACACTTACCCACTGGGGTCTATTTAGACTTACACTGGGGCGGATTCAGAGCCGGATTCACACCACATGGGGCCCTAGGCAAGTAACTGGTTTGGGGCCCCCTACCACTGACCTGTGGCTGCAAAAAAAAGTTATATTTTACACCACTGTTTTTGACCACGATAGCAGGATTATAGCGTAAAACTTCTTAACATCAGAAGTTTGCACTTACCACCTGACAACCTCAGATTCTTCCATGATGCTCCTGAATGGCAGCCAGCTTGAAAAATAGTCCTCTTCAGCAGAAGAGGAAAAGGAAGATAAGGTGTGGAGATATAAGAAGTAGAAGAAAGGAAATGGCAGGCTAGAAGACAAGTTGTTTGTGAACGGGAAAGGTAGGTAATGGGGAGTACAGGAGAAATTTGTATTGTGGGAGTAAACGGTAATTGTAGGAGGGGTTTAAACTTTTATATAATGTGTAAGTAGAGTATTGGACACATAGGCAAAGGAGGGAGAAATAAGGACAGGCATACAGATGTTACATAGACATTGAGAGGACATAGTGACATGCACACTGTGAAGGGGAGGTATAAGCACATATACCCAGGGTGACGGGGGGAAAATAGTGCAGACAGCTAAACACTAAGCAGAGATCTAAAGTAAGCAGGGTGCAGAGCAAAGGTGCTCAGACAGTAGCTGTGGACAGGATAAAGGGGGAGCAATAGGGAGAGCAGAATGCGGGAGTTGTTGATTGTGAATGTGGGTGCACCCGCTGGTACCATTGTATTTTTGTATCACATACTGATACCTTTGGATAAAAATAATTATGGGCCATATGTTCCTACCAGAGCCAACTTCCCACCCCTTGTCGGCACCAAGACATACTTCTCTACTTTTAGGGAGCTTAACGCGTTAGCCTGTATGCATTTTTAGCTCCACCCATGAGGCGCATCTGGTGCTGTAAGGCGTTTGTCCGGTAACAGACCAGCATGTTCCCAGGCTGCCACCAAACTTGCACCTGAGAATTATGGGGCATGCACACGGTGCAATATTTCTACCAATATGGACTATATATTCCATATCGGTAGAAAACACAGTGCATATCGCACCGTGTGTAAACACCTTGCGATGCCGATGCGCTTTCCTGCGGGATCAGCATCGCAAGGAAAAATAGGTCATGGTCACTATTAACTATATCGGAAGTTCATGCCTCCAGCCACAGTATAGACACTAGTGATGTGCACCGGACATTTTTCGGGTTTTGTGTTTTGGTTTTGGATTCGGTTCCTCGGCCGTGTTTTGGATTCGGACGCTTTTTGGCAAAACCTCACCGAAACTTTTTTGTCGTATTCGGGTGTGTTTTGGATTCGGGTGTTTTTTTCAAAAAACCCTAAAAAACAGCTTAAATCATAGAATTTGGGGGTCATTATGATCCCATAGTATTATTAACCTCAATAACTATAATTTCCACTCATTTCCAGTCTATTCTGAAGACCTCACACCTCACAATATTATTTTTAGTACTAAAATTTGCACCGAGGTCGCTGGATGGCTAAGCTAAGCGACACAAGTGGCCGACACAAACACCTGGCCCATCTAGGAGTGGCACTGCAGTGTCAGGCAGGATGGCACTTCAAAAAAATGCACATGATGCAAAGAAAAAAAGAGGCGCACCAAGGTCGCTGTGTGACTAAGCTAAGCGACCCAAGCGGCCGACACAAACACCTGGCCCATCTAGGAGTGGCACTGCAGTGTCAGGCAGGATGGCACTTCAAAAAAATAGTCCCCAAACAGCACGTGATGCAAAGAAAAAAAGAGGCGCACCAAGGTCGCTGTGTGACTAAGCTAAGCGACCCAAGTGGCCGACACAAACACCTGGCCCATCTAGGAGTGGCACTGCAGTGTCAGGCAGGATGGCACTTCAAAAAAATAGTCCCCAAACAGCACATGATGCAAAGAAAAATAAAAGAAAAAAGAGGTGCAATTATGTTGTATAAACAGGACATGCACACTTTAACGAACCCATCATTTCAGCGACAGGGTCTGCCACACGACTGTGACTGAAATGACTGGTTGGTTTGGGCCCCCACCAAAAAAAGAAGCAATCAATCTCTCCTTGCACAAACTGGCTCTACAGAGGCAAGGTGTCCACCTCATCATCATCCTCTGATTCCTCACCCCTTTCACTGTGTACATCCCCCTCCTCACAGATTATTAATTCGTCCCCACTGGAATCCACCATCTCAGGTCCCTGTGTACTTTCTGGAGGCAATTGCTGCTGGTGAATGTCTCCACGGAGGAATTGATTATAATTAATTTTGATGAACATCATCTTCTCCACATTTTCTGGAAGTAACCTCGTACGCCGATTTTGGCAATTCAGCACCAATAATATAAGAGGCAAAAACAACCAGGTTGGAAATCTACCTGCAGAATCACTGAAAACCTGTAGGCTATTACACTTACCCACTGGGGTCTATTTAGACTTACACTGGGGCGGATTCAGAGCCGGATTCACACCACATGGGGCCCTAGGCAAGTAACTGGTTTGGGGCCCCCTACCACTGACCTGTGGCTGCAAAAAAAAGTTATATTTTACACCACTGTTTTTGACCACGATAGCAGGATTATAGCGTAAAACTTCTTAACATCAGAAGTTTGCACTTACCACCTGACAACCTCAGATTCTTCCATGATGCTCCTGAATTGCAGCCAGCTTGAAAAATAGTCCTCTTCAGCAGAAGAGGAAAAGGAAGATAAGGTGTGGAGATATAAGAAGTAGAAGAAAGGAAATGGCAGGCTAGAAGACAAGTTGTTTGTGAACGGGAAAGTTAGGTAATGGGGAGTACAGGAGAAATTTGTATTGTGGGAGTAAACGGTAATTGTAGGAGGGGTTTAAACTTTTATATAATGTGTAAGTAGAGTATTGGACACATAGGCAAAGGAGGGAGAAATAAGGACAGGCATACAGATGTTACATAGACATTGAGAGGACATAGTGACATGCACACTGTGAAGGGGAGGTATAAGCACATATACCCAGGGTGACGGGGGGGAAATAGTGCAGACAGCTAAACACTAAGCAGAGATCTAAAGTAAGCAGGGTGCAGAGCAAAGGTGCTCAGACAGTAGCTGTGGACAGGATAAAGGGGGAGCAATAGGGAGAGCAGAATGCGGGAGTTGTTGATTGTGAATGTGGGTGCACCCGCTGGTACCATTGTATTTTTGTATCACATACTGATACCTTTGGATAAAAATAATTATGGGCCATATGTTCCTACCAGAGCCAACTTCCCACCCCTTGTCGGCACCAAGACATACTTCTCTACTTTTAGGGAGCTTAACGCGTTAGCCTGTATGCATTTTTAGCTCCACCCATGAGGCGCATCTGGTGCTGTAAGGCGTTTGTCCGGTAACAGACCAGCATGTTCCCAGGCTGCCACCAAACTTGCACCTGAGAATTATGGGGCATGCACACGGTGCAATATTTCTACCAATATGGACTATATATTCCATATCGGTAGAAAACACAGTGCATATCGCACCGTGTGTAAACACCTTGCGATGCCGATGCGCTTTCCTGCGGGATCAGCATCGCAAGGAAAAATAGGTCATGGTCACTATTAACTATATCGGAAGTTCATGCCTCCAGCCACAGTATAGACACTAGTGATGTGCACCGGACATTTTTCGGGTTTTGTGTTTTGGTTTTGGATTCGGTTCCTCGGCCGTGTTTTGGATTCGGACGCTTTTTGGCAAAACCTCACCGAAACTTTTTTGTCGTATTCGGGTGTGTTTTGGATTCGGGTGTTTTTTTCAAAAAACCCTAAAAAACAGCTTAAATCATAGAATTTGGGGGTCATTATGATCCCATAGTATTATTAACCTCAATAACTATAATTTCCACTCATTTCCAGTCTATTCTGAAGACCTCACACCTCACAATATTATTTTTAGTACTAAAATTTGCACCGAGGTCGCTGTATGGCTAAGCTAAGCGACACAAGTGGCCGACACAAACACCTGGCCCATCTAGGAGTGGCACTGCAGTGTCAGGCAGGATGGCACTTCAAAAAAATGCACATGATGCAAAGAAAAAAAGAGGCGCACCAAGGTCGCTGTGTGACTAAGCTAAGCGACCCAAGCGGCCGACACAAACACCTGGCCCATCTAGGAGTGGCACTGCAGTGTCAGGCAGGATGGCACTTCAAAAAAATAGTCCCCAAACAGCACGTGATGCAAAGAAAAAAAGAGGCGCACCAAGGTCACTGTGTGACTAAGCTAAGCGACCCAAGTGGCCGACACAAACACCTGGCCCATCTAGGAGTGGCACTGCAGTGTCAGGCAGGATGGCACTTCAAAAAAATAGTCCCCAAACAGCACATGATGCAAAGAAAAATGAAAGAAAAAAGAGGTGCAATTATGTTGTATAAACAGGACATGCACACTTTAACGAACCCATCATTTCAGCGACAGGGTCTGCCACACGACTGTGACTGAAATGACTGGTTGGTTTGGGCCCCCACCAAAAAAAGAAGCAATCAATCTCTCCTTGCACAAACTGGCTCTACAGAGGCAAGGTGTCCACCTCATCATCATCCTCTGATTCCTCACCCCTTTCACTGTGTACATCCCCCTCCTCACAGATTATTAATTCGTCCCCACTGGAATCCACCATCTCAGGTCCCTGTGTACTTTCTGGAGGCAATTGCTGCTGGTGAATGTCTCCACGGAGGAATTGATTATAATTAATTTTGATGAACATCATCTTCTCCACATTTTCTGGAAGTAACCTCGTACGCCGATTTTGGCAATTCAGCACCAATAATATAAGAGGCAAAAACAACCAGGTTGGAAATCTACCTGCAGAATCACTGAAAACCTGTAGGCTATTACACTTACCCACTGGGGTCTATTTAGACTTACACTGGGGCGGATTCAGAGCCGGATTCACACCACATGGGGCCCTAGGCAAGTAACTGGTTTGGGGCCCCCTACCACTGACCTGTGGCTGCAAAAAAAAGTTATATTTTACACCACTGTTTTTGACCACGATAGCAGGATTATAGCGTAAAACTTCTTAACATCAGAAGTTTGCACTTACCACCTGACAACCTCAGATTCTTCCATGATGCTCCTGAATGGCAGCCAGCTTGAAAAATAGTCCTCTTCAGCAGAAGAGGAAAAGGAAGATAAGGTGTGGAGATATAAGAAGTAGAAGAAAGGAAATGGCAGGCTAGAAGACAAGTTGTTTGTGAACGGGAAAGGTAGGTAATGGGGAGTACAGGAGAAATTTGTATTGTGGGAGTAAACGGTAATTGTAGGAGGGGTTTAAACTTTTATATAATGTGTAAGTAGAGTATTGGACACATAGGCAAAGGAGGGAGAAATAAGGACAGGCATACAGATGTTACATAGACATTGAGAGGACATAGTGACATGCACACTGTGAAGGGGAGGTATAAGCACATATACCCAGGGTGACGGGGGGGAAATAGTGCAGACAGCTAAACACTAAGCAGAGATCTAAAGTAAGCAGGGTGCAGAGCAAAGGTGCTCAGACAGTAGCTGTGGACAGGATAAAGGGGGAGCAATAGGGAGAGCAGAATGCGGGAGTTGTTGATTGTGAATGTGGGTGCACCCGCTGGTACCATTGTATTTTTGTATCACATACTGATACCTTTGGATAAAAATAATTATGGGCCATATGTTCCTACCAGAGCCAACTTCCCACCCCTTGTCGGCACCAAGACATACTTCTCTACTTTTAGGGAGCTTAACGCGTTAGCCTGTATGCATTTTTAGCTCCACCCATGAGGCGCATCTGGTGCTGTAAGGCGTTTGTCCGGTAACAGACCAGCATGTTCCCAGGCTGCCACCAAACTTGCACCTGAGAATTATGGGGCATGCACACGGTGCAATATTTCTACCAATATGGACTATATATTCCATATCGGTAGAAAACACAGTGCATATCGCACCGTGTGTAAACACCTTGCGATGCCGATGCGCTTTCCTGCGGGATCAGCATCGCAAGGAAAAATAGGTCATGGTCACTATTAACTATATCGGAAGTTCATGCCTCCAGCCACAGTATAGACACTAGTGATGTGCACCGGACATTTTTCGGGTTTTGTGTTTTGGTTTTGGATTCGGTTCCTCGGCCGTGTTTTGGATTCGGACGCTTTTTGGCAAAACCTCACCGAAACTTTTTTGTCGTATTCGGGTGTGTTTTGGATTCGGGTGTTTTTTTCAAAAAACCCTAAAAAACAGCTTAAATCATAGAATTTGGGGGTCATTATGATCCCATAGTATTATTAACCTCAATAACTATAATTTCCACTCATTTCCAGTCTATTCTGAAGACCTCACACCTCACAATATTATTTTTAGTACTAAAATTTGCACCGAGGTCGCTGGATGGCTAAGCTAAGCGACACAAGTGGCCGACACAAACACCTGGCCCATCTAGGAGTGGCACTGCAGTGTCAGGCAGGATGGCACTTCAAAAAAATGCACATGATGCAAAGAAAAAAAGAGGCGCACCAAGGTCGCTGTGTGACTAAGCTAAGCGACCCAAGCGGCCGACACAAACACCTGGCCCATCTAGGAGTGGCACTGCAGTGTCAGGCAGGATGGCACTTCAAAAAAATAGTCCCCAAACAGCACGTGATGCAAAGAAAAAAAGAGGCGCACCAAGGTCGCTGTGTGACTAAGCTAAGCGACCCAAGTGGCCGACACAAACACCTGGCCCATCTAGGAGTGGCACTGCAGTGTCAGGCAGGATGGCACTTCAAAAAAATAGTCCCCAAACAGCACATGATGCAAAGAAAAATAAAAGAAAAAAGAGGTGCAATTATGTTGTATAAACAGGACATGCACACTTTAACGAACCCATCATTTCAGCGACAGGGTCTGCCACACGACTGTGACTGAAATGACTGGTTGGTTTGGGCCCCCACCAAAAAAAGAAGCAATCAATCTCTCCTTGCACAAACTGGCTCTACAGAGGCAAGGTGTCCACCTCATCATCATCCTCTGATTCCTCACCCCTTTCACTGTGTACATCCCCCTCCTCACAGATTATTAATTCGTCCCCACTGGAATCCACCATCTCAGGTCCCTGTGTACTTTCTGGAGGCAATTGCTGCTGGTGAATGTCTCCACGGAGGAATTGATTATAATTAATTTTGATGAACATCATCTTCTCCACATTTTCTGGAAGTAACCTCGTACGCCGATTTTGGCAATTCAGCACCAATAATATAAGAGGCAAAAACAACCAGGTTGGAAATCTACCTGCAGAATCACTGAAAACCTGTAGGCTATTACACTTACCCACTGGGGTCTATTTAGACTTACACTGGGGCGGATTCAGAGCCGGATTCACACCACATGGGGCCCTAGGCAAGTAACTGGTTTGGGGCCCCCTACCACTGACCTGTGGCTGCAAAAAAAAGTTATATTTTACACCACTGTTTTTGACCACGATAGCAGGATTATAGCGTAAAACTTCTTAACATCAGAAGTTTGCACTTACCACCTGACAACCTCAGATTCTTCCATGATGCTCCTGAATTGCAGCCAGCTTGAAAAATAGTCCTCTTCAGCAGAAGAGGAAAAGGAAGATAAGGTGTGGAGATATAAGAAGTAGAAGAAAGGAAATGGCAGGCTAGAAGACAAGTTGTTTGTGAACGGGAAAGTTAGGTAATGGGGAGTACAGGAGAAATTTGTATTGTGGGAGTAAACGGTAATTGTAGGAGGGGTTTAAACTTTTATATAATGTGTAAGTAGAGTATTGGACACATAGGCAAAGGAGGGAGAAATAAGGACAGGCATACAGATGTTACATAGACATTGAGAGGACATAGTGACATGCACACTGTGAAGGGGAGGTATAAGCACATATACCCAGGGTGACGGGGGGAAAATAGTGCAGACAGCTAAACACTAAGCAGAGATCTAAAGTAAGCAGGGTGCAGAGCAAAGGTGCTCAGACAGTAGCTGTGGACAGGATAAAGGGGGAGCAATAGGGAGAGCAGAATGCGGGAGTTGTTGATTGTGAATGTGGGTGCACCCGCTGGTACCATTGTATTTTTGTATCACATACTGATACCTTTGGATAAAAATAATTATGGGCCATATGTTCCTACCAGAGCCAACTTCCCACCCCTTGTCGGCACCAAGACATACTTCTCTACTTTTAGGGAGCTTAACGCGTTAGCCTGTATGCATTTTTAGCTCCACCCATGAGGCGCATCTGGTGCTGTGAGGCGTTTGTCCGGTAACAGACCAGCATGTTCCCAGGCTGCCACCAAACTTGCACCTGAGAATTATGGGGCATGCACACGGTGCAATATTTCTACCAATATGGACTATATATTCCATATCGGTAGAAAACACAGTGCATATCGCACCGTGTGTAAACACCTTGCGATGCCGATGCGCTTTCCTGCGGGATCAGCATCGCAAGGAAAAATAGGTCATGGTCACTATTAACTATATCGGAAGTTCATGCCTCCAGCCACAGTATAGACACTAGTGATGTGCACCGGACATTTTTCGGGTTTTGTGTTTTGGTTTTGGATTCGGTTCCTCGGCCGTGTTTTGGATTCGGACGCTTTTTGGCAAAACCTCACCGAAACTTTTTTGTCGTATTCGGGTGTGTTTTGGATTCGGGTGTTTTTTTCAAAAAACCCTAAAAAACAGCTTAAATCATAGAATTTGGGGGTCATTATGATCCCATAGTATTATTAACCTCAATAACTATAATTTCCACTCATTTCCAGTCTATTCTGAAGACCTCACACCTCACAATATTATTTTTAGTACTAAAATTTGCACCGAGGTCGCTGGATGGCTAAGCTAAGCGACACAAGTGGCCGACACAAACACCTGGCCCATCTAGGAGTGGCACTGCAGTGTCAGGCAGGATGGCACTTCAAAAAAATGCACATGATGCAAAGAAAAAAAGAGGCGCACCAAGGTCGCTGTGTGACTAAGCTAAGCGACCCAAGCGGCCGACACAAACACCTGGCCCATCTAGGAGTGGCACTGCAGTGTCAGGCAGGATGGCACTTCAAAAAAATAGTCCCCAAACAGCACATGATGCAAAGAAAAATGAAAGAAAAAAGAGGTGCAATTATGTTGTATAAACAGGACATGCACACTTTAACGAACCCATCATTTCAGCGACAGGGTCTGCCACACGACTGTGACTGAAATGACTGGTTGGTTTGGGCCCCAACCAAAAAAAGAAGCAATCAATCTCTCCTTGCACAAACTGGCTCTACAGAGGCAAGGTGTCCACCTCATCATCATCCTCTGATTCCTCACCCCTTTCACTGTGTACATCCCCCTCCTCACAGATTATTAATTCGTCCCCACTGGAATCCACCATCTCAGGTCCCTGTGTACTTTCTGGAGGCAATTGCTGCTGGTGAATGTCTCCACGGAGGAATTGATTATAATTAATTTTGATGAACATCATCTTCTCCACATTTTCTGGAAGTAACCTCGTACGCCGATTTTGGCAATTCAGCACCAATAATATAAGAGGCAAAAACAACCAGGTTGGAAATCTACCTGCAGAATCACTGAAAACCTGTAGGCTATTACACTTACCCACTGGGGTCTATTTAGACTTACACTGGGGCGGATTCAGAGCCGGATTCACACCACATGGGGCCCTAGGCAAGTAACTGGTTTGGGGCCCCCTACCACTGACCTGTGGCTGCAAAAAAAAGTTATATTTTACACCACTGTTTTTGACCACGATAGCAGGATTATAGCGTAAAACTTCTTAACATCAGAAGTTTGCACTTACCACCTGACAACCTCAGATTCTTCCATGATGCTCCTGAATTGCAGCCAGCTTGAAAAATAGTCCTCTTCAGCAGAAGAGGAAAAGGAAGATAAGGTGTGGAGATATAAGAAGTAGAAGAAAGGAAATGGCAGGCTAGAAGACAAGTTGTTTGTGAACGGGAAAGGTAGGTAATGGGGAGTACAGGAGAAATTTGTATTGTGGGAGTAAACGGTAATTGTAGGAGGGGTTTAAACTTTTATATAATGTGTAAGTAGAGTATTGGACACATAGGCAAAGGAGGGAGAAATAAGGACAGGCATACAGATGTTACATAGACATTGAGAGGACATAGTGACATGCACACTGTGAAGGGGAGGTATAAGCACATATACCCAGGGTGACGGGGGGAAAATAGTGCAGACAGCTAAACACTAAGCAGAGATCTAAAGTAAGCAGGGTGCAGAGCAAAGGTGCTCAGACAGTAGCTGTGGACAGGATAAAGGGGGAGCAATAGGGAGAGCAGAATGCGGGAGTTGTTGATTGTGAATGTGGGTGCACCCGCTGGTACCATTGTATTTTTGTATCACATACTGATACCTTTGGATAAAAATAATTATGGGCCATATGTTCCTACCAGAGCCAACTTCCCACCCCTTGTCGGCACCAAGACATACTTCTCTACTTTTAGGGAGCTTAACGCGTTAGCCTGTATGCATTTTTAGCTCCACCCATGAGGCGCATCTGGTGCTGTGAGGCGTTTGTCCGGTAACAGACCAGCATGTTCCCAGGCTGCCACCAAACTTGCACCTGAGAATTATGGGGCATGCACACGGTGCAATATTTCTACCAATATGGACTATATATTCCATATCGGTAGAAAACACAGTGCATATCGCACCGTGTGTAAACACCTTGCGATGCCGATGCGCTTTCCTGCGGGATCAGCATCGCAAGGAAAAATAGGTCATGGTCACTATTAACTATATCGGAAGTTCATGCCTCCAGCCACAGTATAGACACTAGTGATGTGCACCGGACATTTTTCGGGTTTTGTGTTTTGGTTTTGGATTCGGTTCCTCGGCCGTGTTTTGGATTCGGACGCTTTTTGGCAAAACCTCACCGAAACTTTTTTGTCGTATTCGGGTGTGTTTTGGATTCGGGTGTTTTTTTCAAAAAACCCTAAAAAACAGCTTAAATCATAGAATTTGGGGGTCATTATGATCCCATAGTATTATTAACCTCAATAACTATAATTTCCACTCATTTCCAGTCTATTCTGAAGACCTTACACCTCACAATATTATTTTTAGTACTAAAATTTGCACCGAGGTCGCTGGATGGCTAAGCTAAGCGACACAAGTGGCCGACACAAACACCTGGCCCATCTAGGAGTGGCACTGCAGTGTCAGGCAGGATGGCACTTCAAAAAAATGCACATGATGCAAAGAAAAAAAGAGGCACACCAAGGTCACTGTGTGACTAAGCTAAGCGACACAAGTGGCCGACACAAACACCTGGCCCATCTAGGAGTGGCACTGCAGTGTCAGGCAGGATGGCACTTCAAAAAAATAGTCCCCAAACAGCACATGATGCAAAGAAAAAAAGAGGCGCAATGAGGTAGCTGTGTGACTAAGGTAAGCGACCCAAGTGGCCGACACAAACACCTGGCCCATCTAGGAGTGGCACTGCAGTGTCAGACAGGATGGCACTTCAAAAAAATAGTCCCCAAACAGCACATGATGCAAAGAAAAAAAGAGGCGCACCAAGGTCGCTGTGTGACTAAGCTAAGCGACCCAAGCGGCCGACACAAACACCTGGCCCATCTAGGAGTGGCACTGCAGTGTCAGGCAGGATTGCACTTCAAAAAAATAGTCCCCAAACAGCACGTGATGCAAAGAAAAAAAGAGGCGCACCAAGGTCGCTGTGTGACTAAGCTAAGCGACCCAAGTGGCCGACACAAACACCTGGCCCTTCTAGGAGTGGCACTGCAGTGTCAGGCAGGATGGCACTTCAAAAAAATAGTCCCCAAACAGCACATGATGCAAAGAAAAATGAAAGAAAAAAGAGGTGCAATTATGTTGTATAAACAGGACATGCACACTTTAACGAACCCATCATTTCAGCGACAGGGTCTGCCACACGACTGTGACTGAAATGACTGGTTGGTTTGGGCCCCCACCAAAAAAAGAAGCAATCAATCTCTCCTTGCACAAACTGGCTCTACAGAGGCAAGGTGTCCACCTCATCATCATCCTCTGATTCCTCACCCCTTTCACTGTGTACATCCCCCTCCTCACAGATTATTAATTCGTCCCCACTGGAATCCACCATCTCAGGTCCCTGTGTACTTTCTGGAGGCAATTGCTGCTGGTGAATGTCTCCACGGAGGAATTGATTATAATCAATTTTGATGAACATCATCTTCTCCACATTTTCTGGAAGTAACCTCGTACGCCGATTGCTGACAAGGTGAGCGGCTGCACTAAACACTCTTTCGGAGTACACACTGGAGGGAGGGCAACTTAGGTAGAATAAAGCCAGTTTGTGCAAGGGCCTCCAAATTGCCTCTTTTTCCTGCCAGTATACGTACGGACTGTCTGACGTGCCTACTTGGATGCGGTCACTCATATAATCCTCCACCATTGTTTCAATGGTGAGAGAATCATATGCAGTGACAGTAGACGACATGTCAGAAATCGTTAGCAGGTCCTTCAGTCCGGACCAGATGTCAGCACTCGCTCCAAACTGCCCTGCATCACCGCCAGCGGGTGGGCTCGGAATTCTTAGCCTTTTCCTCACACCCCCAGTTGCGGGAGAATGTGAAGCAGGAGATGTTGGCGGGTCACGTTCCGCTTGACTTGACAATTTTCTCACCAGCAGGTCTTTGAACCTCTGCAGACTTGTGTCTACCGGAAAGAGAGATACAACGTAGGTTTTAAATCTAGGATCGAGCACGGTGACCAAAATGTAGTGCTCTGATTTCAACAGATTGACCACCCGTGAATCCTGGTTAAGCGAATTAAGGGCTCCATCCACAAGTCCCACATGCCTAGCGGAATCGCTCTGTTTTAGCTCCTCCTTCAATGTCTCCAGTTTCTTCTGCAAAAGCCTGATGAGGGGAATGACCTAACTCAGGCTGGCAGTGTCTGAACTGACTTCACGTGTGGCAAGTTCAAAGGGATGCAGAACCTTGCACAACGTTGAAATCATTCTCCACTGCGCTTGAGTCAGGTGCATTCCCCCTCCTTTGCCTATATCGTGGGCAGATGTATAGGCTTGAATGGCCTTTTGCTGCTCCTCCATCCTCTGAAGCATATAGAGGGTTGAATTCCACCTCGTTACCACCTCTTGCTTCAGATGATGGCAGGGCAGGTTCAGGAATGTTTGGTGGTGCTCCAGTCTTCGGCACGCGGTGGCAGAATGCCGAAATTGGCCCGCAATTCTTCGGGCCACCGACAGCATTTCTTGCATGCCCCTGTCGTTTTTTAAATAATTCTGCACCACCAAATTCAATGTATGTGCAAAACATGGGACGTGCTGGAATTTGCCCAGATGTAATGCACGCACAATATTGGTGGCGTTGTCCGATGTCACAAATCCCCAGGAGAGTCCAATTGCGATGATCTTCCTCAGTTTCCGTAAGAGGTTGTCAGCTGTGTGCCTCTTATGGAAAACGGTGATACAAAGCGTAGCCTGCCTAGGAACGAGTTGGCGTTTGCGAGATGCTGCTACTGGTGCCGCCGCTGCTGTTCTTGCTGCGGGAGGCAATACATCTACCCAGTGGGCTGTCACAGTCATATAGTTCTGAGTCTGCCCTGCTCCACTTGTCCACATGTCCATGGTTAAGTGGACATTGGGTACAACTGCATTTTTTAGGACACTGGTGACTCTTTTTCTGACGTCTGTGTACATTTTCGGTATCGCCTGCCTAGAGAAATGGAACCTAGATGGTATTTGGTACCGGGGACACAGTACCTCAATCAAGTCCCTAGTTGCCTCTGAATTAACGGTGGTTACCGGAACCACGTTTCTCACCGCCCAGGCTGCCAAGGCCTGAGTTATCCGCTTTGCAGCAGAATGACTGCTGTGATATTTCATCTTCCTCGCAAAGGACTGTTGGACAGTCAATTGCTTACTGGCAGTAGTACAAGTGGTCTTCCGACTTCCCCTCTGGGATGATGATCGACTCCCAGCAGCAACAACAGCAGCGCCAGCAGCAGTAGGCGTTACACTCAAGGATGCATCGGAGGAATCCCAGGCAGGAGAGGACTCGTCAGACTTGCCAGTGACATGTCCTGTAGGACTATTGGCTTTCCTGTGTAATGAGGAAATTGACACTGAGGGAGTTGGTGGTGTGGTTTGCAGGATCTTGGTTACAAGAGGAAGGGATTTAGTTGTCAGTGGACTCCTTCCGCTGTCACTCAAAGTTTTTGAACTTGTCACTGACTTCTGATGAATGCGGTCCAGGTGACGTATAAGGGAGGATGTTCCGAGGTGGTTAACGTCCTTACCCCTACTTATTACAGCTTGACAAAGGCAACACACGGCTTGACACCTGTTGTCCGCATTTGTGTTGAAAAATTCCACACCGAAGAGCTGATTTTTTTGGTATTTTGACCAGGCATGTCAATGGCCATATTCGTCCAACGGACAACAGGTGTCTCCCTGGGTGCTTGACTTAAACAAACCACCTCACCATCAGAATCCTCCTTGTCAATTTCCTCCCCAGCGCCAGCAACACCCATATCCCCATCCTGGTGTACTTCAACACTGACATCTTCAATTTGACTATCAGGAACTGGACTGCGGGTGCTCCTTCCAGCACTTGCAGGGGGCGTGCAAATGGTGGAAGGCGCCAGCTCTTCCCGTCCAGTGTTGGGAAGGTCAGGCATCGCAACCGACACAATTGGACTCTCCTTGGGGATTTGTGATTTAGAAGAACGCACAGTTCTTTGCTGTGCTTTTGCCAGCTTAAGTC
The DNA here is from genome assembly GCF_028390025.1 of Pseudophryne corroboree. Lineage (NCBI taxonomy): Eukaryota > Metazoa > Chordata > Amphibia > Anura > Myobatrachidae > Pseudophryne > Pseudophryne corroboree. The sequence goes on along the minus strand of NC_086453.1, from coordinate 196,189,798 downwards.
TTTTCATTTTCTAGCGAGAGGATGAGTGCTTCCATCCTCATGTGAATCTGAACCACTAGCCATGAACATAGGCCAGGGCCTCAGCCGTTCCTTGCCACTCCGTGTCGTAAATGGCATATTGGCAAGTTTACGCTTCTCCTCAGACGCTTTTAATTTTGATTTTTGGGTCATTTTACTGAACTTTTGTTTTTTGGATTTTACATGCTCTCTACTATGACATTGGGCATCGACCTTGGCAGACGACGTTGATTGCATTTCATCGTCTCTGCCATGACTAGTGGCAGCAGCTTCAGCACGAGGTGGAAGTGGATCTTGATCTTTCCCTATTTTACCCTCCACATTTTTGTTCTCCATTTTTTAATGTGTGGAATTATATGCCAGTATCAATAGCAATGGCCTACTACTATATATACTGCGCACAACTGAAATGCACCACAGGTATAGAATGTAGATGGATAGTATACTTGACGACACAGAGGTAGGTAGAGCAGTGGCCTTCCGTACCGTACTGCTATATATACTGGTGGTCACTGTGTCAGCAAACTGCACAACTGAAATGCACCACAGGTATAGAATGTAGATGGATAGTATACTTGACGACACAGAGGTAGGTACAGCAGTGGCCTTCCGTACCGTACTGCTGTATATACTGGTGGTCACTGTGTCAGCAAACTGCACAACTGAAATGCACCACAGGTATAGAATCTAGTGTCAAAGTCGAAAAATATCCTCTTACATATGCCTTGTACTAACCCCTCATGCACATGCCCGCTGCACGTGCATGCGCCCTGCCGTGCGTGCACATATCCGCAAATTGCGTAAGATCGCTCCGGCGATCACGCGCGGTGTATGCGCATTTACGGTAGAGTTTGTGAGCGTCTAGCGGGTGACTCGATCATAACATATTTTACCCACATAGTGTGTTTTATAGTGAATATTCCCCTTAACAATGTTAGAAAGTATTTTTAGTGTAAACGGTTCTTGGACAGAGAAATTCCTCTTTGCATGATGGGAAGGGTCAGATAAAAGTAGAACGGTGGTGTCTAGTATCCAGCTGTAGAGTATTTTAATAGTAACATTTCGGTGTTGGTTAGGAAGAGATTGCTCGCTCCTGCGCATAGTTATGTAAAAAAGTAGTTTATTGATATTTACTGTATTTGCTGTTCATTACCCATGCGGCGGGAATCCTAAGGATACCTCCCACCTGAGCAGTTGGAGAAAGGCACAGACCACCTGTTCGAACCCACCTATGACCTTTTGTTATAATGCAGAGACACATTCCTGTGTCCAATGAACTATGAGATTATAGGGACCATTGTATTGTTACTGTATGTTGTGTATATAAAGACCACCATTGCCTGTCCAGTCACTCACTCTCTCTGCAAGGTTTTCATATTGAAGGCTGAGGGCTGGATTCAGGACGCGCCTGCGAATCATTCCCACGTGTGTAAGTTCTCTGTAGCCATTTTGTTATCCTTTCTGTTTGCCATTTGTTCTCATTGTGTACACATTCTGTTTTCTTGTATTTGCGATCGTTCGCTATTGTTCATATTATTTCTCGTTATTCTGTTTAGATTTTATGTTAGTTTTGTAGTGTATAAGCTGTACTCTTTTTCCCCTTTTTACTTAAATAGAATTATCCACTGGGTGTTAGAGCCTAAGTGGTTTTTGTATCCTAACCAGGTCTTGTGTTTTCAATAGTTACTGTAAAGGGTTTACTGAGCGTCTCAATTGCTCAATCAGCATCTCATATTATCAAGGTTAACAAGCATTACATCGTTATAGTATTTCATTGCCAAGGTTTAAAGTGTAAAGCGTACCCTTAAGGTGTGTTGTTACTAAGGGTTACTGTGTAACATTCTGTGAGCGTGCGTGTCGCTCGTGCGTCGCGCCCACAGCCTAGCGTCTGCTACGCTAGGTGCGTACCCTTACGGTATTCAGTGCGCCAATTGCGTACTTAGCCCATAATAGAATATAGCTTAATGTTTTTAGGTAAGAACTGACTTTATCAATTGGGGGCATCGTCCGGGCCTCCTCATATCCGCAGCCAAGCGGAACCAGGCAGACTTTATCCATCAGCAAAGGGTGGGAATGTAGTATCCCCTGTTAGCCGTTTGGTGGTTGGGGATACGGTTAGTGCTGATTTGATAAGCGTCTGCTCCGCTTGGTTTGTAGGGATGCTGGTGGGATCCGGGACCAAAAGGTAAGAACGTTAAGCTATTGTCTTTTAAATCTGTTTAAATTTCTATATTGGTGAAAATTGCACACGCAACACACGCACACACCTGTATTTCCATTTGCGTATTTTCACATATCTGCCTTTCTGTCTGCCATTCGCATTGATCACGTGCTGAGAAAATTTGTTGCTATTTAGTTAAAAGTAAAAGTAATACTTAAGGGAGTAATTGTAAAACACGCACGCAGCCTGACCCAGTTATAAAGGTTATACAGGAAATACTGTGTGGTGTTTGGTAAACGATTTTAGTTAAATATCGTTTGCATTTATAGAAGTGTGTTATTTGTGTTACTGCGGACGTATCTGGCCTGTGTACACGTGTCTCTGACCGAGTGCGAGACAGCGTAAGCAACGCAAAGGCCTACACACGTGGCGTAAATCACGCAAAGTGCGTACGGATACGCCCACTAAATACAAATCACACGATAGCATTGTTTTAATAGTAGACACGGAAACCACAAGATAATAGCACAAATTTGTTCAGTTTCCAAAATTTAGTTTAAAAAGATCCTCCTCTCGTTGCATTACCTCTGGGATTAGCCAGTGTTACCTGAATGAAAGAAATTTTCTGTACAGAAAAATCAAAGTATATATGAAGTGAAAGAGCGTGTGTATGCAAGTAAAGTTTTTTTTTGGTGTGAACCCCAGAATTCGAGATCTCGTAGAAGGATACCCGTGAAGTGAACACGTGGTGGCGTGGGAGAAGGCCATCTCACGTTTAAAGTCCATAAGGTAAGAGGAGCAATTAGTGTTACAGCAGACCAGGAGGTTAAAAGTACCTATACGCAGTTTCTGAAAACCCTGACTTAAGAAAGGTCAGAGGTAGAGAGCGCAGCCCTGGGGGTTGGTGCAATACCCATATAGGCCCGTTTTGAGAATACGCTCCGGCTGAAGGTTTCGCAGCCTAAACAACCAATTCCGCTGGTCGTTCTGCGGATAAGTAATAGTTACTTATACGCATTGCAACTGTACCGCATGTAATTGTGTGCATTAGTTGGTTACCTTGATACCCATTACGCAATTTGCGTACGCTTTGCGGGATCATAAACGCTATTTGTACATTCTAACGTGATTTGTGTAGGTTTTTTTTATTTTAAGGGAGGTTCGCTGTTCACTCAGGAATTCTCAAGCAACTGATACCTACTGGGGAGGGTAGCATACTCCCACACGCCCCAGTAAGTAGAGGTCACATAGGGGCCCTGGGTTGAGTACGCCAGCGCTGAAGCAGTGTGTGGGCATATTGGTCGACGTGGGCGAGAGTGGGTGAAGGCACTCGTTGGACTTTCACCGTCGCCTTACCTCTGGGAATGTGGTTTTTGTAGGAATTCGCTGAGAAGGCAATACCTGTAAAGAATGGGGGCCAGTTGCTCAAGTAAGGGATGATCAACCAAGGTTCAGGTTGATATTATTCCGCGGCCAGTCGGGTCAGCGAGGTACATAATGTGTGAAAAATATGGATCACACCCAGAGGTTTTATGCAATGAGTGGGAACGTATGACTGTGAACGATGGGGAGAAGTTCCCCAGGGTAGGCAGTTTTAATCTTGAGGTTTTGCAAAATTTAATGAGAAGGATATGTCTAATAAAGTCCGGCAAGCAACGGATTAGACATTATGATTATTTACAGTTATGGCAACAGGAAGGCGAGATACAAAGAGGATTAGCTCAAGCAGCTAGTTCCAATCCTATCAGGAAACTGATAGCTACCGCACCACCACCACCATACATAACAGGAGATAAAGTGGCTACAGAGAATGGCATACTGGTATATGATAAAAGTGCACTTAATAAATGTATAAATGATAAGAGTAAAGTAGATAAGTGTATTGATGCTAATGTTAACCCGTGCAAGTTGTATCCTGTCTTAAACTTCCCTCAGGACTGCGACCAGGAAGATGAGCCTACCACAATATCGGCACTCTCTCTAGCAGCCACCATAAGTGAGACTACAGTGGGCATGGCCCAACCCGTAAGAGGAGTAGCAAAGGCCCCTAGTGGAGGGACAGGTGAGGTCGTGTCTGCAGGTAAGTACGTCACTGTACATTATGCAGAAACAATTACACCACACATTGTAGAATCAACCCAGAGTGATGTGATTGAACTTAATCCTGTCAGGGTAATTGCAGTCCCAAATGGAAAAACTGACGCTACAGGAGTCACTCCCGTCAGGAACATTGCAATGCATTGTCCCTTTTCCCGGACAGAATTAAGAACAATTATGTCTGAATTCCCTGATCCTAGGAAAGATCTAGTTGCAAGCCAAAGGTTCATTAGAGAATTAGGTAACTCCGCAGAACCCAATAACAAATATTGGCGGACATTGCTGAGGGCATGCTTGCCCCCCAATATCGACTCTGCGAACTTTATCACTGATTGTAGGTTAGATGAAGAAGTACCTCTCACTGATGAGTACAATCAGGACAATGTAAAACGTATCAACCTGCAGTTAGGAGTATATTTCCCAACTGTTGTCAAGTGGAACAAAATCTTCTCCATAAGACAAAAAGAAGGGGAAACTGCTTCTGAGTATTTCTATCGGGCACTGCAGGAAATGGCTAGGTACACTGGAATAGAAGACATTAAGACAAATGTGCATCATAGGGACATAGCAGTTTCTGTGTTAATGGATGGTTTAAAGGAAGTGTTAAGGACAAGGGTACAGACCACTCAACCCAACTGGAGAGGTATGTCGGTGGCTGCTTTGAGAGAGACCGCTATTGAACATGATCGGAACATCATGAGACACAGGGAGTCACAGGGCGATAAGCTGATGGCAGTAAGTATCAAGCCCTTACAATGAAGCCACCTCAGCCTAAGCCCCAGACCCCTGTGGGTAAGTCAAAAGTGATGAAATGTTACAACTGTCAGAGAGAAGGACATATTGCATGAAATTGTATGTTTAACGACCCACATAAGGTATACCAACCCCCTAGACAACGACATGACACACGTAATTGGGATCAGGGACCGCAGAGACGGAGTTATGAGCCTCATGCAGGGGAAACAAAAAGGTACCCACCAAAAAGATACTGGCAAGTCTCTGAAAATTCCCAGTTACCCCCTTCACTTGTTGTAGCTGCCAGCGCGCTGCGGGGAGGTCACCACATACAATAGGGGTGGGGCCACACCTGTAGTCTGCAGCCAGTGAAATTAATTGCGAGCCTTGGAAGTGAACCCGAGGTCACAATTGATGTAGCTGGTAGATCTCTACCTTTCCTTGTAGACACAGGGGCGGCCAAGTCAGTGTTAAATTCAACAGTGGGTATGAAGACCACTGGTAAAACAATTCCAGCCATGGGAGTAACAGGAGTAGTACAACACTACCCTTTAAGCAAACCAGCAGAGATTACGATAGGGCCTTTGCATACCAAGCACTCCTTTCTGCTAGCTGCATCGGCTCCGACTAATCTACTTGGGAGAGATTTACTGTGCAAGATGGGGTATGTCATATATTGTACTCCTGGAGGTGTGTTCTTAGATATACCCGAGAATCACGCTCAGGAAGTGCAGGATATGCTAGACTCCCCACAAAGGTTAATGTCACACACTGCTGTTACAGATAGGTGTCCGTCCAAGGTAGAGAAAATGATTTCCCAGATACCGGAGTCGCTTTGGACCAAGGATGGACAAGACACTGGATTAATGGCAAATGTAGCTCCTGTAGCAGTATAAGTAAAAGATGGTAGGATAGCTCCAAAAATCCCACAGTATCCTCTGAAGCCAGAGGTGGAGTTAGGAGTTTACCCAGTAATAGAGCGCTTGCTACAACAGGGCATTCTGGTTAGGACGTCCAGAACTGCCAATAGTCCCATCTTCCCTGTGAAAAAGAGCGGGGGGAGGGGTTACAGGCTAGTGCAGGATCTAAGGGGGATCAACAAAATAGTTGAGAGCCAATTCCCCGTAGTGCCAAATCCAGCTGTTATCCTTATGCAAATCCCTCCCACTGCGAAATTTTTCACTGTTATTGACCTCTGCTCCGCTTTCTTCTCGATACCTCTGCACCCTGACAGTCAATATTTGTTTGCATTCACATACAGAGGAGTACAGTACACCTTGACTCGTTTACCACAAGGTTTCATTGACAGCCCAAGTATTTTCTCATAGGCTTTGCATGATTGTCTACAATCCTTTCAACCTGAGAACGGATCAGTATTAATACAGTATGTAGACGACTTACTGCTGTGTTCTGATTCACTCGAATCGTCCTTGAGAGACACGAAACAGCTTCTGTTTCATCTTTCTGATACGGGACACAAGGTTTCAAAGGATAAGTTGCAATTATGCCAGACCAAGGTAAAATATTTGTGACATTGCTTGACGCAAGGACTGAGACACCTCACTGCTGTTAGAGTACAGGCGATTTGCGACATGACTCTGCCACAAACCCAGCAACAGATTCGCACTTTCCTAGGAATGTGTGGGTACTGCCGTAACTGGATCCCAGGGTTTTCCATACTAGCCTTACCTTTACAAGAGATGGTCTCATCAAACAAACCAGATCGGATTTCGCACACAGATGAGTCCGAACTGGCATTTGAGAGACTCAAACAGTGCCTAACGCAGGCATCAGCTTTAGGTATGCCAGATTATGGGAAACCGTTTGAACTGTACGGTACAGAAAGTGCTGGGTGTGCGGCAGGTGTCTTAACCCAGAAGCATGGTGATGCCAGCAGGCCGGTAGCCTACTACAGCGCTCAGCTAGACATGGTAGCACGATCCCTCCCCACATGCTTGCGAAGTGTTGCAGCGATAGCATTGCTAGTTAGTAAAAGCGAAGATGTAGTGCTTGGACACAACCTGACCATTCATATACCTCATGCAGTGTCAGCCTTACTGAATTCTGCCCAAACCAGACACGTCTCATCCGCACGGTTTACAAGGTGGGAATTAGCACTAATGGCCCCTGAAAACATCACCATAAGGAGATGCAGCGCACTAAATCCTGCAACGTATCTCCCAGGTGTGCCTGGACAGGCACAAAGGGTGGGGGATGAGAGTAATGGTGAAGGAGGATTTAGTACAGACACTGACACACATGATTGTATGGAATATTTGACCCAAAATTTCACTGTAAGGCCTGACATCAGTGACAACCCACTGGAAGGTGTAGATTTTACTTTCTACACTGACGGTAGTTGCCACAGACAGACGGACTCGGGAGACTTGTGTACTGGATACACAGTCGTAGATGACAAAGGCAGCATAGAAGCGGAACCCCTGGGCCCACCTCACTCAGCACAAGTTGCTGAGCTGGTTGCCCTAACCAGAGCGTGTGAATTGGCTAAAGGTAAGTCAGACAATATCTACACAGATTCTAGGTATGCCTTTGGAGTAGTGCATGATTTCGGGGCCCTATTGCGCCTCAGAAATTTCATGACGGCAGCTGGCACACCCATGGCGCATGCAACCCACATCAAAAGACTCTAAGCAGCAATACAGGAACCTGACAGAGTGGCTGTTATCAAGTGTACTGGTGGTCACTGTCAGCAAAACTCTGCACTGTACTCCTCCTATATAATACAGCTGCTCCCCAGTCCCCACAATTAAGCAGTGTGAGCACAGATATATGCAGCACACTGAGCACAGATAAGGAGAGTTTTTTTCAGGCAGAGAACGGATAAAACTGGTGGTCACTGATCAGCAAAACTCTGCACTGTACTCCTCCTATATTAATATAAAGCTGCTCCCCAGTCCCCACAATGATATAAGCAAGCACAAATATTTGCATCAACTCAACAATGAATAAACGGAGAGGATGCCAGCCACGTCCTCTCCCTAACATTTCCAATGCACGAGTGAAAATGGCGGCGACGCGCGGCTGCTTATATAGAATCCGAATCTTGCGAGAATCCGACAGCGGGATGATGACGTTCGGGCGCGCTCGGGTTAACCGAGCCATACGGGAGAATCCGAGTATGCCTCGGACCCGTGTAAAATGGGTGAAGTTCGGGGGGGTTCGGTTTCTGAGGAACCGAACCCGCTCATCACTAATAGACACTATCGTCCGAAACACAAACAACTGGGGAGGGTGGTAGAAAAGAACATAAGGGTAGACAGACATAGGGACATTGGTAGACATATGACATTGGAGACATTCATGTACACAGCGTGCAGGATTAAGCACACAAGGAGGAAGGGGAGGAGGGGGTCAGAGGCATACACAGAACTGGAGAACAAAACAAAAAGGAAAGAGACACAGTGTATGATAGAGATAGACACATGGTGAGGGAAAGGAGGTGTCATAGAGACAGGAGTGATGATAGAGACACACATGGTGAGTTGAAGGAGGTGTAGGGTTGACCATCGATGATTAGAAATCACTGATGGTCTATGCCCGACGTTGATTGCCGGCATCCCGATCGTCGGTAAATCATACTTAACCCTTACCATCAATGGTGGAGATGCAGATGGTTCCCCGCCATCGATGGTAGATGTATGCCCAATGGTTTTTTTTTATTTCATTTACAGCCGGCTTCAGCTACACAGAGCACTAGGGGGCAGATGTATTAAGCCTGGAGAAGTTATAAAACTGATAAAGAAGTGATAAGTGAAAGGTGGTAAATAGTGATGAACTTCACCTTTTTTTTCACGGGTCCGAGCAACTCGGATCCTCCCGCCTTGCTCGGTTAACCCGAGCGCACCCGAACGTCATCATCCCGAGGTCGGATTCTCGCGAAATTTGTATTCTATATAAGGAGCTGCGCGTCGCCGTGAAAACACATGCATTGGAGATGATCGTGAGAGGACGTGGCTGGCGTCCTCTCAGTTTCTATGTTCAGTGGGCTGCAAATTGTGCTGCAAATATCTGTGCTCAGTGTGCTGCAAATATCTGTGCTCAGTGTGCTGCAAGTGCAAATATCTACGTTCTCTGTCTGAAAAACGCTCCATATCTGACTGTGCTCAGTGTGCTGCAAATATCTGTGCTCAGTGTGCTAATTGCTTTATTGTGGGGACTGGGGACCAGCAGTATTATATAGTAGGAGGACAATGCAGAGTTTTGCTGACCAGTGACCACCAGTATTATACGTTCTCTGCCTGAAAAACGCTCCATATCTGTGCTTCATTGTAGTATATAGTAGGAGGACAGTGCAGAATTTTGCTAACCACCTGTATAACTATATATATAGCAGTACAGTACAGTACAGTAGGCCACTGCTCTACCTACCTCTGTGTCGTCAAGTATACTATCCATCCATACCTGTGGTGCATTTCAGTTTTGCACAGTTTGCTGTCCACCAGTATATAATATATAGCAGTACGGTACAGTAGGCCACTGCTCTACCTACCTCTGTGTCGTCAAGTATACTATCCATCCATACCTGTGGTGCATTTCAGTTTTGCATAGTTTGCTGACCACCAGTATATACTATATAGCAGTACGGTACAGTAGGCCACTGCTCTACCTACCTCTGTGTCGTCAAGTATACTATCCATCCATACCTGTGGTGCATTTCAGTTTTACACAGTTTGCTGACCACCAGTATATACTATATAGCAGTACGGTTCAGTAGGCCACTGCTCTACCTACCTCTGTGTCGTCAAGTATACGATCCATCCAAACCTGTGGTGCATTTCAGTTTTGCACAGTTTGCTGACCACCAGTATATACTATATAGCAGTATGGTACAGTAGGCCACTACTCTACCTACCTCTGTGTCGTCAAGTATACTATCCATCCATACCTGTGGTGCATTTCAGTTGTGCACAGTATATATAGTAGTAGGCCATTGCTATTGATATATTACTGGCATATAATTCCACACATTAAAAAATGGAGAACAAAAATGTGGAGGGTAAAATAGGGAAAGATCAAGATCCACTTCCACCTTGTGCTGAAGCTGCTGCCACTAGTCATGGCCGAGACGATGAAATGCCATCAACGTCGTCTGCCAAGGCCGATGCCCAATGTCATAGTAGAGAGCATGTAAAATCCAAAAAAATAAAGCTCAGTAAAATGACCGAAAAATCTAAATAAAAATCGTCTGAGGAGAAGCGTAAACTTGCCAATATGCAATTTACGACACGGAGTGGCAAGGAACGGCTGAGTCCCTGGCCTATGTTCATGGCTAGTTGTTCAGCTTCACATGAGGATGGAAGCACTCATCCTCCTGCTAGAAAAATGGAAAGAGTTAAGCTGGCAAAAGTACAGCAAAGAACTGTGCATTCTTCTAAATCACAAATCCCCAAGGAGAGTCCAATTGTGTCGGTTGCGATGCCTGACCTTCCCATCACTGGACGGGAAGAGGTGGCTCCTTCCACCATTTGCACACACCCTGCATGTGCTGGAAGGAGCACCCACAGTCCAGTTCCTGCTCTTCAAATTGAAGATGTCACTGTTGAAGTACACCAGGATGAGGATATGGGTGTTGCTGGCGCTGAGGAGGAAATTGACAAGGAGGATTCTGATGGTGAGGTGGTTTGTTTAAGTCAGGCACCCGGGGAGACACCTGTTGTCTGTGGGATGAATATGGCCATTGACATGCCTGGTCAAAATACAAAAAAAAAATCACCTCTTCGGTGTGGAATTATTTCAACAGAAATGCGGAAAACTGGTGTCAAGCCGTGTGTTGCCCTTGTCAAGCTGTAATAAGTAGGGGTAAGGACGTTAACCACCTAGGAACATCCTCCCTTATACGTCACCTGGACCGCATTCATCAGAAGTCAGTGACAAGTTCAAAAACTTTGGATGACAGCGGAAGCAGTCCACTGACCACTAAATCCCTTCCTCTTGTAACCAAGCTCCTGCAAACCACCCACCAACTCCCTCAGTGTCAATTTCCTCCTTAGACAGGAAAGCCAATAGTCCTGCAGGACATGTCACTGTCAAGTCTGACGAGTCCTCTCCTGCCTGGGATTCCTCCGATGCATCCTTGAGTGTAACGCCTACTGCTGCTGGCGCTGCTGTTGTTGCTGCTGGGAGTCGATCGTCATCCCAGAGGGGAAGTCGGAAGACCACTTGTACTACTTCCAGTAAGCAATTGACTGTCCAACAGTCCTTTGCAAGGAAGATGAAATATCACAGCAGTCATCCTGCTGCAAAGTGGATAACTCAGGCCTTGGCAGCCTGGGTGGTGAGAAACGTGTTTCCGGTATCCACCGTTAATTCACAGGGAACAAGAGACTTGATTGAGGTACTGTGTCCCCGGTACCAAATACCATCTAGGTTCCATTTCTCTAGGCAGGCGATACCGAAAATGTACACAGACGTCAGAAAAAGAGTCACCAGTGTCCTAAAAAATGCAGTTGTACCCAATGTCCACTTAACCACGGACATGTGGACAAGTGGAGCAGGGCAGACTCAGGACTATATGACTGTGACAGCCCACTGGGTAGATGTATTGCCTCCCGCAGCAAGAACAGCAGCGGCGGCACCAGTAGCAGCATCTCGCAAACGCCAACTCGTTCCTAGGCAGGCTACGCTTTGTATCACCGCTTTCTATAAGAGGCACACAGCTGACAACCTCTTACGGAAACTGAGGAACATCATCGCAGAATTGCTTACCCCAATTGGACTCTCCTGGGGATTTGTGACATCGGACAACGCCACCAATATTGTGCGTGCATTACATCTGGGCAAATTCCAGCACGTTCCATGTTTTGCACATACATTGAATTTGGTGGTGCAGAATTATTTAAAAAATGACAGGGGCGTTCAAGAGATGCTGTCGGTAGCCCAAAGAATTGTGGGCCACTTTCGGCATTCAGCCACCGCGTGCCAAAGACTGGAGCACGAGCAAACAGTCCTGAACCTGCCCTGCCATCATCTGAAGCAAGAGGTGGTAACGAGGTGGAATTCAACCCTCTATATGCTTCAGAGGATGGAGGAGCAGCAAAAGGCCATTCAAGCCTATACATCTGCCTACGATATAGGCAAAGGAGGAGGAATGCACCTGACTCAAGCGCAGTGGAGAATGATTTCAACGTTGTGCAAGGTTCTGCAACCCTTTGAACTTGCCACACGTGAAGTTAGTTCAGACACTGCCAGCCTGAGTCAGGTCATACCCCTCATCAGGCTTTTGCAGAAGAAGCTGGAGACATTGAAGGAGGAGCTAAAACAGAGCGATTCCGCTAGGCATGTGGGACTTGTGGATGGAGCCCTTAATTCGCTTAACCAGGATTCACGGGTGGTCAATCTGTTGAAATCAGAGCACTACATTTTGGCCACCGTGCTCGATCCTAGATTTAAAACCTACGTTGTATCTCTCTTTCCGGCAGACACAAGTCTGCAGAGGTTCAAAGACCTGCTGGTGAGAAAATTGTCAAGTCAAGCGGCACGTGACCCGTCAACAGCTCGTCCTTCACATTCTCCCGCAACTGGGGCTGCGAGGAAAAGGCTAAGAATTCCGAGCCCACCCACTGGCGGTGATGCAGGGCAGTCTGGAGCGAGTGCTGACATCTGGTCCGGACTGAAGGACCTGCCAACGATTACTGACATATCGTCTACTGTCACTGCATATGATTCTGTCACCATTGAAAGAATGGTGGAGGATAATATGAGTGACCGCATCCAAGTAGGCACGTCAGACAGTCCGTACGTATACTGGCAGGAAAAAGAGGCAATTTGGAGGCCCTAGCACAAACTGGCTTTATTTTACCTAAGTTGCCCCCCCTCCAGTGTGTACTCCGAAAGAGTGTTTAGTGCAGCCGCTCACCTTGGCAGCAATCGGCGTACGAGGAAACTTCCAGAAAATGTGGAGAAGATGATGTTCATCAAAATTAATTATAATCAATTCCTCAGTGGAGACATTCACCAGCAATTGCCTCCAGAAAGTACACAGGGACCTGAGATGGTGGATTTCAGTTGGGACGAATTAATAATCTGTGAGGAGGGGGATGTACACAGTAAAAGGGGTGAGGAATCGGACGATGAGGAGGAGGTGGACATCTTGCCTCTGTAGAGCCAGTTTGTGCAAGGAGAGATTGATTGCTTCTTTTTTGGTGGGGGCCCAAACCAACCAGTCATTTCAGTCACAGTCGTGTGGCAGACCCTGTCGCTGATATGATGGGTTCGTTAAAGTGTGCATGTCCTGTTTATACAACATAAGGGTGGGTGGGAGGGCCCAAGGACAATTCCATCTTGCACCTCTTTTTTCTTTCATTTTTCTTTGCATCATGTGCTGTTTGAGGACTATTTTTTGGAAGTGCCATCCTGCCTGACACTGCAGTGCCACTCCTAGATGGGCCAGGTGTTTGTGTCGGCCACTTGTGTCGCTTAGGTTAGCCATCCAGCGACCTTGGTGCACCTCTTTTTTTCTTTGCATCATGTGCTGTTTGGGGACTATTTTTTTAAATCTGAGATCCTGTCTGACACTGCAGTGCCACTCCTAGATGGGCCAGGTGTTTGTGTCGGCCACTTGGGTCGCTTAGCTTAGTCACACAGCTACCTCTTTGCCCCTCTTTTTTTCTTTGCATCATGTGCTGTTTGGGGACTATTTTTTTGAAGTGCCATCCTGTCTGACACTGCAGTGCCACTCCTAGATGGGCCAGGTGTTTGTGTCGGCCACTTGTGTCGCTTAGCTTAGCCATCCAGCGACCTTGGTGCACCTCTTTTTTTCTTTGCATCATGTGCTGTTTGGGGACTATTTTTTAAATCTGACATCCTGTCTGACACTGCAGTGCCACTCCTAGATGGGCCAGGTGTTTGTGTCGGCCACTTGGGTCGCTTAGCTTAGTCACACAGCTACCTCATTGCGCCTCTTTTTTTCTTTGCATCATGTGCTGTTTGGGGACTATTTTTTTGAAGTGCCATCATGCCTGACACTGCAGTGACACTCCTAGATGGTCCAGGTGTTTGTGTCGGCCACTTGTGTCGCTTATCTTAGCCATCCAGCGACCTTGGTTCACCTCTTTTTTTCTTTGCCTCATGTGCTGTTTGGGGACTATTTTTTAATCTGACATCCTGTCTGACACTGCAGTGCCACTCCTAGATGGGCCAGGTGTTTGTGTCGGCCACTTGGGTTGCTTAGCTTAGTCACACAGCTACCTCATTGCGCCCCTTTTTTTCTTTGCATTATGTGCTGTTTGGGGACTATTTTTTTGAAGTGCCATCCTGCCAGACACTGCAGTGACACTCCTAGATGGTCCAGGTGTTTGTGTCGGCCACTTGTGTCGCTTAGCTTAGCTATCCAGCGACCTTGGTGCACCTCTTTTTTTCTTTGCATCATGTGCTGTTTGGGGACTATTTTTTAAATCTGACATCCTGTCTGACACTGCAGTGCCACTCCTAGATGGGCCAGGTGTTTGTGTCGGCCACTTGGGTCGCTTAGCTTAGTCACACAGCTACCTCATTGCGCCTCTTTTTTTCTTTGCATCATGTGCTGTTTGGGGACTATTTTTTTGAAGTGCCATCCTGCCTGACACTGCAGTGACACTCCTAGATGGTCCAGGTGTTTGTGTCGGCCACTTGTGTCGCTTAGCTTAGCCATCCAGAGACCTTGGTGCACCTCTTTTTTACTTTGCATCATGTGCTGTTTGGGGACTATTTTTTTAAATCTGACATCCTGTCTGACACTGCAGTGCCACTCCTAGATGGGCCAGGTGTTTGTGTCGGCCACTTGGGTCGCTTAGCTTAGTCACACAGCTACCTCATTGCCCCTCTTTTTTTCTTTGCATCATGTGCTGTTTGGGGACTATTTTTTTGAAGTGCCATCCTGTCTGACACTGCAGTGCCACTCCTAGATGGGCCAGGTGTTTGTGTCGGCCACTTGTGTCGCTTAGCTTAGCCATCCAGCGACCTTGGTGCACCTCTTTTTTTCTTTGCATCATGTGCTGTTTGGGGACTATTTTTTAAATCTGACATCCTGTCTGACACTGCAGTGCCACTCCTAGATGGGCCAGGTGTTTGTGTCGGCCACTTGTGTCGCTTAGCTTAGCCATCCAGCGACCTTGGTGCACCTCTTTTTTTCTTTGCATCATGTGCTGTTTGGGGACTATTTTTTAAATCTGACATCCTGTCTGACACTGCAGTGCCACTCCTAGATGGGCCAGGTGTTTGTGTCGGCCACTTGGGTCGCTTAGCTTAGTCACACAGCTACCTCATTGCGCCCCTTTTTTTCTTTGCATTATGTGCTGTTTGGGGACTATTTTTTTGAAGTGCCATCCTGCCAGACACTGCAGTGACACTCCTAGATGGTCCAGGTGTTTGTGTCGGCCACTTGTGTCGCTTAGCTTAGCTATCCAGCGACCTTGGTGCACCTCTTTTTTTCTTTGCATCATGTGCTGTTTGGGGACTATTTTTTAAATCTGACATCCTGTCTGACACTGCAGTGCCACTCCTAGATGGGCCAGGTGTTTGTGTCGGCCACTTGGGTCGCTTAGCTTAGTCACACAGCTACCTCATTGCGCCTCTTTTTTTCTTTGCATCATGTGCTGTTTGGGGACTATTTTTTTGAAGTGCCATCCTGCCTGACACTGCAGTGACACTCCTAGATGGTCCAGGTGTT
Source organism: Pseudophryne corroboree (assembly GCF_028390025.1). Lineage (NCBI taxonomy): Eukaryota > Metazoa > Chordata > Amphibia > Anura > Myobatrachidae > Pseudophryne > Pseudophryne corroboree. The sequence continues at coordinate 196,174,121 of NC_086453.1, read as the reverse complement.
TGTGTCGGCCACTTGTGTCGCTTAGCTTAGCCATCCAGAGACCTTGGTGCACCTCTTTTTTACTTTGCATCATGTGCTGTTTGGGGACTATTTTTTTAAATCTGACATCCTGTCTGACACTGCAGTGCCGCTCCTAGATGGGCCAGGTGTTTGTGTCGGCCACTTGGGTCGCTTAGCTTAGTCACACAGCTACCTCATTGCCCCTCTTTTTTTCTTTGCATCATGTGCTGTTTGGGGACTATTTTTTTGAAGTGCCATCCTGTCTGACACTGCAGTGCCACTCCTAGATGGGCCAGGTGTTTGTGTCGGCCACTTGTGTCGCTTAGCTTAGCCATCCAGCGACCTTGGTGCACCTCTTTTTTTCTTTGCATCATGTGCTGTTTGGGGACTATTTTTTAAATCTGACATCCTGTCTGACACTGCAGTGCCACTCCTAGATGGGCCAGGTGTTTGTGTCGGCCACTTGGGTCGCTTAGCTTAGTCACACAGCTACCTCATTGCGCCTCTTTTTTTCTTTGCATCATGTGCTGTTTGGGGACTATTTTTTTGTAGTGCCATCCTGCCTGACACTGCAGTGACACTCCTAGATGGTCCAGGTGTTTGTGTCGGCCACTTGTGTCGCTTAGCTTAGCCATCCAGCGACCTTGGTTCACCTCTTTTTTTCTTTGCCTCATGTGCTGTTTGGGGACTATTTTTTAAATCTGACATCCTGTCTGACACTGCAGTGCCACTCCTAGATGGGCCAGGTGTTTGTGTCGGCCACTTGGGTTGCTTAGCTTAGTCACACAGCTACCTCATTGCGCCCCTTTTTTTCTTTGCATCATGTGCTGTTTGGGGACTATTTTTTTGAAGTGCCATCCTGCCTGACACTGCAGTGACACTCCTAGATCGTCCAGGTGTTTGTGTCGGCCACTTGTGTCGCTTAGCTTAGCTATCCAGCGACCTTGGTGCACCTCTTTTTTTCTTTGCATCATGTGCTGTTTGGGGACTATTTTTTAAATCTGACATCCTGTCTGACACTGCAGTGCCACTCCTAGATGGGCCAGGTGTTTGTGTCGGCCACTTGGGTCGCTTAGCTTAGTCACACAGCTACCTCATTGCGCCTCTTTTTTTCTTTGCATCATGTGCTGTTTGGGGACTATTTTTTTGAAGTGCCATCCTGCCTGACACTGCAGTGACACTCCTAGATGGTCCAGGTGTTTGTGTCGGCCACTTGTGTCGCTTAGCTTAGCCATCCAGAGACCTTGGTGCACCTCTTTTTTTCTTTGCATCATGTGCTGTTTGGGGACTATTTTTTAAATCTGACATCCTGTCTGACACTGCAGTGCCACTCCTAGATGGGCCAGGTGTTTGTGTCGGCCACTTGGGTCGCTTAGCTTAGCCATCCAGCGACCTTGGTGCACCTCTTTTTTACTTTGCATCATGTGCTGTTTGGGGACTATTTTTTTAAATCTGCCATCCTGTCTGACACTGCAGTGCCACTCCTAGATGGGCCAGGAGTTTGTGTCGGCCACTTGGGTCGCTTAGCTTAGTCATCCAGCAAACTCGGTGCAAATTTTAGGACTAAAAATAATATTGTGTGGTGTTCAGAATAGACTGGAAATGAGTGGAAATTATGGTTATTGAGGTCAATAATACTATGGGATCAAAATAACCCCCAAATTCTATTTTTTAAGCTGTTTTTGAGGGTTTTTTGTAAAAAAAAAAAAACACCCGAATCCGCCCAAAAAAATTTGAGGGAGGTTTTGCAAAACGCATCCGAATCCAAAACACGGCCGTGGAATCGAATCCAAAACCAAAACACAAAACCCGAAAAATTTCCGGTGCACATCACTGATATATATATATATATATATATATATATATATATAAATTTAAATGGTGATGTATTATTTCATGTAAATTGCTTAAACGTTAATGCTATATGGCATCTCATATTTTACAAATGCTATATTTTAAACATATTTTAGCATATCTACATTTTAAAAGAACACAGTCATTAAGCATATCTCATTTTCATTATTGTTTTAACAGACAATGCAGACCATTATTAGCAAAGATAACATCATATTTTACAAATACTATATTTTAAACATATTTTAGCATATCTACATTTTAATCTACACATTTTAAAAGAACACAGTCATTAAGCATATCTCATTTTTATTATTGTTTTAACAGACAATGCAGACCATTATTAACAAAGATAATGCCATGTACATATCGATTATGAAGATTATGAATATATTTTTTTACCAAGTTATCAAATGAGTTATGGTAAGCTAAGCCTATAAAATTCATTTACATGTTTTTATTTATTTTTAAAAAGTTTAACTACTATGTACATATAGCAATGGTCTACAAGTTGTCAATTTTTATTTATGTTTAAAAGTTTAAATAGTACAAACATAAATCAATAGTCTACAAGTTGTTAATTTTTATTTATTTTTAAAATTTTAAATAGTATGAACATACAACAAGGGGTTACAAGCTGTTAATTTTTATTTATTTTAAAAGTTTAAATATCACGAGTATACAGCAAGTGGGCTACAAAGTTGTTATTTAATTTATTAAAAATGTTAGTTCTCACAATTAAACAATGAAAAATTTCACAAACAAAGAGAATTGTGCTGAGGCTGGAGGACTTCTGTTTGGTTCGGATTATGACATCATTCAGGATTTCACTATGAAGTTGGAATCGCCAGCCACTTGTGAGTATCATGTAACATCCAAAAATGTTTAATATTTGAAAAGAAATTAAAAATAATGACATTAAATGTAATATTGTAAGTATTTGGTTCTGACTGTGCACTCTTTATATTCTCAATAATGCATCTCTTTTTCAAGTTATTCTAACGTTATACTATATGTAATAATTTATTATTTTTTCCCGGCTAAAGATTTCACAATAATGGATAATGTGATGACTGACAGTATTCTGTGGGGCGTACTGAATATACAGACACCAAAAATCTATAAAACTGAGTTTCAGAAACATTTTATACAAGGTGAGATAATTACCCATTATCACACGACATAGTGTTACACAATGACTGTCTTAAATGCTGTTTTCGCACATTTGTGTATGTATAATGAATTGATAATATATTACAGATGATGCCGTGGCAAGTTGTTACGACACTGCTGTTCAGGATGGCAACACGTCTGATAAGCAACCAATCTGTAAAATCACGAAAGGAAAAAAGAAAGCACACACATTAGAATTTAAAGAAGGTGTGTAATCAAACATTGTTATACAGCATATTGTTATGCAGTAACTTAAATTCTGTTTTTCGCACGTCTGCGTTTATATTTAATTTATAATATATCTATTACAGATGACACTGTAGCGCAACAATATGATCCAACGATACCAGGGGGCAATGCTGCAGATATGCAAATGCACAGGCCCAGCACAAGTGGGAAAACAACGATTCGCACAACCATCGCTGAAACAGAGAACCAGCACTTTGCAATGTCATCGATCGGACATAACCACCTAATGGAGAAAGCTAGGCCTTTGGATATGGGGATGCATCACGGTGGTATCAACACATACAAATGCAGGCCGACTCGACCAAGAACGACTGACAAATGTTACTGATCTTAAAAGAAAATTGGCGTATTCCAATGATGATACGCCTCAACGGAGAGGGATTGCGTTACAAACTGTATCAAGCGTAAGTAACAAGGGTGACGTAACTGCAAAACACACGTCATTTGACATTGCAGACTGGGACTTTGCTGGTAAGACAAAGACTGTAAGGGTTAATAGAGCATTGCACCTCTCAAAAAGGAAAGTTAAGCAGTCATCACAATCCAATGTAATCATAATTCCAGATACACAGGGTTGCTCTGAAATAGAAACACGACATATATCTGGTAATGATAAAATATCAAATATTGAGTATGTAAATGCGCAAGAGTTTTTTTTACCCCCGGTGTAATGACAACGACACAAGAACAGCAGAATAGTTCTGATGAAGTGTTATCAGTGGTTGCAGGATTTCCTGGTAATAATACAGCGGTTAATTGTCTAACATCAATGCCCAATATTTTGATCACTGGTGACGGGGCACTCACATCGCCCAAAGTGATTGCCCCATCATGTGTGGTATCATCTGACATAGTTGATGGTAGTTAAAATGCATAACAAGTAGGCCAAGATGCTGAAATACAATTATGCATTGATGGGTAAGATACGGAAAGATGTTGAGAGCATATTTGTTAAAACACATAAAAGAGGAGAGTCACAGGTATAAATGTAAACAAGACATAATTAAAGAAGTTGTTGAGACGTTTATGAATGTCACATCAAAATACATAGATCGATCATTTAAGGCAACTGAATTTATTAAAGCCAACACACATCATTTTGCAGAAATAAATGAAACCGATCCGTGACTAGGCATATTAGGCTACGGATTGAAACAGGTTTTAAATTTAAATGAAATTTAAAAAAAATCCACGAATTAAAGCCTGTGTAATATACAAAATCTCACAGTTATTCTGACGTACAAAGGTGAAACAGGCTGTAACAATGTTATCCAAATTGAGAAAGCGCAAACAGCACAGGGAACAGGGGGTAGGCCAGAAACAGAATTTCAGTGCCATGGAGTACCACAACCATTATCAGTTTGTTAATTTTTACAGGGTTACATCATTTGTAGAGGGTATTCAAGCTGTTAATATGGCTATACAGGCCATACTCGATGGCTTCCTGGTTGGTGTTGATCCTAACGACCGCGTACAGTTAAGATTGTAGGGTAGTGGTCTACACAACGCTATCTATTCGCATTGTAAGCTGCAAAAAACATTAGACACATGCCAGTTTTTTAATCACATTACAATACAAACACACTTCAAAGTAATGCTGAATTCTTATTATCCACAGGTTTAAGGTTTGTGATCAGTGTTTTTAGAAATAATGCAGGCGGAGCATTGATAGGCAGAGGGTTGATACGCTTTCCGCACAGCTTTATTATTGAAAAACGCAGATGTACGATATCAAAAGCATTGGTAATAATCTGTGTTTGGCTGCTAGTGTCTGTAAAGGTAACACTGCCAATGACCATATAATACAATAGAGAGCTACCCGACTACATAAAGCTTTGAATCTACTGCTTGATAAAGTGATCAGCTTTAGCGACATTGCATTTTTTTTTAAATCACTTAAAAGTTGCAGTCTAGAGCTTTTTATTACAGCAACGGAGACTGAAGGTAGTATTGTACAGACAGCCATTTCAAAGACACACTGTCTGTGCTATATTATGATTGTCACTTTTATGGGATACTCGATATCAAAGCGTTTCTTGGTGCCTGAATTTATTACAGCTGTTGTCATAGCGCTTTTCATCATAGAAATAATCACGATTGTCTTTTCTTTTGTAAGGGTTGTCACAGACCGGATTGTATTGATGACGGGTGTCCGTGTTAAGATGTTCGGTGTGTAGGGTATTTTGTCGATCAAACACCTGTTTAGAGCTACACAAATCCTTAGCTTTTGTTCACAAAATATCCTGTCTTGAACATGTATATTGTGAAAGGTGCTGTTTTTTACCGACGCACAGACCATAACTGCCAGGGCCTTAAGTGTCCCATCTGTAAGGTAAATGTTGATGGATTTTCAAATCATTTGTGTTATATACAAACCATCAAGCCAGAAGAACCCACTAAGAAATACATCTTTTATGATTTTGAGTGTATACAGGAGATGGGGGAGCACATACCAAACTACTGTTATGCTCTAACATTAACGGGTGAGAAAGACTGGGAGTTTAAGGGTGTTGCATGTATTGAAGATTTTGTAAAGATGTTCATGAAACCAAAATTGTATGATGCGTATTTTGTGATGCACAAGCTGATTAAGGAGAAATTAAAGATGCAATTATTATCTAGAGGTGGCAACATAATGTGCATCACAGTAAAATAATTGAAGATAAGATTTATCAACTCTTTAAATTTTAAAGATTGGTACAATAAGAGTCAACACAAGCCATTTTACTTTCAAAAAGAACTCATCCGATATTGTAAAGATGATGTAAAAATAATACAAAAAGCTTGTGAGGCTTCCAGATCAGCTGTTATAGCTATGACAGAACAGGAGTTTCTAATAACGAACAAAAAAAGAGATGTGGTAGTTAAGAATATTGTAGACCCTTTTCAATTGACGACTCTAGCGTCCATTTGCATAGCTATGTATCATTGTAAATTTTTACAAGAATACAAACTGGCCCTTGTACCGGGTAATAACTATCTCAAAACTCAGAAGCATTGCTCAGTGCCAGCCATACAGTGGTTAATGTACATAGAACACAAAGAAGGCGTGAGTATAAGACATGCTAATACAAGGGGGTGAGAAGAAAGTCGCTAAATACAGCCTGGATGGTTACGCCGTGATTAACAGCGTATCCACCACTTTTGAATTCCAAGGTTGTTTTTAAAACAGTTGTGGAGCGTGTTACAACGTCACTGATGAAAACAAACTGACTTGAATGACCTACAGTCAACTGCACCACAAGATGCAGGTGACGTTACACTATCTTAAACAATGTAGATTTCAGATATGTGAAATCTGGGGTTGTGAATGGAAGGCTGTGTTAGAGTCTGATGAGGGTCTACTAGCTTTTCTGAAGGGTAAAGAATTACTTGAACCCTTGGGACCACGTGATGCTCTTTAGGACGGACGCACGAACACCATAAAGCTGTATCACAAAACAGATTGTGATGAAAAAATTCACTATTTTGACTTTATCAGCCTCTATCCTTTTGTCAACAAAACCAAAACGTATCCTATACAACACCGCACATCATTTATTAGGATTTTGGTGATGTCACAAAGTATTTAGGTTTTGCCAGGGTTAAAGTTAGTTTACCTGCCTTGTGGGCTTTTCTTTCTGGTTCTGCCAGTTAAAATGGGGGTAAGCTAATGTTTCCTTTATGTCGCACATGTGCAGAGTCTGGACAGACTCTCCCGTGTGTTCATGATTCAAAAAATCAGGCACTCATCGATACTTGATTTACTGTAGAACTAAATTTGGCTGTAGAAATGGGGTACAGAGTATGTAAAATCTGAGGTGTAGCATTTTTATGAGAGATCTGATGATTTGTTTTCAGGTTACATTAAAATACACCTCAGGGATAAACAAGAGGCATCTTGTTACCCCGATTGGTATACAGACTCTGTAAAAAGCCAAGAGTATATAGACGCCTATCAAAAGAATGAAGGTGTGTCTTTATGGCCCGATAACGTAGAAATCAACCCCGACAAAAGACAAATTTAAAAATTGTTTTTAAATTCCTTATGGGGTAAATTTGGCCAACGTAGCAACATGCCCAATACGTTTCTAGTGATTGACCCAGACAAGCTTTTTGAATACTTGTTTTTACCATACTGTGAGGTGTCTGCTTTGGACTTCGTTGACAATGATATGGTTATGGTAAAATGGAGATATGCCAAAGACCATTACACGAGGGGTGCAAGTTCGAATGTAAATATCACTGTTTTTACAATGGCTTACGCTCATGTTGAATTGTTCAAACTATTGGATAGATTACAAGATAAATGTCTGTATCACGACACAGATTCTGTAATTTTTGTCAGCAGACCTGGACAACTTCACAACACTTCCATTCAGATATTAAGATGGACACCTGATTTCAGCACCTCTTCTGTATTTTAGCAGGCCCGTCCAATCCGGGTGAAAGTTATTTTGTAAAAACGCTGTTGCAGCACGCGGCTATGAATATGACGCATGTACCTGATACTGTTGTTTGGTTTTACACCTGTTGGCAACGCTACGGGATTTCCCTGGTATGCGTTTTAAAGAGGGTTTACCCGAGTCTTTGAGCGATGACCAACTTTTCCCCCCGGTAAGGTTAATTTAACAGTGATTGATGATCTGATGAACGCTGCTAGTAATAATTCTGAGGTTGAAAAAGCTTTCACAAAGTATGTACATCATCGTAATCTCAGTATCCTGTACCTTGTCGAAAATATATTTTGGCAAGGTATAAAGAGCAGGACTAAACATTAAAACACAAAATATATGTTCCTGTTTTTTCTCGAATCCTATGAATCCGCATCGGAGGTCCCTTACGGGTATTTACTGGTTGATTTAAGAAACAATGCTCTTGATGATTATTGTTTATGAACCGGCTTATTCCCGCGCGACATACTGGTCGATTTTGTCATTAAGACGCGTGGTTCTGTAAAGCTATAACCGTACAACCTTTAGTCATTCGTTTTCATTCTAACAACGGTGAACATGTTGGTCCGGATAAGGCATAATTGGGTGCTTTTAGAAACGTTAATTAAAGCCAACCCATCCCAAAGAAACACTATTTTATCCAACGCTTCAAATGATTTAGTCATGGCTATTCATGAGATAGCACTCAACGCGCTTAAAGGTAAATTCCGTAGTCAGGATGACAGTTGAACTACCTTAAGAAGCGAGAGCTTATAAAATTGCTTTGTAATAAGAAATGTGCCAATGGAAAAAAGAATAGGTTGGTGAAACAGTCGGGCGGCTTTATAAGATCACTGATTGGTTTTGCTATTCCATTAATTACAGGCCTGTTGTCTAATCGCTGATGGAGTACACTGAGAAAATGTATCTGGTGCCTCAGCATCAGATAGACCGTTTAGATAACAAGCCGAGCAGCGACGACATACGTAAAACAGCCATGCGTGGTCTAGATGTAGAGATTGTGAAAATACTACAGAACAACAATTTATCGGAATATGAAAAGGCAAAACAATATACAGCATTTTTAGTAAACAGGCAGATAGTGAAATATCAACTTTAGCTCTTTTGTCACCCGTTGCAAATACTGTTGATGGATCAAATAAAACACGGTTCAGCCAGTTGCTACCGATGCTATTTATCATGACATTTTGAGCGGTGTTAATGCTAGGTATAAAAATAACTGTGAAATACTATTAAGTAAAATGACGCACTCTAAACACATCACAGACTGGAACACTAAAGGCAAGTTTCTATATAAAGGCAGCCCTGTACCAGGTTCCAACATGTTAGATTTAATAAGAAGCATCACGCAAAGCCACAGCGTGTCGAGCCGTAATACACTGAATGGTTTGCCTGAATTTATGTGGGCTTTGTCTGAATTAAATATTCCATCCACCATCATTGGCAATGCAGTAAATACAATGAACCTAGATCGCTTAAAAACCGAGAAGCAGGATGATTCTCATGGTAGTGTAACATCGCCCATGTCACTTCAATCCCTTAACAAAAGCTGTATAAATGTTTTAAGTTCCCCGGGGCTAACAACGCCACAGTGGCTGAAACTATAACATATAACTAATGTATACTATTTTTATACACTGTATTTTGTGTGGATATTTTGCACCACAATGTTTAACTTGTATTGTGTCTATAATATTTTCTGTAATGTTTTAAATGTGAAGCTTTACCATGTTATTCAATGCCTATATTTCTGTAACTATAATTTGCATATACCAATAGAATATACTCATGATTTATAAAACAATGTTTTGTTCTTTGTTTCTAATTGACATACAGTTAAGAAACCCACAATGTTGTTTATTAGAAATTCATCATAGATATGATGCGTTGTACATAAAACGCTTCAAACACAATGTTGATTACAAGTTACACAAACAATGCAGCATTGTACATAAAATGCATCACACACAATGTTGTGTGTGAAGCATTTTATGTGCAACGCATCATTACCGCTGTTTATTAGAAAATCATCATAGTTATGACGCGTTGTACATAAAATGCCTCACACACAACGTTGGTTACAAGTTACACAAGCCTGTATATATCTATCTGCATAAGGACTCAGACAATGACTTCTTGGGAGACAGGTTACAAAATTTTAAATGAAACGATCATTATGTTTTGTATCAACACTAAAACGGGACCGTACATCCGCATATTTGTAATTTTTACACATGAAAAATATAAAGTATGCGCAATATTGACCGCAAACGGTGCTGTTAAAATTTTGCAACTGTTAATTTTGGTGATAAATACTTTTTGAATTCAAGTTTAAAAATTGTATTATAGCCTTTGGGAATAAGGTGCTGTCAGGGGCTAGCCCATTAGAATCAAAAAAGTAACATTCACGCTGTTCGTTAAGATAAACGGCCAACCAGTGCTCCCCCGGCTGTCCGCTGCTATGCGTATTGATTACAAACGCGCAGGGGTATTGCAACAGTTTGCCAGTCGGTAACATATCACATGGAAAGGTACCTTTAAAAAATAGCTGCATCATTGGGTGTGCATACAATATGCAGTTTATCTGTAATGTGTTCATCTTGCTGTTGCATAGTGATGTTTGTTAAAATATGCAATAAATATGTTAAAATATGCAATAAATATTAAAATTATTTATTTCATTTATAGATAATCATACAGCATATCACTCCTTTGATTCATTTCAATTATATTATCAAATAATGCTTATATTATCACATAGATTGCCTGGTCTAAAGCTTCAGCAAAGTGGAATTCGGTGCATAGATTTCCCATTCTGATTAGCGAGAGGTGCTCAGCACATTCCTGTTCAGGCAAAAGTGAAAAGCGTGTAACCATTGAGGTACTCTTTGCGGTCGTTTGGTATACCTGAATCTGATTTCTGCTTATTTGTGATCTGTATGAGTGACATGTACTCGCGAACCGCATTACTGTGTTCAAAGTTAGGTTGAAATGGCTTGGCTGGATGCGGGGTTCCATCCAGGTAAAGGGATGCAAAGTTTACATTTTTATGTTCAAATCGTAGAGGGTTCATGTCATAGGCTCCTGAAAATGCTTCATTGTCTATAAACGCAGCTATAACTGTTTTTGGTACTTGGCCTAAAAACAGATTTTCTAAATTAAATACTCTACTTCCCGCTGGTACGCTGTATATTTTCATACCAACACGATACCAACACAATCGCGTATTTTGCGTTGCCATTTAAAAAAGCCTGAGTGTGTCCGATCCAGACAGCTGGTGAGACCTGAACTCTTTCACATACAGGGACGCCGCGACTATCTGAATTTTAAAGGGGTCCAGTTCCACCGACATTAAGCAGAGTGGGGTTTATTTACTAAGATTCGTATTTTTCAGAATCATGTTCAAGTTCAATCGCGAATGACATCGACAGTGTAAACTTGCAACTTTTTGAATTGATTACGACTCATTTACTAAGCTTTCGTATTCGTATTTTCTGTATCTTCCGATGTCGATGTCATTCGTGCTTTTCTGCTGTAGATTGCGGCCGCGATTGCTATTTCGCGGCCGCGTTGTTGTGTTTTTTTTACGACTGCGTCACAAGTCTGTTACGGCAGTGATTTGGAATTTGCTGCCGCGTTTTTACTTCTAAGTTTCGTTTACGTCACGCGGCCGTGATTGGTTGTATTTGTGATGGAGGAGTGTCTGTGCATGTTACTATAAAAACGCCCCAAACACTCCGCACCTCGTGGGTTTAGCTAGTGGAGAGGAGAGAGGAAGGTGTATTTGGAGTTGGTGAGTTTGGTGGAGTTTTTGGTGGATTTGGAGAGGAGTTTGGTGATTGTTGAGTGCTGTACTGTGTGTGTTAGTAGTCTTGTGATCTTTGTAGTATTGTTTTTTCTCAGTTTGTAAAGTTTTTTGTCCTTGTATTTTTTTTACAGTCTTTTGTCATTGTTTGTGAGTGAGTGAGCGTGTGTGTTGGCTGTGTGGTGTGTAGTAGGAGTAGTGGAGGAGTGTGTTTTGTGTTTTTATTTTTCTGTGTTTTATGTTGTTTGTCATGTCCGACTCAGAGGTCAGTGTGGTGGCGGAGGTTAGTGAGGTGGAGGCTGGTAGTGAGGTGGAGGCTGGTAGTGAGGTGGAGGCTGGTAGTGAGGTGGAGGCTGGTAGTGAGGTGGAGGGGGGTAGTGAGAGGGAGGAGGTTAGTGAGGAGGAGGAGGAGGAGGGGGTGCCTGTTGCTGGTTTTTCAAGTGATAGTGAGGGTGTTGTGGCTCCGCAGCCACGCACCACTACCAAGACTGGCAGGAATATAAAGTTCAGCTATGCTGAAAACATGGCGTTGGTGCGTGAGCTGATGAAGCACCATCGCCAATTGTTTGGTCAGGATGCTGCCAGGGTGTCCTCCCGCAGGAAGTCTGCCCTGTGGGGGCAAGTCATACTTGCTGTGAATAGTGAGGGTGTGGTGAGGCGGACAGAGGACACGTGCCGCAAGCGTTTTTACGATATTAAGCGGCGTGTCAAGGCCAAGATGGCCAAAGAGTCCAAATCTGCACGGCGAACCGGAGGTGGCCCACCTTTACGTGTAAGCTATCGGGACTGGGAGGAGCCTGTGCGGGCATTGATTCCTGGCGAAGTGGTGTCTGCTACTCATGTCCGGGATTCGGACCGACCCACGCAGGATGGTAAGTTTGAATTGTAATATTGTTCTTAAAATGTCAGTAAAATGTAGATAATCTCATTTTTAAAGTGTAAAGGATGCATTTTTTGGACCAAAACAGATTGCAGGCCTATGCTCCCTTAAGGTGTGTTTGTGTTTTTAATGTGCTTTTTTCGGCTTGTTTAAGCAATATTTTATATTTATTTTAGTTCCAAAACATGTGCAGTGTTTTTTCTTTTTTTTTTTTTTTTTTGGATCAATTTTTGGCGATAATGCTTGAACATGTGTGTTTGTTTTAAATCATCCAAAGGTATTTTTTAGTAACTAATTGAAATGCGGGGCTATTTTTCAAACATTACATTATTTAAACTTTTGCAACTACTCAATCTCTGCAATATCTGAGGCAAATTAAATAATTAATATCCATTTATTGTGTGCCACATCAAGTACATTTTTAGAAACCTCTAAAAAACATGAATCTAGAAGCACTTAAGGCTAAAAAATTTTACGCAACAATACCTAATAGATGCTTACAGTACATTAATGCTTTTCAGTGGGTCATTTGTCAAAATACATGGTAATAATGTTGGGGTCACTTTTTCCACAGTCACCCAGACCAGCCGCCCAGACAGGCCTCAGACAAGTCAGGATGAGGCTGGGATTGCAGGTAAGTCTTCACTGTAGTCACATATTCTGTAAATACATAGAAGTACAAAATATTAATTCTTAATTTTGCACCTAGGTTCTGCTTCTGGAAGCCGAGCTCCTGTAAGGCGCCCATCACAGGGCTTGGGCCACTTACCCAGGAGGCCTACTAAGACACGGCGTCTTGGGACGGATTCCGCACCTCCATCATCCCCACCCAGGCGAAGACTTTCCGCAGTGTTACCCCAGCCACCACTGGCACTATTGGCGAGTTCGCAGAGTGATGAGCCCAGGTCACCTCAGTTATCTGGTGAGTTAAAAAATAAATTAAACACATAAGCAATAATATACACAGTACACTTAATATGTTGTTAGTTGGTTTGGAGTTTACATGTTTTCTAACAACAAGCAATGTGATGTAACGTCTTAAATAGCTAAAGGTGATTTAAACAAATTATATAAGGTCTTAGTGGATGGTCTCAACAACCTATTTGTAAGAAAAGATCAGATTATATTAAAAATTAAGCACACACACGTTCACATATTCCTAAATTATGAAGACAATTAATTTTTGACCCCAAAAAAACCACACCATTCTAGTGTTCACACATCGCCCCTGTCCATTATGTAGATGGCTTACTTGCTCTGCTCCTCTGGACTATACAGGTAAGTAGTCTATATCGTGGTGAGGGGAGGGAATATAACAGTGTAATGGTGTGGAGGGGAGTTAGTTAGGTGAGGAATATGCAAATCTGTCTATGTTAGCGCCTGTGTTGGTATATTTATAACACTAGCTTTAAACTTGGTAAAGTAGCGAAAAACAAGTGTGAAAATTTCAAAAATGGAGTATTATGAATGTATTAATGTGTTGCATTAGCCATGCAAATATAAAATTACTAAAACATTGCATGTTGCCCACCCCATACAGAGCACAACTTGATGTCCGCCATGGACCAGCAGGGCCCAGACCAAGAGCCATCCATCACACTGCAACTGACAGCTGTTGAGCCAAGCATGCCAATACAGTTGCAGGATATACCCCAACCATCCCTCAGTCCCCAACTGGCACAAGCTCCGCCCCCAAGCCAAATTCCTGACGATTTCTGGGCCAGTTGGACAAGCCAACAGGCCCAAACCAATGCCAGCCTCACCCAACATACACAACACCTTGCCAGTCTGCCCCATCATCTACCGCGTATTAGTCGCAACTCGGGCAGACTGATAGTACAAGTAGGGCGAATGGCTACCTCAATGGAGCAAATTAGGGCAGAAAACAGCCAAATGAATGCACATTTAACCCGCATTATAGATGAGCAACAGCGCCATCAGCAGGCACTCGTTCAGCTCATTCAACACAATCAAGTGGTGAATGAGTCCTTATCCAGGATAGTAGCCAGCCACACTGCTACTAACACGCAGCTGATTGCAAGTTTAAATAATTTGAGCAGCAATATTTCGATGATGGGAGCTCAGCAAGTCACCTCCAGCTCGGGGACCACGACCCCTATCCAAACGCCAGTAACCTCCCCTGTTCGGCGTTGATCAAGAGCACGTGCCAGTGAGCCAGCACCCAGCACACACAAGAGAAAAAAATGATTTTGTTTTTGTAAAAATAAAAACAAAAATTGGTCTATAAAACACATTCCTGTGTCCGTCTCCAAAATTTATGAAGCTGGTGTGTGTGTATGTATGTATGTATGTATTTCAAGGGTAATGACTGTAAATGTTTTGTTAGCATCAACTAAGCACAATGGACACACCACTATAAACAACAAACAGTAAGTAACAAAACACACAATAGAAAGTAGAGCAAAGTGTTTAGTGAAGGATAATTACAGCATAATAAAACTGACCTGTAAAATAACGCAGGATCACTTCTTGACGTACCTGCCTCCCTACATTTGTACTCACACTGTCACCAGATGGTTCTAACTCCTCTGCTTGCTGACTGCTTTCTCCCTCATCATGTGCCAGATGTTGACTTAAGCACAGATTATGGAGAAAACAGCAGCAGAACACAATTCGAGTCACCTTTGAGGGACTATACAACAAAAGGCCACCAGATTTATCCAGACACCGAAAACGTGACTTCAGCACCCCAAAACATCTTTCTATCACATTCCGCGTAGCCTTATGTGCATGATTATAACTGTGTTCAGCAGGAGAATCAGGTTGGGACAATGGAGTAAGGAGCCAAGAGTAGCAGCCGTAACCCCCATCACCTGAAAAACATATATAGTCAACATTAGGACATATGTTAGAATATTCTTTCACCTCCTCCAAACTCTAGGTTGTGGTTAAAAGACAGACACACAAAACATTTTCAACATACCCAACAGCCAGCCATCAGGCATTTGTCCCTCCTCAAATTTATCGAAGAGCGAGGACTGACTGAGGATGAAGGAGTCATGGCAGGCACCAGGGTAACCTGCAACAACACTCATAATTTTTAATTTTGCATCACAGACCACCTGGACATTAGTTGATTGATCCATATGCCTATTAGTATATATATACTGGCGGCCCTTAGGTGATCTCAGCTGAACGTGTGTGCAATCTATGGCCCCCAGCACATTGGGCATGCCAGCAAGCTCATAGAAAGCTACCCTGACAGCACTCCACTCCGACTCCTCAGTAGGGAAGCAGATTGAGGCTTTAATGTGTGGCTCCAACACATCCAAAACCTGAGTGGACATTAAAGAAGCTAAGGTGAGTGTCATGTTAGGTATTCTCTACAATACTGTGGTGTTTAAACTTACACAAGCAACACTTAGCCATAACCGCATATGTATTTTTAGACTCACCTGCATCAAATATCTTGAAAAGGTGGGCTGTGAGATCCCAATGACGTCGCCTGCCACAGCCTGGAAGCTCCCAGTAGCCATAAAGTGTAACACAGCCAGGAGTTTGTGTAGGCCTGAGACAGAGCGAGAGCGTGCTGTTTCAGGGTCTATGCCCAGTTTGACAAGGTCATACAGGTGGAAAATGTTGTTTCTATTTAGGCGGAACATCTGTATGACCCTATCATCGGACAATGCATTTAAGTTTAAACGCCCTCTAAAAAAACGAGGCTGGCGCAGCCTCCGCGGTACCTGGACAACCTGTTGGCCATGTTCACTTACCTGGTCCTGATTCCTGGAAGCCTCATGGAGCAGTCTAACGTATCCCACAGCCAACAAAAAACCATTGCCACACACCACAGCAGCCATTTCAGAGTGAGAGAAGTTCAGAATGTGCCTGAAACACTTTTATAGGGCCAAAAAATCAGGTGTGAGTAATGGATAATTAAGTACACATGTAAACGCGGTTTCAAAAGGCTGGCGCGTTTTTTTTTTAGGAAAAAAATGCGAATCGTAATTTTTCGCGGCCGCGAAGGCACTTTCGCGGCAGCAAATACAATTACGAATGGTTAGTAAATGACCGAGATTCACATCTAAACAGGCGTAATTTGACCGATGGTGTATTCATTCGTAATTTTGCACTTGGACTATGAAAAAAATACGAATGCCCTCATCACTGCCGTGAATACTGTTTAGTAAATGACCGAGATGCCACTTAGAAGAAAAAACGCAATCACGGTCAAAATCGGGAGCTTAGTAAATAAACCCCAATGAGTCTTTGTTTCTGGTGCGTTTTATCTTCAAATCAACTGTGTTTAAGATTAGCTTATGTTGATGGGAAAGGTTGCAGTGTAGTGGTCCTAGTAATTTCTCAGTTCGAATTTGCACCGTTGCTCTTGCTCTTTTTATAAATCCAGTGTTTAACCCATCCAGCACCCTGGTGTTGTGTTCTCCAGCCACATGTTTGTAAAATAATCCTGTTGTGTGTTTTGTGAGCTATAATTCAATATGGTCTATATGTAGGCCCTATAAGCATAAAGATTATTGGATTGTGATATGAGTCTATCGGCCAAAGAAACATCCACCTGGTCGAACAAAGTTGCTATGGGGTAATTAATAAGGGCAGCCCGTGCCCCTTGCGGTAACAGGTTGTTATCGGACTGTACGATCTTACAGGTCACATACAGCAGTGTGTTGTTCAGATCATAGTAGTGCTCACCACTGGCCGCTATATAGAATTCAAGCGGCGCTGTCTCAGATAACGCCACTAAAGGCTGAACTTCGACGTACAGACTTTTCGCTACACTGTTTGCGTCAGGGGCACGTCAAAAAGATCAAGCTCAGATTTTGCACTTTCCATGGATTCATTGTGTATGAAAGACATGCTTAAAAAATATCACCAACCCTCTGCTTTGGATTCCTTTTTTTATTTAAGTTGCGCCTTCCCCGGTTTTTGTTTAAAAGGGGCATGCACCAAGGAGGAAGTTGTGTCGAACACTTCCATTTTCTTTTAGCAGCCCCTTTCTGCATATAAATTAATCCTGATCCATCTTGCTTCGCTTGATTAGCCTCCTGTAATTTATTCACAACTGCCATTGTAGCTTGTCCAATGATGTCTTTTGCGATATTGCACACAGCGTTCTTCACGTGGGGTTTTGCTAACTCCAGGCCTCTTCGGAAAAGCGGCACAGCTTTTCAGAACAGACTTTGAAATATGCCACCTAAACCACATCCATACATGTATGCACTGCCGTGAAAGCCGGGTAATCCATTACCAGCTTCATCTTTAGAATATTGCATATAGAGAACAGGATCGCCATAATTTTTAATGGCGACCATGGTCTTTAATAAAATTTGGTTTTGTGGCATCTGAAGTGTAGTTTCACGTTCCAAAACTTAAATGCGATGTTCTCGTTCTGGTAGTTCTTTATCTCTATGGCTATCGTGTCAAAATGCGTTTTGCACAATGGAACGTAATCAGGCTTCTTGTATCATATAGTAACCATCTCATTATTATGACCCTTTATTTCAACAGTCTGCAGCAATGGTACATAACTGTCACCGACCCTATAGTGTTCGATAATGTCTGTGTACACGTACAACGTATATTGTCCGCCGTTGATGTCTGCGCACGGTTTTAAAAAGTTGGTTTTAGGCTGCAAACCCTGTATCCTTGTCAGTTTAGCGCCGGCGGTGATTTGATACAAATGCTTACTATAGAATGATACCATTCGTTCCAAGGGCTCGTGGCATAGTGTTAACCCACCCTCCAGTTTATGTCGTGCAATTTCACTTGATTACCTCAAGTAGCATGTTGATTGTTTCATAAAAGCCTGGTTTCACCCACATGGTCATGACACTCACAATAGGTTCATCCCATTTTCATATTTGCATCATATTATCTTGTACATCCAATGTATTCCACGTGCAGATATTGTATTTCTGTAAACGCCACATCCCATTCACCAGTTAAGCCTATCGGTTTAGCCAACTTTGTCGTATAGTTAGAAGTCTTATTTTGTGGAAATGTAGTGGCTGCGGCGTTACTCGGCAGTGTTATGTAGAACGATTTATCATCCATCATCCTCTTTGTTTATATATCTTTTATCTCCGATGCCGTGACCCAACTGTTACATTTTTCAGGGTATCCATGCCCCTTGACTAAAGCGTATTTCTGACCTCTCACCCTCTTATTTTTTAAAATCTTTTCTACTTTGTAAACCCTGCTATAGTTTTTTGGTATGCTTTGAAACCTTTCGTGTTCATGCTGTGTATTACAAATATTTCCTCAGAAAAGCTCTGTTCGTAGCCTTTGTGAAATATGTCCTTATATTTGGAAATACACATGTGGTCACCAATTCCTAATCAAGCAGGTGTTTTCTTACTTCTTTTTTTTTTTAAATTCTTTATTTTTGCGTGGTTAAACAGAGTGGGCAAACAATACAATAAGAATACAATAAGAAAAGGGACAAGCGGTCGGGAGGACCAACGTCTAACAAAAACCACATTTTTAGAATAAAGAACAAAAACAATCAAAAATAAAACATTGGTAACAAAGTATCAATTATGGGGGGGAAGGGGGAGAAGGAAGAGGGGAATAAGGGGAGGGGAAAACCACGGTGTAATCAAGGCACAGTACTTATCCTGGAGATAGTTATAACAGAAAAAGAGAAAGAAAAGGAGGGCAAGGGAGAGTCGAGAGAGGATAATATAAAGAAAACAAAGAAGAAAAAAGAAAAGGAGAGAAAAAATGAAGGAAGAGCGGTAGTCAATGCCTATGGGTCTGCGGACGGAGCTAGGAACTAGAGGGGAGAGGCGGCGATCTACGTTCAGCAACGAGCCAGGGGGCCCAAACCTGCTCAAAAACGGACCCCGATCGTGGAGATAATGGGGGTCATTCCGAGTTGTTTGCTCATTATTTTTTTCGCTACGGAGCGATTAGTCGCAAACTGCGCATGCGCATTGTACGCAGCACGCCTGAGCCAAGTAAATTAGCACAAAAGTTTGGTATTTTACTCACCGCGTAACTAAGTTTTTTCATCGCTCTGCTGATTGTAGTGTGATTGACAGGAAGTGGGTGTTTCTGGGCGGAAACTGGCCGTTTTATGGGAGTGTGCGGAAAAACGCAGGCATACTAGTTGAAAATGCAGGAGTGTCTGCAGAAACTGGGGAGTGGCTGGGCGAACGCTGGGTGTGTTTGTGACGTCAAACCAGGAACAAAAAGTACTGAGCTCGTCGCACTGGCAGAGTAAGTCTGGAGCTACTCAGAAACTGCGGGGTAATTGTTACGAGAAAATTAGCGAACCCTTCGTTAGCAAATCTGCTATGCTAAGATACACTCCCAGTAGGCGTAGGCTTAGCATGTGCAATGCTGCTAAAAGCAGCTAACGAGCGAACATCTCGGAATCACCCCCAATATGTATTCCCTAATATTCCTATGACAGGGGGAAGGGGTACTAGGTGTCAAGAAGGCACCTAGGTCAGCAAGAGGGCTAAAAGCCCTAAGGGGTGCAGCATGGCATCCAGACGATGCATCACAAACCACGTAGCAATGTGTAGGAAGCAGGCCCTCCTGGAGAGACCTGAGGGGAAAAGCCAGAGAGAAACCAGGAACGAGGGACAGATGGAGCGCCAGCTCCAGAGAGAAATCAAAGAAAAGGAAAACAGAGCATGGAAAAAACAGATTAACACATTGTAACAAGGGATAACAACATAACAGTTGAGAACCAACTAAGGGATCGGGAAATCAGGACATGGAGGATCTAAAGTTAAACAGCACCCCGGCTTGTGAGTATGACCAAGGAAGGTCGACACAAATATAGGTACAGGACGTCAAATCAGAAAGCTTAAAGTCCATCAGGGAACTGGAGGTGGAGTCGGAGAGGCTGTAGAAGCTGGAACCGTGAACCACTCCTAACGGGGAGGCGGAGGTGGGTTCCGCTGTGTCCGCAGAGGCAGGCATGGAGCAGAAAGGTCCTGTTCAGCGGTGGGGATACCCAGCTTGGAGAACAGCGATTGAGCCTCGGGTAGGTTTCTGGCCGAGAGCAGCTGTCCTTGATGCCAAACCAGGATACGGAAGGGGAAACCCCAGCGGTACTTAACATTATGTTGGGAGAGCAGGGAAGTGATGGGCTTAAAGTCCCTATGTTTGGCCAGAGTAAACGGGGATAAGTCCTGGAAGATCTGCAGGGAGACATTCTGAAAGGACACAGACCCCAGTCGCCGAGCTTCTCTCATAACGGCCTCTTTCGCAGTGAAGTAGTGCATTCGGAGAATGACATCCCTGGGCTGAGAAGAGTCTTGGGAGCAAGGTCGAAGGGCTCAATGTGCTCGGTCCAGGAGAAGATGGTCTTCAGGGTTGTTAGGTGATAGGTGGGCAAAGAGGCGCTTAAGGTAAAGGTCAAGATGGGCCGCTTCAACCTCTTCAGGAATAACCCGAATCCTCAGATTATTTCTCCTCGCCCTATTGTCCTGGTCCTTATGCTCCTCCCGCAATTGGGCAACATCTTGGCGGAGTTGATGGAAGTCGGTCTCGACGGATTGTTGGAACGTCCCCACCTCTTCTACTCTCCGTTCAAGTTGATCAGTTCTGGAGCCAATTTCGGCAATATTGGACTTCAGGGAGTGGACAGCCTGGACAGAGGTCTTAACATCCCGCACCTCCTTAAGGAGGGAGAGAAAGTCCCTGTGGGTAAGGGGTGTGAGATCGTCATCTTCAGGATCGGAGTCGGAGGGACCATGGGGGTGTTCAGGAGCATCGGACCTGTTCTTGGCTGGAGTGCTCTTTTTAGTAAGGAATGGTGTAAGGTCAGATCCCTGCGATTTTTTGCCACCTCTGGGCATCTTGAATAGATGAGAAAGGGGGTAGTCGGCAGAATGGGAGGTAGAGAAGGCACTCCAGCAGCTTGGCTCAGGACCAGGGGGGGTAAGGCGGGTGTTCTAGAGAAGTGTCATGACGTGGTCAGCAAAGCAGCGTGGGTGGGACAGGGCCGGGGAGCTTCGGCAGAAAGAAGGGTCCACGTGGTCCCGGGGGGGGGAGTCAGACAGTCAGAGGTTGCAGGAGATGGACTGGTGCACTCCGGAAATCCACCCCTATCCAGGATCTGCGGAGATGAGGCCCGGACACGGACCAGCCAGTGACCGGGGCAGTACCAGGATCAGTCGGCGGGAAAAGGGCATCCGGTCCCAGCAATAGTAAAGGCCCCCACAGGTATCGGGAGAGGGAGGAGCCTGTAGGGGGGGCTGGAGTGTGCAGGGCCTGAGAGAGTGCCGGGGCCTTCAGGCAGGTTGAAAAATGGGCTCCGGAGGGCTGCAGCAGGGGGACCTCCAGCGTGGGGTCCCGGGCCGCAGGGGTGCTGAAGAGACACAGGCTGCCTGGGGGATGGGGAAGGCAGCGCTAGGCAGAGGCAGCTGAGGGCTCGCACGGAGTGATTTTTTGGGCAGGGACTCAGCTATAGCCTGCAGCCGAAGGGTCCCCACTCAGCCTCCAGATAAAATTAGCGCGGGGGGGTCCGGTGAAATGACCCAGGAGAGGCAGGCCATATAATGCAATCCCAGGGGAGACTAAGAGCCAGCCCCAGGAGAGGCACGCAGGAAGGATGGGACTGCGTTCTGCCTGGTGTCTCAGTTAGGGCCCCCGGCGGATGCTGCCTGCAGGCAGTAAGTACAAGGCTGCAGTGGGGGAGGGGATCACCGCTGGGCCAGGGGAGCAGCTCACCTCGGCAGAAGGAAGTATTGGTTGGACCGAGCGTCCCCTGCGTCCCTCTCCGGCTCCTGAGGGTTAAGATGGCCACCGCCGCTGGGACTCCAGACCTCCCGTGCCAGCGCCTGGCCGGTCTCCCAGTCCTCCTGCAACACCGCCGAACTCAGCATCTCAAGCGAGGTGGTCCGGCCACAGGGGTTCAGAGCGAGGGTCCCCCGTCAGGCGTCCCACGGGTATATACTGTGAGCGGCTGGCAGCACCGGTCCCAAATCGAGGCCCCAGCTTCTGGGTGGTGGATAGGCCGCAACCCGCAGGAGCCAGTAGACTGGCTCCCCAATTCCACAGCACTAGTCCACCACGAAGAGGGGTCCCACAGCTGCAGGGGCTGAAGGTAGAAGGGTTATAAGGGATAGGGGGAGAAAAACGGGGGTATTTTCTCCTCAGCTATAGTGGAGCTCCCTGCTCGTGCTGCCACTCAGTTCAGCCTCCAGGCTACGCCCCCATTTTCTTACTTCTAAAGTAATCACCATAGGTCATCTTGAAGACACTCAAACCATTAGAGTCATTCACATTGTTTGGAGCACACTTAATCGTTCTATGGTAAGTGTTATTATAGCTGCGTATGAAGTCTTGTAAAATGTCTATTTATCTGTAGGTATTCTTTGCCATGAAATAGTGCCACATTCATGTTTTTAAAGTCCTATTGAAATGCTCTATAACTGCAGCATTCACATCATTATTGGTTGTGAAATAATGTATACCATATTTTTCTAATTGGAATGGGTAGAGGTGAGGGCTGCGCTTAATCACCAGCTATATTTAGGCAGCAGCTGTGCAAGCAAATGGAGGCGATCCACACTCCCTTCCGATATAGACAATGAAAATGTGGGTGTGTTACACTGCGCTTACCATATAGCTTTACAAGTGGCAAATTTTAGTGAAAAACTGTATTCCAATATATACAAAATCAAGAGGAAGCATGTAAATATAAATTTTTTTTATTAATAATAAGATAAAAGATTATAATAACCTAATACCGGTATACTATACAGGTATGACAAAACATATATCCTTTGCCTTCAAACAGTTCCTCCTAATTCTTCTCATCTGGCCCCTGGGGATATTGGAGATCCATTTTGGATGATGGTTGCTTTTAGCATTCAGGTAGTTATTACAATCTACTTTCTTGACGTATGTTTTGGTCTCAATTCTGTTATCTTCAATAAATATATTGAGATCAAGCAAATTTAGAGATTCGTTACTTATTTCGCTGGTAAATTCCAGATTTTCTTTATTATTATTGATTTTATTGATGAAGCATTCCAGATTCTCTTGATCTCCATCCCATACTATAAGTATGCCATCTATATATCTAGCCCATACAATCAGATTCGGTAGGTAGGTGTTGTTGGTCCAAATGTTCTCATTCTCCCATTGTGCCAGAAAAAGGTTTGCATAGGATGGGGCAACATTCGTGCCCATTGCGGTCCCTTTAGTTTGGAGGTAGTATTTCTCCCCGTACCAGAAATAGTTATGATTCAGTGTAAATTTTATGGCTTCTATGATGAAGTTGACCTGTTGAGTTTCTAGACCAGACTCATTAATAAGGATTTTGTGAATGTTCTTGCATCCTTGTTCATGTTTTATGCTCGTATAAAGTGACTTAATGTCACATGATGCCAAGAGATATTTCTCCTTCCATTCTAATTCTCTTAGACTGGTTAGTACTTGTGTTGTATCTTTGATATAGCTTCTTTGGTTAACTACTAGAGGTTTTAAAAATTCATTGATGTAACATGAAAGTTTTGAGGTAAGGGAGTTAATTCCGGCTATTATTGGTCTCCCTGGTGGTTTCTTTTCATCTTTATGTATTTTTGGTATATGGTATTAGACTGCTGTCCTTGGATGTTCCGGATAGAAGAATTTGTATTCTCACTTCCCAAGGATCATATCTTCAGTTGCTTGTTTGAGAATGTTATCTAAATCTTTCTTGAAACTGTCTGTGGGATCCCTTGTAAGTAGCCTATATGTCTCTTCATCTCCCAAAAGCCTTATGGATTCTTCCTCATAATCAGTCCGGTCCATGATCACTACTCCTCCACCCTTGTCCACCTGCTTAATGATGATATCCTTATTCTTTTCCAGACATCTCAGAGCTTCATTTTCTTTTTTGGTTAAATTCCATTTTCGTTTGGTATTCCCAACATCTGATAAATGCATAATGTCTAGTTCGATGAGTCTTTGGAAGGACTTAAGGAGAGGTCCTTTCAGGTGTGTAGGGTAAAATGAGGATTGTGCTTTAAACTTTGTATGGACAAATGGATCCTGGTTGTCTCCTTTGTTTTCTGTCATCTGTGTATCGTCTTTCTGAAAGAATTTCTTTAAGGTAATTTTCCTAATGAATTTATGAAGATCGATGGTAGTATTGAATTTATCCAGAAGATTATTGAGGGCAAATTTTAGGCCCTTCCGTAGGACTTCAATCTCTGCTTTCATTAGATGGTAAGCAAATACCATCTAACGAAAGCAGAGATTGAAGTACTACGGAATGCTAAAAGCAACCATCATCCAAAATGGATCTCCAACATCCCCAGGGGCCAGATGAGAAGAATTAGGAGGAACTGCTCGAAGGCAAAGGATAGCGATATCCAGATGAATCATTTGGTCAACCTATTTGAAGAGAAGGGATACAGCCACGAAAACCTGAAGAAAGATGTAGAAGCAATCAACAACATGGAAAGGAAAGACCTCCTGACTTACAAAACCAACAAAGAAACCAATCATCATGAACTTCTGTTTTTGACTAATTACTCCAGCCAAAGAACTCTACTGGAACAGAGCCTTAAGAAGCAGTGGCATATACTTACAGCAGATGAGGAGCTAAGAAGCATTCTCCCTACTGCACCAAAAGTGGTGTACAGAAGAGCACCTACCATCAGGAACAGACTTGTGAAAAGTTACCAGAAACAGGACAAGAAAGATCTGCCCACGTGGTTAGGGAATACAACATCAGGCTTTTATGCCTGCAACAACTGTGCCACATGTAAAAAATCAAGATGTTCTACCACCAAACCAGTAAAAACCATTATTTCAAATACCACGGGAAAAGAATTAAGAATAAAAGATCACATTACATGCAACTCCGTTGGGGTGACACATCTCATCACGTGCCCCTGCGGCCTCCAATATGTTGGAAAGACCTTTCGGAAATTATGTATCAGAATAAATGAACACCTTAATAACATTAAAAACAACAAAGAGAACCACAATGTCCCAGACCATTTTAAGATGAAACACAAAAGTGACCCCTCAGATCTAAAATTTGTAGGGATCAAATTAGTGAAGAAACCTTGGAGAGGAGGAAATTGGGACAATCTCCTTCTGAAAGAAGAAGCATGGATGATATTCGAACTGGAAACCCTCTCCCCCAAAAGTCTTAATGCAGAAATTGACCTACATCCCTTCCTATGCGAATAATCAATTTATGATATATGTGCTCTACTAGTATGTGCTTTTACAGATACATCCTATATACACCTCAGCTCCATACATCCATTCCATTCTATGTGTGTAATAAATAATCGATACATGGTATATGTGCTCTACTAGTATGTGTTTTTCCAGATACATCCCATATACACCTCAGCCCCATACATCCATTCCTGTTTGTATGTGCACTATTTAGTTATTTTCTAGGCATGCATTATATATGAGTTACCCAACATATACGTTGCTCAGATTTATCATCTTAATTGGTGGTTCCTATCTCTCAGATCTCTGCAAATTACTAGAGACATTTTCGATTATTAACTACTTATTACTAATATTACTTTTTGTTATATTTATTATTATTATTATTATAATAACTATTTTTATTTATTTTATATATTTATATTATTTTCTTTATTATTTTATCCTACCAAAAAAAATCTATACAAAATCTCCTATGAAATCTCTTATAAAATCTCTTATTTTTATCCGTTTTTCCTATAAATATCCATATGCCTTGTGTCCTATGTTTTATGTTGTCTGCGTTGTTTTTGTTTTTTATTATTATTTCTGTTTCTGTCCCTACCTTTTTTGGTTTATGCTTAAATGGAGATACTTGCAAATAACATAAACTGGAAGTCCCGTTTAAGAAGGGGACAAAATCAGCCTCATTAAATAGCATTAACTATAGTAAGGGCGGAAGTGACGCTCCGCATGGCATCAGAGTGTGGGCGGAAATACAAGGCCCAGCAGGGATATAATCCAGGAACATCACACTGCTCAGTTATCCTGATGAAGCCTGGGTTCAGGCGAAACCGGTCGATCTCAGCACAAGTTATTCAGTCTGCCGGCAGACTTTTGGATTTCTTCCCTTTTCAGCACCAGTGACGGAGAACTTTTCTGCATACCAGGGACAATCTTTGCTCACTACGGACACCTGTTATTACTGTGAGTAAAACTGCTCTCATATACAACATTGACTTTGATTTCTGGACATAAGAAACGGATTTACATCCCAGCAAAGGGTGTTTTATAGAAAATTCAGGCACTTATACTCGTGCCTCATTCTCCAGTTAATCCATTTGGACTTTTATTATGGGGGACGAGTAAAATGCAATTCTGTGTATCTACCCCACAAAATACCATCCTTTTTTTTGTTTTGTGTTTTTGTGTTTGTCTATATGTTGTGTCCTACTAGTATAGTATACCGGTATTAGGTTATTATAATCTTTTATCTTATTATTAATAAACTTTTTTTATATTTACATGCTTCCTCTTGGTTTTGTATATATTGGAATACAGTTTTTCACTAAAATTTGCCACTTGTAAAGCTATATGGTAAGCGTAGTGTAACACACCCACATTTTCATATTTTTCTAATACCTTTTTTAGGATCTTGTTTAAAAACTGTTTACATTATCGGTTTGTAGCTTCTTCAGCACGTACTCCTGCTAGAATATGTTTTCAAAAGCATTAGTGACTGTTGTGGCGTTCTTAGCAGTCAGACTTCCAGCCCAGGCACTCTTACTGAACATATCGATGACGGTTAATATATATTTAATACCGTCGTTGTACTTTGACAGATCTATGAGTGAAACCAAATCGCATTGCCACTGTTGAGTTATACCCGATATGCAAATCCTGTCCCTTTTATAGTTTTTGTCTTGCCAGCTTGTGCAAAATGTATGCATCTTGTTCTTGTAATGACTTTCTTACATCGGATCTTTGAATTTTATTTTTAACAAATTCATAATATTTATCAATACCGCAAAAATTATCCGGTTTTAATACGGTGTAATGTGCTTCTTTCATCCGATTGTTTTGAAGCGTGGCTTTGCGTGACAAAACTTTTCAAATCATGTATCTTTTAATACAGTTTGATATCAAGCGCTATAAACATTACATAAACTTTATATAAACTTTATATCAAGCTGTATCAAAATGCTATCAAAGGGGGCATGGTAGGGGGCATGGCACCTGTCAAAACCAATTAACTTGATAAAATGAGGCTCAATATCTACTTATACTGATGTTACTAGGCAGACTGTAACAGGGGCCCAACAAGATCCATGAATATCCTGTGAAATTGTACCTCTATAAAAGGCATGGGCACTAGGGGACTCTTGAAATGAGGTCTAGGAGTATTATACTGGCACTTGTCACAAGAGCAAAATTCAGACACTTCTTAGTATTCCCTGAGCCAAAAATAAAACCACTGCAATACCCTCCCAGTGGACTTTTCATTCCCTAGGTATCCTGCTATGATGTGACCATGAGCTTGGTCCAACATGGTTCTCCTATATGGCCAGGGAATGACCAGCTGTTCTGCCACATCCTTAGCCCTTTTTGTTAATTGGTACAAGAGTTCATTTTGGGGGCCATGTGTGGGTATATGTAAGCTGGGTATCAGAATCTACTGGTTTCCCAATAATAACTTTCACATATTCTCTGACTCTTATCAAGGTGGGGTCCCTTAACTGTTCAGATGCAAACAGATCCTTTCTCACTTCAAGGTGAGGCATATTTTCAGCATTG
This sequence comes from Pseudophryne corroboree, assembly GCF_028390025.1. Classification (NCBI taxonomy): domain Eukaryota; kingdom Metazoa; phylum Chordata; class Amphibia; order Anura; family Myobatrachidae; genus Pseudophryne; species Pseudophryne corroboree. The sequence goes on along the minus strand of NC_086453.1, from coordinate 196,146,049 downwards.
TCTACATATTTTCCTTTCCCTGGAGGAGGTACCTCATTATCTGCTACTTCCCCAGCCATACTAGCAAAAGGGCATGGATCTGAGGGTTTCGAGGTCACACATTTGGCCAGCACATCACCAGGATGGTCTACTGGCTCTATACCATTCACACCTGTGCTCATACAAGATTCACATAGTTTTTCTAAAATGGGGAAAGTCTCTCCCTGCTATAGTCCCATGTGCTAAGGAAGGGAACACTCCCACATTAACAATAGCTTTAAGACAAGGGGTCTCATTATTCACTTCAGCAGTATTATAATGGTGGGTGTCCCATGTATGCAAGTTACACCAACAGTTGTTCACATGAACTTTAAAGCATTCCATCTTTCCCAAGGGTAATAAAGCTTCCTGAGTCTAACAATGCCTCTATATGGTTACCTTCCATAAGGGCAGTAAATATGGTGTATTGGTTAGCATTACTGCCTCACAGCACTGAGGTCATGGGTTAGATTCCCACCATGACTAGGGGACCCTAGCACTGTACCAGAGTCTAGAGCACATGCACAGATCTCTGTGAAAATGTCACAGTGGCCATTTTCCCAGTGATTTTCCTATTGCGCATGCGCAAAACACTGGGAAAATGGTGCTGCGCCATTTTTACAGTGATTTCTGCAGTGCATCTGCTTCGCGGCAGGACTCCGGAGGGTAAGTATTACAAATAATGGGTGCAGGGTGTGTGGTGTGGGACCCTTGGACCCCGGGTACTCATGTGCACTGCACACACTGCACCCATAATAAATATGCCAGTGCATTCAAGCTAATTGGTACTCAGAGAACCGAACAACCACCTCCCCCCAGAACTTCATGATCCGAGCCAGGAACCTAGTCAGGCTCGGGACTTCCGCCAGACTTGCATCCCAGAATGAGGCAAAATGTCATCATCCCACTGTCAGATTCTCACGGGATTTGGATTTTATGTCACTGCCATTTTAACTCTGGACTTGGACAGTGAGGGAGACAGACCTCTGTCTCTCTCTTGGGTGGTGGCATTGGGTGGGGTCAGTGTGTGCTCTCTAGGGGTGCTGTACTGTCACTGTGGTGTCCTTGTGATGTTAGGGGTGCTATCCTGGCTGTCACTGGTGTTTCATGCGCTGTTAGCGGTGCTGGAGCTGTGCTGTCCTGGCTGTCACTGTCCTGGGTGTTGCTGTCCTGGGTGTCACTGTGCTGTACAGGGGCACTGTCCTCATGTATGCTGTTAAAATACAGGGGTGCTAGCCCTCTCTTGTATGCTGTAAAAATTCAGTGGTGCTGTGAAAATAAATGTACACTGCTCTGTCTTGTATATTGTAACAATCCAGGGGTGCATTGAAAATAAATGTACACTGGCCCTGTCTTGTATGCTGTAAAAATTCAGGGGTGCAGTGAAAATAAATGTACACTGGCCCTGTCTTGTATGCTATAAAAATTCAGGGTGCTGTTGTTAAAATAAAAGTACTCTGGCCCTGTATTGTATGCTGTAAAAATACAAGGGTGCTGTTGTTAAAATAAAACTACACTGGCCCAAATACAGGGGTGCTGTTGTGAAAATAAAAGTACTCTGACCCTGTCCTGTATGCTGAAAAAATACAGGGGTGCTGTTAAAATAAATGTACACTGGGCCAAATACAGGGGTGCTGTTGTTAAAATAAAAGTAAATTGGCCCTGTCTTGTATGCTGTAGAAATACAGGAATGATATTTTTAAAGTAAATGTACACTGGCCTTGTCTTGTATGCTGAAAAAATACAGGGGTGCTGTTAAAATAAAAGTACACTGGCCCAAAATACAGGGGTGCTGTTGTTAAAATAAATGTACACTGGGCCAAATACAGGAGGTGCTGTTGTTAAAATAAAAGTAAATTGGCCCTGTCTTGTATGCTGTAGAAATGCAGGAATGATATTGTTAAAATAAATGTACACTGGCCTTGTCTTGTATGCTGTAATAATACAGGGATGCTGTTATTAAAATAAATGTACATTGGCCCTGTCTTGTATGCTGTAAAAATTCAGGTGTGCTGTTGTTAAAATAAAAGTACACTGGCCCTGTACTGTATGCTGTAAAATTAAAGGGGTGCTGTTAAAATAAAAGTACACTGGCCCTATCCTGTATGCTGTAAAAATAAAGGGGTGCCGTTGTTAAAATAAAAATACACTGGCCCAAAAGACAGAGGTGCTGTTGTGAAAATAAAATGTACACTGGCCCTGTCCTGTATGCTGTAAAAATACAGGGATGCTGTTGTTAAAATAAAAGTACACTTGCCCTGTTCTGTATGCTGTAAAAATACAGGGGTGCTGTTGTTAAAATAAAAGTAAAATGGCCCAAATACAGGGGTGCTGTAAAAAATAAAGGGGCACTTTTCTGTGTGCTGTAATAATAATGGGGTGCTGTCCTGTGAAATGGAGAACAAAGATTTGGTGGAAAAAATACTGGAAGATCAGGAACCACTTCCAGTTCCTAGTACTAGTGCTGAAGCTGCTGCTTCCACCAGTCATGACATTGACTATGCAATTCCATCAACGTCATTTGCTAATGTCGATGCCCAATGTCATAGAGGGCATGTAAAATCCAAGAAGCAAAAATGAATCAGAAAAAAATAAATTATCTGATGAGAAACGTAAAATTGGCAATATACCATTCACGACACGAAGTGGCTTGGAAAGGCTAAATGCCTTGGCCTATGTTCATTACTAGTGTTTCAGCTTCTCATGAGGATGGAAGCCCTCCTCCTTCTCAAAAAATTAAAAAAATTAAGCTCGTTAAAGAACAGGAAAAAACAACTATGTGTTCAGAGATACCACAAATCCCCAAGGAGAGTCCAAGTGTGTCCACGGTTGCGATGTCTAGGCCTGACCTTCCCAAGACTGTATGGAAAGAGGAGGCTCCTACCACCATTTCACCATTTACACGCCCCCCTGCAAGTGCTGGTAGGAGCACCGCCAGTCCAGTTGCTGATATGAGATTGAGGATGTCACTGTAGAAGTACACCAGGATGAGGATGATATGGGTGTAGCTGGCGCTGTGGAGGAAGTTGACTATGAGGATTCTGATGGTGATGTGGTTTGTTTGAATAAGGCACCAATGGAAACAGTTGCTGTCCGTAGGATGAAAAAGCCCATTGTCATGCCTGGGCAAAATACCAAAAAAAGCCACCTCTTTGGTGTGGAACTATTTCTCCATAAATCCAGACACCAGGTTTCAAGATATGTGTTGCCTTTGTCAATCCATAGTAAGTAGGGGTAAGGATGTTAACCACCCTGGAACATCCTCACTTATACGTCACCTGCAGCGCATTCATCATAAGTCATTGTCAAGTTCAGAAACTTTAAGTAATAGCATAAGCCAGAGGTTCCAAAACTGTGTGCCGTGGCTCCCTGGGGTGCCTCGGGACACTTGCAGGGGTGCCCTGGGTTGGTGGTCCAGGACCAATTCAAATTATTCATGGTCAATATAATAGGCAAAACCAGTGCTGGTGGCTGCCAGTCATAAAATATGTGGCCAAACAGAAGCAAATCTTGTCCCTCATCACACAACTGACCCCAAGGATGACATATAAACGCAATCTACTTAATGTAATATTTCTTTCTAAATTTCTCAATAAGAAATTTTTGGCCTAGGGGTGCCGTGAAAAAAATTCTGATATTCTAGGGCGCCATGATTCAAAAAAGTTTGGAAACCACTGGCATAAGCTGTCCACTGACACCTAAATCCTTTCTTCCTGTTGTACCCTGCACCACCAACTCCCTCACTGTTGATTTCCTCATCAGACAGTAACGTAAGTAGTTCTGCAGGCAATGTCACTGGCATGACTGATGAATCTTCTCCTATCCGGGATTCCTACGGAGGATCCTTGAGTAGTATTCCTACTGCTGGTGCTGTTGTTGCTGCTGGGAGTCGATCATCATCCCAGAGAAGAAGTCAAAAGACCACTTGTACTACTTCAACTAAGAAATTTACTGTCCAACATTCCTTTGCGAGGAAGATGAAATATGACAGCAGTCATCCTGTTGCAAAGGGCATTACTGAGACCATAACAACTATGCTGGTGTTAGACATGTGTACGGCATCCGCAATTGGCACAGTGGGATTTAGACAGCTTATGGACCAAATCCGGTCTAGATTCCACTTCACTAGGCATGCAATTCCCGGACTGTACAGGGACATTAAGAAACATGTCCTTAGTGTCCTGAAAAATGCGGTTGAACCAACTGTCTACTTAACCACGGACATGTGGACAAGTGGAGCAGGACGAACTAAGGACTACATGGCTGTGACAGCCCACTGGGTAGATGTATTGCCTCCCGCAGCAACAGCAGCAGCAGCAACATCTCACAAATGCCAACTCGTTCCTAAGAAAGCTACGCTGAGTATCATCGGTTTCCGTAAGAGGCACACTGCTGACAACCTCTTACGGAAACTGAGGGACATCATCGCACAATAGCTTACCCCACTTAGACTCTCCTGGGGATTTGTGATATCTGACAATGCCACCAATATTGTGCATGCATTACATATGAGCAAATTCCAGCATGTCCCATGTTTTGCACATACAATTAATTTGGTTTTGCAGATTTAAAAAAAAAACAACAAGGGCATGTAGGAGATACTGTCGGTGGCCCAAAAAATTGCAGGACACTTTTGACATTCAGCGACCGCGTGCCAAAAACTGGAGCACCAGCAAACACTCCTGAATCTGCCCAGCCATCACCTTAAGCAAGAGGTGGTAACAAGGTGGAATTCAACACTCTACATGCTTCAGTGGATGGAGGAGCAGCAAAAAGCCATTCAAGCCTATACATCGACCTATGATATAGGCAAAGGAGTGGGAATGCACCTGATTTAAGCACAGTGGAGAATGATTTCCATATTGTGCAAAGTTCTCCAACCCTTTGAACTTGCCACACATTAAGTCAGTTCAGGTGCTGCTAGCTTGAGTCAGGTCATTCCCCTCATCAGGATTTTGCAGATGCAGCTGGAGAAATTGAAGAAGGAGCTAAGATGGAGCGATTTCATTAAGTATGTGGGATTTGTGGATTGAGCCCTTCATTTGCTTTGCCAAGTTGCCCCCCCCTTCCTCTAGTGTGTACTCCGAAAGAGTACAGCCAGTAACCTTGTCAGCGATCGGCGTAGGAGGTTACTTCCACAAAATGTGGAGAAGATGATGTTCATCAAAATGAATTATAAATTCCTCCAGGAAGAATTTTACCACCAATTGCCTCCTGAAAGTACACAGGAACCTGTGATGGTGGATTCCAGTGGGGACGAATTAATACTCTGTGAGGATGAGGATGTACACTACACACTGAAAGGAGTGAGGAAATGGAGGATGAGGATGAGGACGACATATTGCCTCTGTAGAGTCAGTTTGTGCAAAAAGAGATTAATTGCTTCCTTTTTGGTGGGGGATTAATTGTTTCTTTTTTGGTAGGGGCCCAAACAAACAAAGCATTTCAGCCACAATTGTGTGGCAGACCCAGTCGCTGAAATAATTGGTTGTTAAAGTGTGCGTGTCCTGTTTATATAACATATTGGTGGGTGGGATGGCCGAAGGACAATTCCATCTTGCACCTCTTTTTTTTCTTTGCATTACGTGCTCTTTGGGGCCTAGTTTTTAAAACTGCCATCCTGTCTGCCACTGCAGTGCCACTCCTAGATGGGCCACGTGTTTGTGCCGCTCACTTGTGTCACTCATTTTAGTCATCCAGCTACCTTGGTGCAACCTTTTGGCCTTAAAACAATTTTGTGAGGTGTTCAGAATAGACGGGAAATTAGTGGAAATTAATGTAATTAATGTTATTAATACCGTAGGATCAAATAACCCCCAAATTCTGTGATTTTAGCTGTTTTTATGTTTTTTTCTAAAAAATCCAGATCCAAAACCAAAATCTGGTTTTGGCAAAACCAATCAAAATCCAAAACATGAATGGAGATCCAGATCCAAAACCAAAACACAAAACCCGAAAAAGTGTCCGCCGCACATCTCTAATATCATGCACATCTGAAGAATGGATTGCCTTGTCATAAACTGGGGAACACAGTGGGGCGGCGTGGTCGCATGTGATCTGACCATGTCAGTTAAGTGATTATAGGGTCTATTTACTAAGCCTTGGATGGAGATAAAGTGCACAGAGATAGTTCCAGCCAATCAGCAACTACTTGGCATGTAACAGACTACATTTGAAAAATTACAGTTAGGAGCTGTTTGGTTGGGACTTTATCTCCTTGTGCTTCATCTCCATCTAAGGCTTAGTAAATAGACCCCTAAGTAGTTTAAATAAGTCCAGTCACCTTCAGGCGACTCTCTCTGCACGTTATATCTGCCCCCTCCCCCCCCCCATCCCCCTGCAGTGCACGTGGTTTTGTCCATTAGTTAACAAATTTGCTGCTGCAATCAGGTCTGAATCAGACCCTATATTTCTAAATGGTGCCTATAAGTCTGCAAAGCACTAATCCTAATAAAAAGGACATATATAAATCAATTAGGTCATATATATACAAAATGTAGATACACATGGACAAAATGGCATCAAAAATGTAGTTAAAAATATCACCCCAATCACAAATGAACATACTGTAAGTAATCCTCAGTCTTATTTAAAAAGTAGCTAGCAAAGGGACTGTAGTGTCTCCTGACAAATGCAGCTTACTTAGTAGAAAGTGTTTCTTGGGAAAATAAACTCAGTCTCTGTCTCCAGAAAAATTAACTCACTGTTACTTACATAAATAACTATTTATCTTTCATGGTCATAAATATATCTCTCAACAGTGTTTAAGCATGTGGTGGTTGTCTTAGCTTTTATCAAACAGGGCTGATTTGTAAGATGCTGCACGGTAAAACTGTATTGAGCTGCCTGCTCACTTTATACTGCACAGCTTGTGAGAAATTGAATACTTGGGCCTGGGAACATGGTTTGCCCATGGTTTCTGTCAATAACAATATCTGTGTACTCATTCAGAACTCTGTAGGATAAGTGTTTACTAGTTGGACCTGTATTCAGCAGTTCCTCACTGCAAAAGATGTCCGCGGTGTCTGCGCCTTTCACTAGGCCAGACGTTGTCCAGTCTCTGGCTGCGACATCTAACACTCACCCAACTCTCTGTTTCCCGGTAGCACCCCGCTGCTTCTGTTCTGCAGCGTTGCTTTAATCACACAGCACGACCATGTTATCCATTACTCAGCTCCTACTCCGCTCCTCACCCAGCATGTTCAGCACCTCCAATCACTTCCATCAGACTCCACCTTCTACTTCCCACAAGGCTCTTTTGCTTCCAGACTGCCTTGTCCAATCCGCAATCAGTTTCTGGACCATGTGATCGCACTAGGGTCTGTCCTTAACCCCTGTTGTGCCAGAGCTTTACCTTGACTGCTACAGACACTGTAAGCAACCTTTTAAAGGGACACACACCACTTTCCGGAGTGCCACACATAACTAAGAAACATGGGGAAAATATTAGAGATGAGCGGGTTCGGTTCCTCGGAATCCGAACCCGCCCGAACTTCAGCTTTTTTTACACGGATCCGAGCGACTCGGATCTTCCCGCCTTGCTCGGTTAACCCGAGCGCGCCCGAACGTCATCATGACGCTGTCGGATTCTCGCGAGGCTCGGATTCTATCGCGAGACTCGGATTCTATATAAGGAGCCGCGCGTCGCCGCCATTTTCACACGTGCATTGAGATTGATAGGGAGAGGACGTGGCTGGCGTCCTCTCCATTTAGATTAGAAGAGAGAGAGTGAGATTGAGACAGAGACACTTGATTTACTGGAGCTTAGGAGTACTAGAGAGAGAGTGCAGAGTTTACTAGTGACTGACCAGTGACCACCAGTGCAGTTTTATTTAATATAATCCGTTCTCTGCCTGAAAAAAACGATACACAGTGACTCAGTCACATACCATATCTGTGCTCAGCCCAGTGTGCTGCATCATCTATGTATAATATCTGACTGTGCTCACACAGCTTAATTGTGGGGGAGACTGGGGAGCAGTTATAGGTTATAGCAGGAGCCAGGAGTACATACATATTATTAAAATTAAACAGTGCACACTTTTGCTGCAGGAGTGCCACTGCCAGTGTGACTGACCAGTGACCTGACCACACTGACCACCAGTATAGTATACTATATTGTGATTGCCTGAAAAAGTTAAACACTCGTCGTGTGACTTGTGTGGTGTTTTTTTATTCTATAAAAAACTCATTCTGCTGACAGACAGTGTCCAGCAGGTCCGTCATTATATAATATATACCTGTCCGGCTGCAGTAGTGATATATATATATTTTTTATATCATTATTTATCATCCAGTCGCAGCAGACACAGTACGGTAGTTCACGGCTGTAGCTACCTCTGTGTCGGCACTCGGCAGTCCATCCATAATTGTATACCACCTACCCGTGGTTTATTTTTTCTTTCTTCTTTATACATACTACATCTCATTATCATCCAGTCTATATTAGCAGCAGACACAGTACAGTACGGTAGTCCACGGCTGTAGCTACCTCTGTGTCGGCACTCGGCAGTCCATCCATAATTGTATACCACCTACCCGTGGTTTTTTTTTTCTTCTTTATACATACTACATCTCATTATCATCCAGTCTATATTAGCAGCAGACACAGTACAGTACGGTAGTCCACGGCTGTAGCTACCTCTGTGTCTGCACTCGGCAGTCCATCCATAATTGTATACCACCTACCCGTGGTTTTTTTTTCTTTCTTCTTTATACATACTACATCTCATTATCAACCAGTCTATATTAGCAGCAGACACAGTACAGTACGGTAGTCCATGGCTGTAGCTACCTCTGTGTCGGCACTCGGCAGTCCGTCCATAATTGTATACCACCTACCCGTGGTTTTTTTTTCTTTCTTCTTTATACATACTACATCTCATTATCATCCAGTCTATATTAGCAGCAGACACAGTACAGTACGGTAGTCCACGGCTGTAGCTACCTCTGTGTCGGCACTCGGCAGTCCGTCCATAATTGTATACCACCTACCCGTGGTTTTTTTTTCTTTCTTCTTTATACATACTACATCTCATTATCATCCAGTCTATATTAGCAGCAGACACAGTACAGTACGGTAGTCCACGGCTGTAGCTACCTCTGTGTCGGCACTCGGCAGTCCATCCATAATTGTATACCACCTACCCGTGGTTTTTTTTTCTTTCTTCTTTATACATACTACATCTCATTATCATCCAGTCTATATTAGCAGCAGACACAGTACAGTACGGTAGTCCACGGCTGTAGCTACCTCTGTGTCGGCACTCGGCAGTCCATCCATAATTGTATACCACCTACCCGTGGTTTTTTTTTCTTTCTTCTTTATACATACTACATCTCATTATCAACCAGTCTATATTAGCAGCAGACACAGTACAGTACGGTAGTCCACGGCTGTAGCTACCTCTGTGTCGGCACTCAGCAGTCCGTCCATAATTGTATACCACCTACCCGTGGTTTTTTTTTCTTTCTTCTTTATACATACTACATCTCATTATCATCCAGTCTATATTAGCAGCAGACACAGTACAGTACGGTAGTCCACGGCTGTAGCTACCTCTGTGTCGGCACTCGGCAGCCCATCCATAATTGTATACCACCTACCCGTGGTTTTTTTTTTTTCTTCTTTATACATACTACATCTCATTATCATCCAGTCTATATTAGCAGCAGACACAGTACAGTACGGTAGTCCACGGCTGTAGCTACCTCTGTGTCGGCACTCGGCAGTCCATCCATAATTGTATACCACCTACCCGTGGTTTTTTTTTCTTTCTTCTTTATACATACTACATCTCATTATCAACCAGTCTATATTAGCAGCAGACACAGTACAGTACGGTAGTCCACGGCTGTAGCTACCTCTGTGTCGGCACTCGGCAGTCCATCCATAATTGTATACCACCTACCCGTGGTTTTTTTTTCTTTCTTCTTTATACATACTACATCTCATTATCATCCAGTCTATATTAGCAGCAGACACAGTACAGTACGGTAGTCCACGGCTGTAGCTACCTCTGTGTCGGCACTCGGCAGTCCATCCATAATTGTATACCACCTACCCGTGGTTTTTTTTTCTTTCTTCTTTATACATACTACATCTCATTATCATCCAGTCTATATTAGCAGCAGACACAGTACAGTACGGTAGTCCACGGCTGTAGCTACCTCTGTGTCGGCACTCGGCAGTCCGTCCATAATTGTATACCACCTACCCGTGGTTTTTTTTTCTTTCTTCTTTATACATACATACTACATCTCATTATCAACCAGTCTATATTAGCAGCAGACACAGTACAGTACGGTAGTCCACGGCTGTAGCTACCTCTGTGTCGGCACTCGGCAGTCCGTCCATAATTGTATACCACCTACCCGTGGTTTTTTTTTCTTTCTTCTTTATACATACTACATCTCATTATCATCCAGTCTATATTAGCAGCAGACACAGTACAGTACGGTAGTCCACGGCTGTAGCTACCTCTGTGTCGGCACTCGGCAGTCCGTCCATAATTGTATACCACCTACCCGTGGTTTTTTTTTCTTTCTTCTTTATACATACATACTACATCTCATTATCAACCAGTCTATATTAGCAGCAGACACAGTACAGTACGGTAGTCCACGGCTGTAGCTACCTCTGTGTCGGCACTCGGCAGTCCGTCCATAATTGTATACCACCTACCCGTGGTTTTTTTTTCTTTCTTCTTTATACATACTACATCTCATTATCATCCAGTCTATATTAGCAGCAGACACAGTACAGTACGGTAGTCCACGGCTGTAGCTACCTCTGTGTCGGCACTCGGCAGTCCATCCATAATTGTATACTAGTATCCATCCATCTCCATTGTTTACCTGAGGTGCCTTTTAGTTGTGCCTGTTAAAATGTGGAGAACAAAAATGTTGAGGTTCCAAAATTAGGGAAAGATCAAGATCCACTTCCACCTCGTGCTGAAGCTGCTGCCACTAGTCATGGCCGAGACGATGAAATGCCAGCAACGTCGTCTGCCAAGGCCGATGCCCAATGTCATAGTACAGAGCATGTCAAATCCAAAACACCAAATATCAGTAAAAAAAGGACTCCAAAACCTAAAATAAAATTGTCGGAGGAGAAGCGTAAACTTGCCAATATGCCATTTACCACACGGAGTGGCAAGGAACGGCTGAGGCCCTGGCCTATGTTCATGGCTAGTGGTTCAGCTTCACATGAGGATGGAAGCACTCAGCCTCTCGCTAGAAAACTGAAAAGACTCAAGCTGGCAAAAGCACCGCAAAGAACTGTGCGTTCTTCGAAATCCCAAATCCACAAGGAGAGTCCAATTGTGTCGGTTGCGATGCCTGACCTTCCCAACACTGGACGTGAAGAGCATGCGCCTTCCACCATTTGCACGCCCCCTGCAAGTGCTGGAAGGAGCACCCGCAGTCCAGTTCCTGATAGTCAGGTTGAAGATGTCAGTGTTGAAGTACACCAGGATGAGGAGGATATGGGTGTTGCTGGCGCTGGGGAGGAAATTGACAAGGAGGATTCTGATGGTGAGGTGGTTTGTTTAAGTCAGGCACCCGGGGAGACACCTGTTGTCCGTGGGAGGAATATGGCCGTTGACATGCCTGGTGAAAATACCAAAAAAATCAGCTCTTCGGTGTGGAAGTATTTCACCAGAAATGCGGACAACATTTGTCAAGCCGTGTGTTCCCTTTGTCAAGCTGTAATAAGTAGGGGTAAGGACGTTAACCACCTCGGAACATCCTCCCTTATACGTCACCTGCAGCGCATTCATAATAAGTCAGTGACAAGTTCAAAAACTTTGGCCGACAGCGGAAGCAGTCCACTGACCAGTAAATCCCTTCCTCTTGTAACCAAGCTCACGCAAACCACCCCACCAACTCCCTCAGTGTCAATTTCCTCCTTCCCCAGGAATGCCAATAGTCCTGCAGGCCATGTCACTGGCAATTCTGACGAGTCCTCTCCTGCCTGGGATTCCTCCGATGCATCCTTGCGTGTAACGCCTACTGCTGCTGGCGCTGCTGTTGTTGCTGCTGGGAGTCGATGGTCATCCCAGAGGGGAAGTCGTAAGCCCACTTGTACTACTTCCAGTAAGCAATTGACTGTCCAACAGTCCTTTGCGAGGAAGATGAAATATCACAGCAGTCATCCTGCTGCAAAGCGGATAACTGAGGCCTTGACAACTATGTTGGTGTTAGACGTGCGTCCGGTATCCACCGTTAGTTCACAGGGAACTAGACAATTTATTGAGGCAGTGTGCCCCCGTTACCAAATACCATCTAGGTTCCACTTCTCTAGGCAGGCGATACCGAGAATGTACACGGACGTCAGAAAAAGACTCACCAGTGTCCTAAAAAATGCAGTTGTACCCAATGTCCACTTAACCACGGACATGTGGACAAGTGGAGCAGGGCAGGGTCAGGACTATATGACTGTGACAGCCCACTGGGTAGATGTATGGACTCCCGCCGCAAGAACGCAGCGGCAGCACCAGTAGCAGCATCTCGCAAACGCCAACTCTTTCCTAGGCAGGCTACGCTTTGTATCACCGCTTTCCAGAATACGCACACAGCTGAAAACCTCTTACGGCAACTGAGGAAGATCATCGCGGAATGGCTTACCCCAATTGGACTCTCCTGTGGATTTGTGGCATCGGACAACGCCAGCAATATTGTGTGTGCATTAAATATGGGCAAATTCCAGCACGTCCCATGTTTTGCACATACATTGAATTTGGTGGTGCAGAATTTTTTAAAAAACGACAGGGGCGTGCAAGAGATGCTGTCGGTGGCCAGAAGAATTGCGGGACACTTTCGGCGTACAGGCACCACGTACAGAAGACTGGAGCACCACCAAAAACTACTGAACCTGCCCTGCCATCATCTGAAGCAAGAAGTGGTAACGAGGTGGAATTCAACCCTCTATATGCTTCAGAGGTTGGAGGAGCAGCAAAAGGCCATTCAAGCCTATACAATTGAGCACGATATAGGAGGTGGAATGCACCTGTCTCAAGTGCAGTGGAGAATGATTTCAACGTTGTGCAAGGTTCTGATGCCCTTTGAACTTGCCACACGTGAAGTCAGTTCAGACACTGCCAGCCTGAGTCAGGTCATTCCCCTCATCAGGCTTTTGCAGAAGAAGCTGGAGACATTGAAGGAGGAGCTAACATGGAGCGATTCCGCTAGGCATGTGGGACTTGTGGATGGAGCCCTTAATTCGCTTAACAAGGATTCACGGGTGGTCAATCTGTTGAAATCAGAGCACTACATTTTGGCCACCGTGCTCGATCCTAGATTTAAAACCTACCTTGGATCTCTCTTTCCGGCAGACACAAGTCTGCTGGGGTTGAAAGACCTGCTGGTGAGAAAATTGTCAAGTCAAGCGGAACGCGACCTGTCAACATCTCCTCCTTCACATTCTCCCGCAACTGGGGGTGCGAGGAAAAGGCTCAGAATTCCGAGCCCACCCGCTGGCGGTGATGCAGGGCAGTCTGGAGCGACTGCTGATGCTGACATCTGGTCCGGACTGAAGGACCTGACAACGATTACGGACATGTCGTCTACTGTCACTGCATATGATTCTCTCAACATTGAAAGAATGGTGGAGGATTATATGAGTGACCGCATCCAAGTAGGCACGTCACACAGTCCGTACTTATACTGGCAGGAAAAAGAGGCAATTTGGAGGCCCTTGCACAAACTGGCTTTATTCTACCTAAGTTGCCCTCCCACAAGTGTGTACTCCGAAAGAGTGTTTAGTGCCGCCGCTCACCTTGTCAGCAATCGGCGTACGAGGTTACATCCAGAAAATGTGGAGAAGATGATGTTCATTAAAATGAATTATAATCAATTCCTCCGCGGAGACATTGACCAGCAGCAATTGCCTCCACAAAGTACACAGGGAGCTGAGATGGTGGATTCCAGTGGGGACGAATTGATAATCTGTGAGGAGGGGGATGTACACGGTGATATATCGGAGGATGATGATGAGGTGGACATCTTGCCTCTGTAGAGCCAGTTTGTGCAAGGAGAGATTAATTGCTTCTTTTTTGGGGGGGGTCCAAACCAACCCGTCATATCAGTCACAGTCGTGTGGCAGACCCTGTCACTGAAATGATGGGTTGGTTAAAGTGTGCATGTCCTGTTTTGTTTATACAACATAAGGGTGGGTGGGAGGGCCCAAGGACAATTCCATCTTGCACCTCTTTTTTCTTTTATTTTTCTTTGCGTCATGTGCTGTTTGGGGAGGGTTTTTTGGAAGGGACATCCTGCGTGACACTGCAGTGCCACTCCTAGATGGGCCCGGTGTTTGTGTCGGCCACTAGGGTCGCTTATCTTACTCACACAGTCAGCTACCTCATTGCGCCTCTTTTTTTCTTTGCGTCATGTGCTGTTTGGGGAGGGTTTTTTGGAAGGGACATCCTGCGTGACACTGCAGTGCCACTCCTAGATGGGCCCGGTGTTTGTGTCGGCCACTAGGGTCGCTTATCTTACTCACACAGTCAGCTACCTCATTGCGCCTCTTTTTTTCTTTGCGTCATGTGCTGTTTGGGGAGGGTTTTTTGGAAGGGACATCCTGCGTGACACTGCAGTGCCACTCCTAGATGGGCCAGGTGTTTGTGTCGGCCACTAGGGTCGCTTATCTTACTCACACAGCTACCTCATTGCGCCTCTTTTTTTCTTTGCGTCATGTGCTGTTTGGGGAGGGTTTTTTGGAAGGGACATCCTGCGTGACACTGCAGTGCCACTCCTAGATGGGCCCGGTGTTTGTGTCGGCCACTAGGGTCGCTTATCTTACTCACACAGCGACCTCGGTGCAAATTTTAGGACTAAAAATAATATTGTGAGGTGTGAGGTATTCAGAATAGACTGAAAATGAGTGGAAATTATGGTTTTTGAGGTTAATAATACTTTGGGATCAAAATGACCCCCAAATTCTATGATTTAAGCTGTTTGTTGGGGTTTTTTGAAAAAAACACCCGAATCCAAAACACACCCGAATCCGACAAAAAAAATTCGGTGAGGTTTTGCCAAAACGCGGTCGAACCCAAAACACGGCCGCGGAACCGAACCCAAAACCAAAACACAAAACCCGAAAAATTTCCGGCGCTCATCTCTAGAAAATATACCTGTCTTCCACCACTATTCCAGTGACGCTACATATGAAAATAATGACTATCAATTATTTGGCATGATTAGTTAATCGTACACCTGACTATACTCGTACAAAATTCCCAAACTTTGAGCAAGTGTACCTTGATGCTGTCTTGAAGGCAAAGGGTGGTCACACCAAATATTGATTTGATTTCCATTTTTCTTCTGTTCATTCACTTTGCATTTTGCTAATTGATCAAAATAAATTATTAACACTTTTGTTCTTTCTATTCTTACTTTGCAGCATTTTTTCCTTAACTGCCTTACACTTTTGCAAAGTATTGTGTATATTTATATATATATATATATATATATATATATATTGTAACAGGAGACTTGCTAGAATATGCTCTGCTGCAAAAATCCGCCAACGACCGACTCCAGGCTTGTGCAAAAACATCAAGGTAGCTCAAAAACAAAGATATACTTAAAACAAAGATCACTGTCTTTAGTATAAACTACCAGGGAGGTTAGGGCCCCTGCCTCACTCCCTCTTACTTAATAAGGAACCGTTCAGGTCCCAGCATCCTGACACTAGTGGCCCAGCCCTCCGGATCCCACTGTCCCTAGCAGGCCTATCACCTGGACACTAACTGCCTTCAGGAGCCCTGACTCATGGGAGAGACTCTGCTTTAAACCCAGCACCCAGGTGCTGGATGATGAAGCAGCTTCTTCTAAGAAACCTATAACACCTGGTCTGGGCCAAATGGATGGGAACCCGGTCCATCCACATTTCCCATCCACCCCCAGGACCCTGTGTGTAGCTTACAGGTGGCTAAGTACCTCTCCTGCCACAAAATTATATATATATATATATCTATATCTATATATCTATATCTATATATATATATACTGTGTGTGTGTGCTCTGTCTAAACATTTAAATTTATCATACAGACGGGGCCGGCTCCAGGCCTGCTAGCACCCTGAGTGAGAAATTTTGAACCCCAGCCCCCTCCCCCAATATGCGTGCCTCCTGGGAAAGTGGACGCGGCCTTGCAACTTTATATTATCAAACTATAAATATATACACTGCTCAAAAAAATAAAGGGAACACTTAAACAACACAAGTGAATCACACTTCTGTGAAATCAAACTGTCCACTTAGGAAGCAACACTGATTGACAATCAATTTCACATGCTGTTGTGCAAATGGAATTGACAACAGGTGGAAATTATAGGCAATTAGCAAGACACCCCCAATAAAGGAGTTGTTCTGCAGGTGGTGACCACAGACCACTTCTCAGCTCCTATGCTTTCTGGCTGATGTTTTGGTCACTTTTGAAAGCTGGCGGTGCTTTCACTCTAGTGGTAGCATGAGATGGAGTCTACAACCCACACAAGTGGCTCAGGTAGTGCAGCTCATCCAGGATGGCACATCAATGCGAGCTGTGGCAAGAAGGTTTGCTGTGTCTGTCAGCGTAGTGTCCAGAGCATGGAGGCGCTACCAGGAGACAGGCCAGTACATCAGGAGACGTGGAGGAGGCCATAGGAGGGCAACAACCCAGCAGCAGGACCGCTATATCCGCATTTGTGCAAGGAGGAACAGGAGGAGCACTGCTAGAGCTCTGCAAAATGACCTCCAGCAATCCACAAATGTGCATGTGTCTACTCAAACAATCAGAAACAGACTGCATAAGGGTGGTATGAGGGCCCGACGTCCACAGGTGGGGGTTGTGCTTACAGCCCAACACCGAGCAGGACGTTTGGCATTTGCCAGCGAACACCAAGATTGACAAATTCGCCACTTGCGCCCTGTGCTCTTCACAGATGAAAGCAGGTTCTCACTGAGCACATGTGACAGACGTGACAGAGTCTGGAGACGCCAAGGAGAACGTTCTGCTGCCTGCAACATCCTCCAGCATGACCGGTTTGGCAGTGGGTGAGTAATGGTGTGGGGTGGCATTTCTTTGGGGGGCCGCACAGCCCTCCATGTGCTCGCCAGAGGTATCCTGACTGCCATTAGGTACAGAGATGAGATCCTCAGACCCCTTGTGAGACCATATGCTGGTGCGGTTGGCCCTGGGTTCCTCCTAATGCAAGACAATGCTAGACCTCATGTGGCTGGAGTGTGTCAGCAGTTCCTGCAAGATGAAGGCATTGATGCTATGGTCTGGCCCGCCCGTTCCCCAGACCTGAATCCAATTGAGCACATCTGGGACATCATATCTCGCTCCATCCACCAACACCACGTTGCACCACAGACTGTCCAGGAGTTGGCGGATGCTTTAGTCCAGTTCTGGGAGGAGAGCCCTCAGGAGACCATCCGCCACCTCATCAGGAGCATGCCCAGGCATTGTAGGGAGGTCATACAGGCACATGGAGACTACACACACTACTGAGCCTCATTTTGACTTGTTTTAAGGACATTACATCAAAGTTGGATCTGCCTGTAGTGTTTTTCCACTTTAATTTTGAGTGTGACTCCAAATCCAGACCTCCATGGGTTAATAAATTTGATTTCCATTGATAATTTTTGTGTGATTTTGTTGTCAGCACATTCAACTATGTAAAGAACAAAGTATTTAATAAGAATATTTAATTCATTCAGATCTAGGATGTGTTATGTTAGTGTTCCCTTTATTTTTTTGAGCAGTGTATATTTTCACACACAATTATCAGCCTTACACATTACACCCCCAGTAGCATCATTAAACATAACACCCACAGTAGTGTTCCTTACACATAATGTCCCCAGTATAGTGCCAGGCACACATAACATTCAAGTATAGTTCCAGATACACATAATGAACCCAGTAGAGTGCCAAATACACGTAATGACACCAGTAGAGTGCCAAATACACATAATACCCCAAGTAGGGCAGTGCCAGATACACATATGCCCCCAATAGTGTAAAATACACATATCCCCCCAGTAGTACAGTGCCAGATACACATATGCCTCCAATAGCGCCAGATACACATATGACTCCAGCAGTGCCAGATACACATATGCCCCCAGCTGTGCAGGGACAGATACACATATGCCACTGATAGTGTCAGATACACATAATATGCCCCCACAGTGCCAGATACAAATAATGTGTCCCCACAGTTCCAGATACACATAATGTGCCCCCAGAGTACCAGATACACATTATATGCCTCCACAGTGCCAGATACACAGATTCCCCCACAGTGCCACATACACATACTCCCTGCACAGTGCCAGATACACATATGCCCCACAGTGCCAGATACACACATGCCCCCACTGCCGGTGGCCTCTGCCGCTGCTCCATGCCCCCACTGCTGGGGTTCCACTGCTGCTGCTGTGTGTGTCGGAGGGGAGGAGAGTGCAGTGAGCACCTCTCCTGCCACCCAGTCCAGTCCCCAGTGGCAGCAATATGTGAAATACGGCAACAGTTCGTGAGCCAATCAAAGCTCACGGCCCGGCAGCCAATCGTGATTTGAAATTGCGGCCATACAGTTTGAAGTCACTTAGCAGTGTTACCGTGCAGCTGAAAACAGACTCAGTGAAGCAGGGGGAGCCTGTGGGAAGGAGGTAGAGGCAATTTTGATGTGATTCTGTGAGAATTGCATCATTTTGGTCCCGCCCTCTCCCATAGATGCACAAAACAGCATTTATGAATATAGGGACAGGGCCTTATGAAGCAAGTGCCTGGCCATCAGTGACCTCCAGCTGCATTTCAGGCTCCCAAAGCAAGTGTGTGTGTGTGTGTGTGTGTGTGTGTGTGTGTGTGTGTGTGTGTGTGTGTAGGCACATGTCTGTATGTTTTCTATGTAATGTATGTGTGTTCTCTACTATTATATGTACCCCCAACAAATCCTGCATTTGACCCTGAGACTGAAGACTGAATGCTACCTCACTAAGAATAGAAGTATGGAGAATGGAGGAAGTATTGAGAGGTAGGATTAGAGATTTGGCAGCAAGCAAGAACTGCAGGTAAATTGAGAGGTGTAGGCAGGGGTTAAAGTGAGCCGGAATGGGGCGGAACTGCGTTCTGTCAGTTCCACTTGGAGACGGAAGGCAGTTCCGCCTCCTATGGCTCATCTCACCTGATGTGTGCCGGCGCCGCCCGCTGAGATCGTGTTACCAGCTGCGCCCGGCTCTCCCTGCACAGCGGAAGCCGGTGGCAGGAGCTCAGTACTGAGCTCCGGCTCCCGGCTCTGTCAGTGCGCGCTATGAGAGAGACGTCATGATGTCTCTCTCATAGTGCTGGGGAGCCAGACTACAGAAGGATCACAGCGGTCAGACGCGGGAGCGGGGCTTGGTAAGTATGGTGTTTTTTGTTTTCATTTTTAAACATATGTGTGACTGTACAGTGCATCTACTGGGGGCAAGCTACATGGGGGCAAACTACTGGGGGCAAACTACTGGGGGCAAACTACTGGGGGCGCATTACTACTGGGGGCTAAACTACAGGGGGGCTAAACTACAGGGGGGCTAAACTACAAGGGGGCATTACTACTGGGGGCTGAACTAAAAGGGGCTAAACTAAAAAGGCATTACTACTTGGCGCAAACTACTGGGGGCAAACTACATGGGGCTAACTACTGGGGGCTAACTACTGGGGGCTAACTGCAAGGGGCAAGCTATTGGGGGCAAACTACAGGGGCGCATTACAACTGGGGGCATAACTACTGGGGGCATAACTACTGGGGGCATTACTACAGGGGGCTAAACTACAAGGGGTCATTACTACTGGGGGCATAACTACAGGGGGCATTACTATTTGGGGCAAACTACATGGGGCTAAACTACTGGGGCATTACTACATGAGGACTAAATTACAGGGGCTAAACTACTGGAGGCATTACCACTGGGAGGCTAAACTAAAGTGGGGGTAAACTACTGGGGTCATAACTGCAGGGGTATTACCACTGGGGGCTAAACTACTGGGGCAAAACTACAGGGTGCTAAATGACTGGGGGCATTACTTCAGGCGACATTACTACTGGGGCATTACCATTAAGGGCATTACAAATGGGGGCACTACTAATGAGGGCATTGTAAAGGGGGCAATTCATAAGGGGCATCACTCCTGGGGACGTAAGGGGCACTACTACTGGGGGCATTGCATAAGGGGCACCACTACTATGGGTTTTATATAAGGGGCACTACCAGTACAGTGGACATTGCATAAGGGGCACTACAACTGTGGTCATTGTAAAAAGGGTGCTACTGCTGTGGGCATTATGTGTATTATGGGGTGCTACTACGGTGGGCATTATGTGTATTAGGGGTGCTACTACTTTGGGCATTATTACTATTGTGTGACCATGCCCCTTTCTTTTTGAGACCATGCCCCTTTTTTGGGGCGTGCGCCTACGGCAATACCTTTATTACATGGGCGCCGGGGGGTGAGTTCCACCACCTCTCTAGGACCACTTTAAGCACTGGGTGTAGGCATATTGGTATGACATGATATGCAATCCTCTTTCAGCACACATCTTCTGGTCATATTTCTGAATTTGAATTTGATAACAATGCTGAATAATACAGGAAACTGTTGTTGGGGGTTTTGGGGGGGAAAGAGGGTGTTGTGCCTGTGCAGTTATTGTAAAATTCTTCTTTGCAGTGTTACTGTTCTACTAAATTAATTTATCCAATGAATTTCTGGTACAATGGGCATCCCACCCATTGTACCAGAAATTCATTGGATAAATTAAGCATCTCAATTTGAATGTGTTGCATCTTGCGCCTCATCTTATGCATACCGCCCAACTTTAGCCTGGACTACTGCGCACCAAAGCCCAGTGGGCCGACCCAAAAAGGGGGAATGGCCTCGGCCATGGGGCGTGGCCTCGCTTGAGTGGAGTGGCCTCTCCAAATGGACCATTTTCCGGCCTTTTGGGGGCATGCCCAGCGCTCCCCGAGCAGCTGGGCAGACTCCTGCTACCCTTCTAGCGATGAATACATGCTGACCTGTGAACTTGAGGGAGAGGAGGCTATTGAGAGGGAGATGCTCTGAACAGATGGAGCTGAGCAGTGTGTGCTGCCAGGGAGCCTGCTTGCGTGTGAGAAAGGAGTGAGTGCCAGCAGCAGCCTGGTAGTTATAGAGCCCACGTGTTCACTGACACCTGCCAGCCTGCTGGAGAGACAGACAGCCCATTGTGGTAGTAACTGGCAGTGTGCCAGAGACCCAGTAGAACAGCTGAGAGGAGCACTCATGGGCAGATTTATTAAGCCTAGTGAAGTGTAAAAGTGGAAGGTAATAACGCACCGGCCAGTCAGCTACTAACTTCCATGTTACATACTCGGTTTGAAAAATTACAGCTTTTTGCTAGAGAGTTATATTCTATGGTTTCCCCTGCAAACATACTTTTCTTTAAGCAAAGAAATCATGACGCAGTATTCCTACAGAGTCACTCCTCTGAGTCACTGTCCAAACGAGTAGTGACTTTATTAAGGTTCAGGGTATTCCTAATCCCTCTGCTGGGGCAAAATGACATCCAGAAGAAGGGTGATCCTACAGCTGGGTAAACACTAGAGCGACGGGGATTCGTTCTGACATAGGAATGAATCCCCGTCAGCACAAATTGCCCGTACACACTGGGGCAATTTTCCTGAAGGATGGAACAACCATGTTCCATCCTTCATTAACATAACACAGGGTGCTAGCAACGGACACTTAGTTTGATGTGCAGCACACCAAACTAAGCATCTGTCGCACATGACCGTGGGAGTGCACAATCCTGGGTACACAATTGCGTGATGTAAGGTATATGACGCGCCAAAACAGCATTTTGGTGGTGACATCGCTCCAGTGTGTACCCAGTTTAAGACATCCAGACTGGCCGCAAGAGTGGACAATGGGAAGGAGCAGGTATGATTCACTCCTACCGACATTCGACCACTAGGGGCGTATTACATAAACTTTTAATAATCAAGCAATATGGGTTACTTATGGTATCTAGGTTATCAATAATGTGTCTGTGCAAATCAAGAGGAAAATAGTGTATCAAATACCCTGTATGGTAATATACAGGGAATAAAATACCAGAAGGTTTCTAATATGGTGTCTATGGTAATAACCTAAGATTTATTATAAGTATCATTGATTCATCAGATCATATACACATATAACATATGTTGGGCTACCTATAGAACTTTGTATAGAAATAAAAGTGTAAGGAGCATATGCATTCTAAATTATAGGGAAAAATACAGAATGAAGAAATCATAATTATTTAATTCATCCAGTATGAAACCCACATATGTGGCCTGATTCAGAGACGTACTGAAATCCTATGTTTTTTGCAGTTGACTGAATATTGACAGTCTGCACATGCATCTAATTTAGTCAAATTACTCCCATGGATCCCCAACTTGATCTTCTCTAGCCCAAAGGCTCTCAGATACAGTATGTGGATCTCAATTGTGTTTCTGTACAAATTGCCCCACAAGTATTTTATCTTTCTTTGGTCTGTTTCAACATTCCTAATGTTGCAAGCATGTTGCAGCATTATCAGTTTTATTGCTGTGTTTGCCGATCAAATCAATAAATATCCTGATTTCAATGTTTTTCCATATTTTCTTCAACCCTGTCCTTGCAGTGGGGTTTTAGGAAGTCTGTCAAGATGGCAGTTTACCAAAATATCTTTGAGGTTGGATGATCTCCAACTGAAAGGTACATAGGGTGCAAGGTATGCTTTCAATTATTCACTGAGTTAAGAAAGAACCAGTGTCTTTGGATAATGTACAATGCCATTTTATGATATATTGTATAAAATCCTCATTTTGCTAGTTAAAAACATGTTATTTCTCCCATAAGCCTAAGAAGGTATTTGCATAGGTGTGTGCACATGATGAGCCCATGGTAGTTCCCTTTGAAAGTGAAGTAGCTTCTGTGTAAAACTAAGGGTTATATTTGCTATTTCCGCCGATTTATTTGAAATAAAAGTCGACTGACATCGGCCGTGCAAAATTGCAAGTTTTTGAATTTGGTAATTTACTAAGCTACCATTTTTGTTGAATTCAGATTTTCCGATGTTGATGTAGTTCGTATTTTTGGTATGTGTTTTCTGGCTGTATGTGTTTGTTTTGACCAAACATGGATATTTGGATGCATGATTCATATTTCTCAAGTGCGCCAGTGTTTTGTGAACAGTGCGTCCATGTTTTTACATTTACTTTAGTTTTTGAAGGTGATGCGTGATTGGTTGTGTAGAAAACGTGAGAGTGTCAAGACGCAGCCATATAAATATGCCCCAAACTATCCGAACCTCATTGGTTTAGTTAGTGGATGTTACGTTCTCTGTACTTGGAACCCAGGAGATAGGGTGGTAGCAGAAGAGTTCCAAGTACAGATGCGTGAAGTTGCGACAGAACTGGGATATGCAGCAATACCTAACGGGAATCATAACTACATTGTCGCTCCCAAGTGGTCGGTCAATGCCTGCGAGACTATGGTTTCTTGGACCCACGACAGCTGCGTTTGACGGGCAGATTATGTCTGCCCAACTCCGATGCCCCCCGGTCTTAGTAGGCGGCAAGGCGTTAACCAAGACAGAGAGAGAACAAGGGGAAAACTAGCTAAGACAGACACACAAGAAAATCAGGGGAAACCACTAAAAAACAATAAACTAGTATATGTGCGGCTCAGCCGCCAACAAAACTGTAACCAAGAAAATGCTGCTTGAACACCAAACACAACACTGTCTTAATTCGGCGAGGACAGTAATAGCGGAAACCTCTGCAAAGAAATACAAAAGCCAGAAAGTAAGAATAAATACGGCCACAGCCATAAGGTGCAGCAGAGCCGCTACTCACAACACCGGTAAAGGTGCACGCAGAAAGAACAGGAACCCCAAGGCTGCAGATACAGGATAACAGGACTGGAAGGCTGTATAAAAATTCCACTGATCAGGCTCCGGACACCAGGACTCAGGATACAGGATTAACTGGCTGCACAGGAACAATCCAGGGGCAGGACACAGCTCCACAGGAAGCTGACAGGTTCTCACTGAAGGTAGGAATGCAGGTGGAGAGTAATGAACTCCGGATTCTGTCAGAACTGAGTACACAGGATTCCACTATCAGACAGGGCCTGGACACAGATGCAATACTGGACATTAAACTAACCAGGAACATGCAGGTATCATAACAAACTTCTATCACCAGCACTGGACTGCAGGGCTAGCTGGGTAATAAGGGAAGCATGCCCCAATCAGGATGGCTGAAAGCCAGGCACAAGGTAATGGCCAAAATACTGGCAGGTGAGGTTACACAGACAAAAGCCAGACTGCAATACACAGACTCACCACATAATGACCAAATATCTGACAGGTGAGGGTTAACACATAGAAAACATGCTGCAGTTACACAGACTCACCACTGGCAGCCAAGACTCTTCTAAACAAGTACAAGAGAAATCCTGGCATGCAAACAGAATTATAACATAAAATTCATGATCAGAAAGCAAACTGCTTCTGGTTCATAACATTGGAGAGGTGAGAGCTAGTGGTCTGAGGAGTTGGTGAGTGTCGTGCTTTTCTGTTTATCGTTTTCTGATTGCTGTATTGTGTTTGAAAGTTGTTTTGTCTACATTGTTGTATTGTTAGTTATTAGTTTGTCATAGTTTCTGTCAGGGTTTTTTATTCATTTAGTCTCTTGTCAGTGTGTGTGTGTGTGTGTGTGTGTGTGTGTGTGTGTGTGTGTAGAGGTAGAGGAGGAGTGTGTTTTGTTTGTCTTTAATTTTGATTGTTCTGTGTTGTTTGTCTTAAGTATGTCACATGCAGAGGTTGGTGAGGTGGAGGAGGTTAGTGAGGGAGGTAAGGTGGAGGAGGTTAGTGAGGGAGCTGAGGGGGAGGAGGTGGCAGAGGATGCACCTGAGTCCTCTAGTGGGAGTGATATGGCTCTGCAGCTACGCACCAAGACCAAGACAGGGTGCAATATAAAAATTCACTTTTGATGAAAATGTGGCCCTTGTGCGGGTGTTTATGAGGTACCATCTGCAGCTTTTTCAGCCAGAGGCTGCTAAGATCTCATCCCATAAAAAATCAGTCATCTGGAAGAAGGTGGTTGATGCTGTTAATGGTGAGGGCTTGGTGAGGCGAACTGAGAAAACCTGTAGAAAGAGGTTTTACGATATTAAACGGCATGTGAAAGCCAAAAGTCTGCACGACAAACAGGAGGTGGGCATCCTTTTTTTGCCATTTATTTAGAGTATGAGGAGCCCCTGCAGAACCTGATTTCACCGGAAGTAGTGAGGGGGTCTTAGGTCCTGGACTCAGATCGGCTCAGGGAGGCTGGTAAGTTGTGTGTTTTTTACTATATTAATTTTGAAGATGTACTAATATGTAAATTGTTTTTAGTATGCTTTGTACTGTGCATATTTTACATGTATTGGTCAGTAATAATGAAGCATGTTTTTATTCAAATATTTTTTAAATGTGTATGTTGACAACAATGAAATGTATGTTGAGAAGGTGGGGTTTTTTGGTCTTAATTTTATCAGTATGTAGTTTATGATAAATGTGTCATGGCTTTTGTTGCAGAATCATGCAGACCAATCTATAATATGTTATTTGGTTATTGTCAGCGGCGTTTCTACAGAGGAGGGGAGCTGTGTGCAGACTCTGTGTGTGGGCCCCCTCCTCTCCTGAAGCCGACACTGCTGCTGTCCATCACTGTCAGCGCTAAGACTCTGGCACAGTGCCAGAGTCTACAGCGCATGTGCAGGACTCCGAAAAATGTCCACCGTGCCATTTTTTCTGAGTCCTGTACATGCGCTATAGACTGGCACTGTGCCAAAGTCTCTAGTGCTCAGTGCGCTAGCAGAAGTGGTGACAGCTACAGGAGAGGAGGGGGCCCACACACAGTCACCGATGGATGACGGAAAGGTAAGTATATAGGAAATGGGTGCAGTGTGTGCCCCCTCTGGACCCAGGGGCCCGTGTGCACCACACACACTGCACCCATTATAGATACGCCAGTGGGTATTCTGCATAAATAATATTCCTACCATACTGTGTTTAAATATGCATTGTATATTTCCCAAATGAAAGAGGTGGTGATATTTGTAATACATGGATAGTCACATTATGTGTTATAGTTTTTTAAAAAGTATGCATAAATTTTGGATAATGTTGTTTTTTTATAGAGATGAGCGGGTTCGGTTCATTGAGATCCGAACCCCCCCAAACTTCACCTATTTTACACGGGTCCGAGGCAGCCTCGGATCTTCCCGCCTTGCTCGGTTAACCCGAACGCACCCGAACGTCATCATCCCGCTGTCGGATTCTCGCGAGATTCGTATTCTATATAAAGAGCCGCGCATCGCCGCCATTTTCACTCGTGCATTGGAGATTGAATGGAGAGGACGTGGCTGCGTTCTCTCCCTGAAAAGCTCCGTAATCTGTGTCAGTGTGCTGCAAATATCTGTGCTCAGTGTGCTGAAAATATCTACGTTCTCTGCCTGAAAACGCTCCATATCTGTTCTCAGTGTGCTGCAGATATCTGTGCTCAGTGTGCTTTATTGTGGGGACTGGGGACCACCAGTATAATAGTAGTACAGTACAGTAGGCCATTGCTGTATCTTGCAGCTCTGTGTCACTGCAAGTATCCATTCCATATCTGTGCTGCATTTTTGTGAGCAGTATATATAGTATTACAGTGCAGCATTTTGGTGACCAACAGTATATAGTTGTACAGTAGGCCATTGCTGTATCTTGCAGCTCTGTGTCACTGCAAGTATCCATTCCATATCTGTGCTGCATTATTGTGAGCAGTATATAGTAGGACAGTGCAGCATTTTGGTGACCAGCAGTATACATATATAGTACAGTACAGTAGGCCATTGCTGTATCTTGCAGCTCTGTGTCACTGCAAGTATCCATTCCATATCTGTGCTGCATTTTTGTGATCAGTATATATAGTATTACAGTGCAGCATTTTGGTGACCAACAGTACATAGTTGTATAGTACAGTAGGCCTTTGCTGTATCTTGCAGCTCTGTGTCACTGCAAGTATCCATTCCATATCTGTGCTGCATTATTGTGAGCAGTATATAGTAGGACAGTGCAGCATTTTGGTGACCAGCAGTATACATATATAGTACAGTACAGTAGGCCATTGCTGTATCTTGCAGCTCTGTGTCACTTCTAGTATCCTGATCAGTGCTCAATATCTGCTGCATTGTTGTGACCAGTATGTATACTGTACTATGCGACGTGTGTTATACACCTGGTGATTATACATCCTGTAATCTGTACTGAGCGATGTGTGAGATACACCTGGGGATTATACACCCTATATACTGTACTGTGTGATGTGTGAGATACACCTGGGGATTATACACCCTATATTATTATTATCCTTTATTTATATGGTGCCACAAGGGTTCTGCAGCGCCCAATTACAGAGTACATAAATAATCAAACAGGAAAACAGCAACTTACAGTTGATGACAGTATAGGACAAGTACAGGGTAAATACACATAGTTACATCAGCAGATGACACTGGAATAAGTATCAGGTGGCAGAAGACTGCTGAATGTGGTACAGTTGAAGATTATTAAAGTAAGACAAAGGATAAGCACATGAGGGAAGAGGGCCCTGCTCATGAGAGCTTACAATCTAAAGGGGAGGGGTAGACAGACATGGGTGACACAGATGGGGTACATTGAGAACGTGGAACAGAGGGTTAGGATGAGATTTGGCTGGGTTTGGTGAAGAAGTGGACCCCCAGAAGGCACAAGTCAATACTTAACATTGCAACATTTTACTGGGCTATGCAGGAGAAAATTTAAAATAGGGGAAAATAAAAATTAAAAAAAAGAATCGATAACTTCTACCGCTTTCAAAAAGGTCAATGGAAGCTGAAATAATGGACAACTACCTCATGGAATCCAGATACGATATACCAAACAGTACTTAGCAGAGTTAGGAATGAGTGCTTATGAAATACAGTAACATTTTGTCATAATATTTCAGAAACTGCATGGCTGGTCTCTTGCACTCTTTTGCTCTAATACACCACCTGCTTTAGGATTTATATTCAAAAACATTGTCTCCATAATCCCAAAAACGTCAGTCTTCTTGGAAAGTGGTTTGTTCCTTTGTAAGGGAAAGAGAACAAACGTTCTCAAACAACGGTTTCTCAATTTCTTTTTCCTCTGGGAAGGGATTGTGGATTCACAGGAATATCTGAGCAATCAGAAAGCAGCGACTTTCTACAAATGTTTATGAATAATTCCAGTGATTTTGTCATTTTCTTCCAGTGATTTGGACCAATATTACCATTGATTAGAACAAATTATTCCAGTGATTTTGTCATTTTCTTCCAGTGATTTGGACCAATAATACCATTGATTAGAACAACTAATTCCTGTGATTTTGTCATTTTCTTCCAGTGATTTGGACCAATAATACCATTGATTAGAACGAATAATTCCTGTGATATTGAGGTGTTTGTGTCGCTTAGCTTAGCCGTCAAGCGACCACAGTGCACCTCTTTTTCTCTTTTCTTTGCATCATGTGCTGTTTGGGGCCAATTTTTTTAAGTGCCATCCTGTCTGACACTGCAGTGCCACTCCTAGATGGGCCAGGTGTTTGTGCCGCCCTCTTGGGTTGCTTTGCTTAGTTATCCAGCAACCTCAGTGCAAATTATAGGACTAAAAATAGTATTGTGAGGTGTGAGGTGTTCAGAATAGACTGGAAATGAGTGGAAATTGTGGTTATTGAGGTTAATAATACTATAGGATCAAAACTACCCCCAAATTCTATGATTGAAGCTGTTTTTGAGGGGTTTTTGAAAAAAAACACCTGAATCTGACAAAAAAAATTCAGGGAGGTATTCCCAAAATGCGTCCGAATCCAAAACACGGCCACGGAACCGAATCCAAAACCAAAACACAAAACCCGAAAAATTTCCAATGCACATCTCTATTTTTTATAGACAATAAATTAAAGATCTGTTTTGAAATCATGAGTAGAAACATATGTGCATTGAATCATTTGTTTGGTTAATAATTTAATGCATCATATCCATTTACAGTCTCCAAAAAGTCACAAAGAGCCTCTGGCCCTGTCTCCACTCGTACTGAAGCTGAGGATGCTGATGATGCTGGTAAGTACATTAGCATTGGGTGTGTTTTAACATCAATTTGGATACAATAATCAATTATTTTTTATTTTATTTTTTTTGCTAGGTCCATCCACTCACGTGTTGCCACCACAGAAACACAGCCTGGGTGTGTCTTCAAGACCAGTACAAATCACAACACCATGTCAATGCATGTCAGAGGTTTCAGCCATTCCACCAATGCAACTCCTCGACAGTCCGCAGCCATTGTCACCACATTCACCACACCTGCCTGGTGAGTAATTAAAAAAACACAAAAATTACACATACTTTCACAAGAACACTTTACCATAAGTCAAACATTGGGCAAAATTTTCAATGATGGAAGTTCCTTTTAAGATGGGATGTTGCCCATAGCAACCAATCAGATTCTACTGTAGTTCTCATTTATGTAGCACCTTCTGGAAGGAAAAACATGGAATATGATTGGTTGGTATGTGCAACATCCCATCTAAAATAGAACTCCCATCTTAGAAAAATGTCACCATTGTAGTTTCACAGTTTAAGGAGGCAGCTTAGTGACGAAGTGCTGATGTAAATAATGCACAGCTAAAATACTAAACATTGTGGTCTTAAATCTGTAACACAAATAAAATAGTTGTGCATATGTTGTCCATAGCCAGCAAACAAAATCAGAATATAGTGTAGGAAATTAATTACCCAAAAATATGGCACATATACCAAATGTGGATATGGACAACATCCACAAATTCTTAATTAAAGCAACTTAACATTTGTAGCTCTGGGAAGCAAAACACATAGGAAAATCTTCATGAGTTCATCAAATTATACTTACACACAGCTGGTCTATCATTTCAGGGGATACCATTATTCACCCAACTCAGCAAGGCCAAGTGCAGGAACCTTACAATGAAGACACATTCACCTTAAATCTCACAGCAATACCACCGCCTGATACAACAACTACACATTTGTCTACTCAGCCCACTCAAAGGACACCAGAACAGGCCATAAGCCCTACCACACCACTACCACAGTCTCAAGAACAGACTTTTTGGGACAGCTGGTCCACCCAGCAAGCCAACCATTTAGAATGTTTGCGTAGGCAAACCCAATTTATTGGTAGTCTAGCCCATCACATCCCCAGATTATCCAGAAGCAACAGCAGACAAACCACAGAAATCACCACAATGGCTAACACCCTGGAATTAATGAGGGCAGACAATAAAAGAGTGCTAGACACATACCAAAATCAGAGGCTCCATCAAATTTACCTGCAGATATTAATAGCAACACAAAACACTCAAGAGACCATGGTCCGAATCATGGAAAGCCACACGACAGCCACTAAAGACTTAAATCTCACTCTAACTACCCTAACCCAGCATCTCACTTATCAATCGGAGCAACCGAGTACCAGTTCTACAGCCACAACCCCCATAGTGTCACCTGTAATCTCGCCACCAAGACATTCTGCCCGAACACGACCATCACAAGTGGGAAATGGCCATCCAGCTTCAGAGGATGACCTGCAAAATAATTACTCTTAATCATGTGTTTGAAATGGACATTTTATGCAAGTAGCATTTTACATGTTCTGGTCACAATTAAGGCCATGGTTTATTTTTTGGTAAAAATGTTAAAAATGTACATATTCAATCAAAACTAAAACCAGAGTGAAAAAGGATAAAGTTGTCTGTCAATTAATTCTAGAGAAATATGAGTCTAGTTGTTTAAGTATATAATATGTAAGTCACATTCAAGCACCATAGATTACACATGCAGCAGTGGTAAAGTATTAATAGAGTAGAGTGTCTTTAATAACAGTCTATTCTAGTCATAAAAATTATCTTAGGGAGAAAAGCATGGGCAAACATACACAAAGCAAACAAAAAAACAGATAGAATACTGTGCTACTATAATGTTTATACTAACTTTATTGCAGTTATTATAGATTGCAATGTATAATGCATACTGTAAAAAGTGGTATGTTGTTTAAAAACTAACAATACCACAATAAAACTTATACACAAAACCATACAGGGATTTTATAACACTTACCTTAGTAATTGGACAGTAGTAATAGTTATTAAACATGCCAGCCAAAAGCAGTTATCTTTGAAATATCTTCATTTCTACGATTCAAGGCCTTTTGTGGCTGAGTTGAAGGTATTTCTGTCTGCATTCATAAATACGAATCCTTGGTAAATGACTGTGTTGTATGAAATAACAACCGTATTTGACCGATGATCTGTTCGTTCGTATTTGTGTAGACGGCCATGAAAAACAATACGAATAGTCCAAATACTGTCAAGTTTAATGTTTAGTAAATTACTGAGATTCCACTTAGATAAAAAAACAAAATTGAGTGGATTCGAATGGAATCGGGACCTTAGTAAATTTCCCTATAAGTTGAGACAGGTGATCAGAAAATCATGAAATTCACTTGAGCCTTCCATACTAAGAAATTATCAGATGGCCTCTACATCCGTAGTTCCGAAAATAATTGGCAATCATTAATGACAGGGACCTTACATAGGTCCTCTAATGTGAGGGGGACTGAGAACATGGTGCCTCAGTTTGGCATCCAAGAAGGTACTAGCTTGTTTGAATAGTCTGCCAATTCCAGATAACATTGCCTTCCTGGAGGATTCACCATCTTCATGTGTACCTTGGGTAAGAGGTCAAATATATGAAACTTTGGGTTATGACCTTCCAGTATTCATATATCCGTTTTGCAAATACTCCTTTTGACATGGCTTTATTGTTTTTTTTTTTAATGTATTGGATCATAAAATTGTCCATGGAGTTGAATAGCATGAGTTATCCTGTAGATGTCTCAATGCTTTTTTATATACATTTCTTTTGGACAAACAACAGCGTAGTCCTATCTTTGTATTACATCTGTCTTTCATCCATACTGAGTGTTTCCAGTGTCTTAGGGTTGTTTCTTCTTATTAAAAAGGTTATCCAAATCCTTGGATACCAGTTATATGTTGACCATTGATTTGTTTTGTTTTTAATATAATTTAAATTTGCTCAACTATGTTGTTGATTATTCAGATAATATAGTTTACCTTAAATTACTCTATTCAGAGGAGATCAGGTCTTGTTTGTTCCTCTCTCAGTTGGAGTACCGCAGAAGGCTCAGTCTTAGGTCCTCTGCTTTTCTCTATCTATATCACATCTCTTGGCAAACTAATCAACTCTTTCGGATTTCAGTACCATCTGTATGTGGATGATACTCAAATCTACCTATCCTCCCCAGATTTGTCACCATCTGTATTGGGCCGTGTCACTGAATGCCTTTCTGCAATTTCATCTTGGATGAGATCTCACCACCTCAAACTTAATATTTCCAAAACAGAATTAATTTTATTTCCACCGGCCAACAGTAGTTACCAACCTGATATCTCTATCACTGTTGATAACTCAGCAATCATCCCTACCCCACAAGCTCTCTGCCTAGGTGTCATTCTTGACTCTGAACTTTCCTTTGCTCCCCACATTCAATCTGTTTCAAGATCATGTTACATTCATCATATATCCAAAATACGACCATATCTTACACAAGACACAGCAAAAACTCTAATCCATGCTCTCATTATCTCCCGCATTGATTATTGTAATAGTCTCCTGACGGTCTTCCCAGACATAGGCTCTCACCACTACAATCCATTTTGAATGCAGCTGCGAGGCTAATCTATCTTGCTAGACATTCATTGTTTGCAGATCCGCTCTGTCAGTCCCTCCATTGGTTACTGGTATTCTACCGTATTAAATATAAAATATGTTTACTTACATACAAGGCCATTAACCATACTTCACCAACATACATCTCTTCACTCATCTCAAAATATCTTCCTACTCGACCTCTCCGCTTTGCACAAGATCTGCGTCTCTCATCCACACGCATTACTTGTTCACACTCAAAATTACAGGACTTTATCCAGGCTTCACCCACTCTGTGGAATGCCCTCCCATGCGCACTAAGACTCACCTACTTAGTTCAACTAATTGAGGAACCAACTAGGTACAATGCAATCTTAGACCTGGTATTAACAAACAATGGGGATTTGGTATCAGGTATTATAGTAGGGGAACCCATAGGAAACAGCGACCACAATATGGTCACATTCAATAT
Organism: Pseudophryne corroboree; assembly: GCF_028390025.1. Taxonomy (NCBI): domain Eukaryota; kingdom Metazoa; phylum Chordata; class Amphibia; order Anura; family Myobatrachidae; genus Pseudophryne; species Pseudophryne corroboree. The sequence goes on along the minus strand of NC_086453.1, from coordinate 196,112,717 downwards.
CAGTTTTCATAAACAGCCCTATACTGGCTCAACTAGGACTCTAAACTTTAGCAAAGCGAATTTTAAAAAGATGAGGGTATTTTTCAGGGATATTGAATCGGAAGGTTTGTTTTTAGGAAAAAATACTATGGAGAAATGGGAGGTACTAAAATTCCTGCTAGCTAAAAATACTCTCAAATTTATTCCTATGAGCAGCAAAAAAAGGAATAAAAATCATAAACCGATGTGGCTTAACAAAAAGATAAAGGAACTTATGGGCAAGAAAAGGCGAGCATTTAAAAAATACAAATCTGACGGGGAAGCAGAGTCATTTCAGAACTATAAGGAATGTAACAAAATATGCAAAAAGGAAATAAGAGCGGCTAAAGTAGAAACTGAAAAACTAGTAGCAAAGTAAAGCAAAGCGAATCCCAAAAAATTCTTTAAATACATTAATAGCAAGAGATTAAAGAAGGAGAGTATAGGCCCTTTAAAAGACAAGTTGGGAGTCTTAAGCAAAAATGATAATGACATAGCGGACACACTAAATTAGTTTTTTTCAACAGTATTTACTAGAGAGGACCCAATTCAGGGACTAACACATAATCTCAATAATGAGAATATCCCACTGATAGGTACTTATTTAAGCGAGGAAGTAGTCTGTGACCGATTAAAACATTTAAAGATTAATAAGTCACCAGGTCCCGATGGTATTCACCCAGGGTTCTAATGGAGCTTCACTCTGTACTTGCAAAACCGCTATTTTTTATCTTTAAGGATTCAGTAATATCAGGTATGGTTCCCAAAGCTGAACCAGCTAATTATAGACCAGTTAGTCTTACATCTACAGTGGGGAAAGTATTGGAAGGTATTCTAAGAGATAGTATTCAGAAGTTCCTTGAAGTCAATAAGGTCATTAAAAGGAATCAACATGGGTTTATGAAGGACAGATCCTGTCAAACCAACTTACTTGGCTTTTATGAAACAGTAAGCGCAAACCTAGATCAGGGTAAAGAGGTGGATGTAATCTTTTTAGTTTTTTCCAAAGCATTCGACACTGTACCACACATGAGACTTATCTACAAGCTACAAGAAACAGGGCTAGGAAGCACAATATGCACTTGGGTCAAAAACTGGTTAGATAATAGGGAGCAGCGCATTGTGGTTAATGGATCTTTTTCAAATTGGACTGAAGTGCTAAGTGGTGTGCCGCAAGCCTCAGTATTAGGACCGCTATTGTTCAATATTTTCATTAACGACCTAACAGAAGGTCTAGAGAGCATGGTGTAAATTTCTGCAGATGATACCAAATTGTGTAAAGTTATAAATGCGGAGGGGGATGCTGAGTCGCTTCAGAACGACTTAGTTAAATTAGAAGCTTGGGCAGCGAAATGGAGAATGCGCTTCAATACAGACAAGTGTAAGGTAATGTACTGTGGTAACAAGAACAAAAAAACCACCTACCTACTAAATGGGGTAAAATTAGGGGATTCTGTACTGGAAAAGGACTTAGGTGTCCTCATAGATAGCAAACTAAGCAGTAGTACCCAAAGTAGGACTGCAGCAAAGAAGGCTAATAAGATATTAGCATGCATTAAACGGGGAATTGATGCTAGGGATGAGAGTATTATACTCCCGTTATAGAAATCACTTGTGAGGCCACACCTTGAATACTGTGTACAATTCTGGGCACCTTACTACAAAAAGGATATCCTGGAGCTAGAAAAGGTTCAGAGGCGGGCGACCAAACTAATTAAGGGTATGGAGATGCTGGAATATGAGGAAAGGCTTGTAAGACTAGGCATGTTTACACTGGAAAAGAGGAAATTAAGAGGGGACATGATCAACATTTACAAGTATATAAGGGGACAATATACAGATATTGCGCAGGACCTGTTATTGGTTAGATCAACACAGAGAACTCGTGGACACTCACTCAGGTTAGAGGAGAGGAGATTCCGCACAATATGGTGTAAAGGCTTTTTTACGGTAAGGACGATACGTGTTTGGAATTCCCTGCCTGTGGGAGTTGTAATGGCTGACTCAGTCATGTTTTGCACATACATTGAATTTGGTGGTGGAGAAATATTTAAAAAACGACAGGGGCGTGCAAGAGATGCTGTCGGTGGCCAGAAGAATTGCGGGCCACTTTCGGCATTCAGCCACCGCGTGCCGAAGACTGGAGCACCACCAAACATTCCTGAACCTGCCCTGCCATCATCTGAAGCAAGAGGTGGTAACGAGGTGGAATTCAACCCTCTATATGCTTCAGAGGATGGAGGAGCAGCAAAAGGCCCTTCAAGCCTATACATCTGCCCACGATATAGGCAAAGGAGGGGGAATGCACCTGACTCAAGCGCAGTGGAGAATGATTTCAACGTTGTGCAAGGTTCTGCAACCCTTTGAACTTGCCACACGTGAAGTCAGTTCAGACACTGCCAGCCTGAGTCAGGTCATTCCCCTCATCAGGCTTTTGCAGAAGAAGCTGGAGACATTGAAGGAGGAGCTAAAACAGAGCGATTCCGCTAGGTATGTGGGACTTGTGGATGGAGCCCTTAATTCGCTTAACCAGGATTCACGGGTGGTCAATCTGTTGAAATCAGAGCACTACATTTTGGCCACCGTGCTCGATCCTAGATTTAAAACCTACGTTGGATCTCTCTTTTTTTGGTGTGGGCCCAAACCAACCAGTCATTTCAGTCACAGTCGTGTGGCAGACCCTGTCGCTGAAATGATGGGTTCGTTAAAGTGTGCATGTCCTGTTTATACAACATAAGGGTGGGTGGGAGGGCCCAAGGACAATTCCATCTTGCACCTCTTTTTTCTTTCATTTTTCTTTGCATCATGTGCTGTTTGGGGACAATTTTTTTGAAGTGCCATCCTGCCTGACACTGCAGTGCTACTCCTAGATGGGCCAGGTGTTTGTGTCGGCCACTTGTGTCGCTTAGCTTAGTCACACAGCGACCTTGGTGCGCCTCTTTTTTTCTTTGCATCATGTGCTGTTTGGGGACAATTTTTTTGAAGTGCCATCCTGCCTGACACTGCAGTGCCACTCCTAGATGGGCCAGGTGTTTGTGTCAGCCACTTGTGTCGCTTAGCTTAGTCACACAGCGACCTTGGTGCGCCTCTTTTTTTATTTGCATCATGTGCTGTTTGGGGACTATTTTTTTGAAGTGCCATCCTGCCTGACACTGCAGTGCCACTCCTAGATGGGCCAGGTGTTTGTGTCAGCCACTTGGGTCGCTTAGCTTAGTCACACAGCGACCTTAGTGCGCCTCTTTTTTTCTTTGCATCATGTGCTGTTTGGGGACTATTTTTTTGAAGTACCATCCTGCCTGACACTGCAGTGCCACTCCTAGATGGGCCAGGTGTTTGTGTCGGCCACTTGTGTCGCTTAGCTTAGCCATCCAGCGACCTCGGTGCAAATTTTAGGACTAAAAATAATATTGTGAGGTGTGAGGTGTTCAGAATAGACTGAAAATGAGTGTAAATTATGGTTATTGAGGTTAATAATACTATGGGATCAAAATGACCCCCAAATTCTATGATTTAAGCTGTTTTTGAGGGTTTTTTTTAAAAAAACACCCGAATCCAAAACACACCCGAATCCGACAAAAAAATTCCGGTGAGGTTTTGCCAAAACGCGTCTGAATCCAAAACACAGCCGCGGAACCGAATCCAAAACCAAAACACAAAACCCGAAAAATGTCCGGTGCACATTACTAGTTAGTTTGTTTCTGTGCAGGGTAAATACTGGCTGCTTTATTTTTACACTGCAATTTAGATTGCAGATTGAACACACCACACCCAAATCTAACTCTCTCTGCACATGTTATATCTGCATCCCCTGCAGTGCACATGGGGGGTAATTCTGAGTTGATCGCAGCAGCAAGTTTGTTAGCAATTGGGCAAAACCATCTGCACTGCAGGTGGCGCAGATACAGTATAACATTTGCAGAGAGAGTTAGATTTGGGTGGGTTATTTCGTTTCTGTGCAGGGTAAATACTGGCTGCTTTATTTTTACACTGCAATTTAGATTTCAGTTTGAATACACCCCACCCAAATCCAACTCTCTCTGCACATGTTATATCTGTCCCCTTGCAGTGCACATGGTTTTGCCCAATTGCTAACAAACTTGCTGCTGCGATCAACTCAGAATTACCCCCATGGTTTTGCCCAACTGCTAACAAAGTTCCTGCTGCGATCAACTCAGAATTACCCCCATAGAATCTGCAGGCTTGCTATGCAGGAGCAAGTGTGTGTGTGTGTGTGTGTGTGTGTGTGTGTGTGTGTGTGTGTGTGTGTGTGTGTGTGTGTATATATATATATATATATATATACACATAGGGGGGCACTAATATTTTCCTTGCCTCCGGGCAACTGGGTCAAACTTACTCCACTGCGCACTATGGTTATTATAAAGAAGAGGGGTAAAATGTAACGGCAGTCATCAACTTCAGTCAAAATTTTATACAAAATAATCGTGCATAGGAGACCACAAATAGGTTGAACTCGATGGACAATTGTTTTTTTTCAACCTTAGATACTATGTTTCTATGTTACTATGTTACCTCTAGTCTCCAAACCTTTAAACGTTCCCTGAAAACTCACCTCTTCAGACAAGCCTATCAAATTTCAGAACCGCCCACATAACCTTCAGTGCTTCCCTATCTAATTACATCCTCTCTGTACAGTACACATAACATCACATATCTTGTCTTTCTTTACTCTCACACCCTTCTGACACTTGGCCAACATAGATGGGTGATCATATCATACAACCCATTAAGAAGTTAGCAATCTGGTGGACCATTATGCAATAGGTAGCATCTATCCTTGTGTATCAATTATAGATGTGCAGCGGGCATTTTTCGGGTTTTGTGTTTTGGTTTTGAATTCGGTTCTGTGGTCGTGTTTTGAATTCGGACGCGTTTTGGCAAAACCTCCCTTAAGAATTTTTGTCGGATTCGGGTGTGTTTTGGATCTTTTTTTTTCAAAACAGCTTAAACCATAGAATTTGGGGGTAATTTTGATCCTTTAGTATTATTAACCTCAATAACCATAATTTCCATTAATTTCCAGTCTATTCTGAACACCTCACAATATTATTTTTAGTCCTAAAATTTGCACCGAGGTCACTGGATGACTAAGCTAAGTGACCCAAGTGGACGGCACAAACACCAGGTCCATCTAGGAGTTGCACTGCAGTGTCAGACAGGTTGGCACTTAAAAAAATAGTACCCAAAAAGCACATGATGCAAAGATAAAGAGGGGAAAAAAAGAGGTGCAAGATGGAATTGTCCTTGTCCTATGTTGTATAAACAGGACATGCACACTTTAACAACCCATCATTTCAGCGACAGGGTCTGCCACACGACTGTGGCTGAAATGATTGGTTGGTTTGGGCCCCCAACAAAAAAAGAAGCAATCAATCTCTCCTACAGAGGCAGGATGACCACCTCCTCCTCATCCTCCGATTCCTCACACCTTTCACTGTGTACATCCCCTCCTCACAGAGTATTAATTCGTCCCCACTGGAATCCACCATCACAGGTCCCTGTGTACTTTCTGGAGGCAATTGCTGGTAAATTTCTCCATGGAGGAATTGATTATAATTCATTTTGATGAACATCATCTTCTCCACATTTTCTGGAAGTAACCTCCTACGCCGATCGCTGACAAGGTTACCGGCTGCACTAAACACTCTTTCGATGTACACAATGGAGGGGGAACAACTTAGGTAAAATAAAGCCAGTTTGTGCAAGGGCCTCATACTAGAACTGACACTGGGCAGCAAGATACAGCAATGGACTACTGTACTGTACTACTATATACTGGTCACCACAATGCAGCACTGATACTGAGCACAGATATTGAGCACTGTTCAGGATACTAGAACTGACACGGAGCAGCAAGATACAACAATGGACTACTGTACTGTACTACTATATACTGGTCACCACAATGCAGCACTGATACTGAGCACAGATATTGAGCACTGTTCAGGATACTAGAACTGACACAAAGCAGCAAAATACAGCAATGGACTACTGTACTGTACTACTAAATACTGGTCACCACAATGCAGCACTGATACTGAGCACAGATATTGAGCACTGTTCAGGATACTAGAACTGACACAAAGCAGCAAAATACAGCAATGGACTACTGTACTGTACTACTAAATACTGGTCACCACAATGCAGCACTGATACTGAGCACAGATATTGAGCACTGTTCAGGATACTAGAACTGACACGGAGCAGCAAGATACAGCACTGGACTACTGTACTGTACTACTATATACTGGTCACCACAATGCAGCACTGATACTGAGCACAGATATTGAGCACTGTTCAGGATACTAGAACTGACACAAAGCAGCAAGATACAGCAAATGACTACTGTACTGTACTACTATATACTGGTCACCACAATGCAGCACTGATACTGAGCACAGATATTGAGCACTGTTCAGGATACTAGAACTGACACAAAGCAGCAAAATACAGCAATGGACTACTGTACTGTACTACTAAATACTGGTCACCACAATGCAGCACTGATACTGAGCACAGATATTGAGCACTGTTCAGGATACTAGAACTGACACGGAGCAGCAAGATACAGCAATGGACTACTGTACTGTACTACTATATACTGGTCACCACAATGCAGCACTGATACTGAGCACAGATATTGAGCACTGTTCAGGATACTAGAACTGACACAAAGCAGCAAAATACAGCAATGGACTACTGTACTGTACTACTAAATACTGGTCACCACAATGCAGCACTGATACTGAGCACAGATATTGAGCACTGTTCAGGATACTAGAACTGACACGGAGCAGCAAGATACAGCACTGGACTACTGTACTGTACTACTATATACTGGTCACCACAATGCAGCACTGATACTGAGCACAGATATTGAGCACTGTTCAGGATACTAGAACTGACACAAAGCAGCAAGATACAGCAAATGACTACTGTACTGTACTACTATATACTGGTCACCACAATGCAGCACTGATACTGAGCACAGATAGTAAGCACTGTTCAGGATACTAGAACTGACACAAAGCAGCAAAATACAGCAATGGACTACTGTACTGTACTACTAAATACTGGTCACCACAATGCAGCACTGATACTGAGCACAGATATTGAGCACTGTTCAGGATACTAGAACTGACACGGAGCAGCAAGATACAGCAATGGACTACTGTACTGTACTACTATATACTGGTCACCACAATGCAGCACTGATACTGAGCACAGATATTGAGCACTGTTCAGGATACTAGAACTGACACGAATCAGCAAGATACAGAAATGGACTACTGTACTGTACTACTATATACTGGTCACCACAATGCAGCACTGATACTGAGCACAGATATTGAGCACTGTTCGGGATACTAGAACTGACACGGAGCAGCAAGATACAGCAATGGGCAATTGTACTGTAGTATACTGGTCACCACAATGCAGCACTGATACTGAGCACAGATATTGAGCTGATATTGGGCTATTCAGGCAGAGAACGTAGCCACGTCCTCTCCGCTCAATCTACAATGCACGAGTGAAAATGGTGGTGACACGCGCTTTTTTTATGGAATACGAATCTCGCGAGAATCCGACAACGGGATGATGACGTTTTGCCTCGTTCGGGTTTTGCGAGTAAGGCGGGAAGAACCGAGGCTGCCTCGGACCCGTGTAAACCACGTGAAGTTCGGGGGGGTTCGGATCTCGACGAACCGAACCCGCTCATCTCTAGTATCAATGCCTATTTCTCTATAGATTGTAAGCTTAAGAGCAGGGCCTTGCTACCTCTATGTCTGTCTGTTTTTACCCAGTTTTGTTCTATTACTGTTGTTTCCCAGTTTTGTTCTATTACTGTTGTTCTAATTGTAAAGCGCAACAGAATATGCTGCGCTATATAACAAACTGTTAATAAATAATAAATAAATAATAGTTACAAGTGAGTTACTCATTAATGTGTATTTATGAATGTTGGACTATTATTTAATATGAGCGAATGAAAAGTTATATTTTACAACATGTAAGAGTTCCTCAAAATCAGAGTTGCTTTCTTTTTATCTGGCCTTTAACAGATCCCACCAAAACATTGTCCTGTGGGAGGAGTTTCAGCTGTGTTAAAGTACTTACCTTTTAAGCAGAGCTGTGGTGGATTGGCAGAATAATACTAATCCACACCTTCAAACTGCACTGATTTAAGCAAGCTGTTCCTTTATAAGGGCTTTCTTCCTCTGTCCATCCTGCAGACACTTCTGTCCCAATAATAAGAAAGTGAGGAGGTATGACACCTTCACTCCTGTGGATATCAGATGCTGTATACATTTGCTAAGGGAGCACACAACAAAGTTCAGTGTGGTACTTGGAGGGTATGGTTGTGAATGGCAGACTAGCACTTCAAAAGTACTAGACTATCCCATATGGTGTAGCCACACCCCTTATTGTCATAGTTACGTATGCTTTTACAGTCTTTTCCGACATGAAGAGCATCAAAATTGTGAGGTGTGCTAAATAGAGATGTGCAGTTTAGTTTACTTGATAACCAAAACCATATGAACTTCTGGTATCTGAGTACAGTACATCCAAGCCCAGGTTTGGTATTTCCTGCCAAGCTTGGATCTGAAACCAAGGCAAAACACCACTCTCCCAATGTTGGATCTCACATGTTTTGATTTCGATAAAAGTCCCTTCCTCACACCATTTCACAAAGAAGGGGAAGAGGGTGTGAAGAAGGCTGCAGTGTGATCAAAGGCTACTGTGACTGTTAATATAGAACTACATTACTGTGACTCTAATCAAGGGTAGTGGGATACTGTGCCCTCAGACTCAGTGTCATCAGTGAAGGGCTGTGAGCTGCAGCACTGTCATTAAGGGCTACTGTGACTGTTAATAATAATAAAGAGTTACTGAGACTGTTATTAAGGTCAGTGGGATATTATTGTGTCATCCTCAGATTCACAGTCATCAGTGAAGAGCTGTGAGTTGCGGCACTGTGACTGTGTCAGTCTAAGGAAAATTATTATCATAAAAAAAATCTGTGTTGTTGTTCAAGCACTGTACAAAATAATGTTCAGTAGGTGCCACATGTACATTACTTACTGCAGTCTTCAAAAAATATAAAACATATGTGATGTTGTTCAGGTACTGTACTTAAAAAAATAAATAACCTTCAGTAGGTGCCACATCGATGTGAGTCAAAATGGATCAGTGAACAGAAGAGCAAGAGCAGCAACCCAGTACTAGTGCCTAGATGTCACGTCTAGCAAAGTTTGAGGATCCGGCAGCTGAGATTTGCACGAGGAGGTAGCAGGCTGTGAATGAACCAGATGAGGGGGCTGGATATAGTTCCTTCGCATGGAACACGGAGCAATGAAGAACGTAGGCGGGGTTTGAGAGTCAATGGAAAGTAATTATTATGTACAGGGCTGAGGTAGAGGACCGAGGCTGGAGCACGATGGTTAAAGACGTGGCAGGGGGCGAAGAACTGTGGACTGTGATTTGAAAGACGAGACTGTAGATGATGAACTGTGGAACTGTGGATGGTGGTTGAAGACGTGGCTGGAGACAAGGACTGTGGTTTGTTAAACGAGGCTGAAGATAATAATCTGCAGGCTGTGGTCGGTGGTACAAAGGCGTGGCTGGTGAAGGAGATCTGTGGAGTGTGGCTTGAAAGACGAGGCAGAAGACCCGGGGCCGACTGTGCCCAAAGAGTCTTACTGGACCGGGTTTTCCAGGAGCGCTTCCACAGGCAGTAACAGGCTAGAGACGGCAGGGCTGCAGCAGCAAAAGAGAACAAACCAAACAGGATCAGGAGGAACCAGAATACAGCAGGAATCCTGGGAGCATAGGCTAAAGCACCTACAACAGGGTTGTAACTTGAAGCACTGGCATCCCTGTCCTAAACCAGCCCCCTTTTATAGGGAGAGCTTCCCCTGGATTGGCTGGAAGAAACAGGAAACAGGAACTATGCTTAAAACTTGGTCTCCAACATGGCGGCGCCCAGTAATGCAGACCTTTTTGCAAAGCCACAATTCTCACTGCCCCATGTCTCCTAGCAACGGCTCAGCAAGAGCGACCCGCTGTAGCGGCGTCCCGCTGTCACGAGTGGACCCCCTCACCGCCGCTACTGCTGCCCACGGATCCGGCGCAGCAGCCCACCTCCGCCGCTGCCCGCACATCGCCAAGGAAGCCAGACCCGCGGCCCCAGTGTACCGGTAAGACTCCGGACACTGACAGTACCCGACCTTTGTGGGTGGACTCCAGACACCTATGTGGTTTAGTTGGAAACTTGGCATGAAATGTGCGAAGAAGTCTTGGAGCATGGACATCCTCTGCATCTACCCAAGATCTCTCCTCTGGCCCATACCCCTTCCAATCAACAAGGTACTGGATGTGACCATAACGTCTGCGAGAATCGAGGATCTTGTGAATCTCAAATTCGTCTCCATGTGCTGATTGGATCTTGGGTGATTTAGGCACAGCGGCTCTGAACTGATTAAGTACCAATGGTTTTAAGAGAGAAATATGAAATGCATTAGGAATTCTCAACTGCGGAGGTAATTTCACTTTGTAAGCCACAGGATTCAACACTTTTTCGATTAGTTAAGGCCCAATAAATCTGGGAGCAAACTTTTTTGTAGGAACCTTTAATCTTAGGTTACGTGTGGAAACCCAAACCCGATCTCCTACCTTAAGGCTTGGTACAGCTTTTCCTTTCAGATCTGTGTAGGTCTTATATCTCTTGGATGTCTTGAGCAAAGTCTTGTGAACTTGTTTCCAGGCTTCAGTAAATTGTCGAAGTGTTGACTCTGCGGCAGAAACCTCAAGCATAGGCAGAAGTTGGAAGTCAGGAACTCTTGGATGGTAACCATAATTAATGAAGAATGGAGGAGATTTTGTGGCAGAGTGATAAAGATTGTTATGGGCAAATTCTGCAAATGGGAGGAAGTCCAACCAGTCGTCCTGTGAGGAGGACATGAATAAACGCAGAAAAGTCTCCAGATCCTGGTTCACTCTCTCTGTTTGACCATCCGTTTGGGGATGATATCCTGAGGAGAAGTTTAATTTCACGCCAAGAGCAGAACATAGGGATCTCCAAAACTTGGCCACAAATTGAGGACCTCTATCAGACACGATTTCCTGTGGAAGACCATGGAGTCGAAAGATCTCTGCTATAAACAATTTTGCCAACTGGGATGCAGATGGAAGATTAGCCAGAGGAACAAAGTGTGCCATTTTAGAGAATCGGTCAACTATGACCCATACGGTGTTCCACCCACCAGACGTAGGTAAATCTGTAATAAAGTCCATAGAAATTATTATTATTATTATTATTACATTTTATTTATAAGGCGCCACATGTGTTTCGCAGCGCCGTACAAAGGACAGTACAGGGGACAAAACATTGCATTACAGTAAATAAATAACAGAAATAGAGTACAGGTAACAGAGCACCACACATTCTCAAGACATAGTACAGCTAAGATGTAAGTATTGAGGGAGTGATCATCGTACTACTAGAGGCTGGTCGTCATAGATGGAGATGAGCCTTTACTAGCAGGATAAAAATGGTCGTTGAGTAGGGGAGAGCTGTGAGTGAAATGTGTTGAGACGAGGGCTTAGATAACAAGAGGAAAGAGGGCCCTGCTCTGAAGAGCTAACAATCTATTGGGGAGGGGCGACAGACAGATGACAAGAGGTGCAGGCAAGCGGGAGGTAGCCTGATGGCAGTATGCAAGCAAAGCTGAGATGTTCACGGCATGAGGCAGGGGGTGGAGGCGCGGTTTCAGCTCTGGGTTATGCATTAGAAGGGTACGCTTTGATGAATAGGTGGGTTTTTAGAGCCCGTTTGAAGCTTTGCAAGGTTGGGGAGAGTCTAATGGATCGGGGGAGTGCGTTCCACTGAAGGGGTGCAGCACGTGCAAAATCCTGAACTCGTGCGTGGGAAGCAGTGACCAGGGCGGTGGAGAGGCGACGGTCATTAGTCGACCGTAGGGGGCGGGAGGGAGTATGAAGGGAAAGGAGGTTGGAGATGTAGGGAGCAGTGGAATTAGAGATGGCCTTGTATGTGAGGGTGAGGAGTTTGAAGAGGATTCTGTAGGGGAATGGGAGCCAGTGTAGATTTTGTTGAAGGAGAGTGGCAGATGTGGTGCGGCGGGAGAGGAAGATAAGCCTAGCTGCGGAGTTCAGGACAGATTGGAGGGGAGCAAGATGGGAGCAAGCGAGGCCAGTGAGGAGGACATTGCAGTAATCAAGTCGTGAGATGACCAGTGAGTGGATGATGAGTTTAGTTGCACTCTGGGAGAGATATGGCCTGATACGAGCAATGTTGCGTAGCTGGAAACGACAGGATTGTGCCAGAGCTTGGATGTGGGGTGCAAAGGAGAGGGAGGAGTCAAGAGTGACGCCCAGGCAGCGGAGTTGGGGAACGGGGGAGATGGTGGTGTTGTCAACAATGATGGAGATATTTGTCGGGGGTGTTGCTCTGGATGGGGGGAAGATGATGAGTTCCGTTTTGTCCATGTAGAGCTTTAGAGAGCGTTCAGACATCCAGGAGGAGATTGCAGAGAGGAAACCTGAGAGAGGACAGAGGGGGACAGATCAGGAGATGAGAGGTAGAGTTGTGTGTCATCAGCATAGAGGTGGTATTGAAGGCCAAATGAGTTAATGAGCGCACCCAGGGAAGAGGTATACAGGGAGAACAGAAGGGGTCCAAGGACAGAACCCTGAGGGACACCAACAGGGAGGATGGAAGGGTGTGAGGTGGTGCTTGAGGCAGACACAGAGAAGGAGCGGTTAGTGAGGTAAGAAGAAAACCAGTCAAGGACAGTGCTAGAGAGGCCAGCGTTTTGGAGTGTGCCGAGGAGGAGAGGATGATCTACGGTATCAAAGGCAGCAGAGAGGTCCAGAAGGATGAGCAGAGAGAAGTGGCCCCTGGATTTGGCTGAAAGCAGGTCATTGGTGACTTTCACCAGGGCAGTCTCAGTTGAGTGGAGTGGGCGAAAGCCAGATTGTAGTGGATCGAGGGTGGAGTTGTCAGAGAGGTAGCTTGTGAGATGGCTGTAGACTAGTCGTTCAAGTAATTTGGAGGCGAAAGGGAGAAGAGAGATGGGGCGGTAGTTAGTGGGTGATGAGGGGTCGAGGTTGGGTTTTTTGAGAATAGGTGAGACCAGAGCATGTTTGAATGGTGAGGGGAAGATTCTGGTGGAGAGGGACAGGTTAAAGAGGTGAGCAAGGTGGGAGCAGGCAGTGGGGGAGAGGGAGCGGAGAAGACGGGAGGGGAGGGGTTCCAGGGGGCAGGTGGTGGGGGGGGGGGGATAAGATGAGGGAGTGGACTTCCTTTTCTGAAGTCGGATGGAAGGAGGACAGGGTGGGATAGATGGAGGGGAGGGATAGAGGGGGCAGGGGGGTAGCAGGGGGGTGACGGCGGGAGATGTCGTGTCGGATATCCTCAATTTTGGAGATGAAGAAGGAGGCAAAGTCAGTGGCAGTGAGGGAGGATGGGAGGGGAGGAGGAGGGGGGCGAAGGAGAGTGTTGAAAGTTTCAAAAAGACGGCGTGGACAGGAGGACTGAGAAGAGATGAGTGCTTGGAAAAAGGATTGCTTGGCGAGGGAAAGAGCAGAGCTGTAGGAGGAGAGAATAAACTTGAAATGGAGGAAGTCCGGCAGAGAGTGAGATTTCCTCCAGGAGCGTTCAGCGGAGCGTGAGCATTTTTGTAAGAAACGTGTTAGTTTGGTGTGCCAGGGTTGGGGTTTGGAGCGGCGGAGGGGGACAGAGGAGAGGGGGGCCACAGAGTCGAGAGCAGCGGTTAGGGAAGAGTTATAGAAGGTGGCTGCCTGGTTGGGACAAGTCATAGTGGAAAGAGGAGAGAGGAAAGTCTCGAGGGAGGACATGAAAGTGGGGTTGAGAGACCTAAGATTGCGTCTGGTGGTGGTGGGTCTGGGCGTGGAGAGGAGGAGGGAGGATGAGAGGGTGAAAGAAAGCAGATGGTGGTCAGAGAGAGGGAAGGGAGAGTTTGAGAAATCAGAGAGATCACATCGGTGGGTGAAGACAAGGTCGAGGGAGTGGCCGAGATTGTGAGTAGCGGTGGAGGTCCATTGAGAAAGTCCAAAGGAGGTGGAAAGGGCGAGAAGATTAGTGGAAGCGGCATTAGTGATGTCAATAGGGATGTTAAAGTCTCCGAGGATGACAGAGGGGAGGTCAGAGGAGAGAAAGTGGGGAAGCCAGGCAGCAAAGTTGTCAAGGAAAGGTGAACAGTGGCCAGGGGGGCGGTAGATCACTGCCACAAGGAGGTGAATGGGGTAGAAGAGGCGGATAGTGTGGACCTCAAAGGTGGAGAAGGTGAGAGAGGGCTCGGGTGGGATGACACGAAAGGTGCAGTTAGGGGAGAGAAGGACGCCCACGCCTCCACCCAGGCGACCATCAGTTCTGACTGTGTGGGTGAAGGAGAGGCCTCCGTAGGAGAGGGCAGCAGGGGAGGTGGTGTCAGAGGAGGAGAGCCAGGTTTCAGTGATGGCGAGAAGGTGAAAAGAGTGGGAGATGAAGAGGTCATGGATAGTTGGCAGCTTGTTGCAGATTGATCTAGCATTCCAGAGTGCACAGGAGAAAGGAAGGGAGGGGACAGGGGAGATAGGGATAAGGTTGGCTGGGTTCTGAGTGTTTGTGGGTGATTTTGATTTTGGGGGCTGAGACCTTGCAGTGAGGATTGGTATGTGACAGGATCGTTGAGCCATAATTTGGTACAGTAGTGTTAAGGGGAATAGAATGGTGTAGGTGTAATATAGAATGAACAAGGAGTATGTGGGGTGTAATGTAAGCAAAAGACAGTGCAAACAGTATTTTAAGAAATAATGTTAGGAATGGAAAGGCTGAGATGAATACACAGTGGTTGTAGATTGTGTAAAAGAGAGTGTGAGCAATGTGTGAAAGCAGTAGGGCTGCTACCTAATCAGACAGGTTGTTCAGTATCCAGGCTGTGCCGGCTGCAGGCATTACTGGTAGTGGCATAGGTAACTCACTGTAGTCTGTTGGTTGCAGTTCTTTTGTGGAGGTGGGGGGAGGTAGTCTGCTGTCCCTCTGTTTCTCTCCTGTTTATCTCCGTATATCTCCATAGATTATATCATCCTACTTTGCACTAATATACTTAGCAACTAAAATGCTGGCAGCCTAAAATGCTTGCAGCCTTGACCAATACTAGTTAAATAACCATGCAGACATGGATGCAGGGTTAATTGAGAGCAGCCCCCACCCTCTGAAAACTCCACCCACAGCAAAAGGTTGCCACAAGGTGTGAACAAATCACTATACCCCCACTAATACACAGTGAGAACAGACTATAGTCTGGCCTAGAAATAACTAGTAAAAGATAAAATTGTCAATACCTATCATAGTACAAAAAGCATGTAATGGCTGGATGTCAAAGTTGCAGCAGTGAGAGATTGTCAATACCTATCATAGTACAAAAAGCATGTAATGGCTGGATGTCAAAGTTGCAGCAGTGAGAGATTGTCAATACCTATCATAGTACAAAAGCATGTAATATGCGTCCATGGTCTTAGTGGTACCGGCAAAGGATGGAGTAATCCAGCTGGTGGACCCTTGGGACTTTTATGCTGAGCACATTTTGGACAGGCAGCTACGAATTCCTGAACGTCAGTCCTGAGATGAGGCCACCAGTAGGAGCGCTGAATGAATTTAAGTGTCTTATGACCGCCCGCATGGCCCATGAAGGAGGAGGAGTGAGCCCATGTAAGAAGTTTTTTGCGAAGATTTGGTGCAACGAAGATCTTCCCTGGAGAAGGAAGTAAAGAGGTTTTAGTTGCAGAAAAAGAGGTGAATTCCAGGATAAATTGCTCTTTTGAACGGTCAGAGGGTTCTTCTGAACTTAGGGAGCGAGATAATGCATCTGCCTTTTTGTTGAGGGAACCTGGTCGGTAACTGAGTTTAAAATTAAAATGGGTAAAGAAGAGTGCCCATCTTGCTTGGCGTGGGTTCAGACATTGGGCTAACTGTAGATACAGGAGGTTCTTGTGATCCGTGGTCACCGAAATTGGATGCTGAGCTCCCTCCAACAAATGCCTCCACTCCTCAAAGGCCAACCTAATTGCCAGTAATTCCTGATCCCCAATAGCGTAATTCTGTTCAGCGGGGGAGAATCTTCGCGAGAAGAACGCACAAGGATGGACCTTCTTGTCCTCGAAAAGCTGGGATAATACTGCTCCCACTCCCACAGTAGAGGCATCAACCTCCACCAAGAACGGACGGCTGAGATCGGGTTGTCGAAGAACTGGAGCAGTCGTGAAGGCCTCCTTTAAAGATGAAAAAGCTTCCAAAGCCTCAGGAGACCACTTGGCAGGATCGGCTCCCTTCCTAGTTAATGCGGTTATAGGAGCTATGATAGAAGAATAATTTTGAATGAATCTTCGGTAGAAGTTAGCAAACACCAGGAAACGTTGAATTCCTTTAAGGGTAGCTGGAAGTGCCCAATCCTGAATCCCCTGGACTTTAGCGGGGTCCATCTGTAACCTCTGCCCTGAGAGAATGTAACCGAGGAATGGAATCGTGGGTACTTCAAAGGTGCACTTCTCTAACTTACAGAATAACTGATTCCTTCGTAAACGAGTTAACACTTCTTTGACTTGTTCCCGATGGGTCTTCAGATCCCTAGAAAAAATGAGGATGTCATCCAGATACACTACCAAGCAGTCGTAGAGGAGATCTCTGAAGATTTCGTTAACGAACTCTTGAAAGACGGCTGGGGCGTTACATAGGCCAAAAAGCATTACCAGGTATTCGTAATGGCCGTCGCGGGTATTAAATGCCGTCTTCCATTCATCCCCTGGGCAAATACGTATAAGATTGTAGGCCCCCCGTAAGTCCAACTTAGTAAATACAGTAGCTCCTTTAACATGGTCGAACAGTTCTGGAATCAGAGGTAACGGATATCTGTTCTTAACTGTTATGTCATTGAGACCTCTATAGTCAATACAGGGCCGCAACCCCCATCCTTCTTTTTGACGAAAAAAAATCCTGCCCCGGCCAGAGATGTAGAAGACCTGATGAACCCTTTCTCCAAGTTCTCCCGAATATACTCCGACATGGCCTGTGTCTCGGGAAGTGAGAGAGGGTAAATTCGTCCTTGGGGAGGAGTCTTACCGGGTACTAGCTCAATGGGACAATCCCAAGTACGATGCGGAGGCAGGGTGTCTGCCCCATGCTTACTGAAAACATCTTGAAAAGCTTGGTACTCCACAGGAAGGCTGGAAGGGCTGGAAGAACAGAGAGGTCTAACTGAAGGTAAACAGTTCTGGAAGCAGTCTTGTCCCCAAGAGAGAACATCCATAGTTTGCCAATCTATGTGGGGGTTGTGTCTGATTAACAATGGAAACCCTAGGATTAGTTCATGAGAGGCTTTAGGAATTACAAGGAAAGAAATTTTTTCTGAATGGAGAACTCCGACCTTCATCTTGAGAGGAATAGTACGAAAGGATATAATCCCCTTAGGGATATAACTTCCATCCACTGCGGTAACAGAAATGGTACGATCCAAAGGAACCGTTTGTATTCCAGATCGTTTGACCAGAGCTGACGTAATGAAACTTTCGGCGGCTCCGGAGTCGAGTAGTGCAGGGATGAGAAGAGAAGAAGAAGGGAGCTCCAATTGGGTTAACAGGACAGACTCTTTCTTGGTATGTAATTCTGAGAATTCTCCTAGCTTGACCTCCCCAGCACAAACTAGGAGCGGGCGTTTCCCGGACGTAGATTGCAAGTTTTAACAAAGTGATCAGATGCACCACAATACAGGCAGAGGTTCCCTTGTCACCGTCTCTGACGTTCTTCATTGGAGTGTTACGTTCCTGATGCTCAGAACTAGAGAGATGTTGCGGTTGCAAAGTGAGTCCAGAGCACCAGGACGTGATGCTGAAATAAGGGGTGGTACGGAAATAGCCCCTAGCACCCTACCTCCATTGTTTTACCCGTGTGGTCAGTTCACGCCTGAGTGACTATGGTTTCTTGGGCCCACGGCAGCCGCGTTTGAAGGGCGGATTAGGTCTGCCCAACTCCGATGCCCCCAGGTCTTAGAGTGAGACAAGGCGTGAGCCGAGACAGGATAATAACAAGGGGACCTCTAACTAAAGCAAACAGAAAGCTAGGGGCTACTAACTACCCTAAAACTAAATATATGTGCGGCACGCCGCCAAAGGAAAAGAACAACAAAAGACACCACTGTCCACACCCCCACACGGCACCGCCGTGTACCGGGGAGGACAGTGAAAAGCGGAAACCTCCGCAAAAACCACCAATACAAAATTAACACAAGGACTGAGCGGCCTAGGCCGCAACCCGCGGCAGAAGCCGCTACTCACGGAACCGGGAGAGAACCCCAACAAGCGAGAACCCCTAGATGACCGCAACAGGTTCACTTGGACAGGAAGGATTCCCAGGACCGGCTTCAGAACTCCAGGACTCAGGAGCGCAGGGAGCAGGATTGACCAGATACAGCTAACCAGGAACAGACGTTTGCAAGGCAGGAACAGCATACAGGAAGCTATCACCGGCGAGGCTGTAGTGTGCTGGCTCCCATAAAAAGGCCCTGCTGGCCAATGACAGGAGGGCCAGCAAGACCAGCCCCCCAGACCCTAATTACTAGTTGCCGTGCAGCTGCCCTGCTGCACGAGCAACTAATCAATCTTTATCTGGCAACGGGGAACGCGGTCCACCAATGGCGTCCCCGTTGCTATGGACCCAGCGGCTGTGGACGCCCGGCGTCCTAGAGTTGCCAGGGATCCGGCGGCTACAGTACGCACGGCGTCCTGGCATTGCTAGGCGCCGGGCGGGCAGGGAGGGAGGTGCGGCGGCCGTGAGCGTCGCTCGGAAGCAGACCAAGCGGCGCCGCGGACCGCGGCACCTAACAGTACCCCCCCTTGAGGAGGGGTTAAAGAACCCCTAAAGCCGGGTTTCTGAGGAAATTTCTGAAAGAATAATCTCTTAAGTTTAGGGGCATGTAAATTGTTATCCAGGACCCAAGACCTTTCTTCCGGGCCATAGCCTTTCCAGTGAACCAAAAAATAAAGCCGGCCCCGAGAAACTTTGGAATCTAAAACTTTCTCCACCAAGAACTCTTGTTGCCCCTGAACATCCACCGGAGGTCTACCCTGGGAAGTCTTCTGAGGGAATCTCCTGGAAGAAATATACTGCTTCAGAAGGGAACAGTGAAAAGTATTGCCAATTTTGAGTGATTTAGGCAAACGTAGCCGAAAAGCAACTGGGTTGACCTTCTTAACGATAAGGAACGGTCCAATAAATTTGGGTCCCAATCTAGCTGAGGGTTGTCGGAGCTTGATGTTGCGGGTTGACAACCACACCTTATCTCCCACCTTAAAAGTGCATGGGCGTCGGAACCTATCAGAAATGTTTTTTTCTCGGAAGGCAGCCTTCTTAAGAGCAAGGTGCACCTTTTCCCAAATCATTCTGAGATGGGAAGTTAAGGTCAACGAGGAGACTGGAGAATGAGGGTAAAAAGAATTGGCTCTAGGATGAAAGCCCAAGACCGAAAATAATGGGGACTCCTTGGTGGAAGAATGACAAGAGTTATTATAGGCAAACTCGGCTAAAGGAAGAAATTCAGACCAATCATTCTGAAGTTTGTCCGAATATAGCCGTAAATACTGTTTTAACGACTGATTAACACGTTCAGTTTGTCCGTTAGACTGTGGATGGTACCCAGATGTTAAAGAGAGTTTCATATTTAATGAGGCACAAAAACGTTTCCAGAAACGGGCGATGAATTGCGGTCCCCGATCAGAGACAATATCCCTGGGTAAACCATGGAGCCTGAACACATGGCGGAGAAACAAAACTGCCAACCCTTGAGCAGAGGGTAATCGGGGGAGAGCAATGAAGTGGGCCATCTTACTAAAACGGTCTACTACCACCCAAATGACTCGAAACCCAGCTGAAAGAGGAAGGTCCACCACGAAATCCATGGATATATGTGACCATGGCCTGAGAGGAACGGCTAGAGGCATGAGTTGCCCGACTGGCAACGATCGAGAAACCTTGTACTGAGCACAAACCTGACAGGAACGGACAAATTCCCTTACATCTTTAGAAAGATTAGGCCACCACACTGAGCGAGAGATTAACTCCAAGGTCTTAGTGATACCTGGATGACCAGAAACCTTATTATCATGAAACTCAGCTAGAACAGTGCCCCTCAGAAATTCAGGGATGAAGAGACGATCTGCAGGAGTGACTTTGGGAGTCTGCTGCTGAAGCTGGACTAGCTGTGTAAATAAATCCTGTGTGAGGCCAGCCCGGATGACAGACGATGGGACTATGGGGGTAGTAGCCGGGTGGTTATTGTGAACCGGAAGAAAACAACGTGACAGGGCATCGGCTTTTGTATTCTTGGAACCGGGCCTGAAGGTGATTATAAACCTGAAACGAGTAAAAAACAGCACCCAACGTGCCTGTCGAGCATTAAGCCGTTTAGCTGACTCAATATACTGCAGGTTCTTGTGGTCAGTAAACACCGTAATGGTATGCCTTGCTCCTTCCAGCCAGTGCCTCCACTCCTCGAAAGCCCATTTAACTGCCAACAATTCTCGATTACCAACATCATAGTTGGATTCTGCGGAGGAGAATTTTCTGGACATGAAGGCACATGGGTGTAATTCCTGAGACTCCGGGTCTTCCTGAGAAAGGATAGCTCCCCATCGAACCTCTGAGGCATCTACCTCGACAATAAAGGGGAGATCCGGGTTAGGGTGTCTGAGTACTGGAGCTGAGACAAAGGCCTGCTTTAAGGCCAGGAAGGCAGACTTGGCTTCAGGCGACCAATTGGAAGGGTCCGCTCCTTTTTTAGTCAATGCCACAATAGGAGCAACCAAATCTGAGAAGGTATGAATAAAACGCCTATAGTAATTTGCAAACCCTAAAAAGCGCTGAATTGCTTTTAAGTTTGTGGGTTGTGCCCAATTTAGGATGGCCTGGAGTTTTTTTGGTTCCATGAAAAACCCCTTAGGAGAAATAATATACCCCAGGAAGGACACTTCTGTGATGTGGAAATCACATTTCTCCAGTTTGGCGTACAAATGATTTTCCCGTAACTTCTGAAGGACCAGTCGCACATGGGTAATATGTTGTTCAAAAGACTCAGAGTAAATCAAAATGTCATCTAAATAAACGACTACGAACTTTCATAGGAAGTCGCGAAGGACGTCGTTAATGAGATCTTGAAATACAGCAGGAGCATTAGACAGCCCAAACGGCATCACCAGGTATTCATAATGTCCCGACTGTGTGCTGAAAGCCGTCTTCCACTCATCCCCAGATTTTTTTCGGATGAGATGGTAAGCCCCTCTAAGATCGATCTTGGAAAAGATAACGGCAGTCCGGAGCTGGTCAAATAGTACTGAAATCAGTGGCAAGGGGTAGGTGTTTTTAACAGAAATTTTATTCAGAGCCCGATAATCAATACATGGTCTGAGCGACCCATCTTTTTTCTCAACAAAAAAGAACCCTGCACTCAAGGGAGATTTCGAGGACCTAATGAAGCCTTTTTTCAGGCTCTCCTGTACATAATCATTCATTGCCGTAGTTTCCGGCCCAGACAGGGCATATAGTCTCCCTTTAGGCAAAGAGGCACCGGGAACTAAGTCAATAGCGCAGTCATAGGACCGATGAGGGGGCAGAATATCCGCATTACCCTTGGAGAAAACATCAGCAAAGTCCTGATATTCCAAAGGAATAAGTTCTGGGGTGACTGCCGCAACCCGGACTGGACGGGAAATACATTCCTTAACACAAAAGGGACCCAATCGGGAAATCTCCCCAGACCGCCAATCTATGGTAGGATTATGGAAGGCAGGCCAGGGGTGACCCAACACTACGGGGACAACCGGACAATGGGTAAGGTAGAATTTGATTTTCTCCGTATGTAGGGCCCCCACTGTCAGTTGTACTGGAGGTGTGCGGTGAGTGATTACCCCATTAGAAAACGGACCACCATCCAAACCGTGCATGGTGATACGTTTATCCAAAGGTATCTGTGGAACGCCCAAAGCCTGAGCCCAACCAAGATCCATGAAATTTCCCGCAACTCCACTGCCGACGAAGGCCGACACCAACGAACTGAGACTACCAAAGGAAATTTTTACAGGAACTAATAAGGAATCATTAGAGGAGATCAGTTGCAGACCCAAGTGAACCCCCTCACAATTCACTTGGTCAGAGCGTTTCCCTGCTTATTCAGGCAATTACGCGCGATATGTCCCTTGCCACCACAATACAAGCAAAGACCAGAATTTAGCTTTCTGGTTCTTTCCTCTGGGGACAGCCGGGAGAGACCCATTTGCATGGGCTCCTCGACGTCCTCAGGGAAAGTATACACACATGGACTAGGCCTGAAACTAGCTCCTCTTTCAGCCCTCCGCTCTCGGAGACGACGATCAATTTTAATAGCAAGCTCCATGAGTTTGTCTAAAGTCTCTGGAGCGGGGTACTGAAGGAGACTGTCTTTAATAACTTCAGACAAACCGAGGCGAAACTGACTGCGCAGGGCCGGGTCATTCCAGCCACAGTCGTTCGACCAACGGCGAAACTCGGTACAATACGCCTCTGCTGGATTTTTACCTTGCTTAAGTGCACGCAGGTGGCTCTCAGCCGACGCTTCCCTATCAGGGTCATCGTACAAAAGGCCTAGGAACTTAAAAAAGGCATCTACAGAAAGCAAGGCAACATCATCGGCTTTTAGCCCAAAAGCCCAGGTTTGCGGATCGCCTTGTAGTAATGACATCACTATCCCGACCCGTTGAGACTCAGTACCAGAGGATCTGGGCCTTAAACGAAAATAAAGCTTACAAGCTTCCTTGAAATTAAAAAAATCCTTTCGGTTACCTGAAAAATGGTCAGGAAGGTGCAACTTTGGTTCTGGAATCATACTCGGGGAGGCTCGCAAAAGATCTTCCTGCGATCTCACCCGAAGAGTAAGATCCTGAACCATCTGAGTTAGTTCCTGAATCTGGTTGGCCAAAAGCTGGCTGGGATTCGGTCCTAATACTGCCGGATTCATGAGGCCGAATTTCAAGGCCCACCAAAAACAAATAACTCTTTATATTTTTTTTTTTTTTGGGCCGGTGATAATGTTACGTTCCTGATGCTCAGAACTAGAGAGATGTTGCGTAGTGAGTCCAGAGCACCAGGACGTGACGCTGAAATAAGGGGTGGTACGGAAATAGCCCCTAGCACCCTTCCTCCATTGTTTTACCCGTGTGGTCAGTTCACGCCTGAGTGACTATGGTTTCTTGGGCCCACGGCAGTTGCGTTTGAAGGGCGGATTAGGTCTGCCCAACTCCGATGCCCCCAGGTCTTAGAGTGAGACAAGGCGTGAGCCGACACATGATAATAACAAGGGGACCTCTAACTAAAGCAAACAGAAAGCTAGGGGCTACTAACTACCCTAAAACTAAATATATGTGCGGCACACCGCCAAAGGAAAAGAACAACAAAAGGCACCACTGTCCACACCCCCACACGGCACCGCCGTGTACTGGGGAGGACTGTGAAAAGCGGAAACCTCCGCAAAAACCACCAATACAAAATTAACACAAGGACTGAGCGGCCTAGGCCGCAACCCGCGGCAGAAGCCGCTACTCACGGAACCGGGAGAGAACCCCAACAAGCGAGAACCCCTAGATGACCGCAACAGGTTCACTTGGACAGGAAGGATTCTCAGGACCGGCTTCAGAACTCCAGGACTCAGGAGCGCAGGGAGCAGGATCGACCAGATACAGCTAACCAGGAACAGACGTTTGCAAGGCAGGAACAGCATACAGGAAGCTATCACCGGTGAAGCTGTAGTGTGCTGGCTCCCATAAAAAGGCCCTGCTGGCCAATGACAGGAGGGCCAGCAAGACCAGCCCCCCAGACCCTAATTACTAGTTGCCGTGCAGCTGCCCTGCTGCACGAGCAACTAATCAATCTTTATCTGGCAACGGGGAACGCGGTCCGCCAATGGCGTCCCCGTTGCTATGGACCCAGCAGCTGTGGACGCCCAGCGTCCTAGCGTTGCCAGGGACCCGGCGGCTACAGTACGCACGGCGTCCTGGCGTTGCTAGGCGCCGGGCGGGCAGGGAGGGAGGTGCGGCGGCCGTGAGCGTCGCTCGGAAGCAGACCGAGCGGCGCCGCGGACCGCGGCACCTAACATGGAGAGGTGGGAGCGATAAATCTGCATGGGTTCTTCCGCAGTTGGTGATGATGGTGTTGGTGGAAGAACAACTCTAGGCTTAGGGCGATCTGACCGCAACCTCTCCATACAGCGTTCTCTGTACCTTAGGTCCAACTTATTGCATAAAGAAATTAGTTTATCCGACTTATCAGTTACGTCCTGAGTTGCAAGGTCATCTTTGATCTTTTCGGAGAGACCGCTCCAGAAAGCTGCAATGAGAGCCTCCTCATTCCAGTTCAGTTCTGAGGAAAGGGTGCGAAACTGGATCACGTACTGACTGACCGTACGCGTGCCCTGACTCAGGCGCAGGATCTCCAATGACGTGGCAGAAGTCCTGCCCGGTTCGTCGAAGATTCTTCGAAAGGTGGCCACGAATTCTGGATAGTTAGATAAGATGAGATCCATCCTCTCCCACAATGGTGAAGCCCATTCCAACGCTTTCCCGGTAAGTAAAGAAATTATATAGGCTACTTTGGTTCGTGCTGATGGGAAGTTGGCCGACTGTAGTTAGAACTGGATTTCGCACTGGTTAAGAAACCTGTGGCATTGTTTTGGATTCCCATCGAATTTACTGGGAGGTGGCAAATGCAACCGTGGAAGTGGTACTGGTACAGGAGGAAGCGGGACCAGAGGTGCTAATGTGGGAGCAGCTGTAGATACTTGAGGGGCCGTGATGGCAACACAGAGAGAATCCAGACGTTCGGACATACTCTGCATGAACTGCACAATTTGAGATTGTGTGGCCTCCTGCTTATTTAAGCGAGACCAGATATCTGCAGTTGAATCCCCTCCTGAGGCCTGATCACCCGTCTAATCCATTTGGCCAGTGCTTACTGCCACGTCTAGCAAAGTTTGAGCATCCGGCAGCTGAGATTTGCCCGTGGAGGTAGCAGGCTGTGAATGAACCAGATAAGGGTGCTGGATATAGTTCCTTCGCATGGGACACGGAGCAATGAAGAACATAGGCGGGGTTTGAGAGTCAATGGAAAGTATTTATTATGTACAGGGCTGAGGTAGAGGACCGAGGCTGGAGCACGATGGTTAAAGACGTGGCAGGGGGCGAAGAACTGTGGACTGTGATTTGAAAGACGAGACTGTAGATGATGAACTGTGGAACTGTGAATGGTGATTGAAGACGTGGCTGGAGACAAGGACTGTGGTTTGTTAAACGAGGCTGAAGATAATAATCTGCAGGCTGTGGTCGGTGGTACAAAGGCGTGGCTGGTGAAGGAGATCTGTGGAGTGTGGCTTGAAAGACGAGGCAGAAGACCCGGGGCCGACTGTGCCCAAAGAGCGCTTCCACAGGCAGTAACAGGCTAGAGATGGAAGGGCTGCAGCAGCAACAGAGAACCGACCAAACAGGATCAGGAGGAACCAGAATACAGCAGGAATCCTGGGAGCACAGGCTAAAGCACCTACAACAGGGTTGTAACTTGAAGCACTGGCATCCATGTCCTAAACCAGCCCCCTTTTATAGGGAGAGCTTCCCCTGGATTGGCTGGAAGAAACAGGAAACAGGAACTATGCTTAAAACTTGGTCTCCAACATGGCGGTGCCCAGTAATGCAGACGTTTTTGCAAAGCCACAATGCTCACTGCCCCTGGTCTCCTAGCAATGGCTCAGCAAGAGTGACCCACTGTAGCGGCGTCCCGCCGCCACGAGCGGACCCCCTCACCCCCGCTACTGCTGCCCACGGATCCGGCGCAGCAGCCCACCTCCGCCGCTGCCCGCACATCGCCAAGGAAGCCAGCCCCGCGGCCCCAGCGTACCGGTAAGAGTCCGGACGCTGACATTAGAGACCGACTGGTGATGAGTTCACTTAGCGCACCAGAGTGAAACAACATTATTACATCTAGTCAGGCCTAAAGAATTGCCCAAAATTATTAACAGCTCAATCTGACACAGTAATCATCAGTAGAATAGTGGAGGATTATTTTAACGACAATGTGCAAGTTAGCATGTCAGACAGTCCCTTTGACTACTGAGAGGACAAAAAAGCTATTTGGATCCACTTGTACAAAGTAGCTTTGCTTTACTTAAGCTGCCCACCCTCCAATGTGTACTCGGAGTGTTTAGTACAGCTGGGACTCTTGTGTGTGATCGGCGTAGGAGGCTACTTACTGTACTAGAAATGTGGAAAAGCTGATGTTCAAAAAAATGTACTACAAATTCCATGAGGTGGACCTTTCCTGCCAATTACATCAAAGTGCAGAGACTTTTGTAATAGTGGATTCCAGTGTGGATTAGTTAATATTGCCTGGTGATGATATTAATACTGATGAGGATGAGGAGAATGACATATTTCATCTGAAGATTAACACTGTTAGCTGTCTTAAACTCATTGGTAGCTTGTTTTGTGGTGGTCCAAATAAATCAAGCACTTCAGCCACAAAATAGTCAGTTCCTGTTGCTGAAAAGCTTGGTTTGTTAAACTGTTCATGTCTTACTTAACATACAACTTGAAGGAAGGTGGAACGGCTAAGAACAATTCCATCCTGCAACACTTTTGCTTTTCATGATTGGCTGTATTTGAGGGGCCATTGGAAATGGTATTTTTTGCGTAGACAAACATTTTTATTGGTTATTGTTACTCTAATACTTAACATTTGCAACACATTTTTAACCAGAAAAGAATACAATGTTAATACAATAGCCAAGGATTCATGACAAGAGTTGAAGAGCAATGTTAATAGTCAAAGATTCCTGACAAGGGTTGAAGAGCAATGTTAATAGTCAAGGAATCCTGACAAGGGTTGAAGAGCAATAGTAACAGTCAAGATTCCCGACAAGGGTTGAAGAGCAGTGTTGATAGTCAGTAATTCCTGACGAGGGTTAAAGAACATAGGAGGCTGACCTGCTGGCCATACTACTCCCTCCTCTTCCCTCATTATTTTTCTTTGTCAAACAATTAAAATAAATTAGCTAACTAACTAAATAATCCTCCTTTCCTTTACCTGCTTTCTACTACATACATACATACTCCACTCCATTTCCCTGTGCTGCCCTGTGGCCTCTTCTTTTGAAAACATTCATTCTATGGGGTTGTATAGTTTATTAAACTGCTATCCTCCCTGCTACTGCTATGCTGCATTGTTTCATAGATGTGCTGTATTCTTAAAGTAACTGCTGAGTGTTTGTGCTGCTGCTCTGTCACTTCATTAGCCAGCCAGACTTTGACTTACTGTATATTGGTGAACAATATTGTGAGCTGTGAGACGGAGATGACTGGAAATTAATGTTATTGAGGTTAATAATACTGTAGGAACAAAAACAGGCCCAGATTACGTACATGATTCTAGCTGGTTTTACAGATCCAAAACCAAAACATATGAGGATGGTTTCTGCAAAAACCAAAACACAAAAATGAATACAGATCCAAAACGAAAACACGAGGGTCAGAGCACAACTCTAGTGCTAAATAATGCGCTTATTTCTGAAGAGTTACAATCTTAAATTTAATGGTTCATATAAAAAAAATCTGGCATACATATAATTATAAAGTATTGTGCTTCTTATGTTTCATTTATTTAAAATTCATAAAATCACATAGTTTCAGAATATTCACTGTTTCCAGTAAATTAAGATGTTATTGCTCAAACAGCTGCAATATTGTTACTCAGTGCTTGGAATTCTAACTATACTACATGGAGTGAATCTGATATAACTCTATTGTTTTTGCTTCAAATGACTGGGGATTACAGGACATGAATTGTTGCAAGGTAATGCTTTATCCAGTTTATGAAGCCTACAAATTTGAAGCTTGAGAGGAAGGGTAGTTTTCAGGAGACAGTGATCAAATTTGTTTTTTTTTGGGGTTAAGGGAAGATGCCTGGGTATTTGGATTGACATAATTCAACACGTTGGATTTCCCTGATTTGCCGATCCTAACCAAAAACAAATTACGGGGATCAACAAAACAGGGAATTTTAACAAGCAGAATGTACCTGATTCCCTGCCAGATCGACAATCATTGGCTGCCGGTCAGCGTTTTTGATCGGCATATTGGCAAAACAGATCAGATCGGGAAAATAGGATTTTTGGTTACCTACCGATAAATCCTTTTCTTGTAGTCTGTAGAGGATGCTGGGGTCCACATTAGTGCCACGGGAGTATAGACGGGTCCACCAGAAGCCATTGGCACTTTAAGAGTTTGAGAGTGTGGCCTGGCTCCTCCCACTATGCCCCTCCTACCAGACTCAGTCTAGAAACTGTGCCTGAGAAGACGGACATTTTCGAGAGAAGGATTTAACACAGATAGTGGCGAGATTCATACCAGCTCACACTAAGAAGGCACGTCAAGCTAACCTAGCTTGAAAACTCAGCAACTGCTGAAACATTACTTACCAAGTAACAATGCCGTACTCAACTAAAACGAAGTTGTACTGAACCAAATACCGATAGCAGGAAAACGAAGCACTGGGCGGGCACCCAGCATCCTCTACGGACTACGAGAAAAGGATTTACCGGTAGGTAACCAAAATCCTATTTTCTCTTACATCCTAGAGGATGTGGGATCCACATTAGTACCATGGAGATGTACCAAAGCTCCCAGAATGGGAGGGAGAGCGCAGAGACTCCTGCAAACCTGATTGACTGAACTTCAGATCATCAGAGGCCAAAGTATCAAACTTGTAGAACTTTGCAAACGTGTTCGACCCAGACCAAGTTGCAGCTCGACAAAGTTGTAAAGCCGAGACACCCCGGGCAGCCGCCCAGGAAGACCCCACCGTATGAGTAGAGTGGGCCTTGAGAGACATAGGACACGGCAATCCTGCCGTAGAATATGCATGCTGGATAGTGAACCTGATCCAGCGAGAGATCGTCTGCTTAGAAGCAGGACACCCAATCTTCTTGAGATCATACAGGACAAACAGAGAGTCCGATTTTCTGTGACAAGCAGTCCTCTTCACATAGATTTCAGAGCCCTTACAACATCCAAGGACTTTGATGAAATTGAGGAGTCAGTAGCCACTGGCACCACAATGCCGACACAACCTTCGGAGGAAACTGCTGCTATCTTCGTGGAAGATCAAGTATGGGCTTTTACAGGACAAAGCCCCCAACTCCGTCTAGCAGAAGCTAAGGCCAACAACGTGACAGCCTTCCATGTAAGAAATTTGACCTCAACCTCCTGTAGAGGCTTGAACCAATCCAATTGGAGGAACTGCAACACCACATTAAGGTCCCAAGGGAGGTTGGATGTGCAGAACTCCCTTCAAAAAGGTCTGAACCTCAGGGAGGGCAGCCAATTGTTTCTGGAAGAAAATAGATAGAGCCGAAATCTGGACCTTCACAGATCACAAACCCAGGCCCATATCCACACCGGCTTGTAGGAAGAGGAGAAACCGTCCCAGTTGAAACTCCACCGCACGAAATTTCCTGGACTCACACCAAGATACATATTTTTTCCAAATTCGATGTTTAGACGTTACTCCTTTCCTAGCCTGTAATAGGGTAGGAATAACCTTGTTCAGGATTCCCTTTTGAGCTAGTATCAGGCGTTCAAGCTCCATGCCATCAAACGTAGCCACAGTAAGTCTTGACAGGCGAACGGCCCCAGCTGCAGCAGGTTCTTCCGAAGAGGAAAATACCTCAACTCTCCTTGCAGTAGATCCAGAAGATCCGCATACCAAGCCCTTCTTGGCCAGTCTGGAGCAATGAGGATCGCTTGAACCCCTGTTCTCCTTATGAGCTTTAGAACCCTTGACATGAGTGGAAGTGGAGGAAACACGTAAATCAACTGGAACACCCACGGAGTCACTAGGGCATCTACCGCCACTGCTTGTGGGTCCCTCGACCTGGAACAATACCGCCGAAGCCTCTTGTTGAGACGAGAGGCCATCATGTTGATCTGGGGTATGCCCCAAAGATCCGTTACCTCCTTGAACACCTCTGGATGGATACTCCACTCCCCTGGGTGGAGATCGTGTCTGCTGAGGAAGTCCGCTTCCCAGTTATCTACTCCCGGAATGAAGATTGCTGACAGCGCCAACACGTGTTTTTCTGCCCAGAGGATGATTCTTGTTACCTCTGACATTGCAGCTCTGCTCTTCGTTCCGCCCTTTCGGTTTATGTAAGCCACTGTGGTCACATTGTCCGACTGCACTTGAACGGACCGATTTCTCAGAAGATGGGCCGCTTGGAGAAGACCGTTGTAGATGGCTCTTAGTTCCAGAATGTTTATCGGCAGGCCGGCTTCCAGAATTGACCACCTTACTTGGAAGGTTTCCCCTTGAGTGACTACGCCCCAGCCCCGGAGACTTGCATCCATGGTTAGAAGGATCCAGTCCTGAATCCTGAATCTGCGGCCCTCCAGAAGGTGAGGCAGTTGCAGCTACCAGAGAAGTGAAATCCTGGCCTTTGGTGACAGACTTATTCTCTGGTGCATGTGTAGATGGGATCCTGACCACTTTTCCAGGAGATCCAGTTGTAAGGACCGAGCGTGAAACCTCCCGTACTGCAGGGCCTCGTAAGAGGCCACCATTTTTCCCAGAAGGCAAGTGCATTGATGAACCGACACCTGGGTTGGCTTCAGGACATCCTGGACCATAGTTTGTATCACCAACGATTTTTACTCTGGAAGAAACACCCTCTTCACATCCGTGTCGAGGATCATTCCCAGAAAGGACAACCTCCTGGTTGGTTCCAAATGTGATTTTGGAAGATTCAGGATCAAACCATGTTCCCTGAGAAGCTGGGTCGTGAGAGCAATGGACCGTAACAGCTTCTCCTTGGACAATGCTTTTATCAGCAGATTGTCCAGATATGGAATTATGTTCAACCCCTGTCTGCAGAGGAGAATCATAATTTCCGCCATCACCTTGGTGAATACCCTCGGTGCTGTGGAGAGGCCGAATGGCAGGGCCTGGAACTGAACATGACAGTCCAACAGAGCGAATCAAAGATAAGCCTGATGCGGCGCCAAATCAGAATGTGGAGGTATGCATCCTTGATATCCAGGGATACCAGGAATTTCCCCTCCTCCAGACCTGATATCACTGCCCTTAGAGACTCCATTTTGAACTTGAACTCCCTCAGAAAGGGGTTTACTGATTTTAAGTTCAGAATGGGCCTGATCGAACCATTCGGTTTCGGTACCACGAAAAGGTTTGAATAGTAATCTTTGTTTTGCATATGAGGTGGTACTGGCACAATGACCTGTGCCTCCACAAACTTCTGGTCGGCTTCTTGCAGCTGGCAAGCCTGACTTGAAAAATCGGTGAGGAGGGAGAATTTGAAATTCCAGCTTGTACCCCTGAGACACAATATCTTGCACCACCGGCCCCACCTCCAGGGCGTGCAGTCCACCATCATGCGGAGGACTTTGGTGTACCTGAAGCAGGTTTCTGTTCCTGGCAACCTGCAGCCGCAGGTTTCTTGGACTTGGGCCGACCTCCCCGAAAGAAGGTGTTGGATGGCTTGGCCTTTCTGGGCTTTGTAAACCGAAATGGCTGTGATGTAGCTGAAGAAAAGGGTTTCTTCAGAGCAGGTGTAGCTGAGGGAAGAAAAGGTGACTTACCAGCCATAGCCATGGAGATCATTGCATCTAACGCTTCCCCAAAGAGAGCCTGACCTATGTAGGGTAGGGTCTCAACACTTCTCCTTGATTCCACGTCGGCATACCACTGGCGCAACCACAGTCCTCAATGAGCTGATACAGACATGGAAGAAATTCCCGCAGCCATGGAACCCAGGTCTTTCATGGATTCTACCAGAAATCTTGCCGAATCCTGAATGTTACGTAAAAACAATTCAACATCACATTTCTCCATAGTATCCAAGTCTTCAAGTAACGTGCCTGACCACTTTACTATAGCTTTGGCAATCCAAGCACTGGCAATAGTGGGACGTAGTATTGCCCCAGAAGCCGTGTACATGGATTTGAGCGTATTATCAATTTTGCGATCAGCTGGCTCTTTCAAGGCGGTAGATCCTGGAACCGGTAAAACCACCTTTTTTGAGAGTCTGGATACTGACGCGTCAACAATAGGCAGGTTTTCCCATTTTTTCTATCCTCTACCGGTAAAGGAAATGCCACCAGAACCCTTTTAGGTATCTGGAATTTTTAATCCGGGTTTTCCCAAGCCTTTTCAAAAATAGCATTTAATTCCTATGACGCAGGGAAGGTTAGCGAGGCTTTCTCATTTTTAGTGAAGTAAGCCTCCCCAACCTGTTCAGGTGTTGTATCAGCAATATTCAACACATCTCTAATAACCTCTATCATCAACTGCACCCCTTTAGCAAGAGATGCTGTCCCCCGCAACACATCCCCGTCACCGTCTGCAGTGTCATAATCGGTATCCGTATCATCCTGCATGATCTGTGCAAGAGCACATTTATGTGAATATACAGTGGAGAGCCCTGAGGTACCAGAACTGGGCCAGACTGCCATAGAGTTCTGTAAAGCCTGAGTTGCAGATTCATTTTGTGCAACCCTATTTGAAATCTGAGAAATATACGTTATGGTAAGAACGGATAACGTGATTTCTCTTATGTCCACAGGTATCCACAGGATAACATTGGGATATGCCGGAGCGACAGCGGAAATTGCACCAAACGGTCACAAGCTTTCTGGCCTCCCAGGATGCTTCGGGGCTTCTCCATATAATCCCGCCCATTGACTCAGTCAAATCAGTTCTTTCCACAGCAATTCAGGCAGGAGCATCAGGTAGAAACCTATTCAGGCGATAAGAACACACATGCACACCCTTCCATGCAAGAGGGAAGAGGTTTAGTGATTGTAAAGATCCTCAAATCAGGTGCGTCAGGGTGGGACCCCTGTGGATACCTGTGGACATAAGAGAAATCACGTTATCAACGGTAAGTTCAGAAAGTCCCGATACCTGAAAAGCTGGGACTACAATCTCTTTGTTAAGGTGAAACTTTGAAACCTTCGAAAGATAACCAGATCTAGTTCTGAGAACTGCCTTAACTGAAAAAAAAACTTAGTAAAGGAGACTTACACGACAGTGCTCCTAAATCTGACACTCTTCTAGCTGACGCCATTGCCAGTAGAAAGAGCACCTTAGCCATCAACCATTTAAGATCTGCTCTCTTAAGTGATTCAAACAGAGGTCTCTGAAGGATTTTAAGAACCAGATTCAAATCCCAGGGAGCTGCAGGAGGCACAAATGGAGGTTGAATGTGTACAACTCCCTGAAAGAAAGTACGCACATCCTGTAAGTCAGCAATCTTTCTCTGAAACCATACAGTTAATGCTGATACTTGAACTCTCAAGGAAGCTACTTTTAACCCCTTATCCAATCCTGCTTGAAGAAAATCCAAAATCCTGGATACTTTAAAAGATCTTGGATTCAAACTTTTTTCACTACACCAATGAATATAAGCTTGCCATATTCGATGATAAATACGAGCTGAAGAAGGTTTTCTTGCTCTAAGCATAGTTTGAATTACTTGTTTTGAATATCCTCTAGCTTCTAGGATAGAGGTTTCAACAGCCACGCCGTCAAAGACAGACGATCCAGATGGCTGTGACAACAAGGACCCTGCATTAGCAGATATGGACGTTGAGGGAGCAGTATTAGTGCTTCCATGGACATCCTTAGTAGATCTGTGTACCAATGCCTTCTTGGCCAAGCTGGAGCTATTAGAATTATGGCTCCCTTTGCTTGCTTTATTTTCCTCACTACTCTGGGTAACAGAGCTATTGGAGGGAACAGATATGCCAGATGAAATTTCCATTTTACTGACAGTGTGTCTACAAAGATCGCTCCGGAATCCTTTGTTCTTGATCCGTACATCGGAACTTTGTTTTTTAGACGAGACGCCATGAGGTCTATCTCTGGCAGACCCCATCTGTTCACTATAGTCTGAAACACTTCTGGGTGTAATGCCCATTCGGTTTCCTGAATGTTGTGTCGACTGAGAAAATCCGCTTCACAGTTCAGTACACCTGGAACAAACATTGCTGAAAATGCTGGAAGATGGAGTTCTGCCCACCTTAGTATGGGAGTTACTTCCTTCATCAATCTTTTGCTGTGAGTTCCTCCCTGATGATTGAGGTACGCAACTGCTGTTGCATTGTCTGAGCGAATCTGGACTGGTCTTCCTTGCAGACTGTCCTTTGCCTGAACTAGAGCCATATAAATGGCCCTTATTTCCAACAGATTTATTGGCAGATGACTTTCCCTTATGGTCCATTTTCTCTGGAACAAAAGGCTTTTGAGCACTGCTCCCCAGCCTTGAAGACTGGCATCTGTTGTCAGGACTTGCCATTCTCTTTTATCCTAAAGGGTCTCCCCTTGTTTAAATGGTCCCTCTGTAGCCACCAAGCTAGAGGCCTTCTCATGTTTACCGGAAACCTTATCATCTCTTTTTTTATTGTCTGATGATTTCCGTTCCATTTGGTCAGAATAAGGTGCTGTAATGGTCTGGAGTGGAACTGTGCATATTCCACCATGTCGAAGGTTGACACCATCAGACCCAACAGTTGCATTGCTGCATGGACTGACATTGTCTGAGTGTGCAATGCCTCTTGAGTCATGACCTGCACCTTGGCTATCTTTTTCTCTGGTAAGAAAATTCTCTGTAGACCTGAATCCAATATGGCCCCCAAATGAACAATCCGCTGTGACGGATTCAGAGACGACTTTTTCCAGTTTATGAGCCACCCATGTCTTTGTAGACAAACTACTGTCTGTTGAAGATGGTTCAAAAGTAATTCCTGCGAATGTGCTAGGATTAAAAGGTTGTCGAGGTATGGAAATATTCTTATCCCCTGCTTGCGGAGATAAGCTGCCATAACCACCATAATTTTGGTAAACACCCTGGGTGCTGTTGCTAGCCCGAAGGGCAAGGCTTTGAACTGAAAATGTTGCTGGAGGATGGCAAACCTGAGGTAACATTGATGAGACCGTGCTATAGGCACATGTAGGTAAGCATCCTGTATATTCAGAGATACCATGTAATCTCCCGGTTCCATAACCAAAACTATTGAGCGTAACGTCTCCATGTGGAACCTTGGAATCCAAATGTATTTGTTTAACATTTTGAGATTGAGAATTGGTCGGAATGACCCATTTGGCTTCTGAATCAAAAATAGATTGGAGTAAAAACTCTGTCCCCGTTGTGATGGGGGTACCGGGAAAATCACAACCGACTGAAGCAATTTCTGAACTGCTTCTTGCAGGGCATTGGCCTTCGCCTCTATACGAGATGGGCTGGTGCAAAAAAACCTTTGAGGAGGTTGCCTCCTGAATGGGAACCCATAACCGAGAGATACCACCTTCTGCACCCAAGCATCTGTCGTCGACTGTTGCCATACAGTATGTGTGCAAAATGAAGGAGTCAGCACCCAACCCTGAAATCCTCCAGGCGGAGGCCTGTCTCCTCAGGCTGATGGTTTCTGTTCAGGCTTGGAAGCTGGCTTTCTACTAGCCCATTGCTTCCTACCCCTGGCTGATTTATTGAACTGGGGTTGCTTACACTCCTCTTTAGCTTTTGCTTTGCCTTGCCATCGAAATGGACGAAATTTTGAACCCCTAGTCTTAGGGTTATAACTAGCCGGAAATCTGACTTTTTTAGATTCAGCTTCCGATTCTAGAATATCTGACAATTGTTTCCCAAACAATATATTACCAATGATAGGCAATGCTTCCAGAGCTTTCTTGGATTCTGCATCTGCTTTCCATGTGCGTAGCCAAATTGCTCTATGAGCGGCTACTGTCAAGGCTGATGCTTTAGAAGCAATCGTACCCATATCAATTGCTGCTTCTTCCAAATATTGGCCCTCATTCCGAGTTGTTCGCTCGCAAGGCGATTTTAGCAGAGTTGCTCACGCTAAGCCGCCGCCTACTGGGAGTGAATCTTAGCATCTTAAAATTGCGAACGATGTATTCGCAATATTGCGATTACACACCTCGTAGCAGTTTCTGAGTAGCTTCAGACTTACTCGGCATCTGCGATCAGTTCAGTGCTTCTCGTTCCTGGTTTGACGTCACAAACACACCCAGCATTCGCCCAGACACTCCCCCGTTTCTCCGGCCACTCCTGCGTTTTTTCCGGAAACGGTAGCATTTTTTCCACACGCCCATAAAACGGCCTGTTTCCGCCCAGAAACACCCATTTCCTGTCAATCACACTACGATCGCCTGAGCGAAGAAAAAGCCGTGAGTAAAAATCCTAACTTCATAGCAAATTTACTTGGCGCAGTCGCAGTGCGGACATTGTGCATGCGCACTAAGCGGAAAATCACTGCGATGCGAAGATTTTTACCGAGCGAACAACTCGGAATGAGGGCCATTGGGTAGTTTGTCTTAAATGGCCCAGATGATACTCCTGCTCCCTGTTAGGAGAGAGGCCATTCTCTAGTTCCTCCACCCATTCTACCATTGCCCTTGCCATCCAGGCTGAAGCCATAGCAGGCCTTACCACTGCTCCTGAGAGAGAAAATATATTTTTCAAGAAGCTATCTACCCTTCTGTCTGTGACATCATTTAGTGAGGTAGAAGACAATGGCAAAGCAGATTTATGCACAAGTCACAGTACATGTGCATCTACTTTAGGAGGAACTTCTCTTTTTGAACAATCTGCAGCTGGAAATGGATACTAAGAATCCCATTTTTTTGGAATCTTATATTTTTTACTGGGCATTGCCCAGGGTTCTTCCATCATTTCCATCAGATCCTCTGACGCTGGGAATTCAGTCTTAACTGTTTTTGTTCGTTTAAACACAGGTGCTTTAGATTTTGACACTGTTTTGGTGGACTCCTCCAAAGAGAGAATAGCCTTCATTGCATCAATAAGTTCAGCTACATCCTCTGAGCTGAAACTCTGCGACTGATCATCATACGGAGTATTTGAATATACTGTATCATCATCTGTTGTATCATCTTGTGTAGTCTGTAACATAGACGTATCTACTTTAGTCTTACCTGCACCCTGGTTAATAGCCTGATTACTTGTAGAGGCTACTGGAACCAAACCATAGGGAGGGAGCTGCATGTAAGGGTTAATAGTGTAACCTATTCCCTGGGGTGGAGCTGCAGGAGTTAATCTGTCTGCTATTGAAGACAAAGTCTGCGCAAACATACTCCATGGTGGCTCTACTGGTTGTTGAACCAATTCCTGCTTTTTACTTTGCTGAAAAGCAAAACAGTTTGCACATAACCCCTCATAAGTGACCAACTGGCCTATTCCAATTAACCCTGTTTTACAAGATAAACATGTTAAGGATGTAGGAGTGCCTAATAAATTCTCCTCGTCACTTTTGCCACTCACAGACATGGTAATAATCTGTTTTTATGACTACACAATTTGTGACTGAAAATCACCTATATATAATTATATAGAAGTGAGATAAATCTGACCACAACCGTGCACTTGAATTGAGGTTCAGAACAGAACTGAAAACATATAAAAGTCAGCACACATACTAGCAGTCACATGTTAAAATATTAGACATTGTCATATGAGAATACAATCACCATCATAATAACTTACAAGTAAGTGGGAAAATTGTATTTCTGTTTTTAACCAGTTTTTCAGACATATCATGCAGAAAACAACAGTAATATACAGGCCTCATATGCAATATGTACCAAAAATTAACAATTCATACTAACAAGCAGAGATCATTTTTAGTACTGTATAACCCATTTCTCCATAGAGTGGGATACAGGGAAACTCACCACACTTCCATATCCATCAATACGCTCGCAAGATGCTGAGTGGATTCAGACGCTACTAGTGTACACTGCCGCTCTTGATGACTGATGAGAGACTCAGACGCTCTTTAATGGACACAGACGCTCATTGAACGATAAGTGTATGCAGACGCTCCTGTCTGCGACCGGGTCTAGGCGGAAAGTCTAGTGTACACCATTGCAGCATCTAAGCTGAGGCCAAGTACCCTCGTGGTAGCGTCTGAGCCGGAAGTGAGGTCATTAGTTCATGGACGGGAGACGCACGGAAACTGGTCATGAATTTGGGGGAGGGGCGGCCAGGAGAGTGTCTAACTCCCCCCGTTGACTTAAACTCTAAGGATCATGGCCTCACCTAGCCCTGGCGCCTATTGCACTTAAGAATGGCGGCGCATCAACACACTGTTTGTAGTCTCCTCCAATACAGTGTAGCTGTGTCCGGAACCCCTAGTAAGAGGAAACCGATGCCTTACCTTCTCCCCATGCTCCGGCCACAGCCTGGTTACGTCTGCTGGACCTGCTAGAATCATCCGACACAGACGCCCGTCGAGACAGCACTATACCGCGAAGGTAAGCGTTGTTGCGACCCGGTAGAAAGTTGGTGGAGCGACTCTTTCTAGTATGCGTTTAAGACGCTGTTAAGAAAAGTTACTCAAGAGAGAAAAAAAAAATAGTAAGACTGTAAAAATAAAATAATAAAAGCTTCAGGCTGCTATTAACAGCAGCCCTGTGACCATGGTCCGGCTCCTGCCGGACCAAACAAAAAATTTATTTGACTGAGTCAGTGGGCAGGATTATATGGAGAAGCCCCGATGCATCCTGGGAGGCCAGAAAGCTTGTGACCGTTTGGTGCCATTTCCGCTGTCGCTCCGGCATATCCCAATGTTTATCCTGTGGATAACCTGTGGACCCAGCCAGAGAAATCATAGATTTGATAGCGATTAACCACTCAGGCTCCCTTGCTGGTTTCTGTGCTAAACCAGTGCAATCCTGATTACATGGAATGGGATCATCCTGAGAGGACATATCCTCTGCAGCATATGACACAGAGTCCCTGGACATTGCTTAATGGAGACCACAGACACTCCACACACAAACAGGGGAGGACAGACAGAGTTTCACCCCCAAGAATGGCAAGAGAGACACAGAGATTGGAGCCAACCCACACACAGTGTTTTTAATGTAAAGGGAGACCCCTACTAGCGCTGACTGTGCACCTTAATAGGTTACACAGTCGTTTTGCAGCCTCCCTCCCCTTCTTCAACCCCCTGGTACCGTGAGAGATAGCAGGAGTTGCTGTGGAGGGACTTGCTCTTCCTGGACAGCGCTGTGCAGGCAGGAAAATGGCGCTGAAACGCTGCTGGGTCCACTCTGAGGAGAAGCTCCGCCCCCAAAATGGCGCTGTCTTCCCGCTCTTCACAAGGATTATACTGGGCTGAGGTGAAATGCTGGCTGAGATCCACGGACCCCGACAGGCTTGCTGACCAGTGCAGGGTTCAGGCGCTGGCTCAGGGCGCCTCTCACAGCGCCGCACTGAGTAGCGCTGAGCCTCCGGAGCGCAGTTAGTACTAATGTGGACCCCAGCATCCTCTAGGACGTAAGAGAAAAGCCATTGCAGATGTATGGGGTCCTTTAGGCAGGTTTCGCAGTCACATTTCCTAAATGTAACCATATATAGGGGCTTACGTAATAGACTGAGAGATGTAGGTAATAGTGTTATTTTAGGAAATATTTGTAAAGCGGTAATCATTTTCAAGGTAAAATCAGGTTGGTTATTCATTTTAAATTATTTCCACTTTACAAATACAGTCAAACTTATCTGAATCATGCCCCTGCCTGCATGTACCTGCACCAGAAGGATGTTTATTGCAGACAAAAGTATTAATTTTCACTTTGCGATTATCAGCATTATGACATGTAAACTACATTAAAAATATGGGATGTGTTAATTATGTCCCATAGGGGCTTATCCACTATACTAATTTATGGTGGGTGGGGGGTGGCCCAATAATTACATTTTCTATTTGTGGCCAGGTGCCAAAGCAATCAGCTGATCCGAAATGCATAGGTCTCCACAAATCTTATCACTGCTACTTCAGTAGCGATGAAACTGTGGACTGGCAAGTATGACCTTGGCAGTGTTACTGAACATGTGTAACCATGGGTTCATGCATGCGCAGCCTCCAGCAGAAGGAGTTGGGCAGTGGCAGAGAAATCCGAACAGATCCCTCTTCACAACTGGGACTCCTTCCCAGAGGTGTAGCTAGGTGCCATGGTGCCCGGAGCAAGGGTATGTTTCGGCGCCCCCTGCCCTGTATGGAATTGGGGGCCTGGTCAACATGTGGTGGCATGTTATATTTGAAAATAAAAAATATTTAAAAATTCTAAATTGGTGACAGGGCTGGTTCTAGACCTTGTAGAGCTCAGGGCAAAGGTTTCCTCTGGGCACCCCAAGTTTAAAACAAGGACAGTGCGTGCCCCTGGCACGCAACAAATATATAGGGTCGTGGCTTCATGGAGTAGGGGTGTGTCAACAGAATAGTACCAATTCACATTACACTGCACAGTAGTTTCTGTTAATCACTTTACACCAAACAGTAGAGGTCGTTATTCACGTTACACCACACAGTAGAGATGCTTATACATGTTACACCACAGAAGAGCCCCTTATACACGTTATAACACACAGTAGAGCCGATTATATACGTTACACCACAGTAGAGCCCCTTATACATGTTACACAACACAGTAGAGTCGATTATATATGTTACACCACAGTAGAGCCACTTATACACGTTACTCCACAGAAGAGCCATTTACACATGTTATGTTGCAGCTTCTAACGCAGAGAGAGGTGCTGCAGCAGCAACAGCTGGGGCATAAAGAGGTGCTGCAGCATCTGGGGCAGAGAGGTCTGCAGCAGCCGAGGCAGAAAGTGTTGCTGTGCTGTAGCAGCCGGGGCAGACTGAGGTGCTGCAGCATTCAGGGCAGAGAGAGGTGCTGCAGCAGCCAGGGCAGAAAGAGGTGCTGCAGCAGCCAGGGCAGAAAGAGGTGCTGCAGCAGTGAGGGCTGCAGCACAAAAGTAACCCGGTTGCACAGCTACAAGCAGACAGTGAGACATGTAAAGAGGGTGGGCAGAGCTTCAGCATGTGCTGGATATCAGTGTCTCCTGCTGTCACCACTGGCCTGACCTGTTCCCCACCTAGTCTCTGAGTCCGAGTCAGTGTGCCCACCATCTGCTCCCTCTAACTTTTTTGGCGCCCGGAGCTCGCGCTCCACCGGAGCCACCCTCGCTACACCCCTGCTCCTTCCCATAGGAAGTAGTTGTGTACGGAAACAAACACCATCTGGAGATGGCAAATGTTCCTGCAGTCAAGCTCCGAAAATGCTTGATGACTTTAGGCCCCCATACTAGTGTATGGGGACAGCGGGCCAGATCATTAGTGATAGCTAAGCAGGCGATTTCTATGATATCTCCTGAGTTATCTATTTTTATATATGGCACTGTGAAGAATCACAGGTATTATATTAAGTAGAGAATATTGATATTACAATATAGCAAGTTACAGTTTTCATATGATACTAAGTAGGTTAATTACAGTCAGATGAATCTTATTACAGGATGTAGCATGGTGGTAAGAATTGCATCATATGGTTGGGTTTAACCCTCATTCTGTCATGGCAGGGCCAGCATGAGAGATTTCATACTCCCGTACTGGGGTGCATGGCCAAGTGCATTGTGGCATGCTCACACTCAGTTGCGAATATTGTGGCCCCTGAAGATGCTGATTGGCCAAACCAGACAGCGTTACCCCTCCTCTCAGTGCACCTACTGCATTACTCTTCGAGTAAGCCCATGGTCATGCAGACCCGACACGGCAGTAGCGATGCTGGCGTCATGTTTCTCTATGTACATGATCGCAGCTGAAGGCAGATATATGCCTCAAAAGTGGGCATGACATGCTTGCATTTTTGCTGCCACTCCCCATTACCAAACAGTCACTTCCTGTCAATCACTATGCAATAAAGATCTCACTGTGAGTGGAATCACAAAAGGTACCTTGACACATGTGCGGTGTGATTGCGGCTCATGCGCAGCCTGCAGATAATAGCTCAGTTGCAATAACATTGGCATTGCATACAAACATGAGTTAGAAATGCCAATAGTAGGATTTATGACTCAATTTTCAGCTTCTTGATTTCTTTAAAATCCCTTTAAAATACTGCCCTAAACATTTGGATGACTGCAATAAAGTTAATCTTAAAGTATTTCATAGAGCTGCAATTGAATGTCAGGGTATCACTGAGCGGTTTATGTGACTTCCATGGTTCAAATGGGATTTGGGGTTTAGTGGTCCTTTAAGAGGGGGACAGCAAATTTGTGATTAAGTACAATGGTTTTCTTGGACTTACTGTATGTATGCTTCAAACTTTGTATGTTTAAATATACAGTATGATGCAAATATTAATAAGCCTACATTTGTTTTTACCTAGTAAAAAGCACCTAATTTTAGTCCTAATATTCTGTTGGGTACCAACAAGCAGGTTTGTTAACAGAATGGATAGTGATTTTGTGCAACTGAGGCAAAAACAGCCATATACTGTAACCAGCATCTAGTATTGCTAGAACAGTCCTCTCACTGAATATACCTATCAACGAGCTATTGGCCCTCATTCTGAGTTGTTCGCTCGCTAGCTGCTTTTAGCAGCCATGCAAACGCTAAGCAGCCACCCTGTGGGAGTGTATCTTAGCTTAGCAGAAGTGCAAACAAAAGCATTGCAGAGCTGCTACAAACAAAAATTTGCAGTTTCAGAGTAGCTGCAGACCTACTCCTACCTTGCGATCACTTCAGACTATTTAGTTCCTGTTTTGACGTCACAAACACACCCTGCTTTCGCCCAGCCACGCCTACGTTTTTCCAGCCACTCCTGCGTTTTTATCTGGCACGCCTGCGTTTTTTCACACACTCCCTGAAAACGGTCAGTTACCACCCAGAAACACCCACTTCCTGTCAATCACTCTGAGGCCAGCAGTGCGACTGAAAAGAATCGCTAGAGCATGTGTAAAACTGCATCGTTTTTTTGTGAAAGTACGACGCGCGTGCGCAGTGCGCCCCATACGCATGCGCAGATTTGCAGTTTTTTTGCTGCCTGATCGCTGCGCTGTGAACGAAAGCAGCTAGCGATCAACTCGGAATAAGGGCCATAGTCTGTGGGCGACTTGCAGTGATGGTGAAGCTCCCCTGAAGAGGCCTACCGTGAAAAGCAGAGTGCTCATTAGGCATCAGGCTAAGGGTTTGCCGGCACAGTTATCAGCTAAGTGGGTTCCTATCCACTCTGTATCTTACAGCCAGTAAACATTATTCATCACAAAGAGCTTAGTATTTACTTGTTATTTACTGAGTCACTCACCCTTAGTGGTTGTTGACCTAGTACAAAAACTATTTTGGGTCTTTTTGTATGTAACTCTTTTATTGAAACTCAATGGAAGGAAAAGTTTCAGTTGAATTAAAAAAAAAGTTCAAAGTGCCCTCGTAAAAGATAAAGGAATCTGAGAACAGTTAGCCTCTGTTTGCTGGAGAATAAACTTTTTGTTCATTGCATATTGTAATATGTGATGGCAGAAGAAAGCAACTGTACAGTGTGTGCTGCTGATATCATAGACCCAAAAAAGCAGATTATATCTTACTGCTCTGGAATGCCATTGTATTTATTCTACGTGTTATCCAGAAGGCTCAGTGCTGTGTGTGTGGGTCTTGGAGCAGTGACGAGATGATGGGAGAATCTGAGGAAGAAATGGAAAGTGAACAGAAAATATAACCATGTACACAGGGCCAGTGCAAGGTTTCTAGGTGTCCTAGGCAAAGCTTCACCCTACCTCGCCTGCTCTCCCCAAAGCCCTCTCTACAGCCACTCACACAGACACAGAAGTTTCTAAATATAATTACCGTACATTTATTAACCAAAAAAATGCACATGCATGACCCTGTCTTTGCTGTCTCAAGAAGTCTGCTGTGACGAAACGCGTTGGGCTCCCTGCAGTGACCCCCTTGCCTATTTTTAAAGATAAGTCAGAACTCCTTTCCTTTTACAAAGACCTTTTATGTTTGTATATTTTTATCAATACTTTGAAGTACTTTTTATGTTGTGATCCACTTTTATGTGATATTAAAGCTCGTTTGGATTATTATATATTTTTTGGCTTTTAAATCTAAAAATTTTAGCAATTGCATTTTAAACAACACAAGTCGCCGGTACCCTTATCCCCCCATTCTATACTCTTCCTAGCAGTACTGTACCAGTAGTGCACTCTTAAGGGTTGGCAGACACCTTTTAACAAGGCTTCGTGTGTTTTTCTTTTAGCAATTTTATTTTTCATGTTTTACTGAGAACAAGTGGCGCTGTATCATTTCTTGCTACACACATATATATATATATATATATATATATACATACACACATATATATATACACACATATATATATTTGCAGTCGGCGGCACTCGTAAATAATCAATCAGATACAGGGATGTGCTTCAACGTTTCGAGGACTTTATTTCCTCGTCATCAGGATAAACAAACAGGTAAAAACTTACATTTAAATCCCCTCACCGCACCACGTGAATTCGGCTGGATCCGGAAGACAGAAGACGGCGCCCACGTATGACGACGTCATCCGCTACCCGTCGCCAT
Source organism: Pseudophryne corroboree (assembly GCF_028390025.1). NCBI lineage: Eukaryota > Metazoa > Chordata > Amphibia > Anura > Myobatrachidae > Pseudophryne > Pseudophryne corroboree. The sequence continues at coordinate 196,068,110 of NC_086453.1, read as the reverse complement.
AACAACCGATTAACAAAAACCGTGACAGATAAAAACGGCATAATATGGAAACAGGTACACATCGGGAATACTTATATAAATGAAGAGCGCAGTTACCCTACATATAGAATAATAATATATATTGTTATTATAATTCAATATTGATCCAAATAAGATCAAGCAGGAGCCGCAAATATAATATTCGCTAATTAGCATACACATAACAACAGTCACCGGATCAATAGATGCAGTCCAATAGAAACAATCATCAAAGATAAATGAAGATAAATATAAATATATATATGTTTTACTCCTTAAACTTAATTCAAGCAGGAACCGGAGGTAATTATATTATCATAAAGAACATATTCTCATAAAAAAACAGTGAAGACCTAAGGTTTCATTAAGGCCCCTTGGAGACAAGGTATTTAATCTGTGAATCCATCTTGATTCACAGCGTAAAAGTGCAAGAGATCTGTCACCCCCTCTACGTCTGGGGGGAACATGATCGATAATCATGTACCTAAGAGCTGATAAATTGTGACCAGCTTTCACAAAATGTCGTGCAATAGGTTGGTCACTGTAACCTTTCTCCAGGGCAGTTCTAATAGACAATCTATGTGTGGCCATGCGTTCACGTAAGGTTCTATCTGTTTTGCCCACATAGCTAAGGCCACATGGGCAGGTGATCATATAAACGATAAATTTCGTGGTGCATGTCACCCGATGTCTAATAAGAAACTTCTTGCCGCTATATGGGTGTCTAAAGCTGTCACCAGCTACCATGTAACTGCAGGTGGTGCAGCTTAAACACCTATAGCAACCGTTCTTTCTAGACAGAAATTGAGGTTCAAGAGTCTCTATTTTAGAAATGTCAGTCTTGACCACCCAGTCATGGATATTTCTCCCCCTGGTATAACATGGCATCACAAACTTATCCTTTAGATTTCATTTTTGATCAGTACTGACAATGGGCCAAAGTTTTCTAGTAATAGATCTGATATCATTACTTTTGTCGTTATAATGATTCACCCAAGGGATACGGTTGGTATTATTGTTCCTATTTCTGGGAGACAAGAGCTGCTCACGGGGAATGGATAATGCCTTATCTACTGATATCAGATAAAGAAATATCCATGACTGGGTGGTGCACCACGAAATTTATCGTTTATATGATCACCTGCCCATGTGGCCTTAGCTACGTGGGCAAAACAGATAGAACCTTACGTGAACGCATGGCCACACATAGATTGTCTATTAGATCTGCCCTGGAGAAAGGTTACAGTGACTAACCTATTGCACGACATTTTGTGAAAGCTGGTCACAATTTATCAGCTCTTAGGTACATTATTATCGATCATGTTCCCCCCAGACGTAGAGGGGGTCGTTATGGCGACGGGGAGCGGATGATGATGTCATACGTGGGCGCCGTCTTCTGTCTTCCGGATCCAGCCGAATTCACGTGGTGCGGTGAGGGGATTTAAACGTAAGTTTTTACCTGTTTGTTTATCCTGATGACGAGGAAATAAAGTCCTCGAAACGTTGAAGCACATCCCTGTATCTGATTGATTATTTACGAGTGCCGCAGACTGCAAATATATGATTGGAGTACCCTGCATGTGGGACCGCTACGGAAGGCACCGGACCAATTTTGATATTTGACCGTGTGTGCTGCCTATCTGGACATTTATATACATATATATATATATATATATATATATATATATATTAGAGATGAGCGGGTTCGGTTCCTCGGGATCCAAACCCCCCCGAACTTCACCCATTTTACACGGTTCCGAGGCAGCCTTGGATCTTCCCGCCTTGCTCTGTTAACCAGAACGCGCCCGAACGTCATCATCCCGCTGTCGGATTCTCGCGAGATTCATATTCTATATAAGGAGCCGCGCATCGCTGCCATTTTCACTCGTGCATTGGAGATTGAACGGAGAGGACGTGGCAGCGTTCTCTCCCTGAAAAGCTCCGTAATCTGTGCTCAGTGTGCTGCAACTATCTGTGCTCAGTGTGCTGCAAATAATCTGTGCTCAGTGTGCTGAAAATATCTACGTTCTCTGCCTGAAAACACTCCATATCTGTGCTCAGTGTGCTGCAAATATCTGATCAGTGTGCTGCATTGTGGGGACTGGGGACCACCAGTATAAGTATATACATGATGTGGCCATTCACTGGTACCTGGTGACAGAACGTATACTGGATTCCCCCACAATGTAACTTTATATCTGTCATCTATATACATGATGTGGTCATTCACTGGTACCTGGTGACAGAACGTATACTGGATTCCCCCACAATGTAACTTTATATCTGTCACCTATATACATGATGTGGTCATTCACTGGTACCTGGTGACAGAACGTATACTGGATTCCCCCACAATGTAACTTTATATCTGTCATCTATATAATAATTATAGTAGTACAGTACAGTAGGCCATTGCTGTATCTTAGAGCTCTGTGTCACTGCAAGTATCCATTCCATATCTGTGCGGCATTTTTGTGAGCAGTATATATGGTATTACAGTGCAGCACTTTGGTGACTAACAGTATATAGTTGTACAGTAGGCCATTGCTGTATCTTTCAGCTCTGTGTCACTTTTGAAAAAAAGGGGAGTTTATGGGTGACCACCTTTGAACACCCAGGTACTGCAACAATTTTACTCCCCTATATTGCCATCCACACCCAAAACATTGGGCACTTTGGAACTCCTATAACAAAGTGGCTGCACATTTTTTGATGATCTTAGAGGGAGAGTACAATATTTGCGGTCATACATCACTGGAGATGCCCAATCTCTTCTGACCTTGGAAGCTAAGCAGTGAAAGGCCGGGTTAGTACTAGGATGGGAGACCACCTCTGAACACCCTGGTACTGCAATAAATTGACTCCCCTAGAAAGTGTCACCCATATATAATTACATATATACATACTACGGGGCACCTGACTTTCATATGACCTATGATTTAATTCTCAGCATCTACTGTAATCCACAATGGATACTTGCTGAATAAATGATGGTCATACATTACATAAATCTTAATGTGCAATGATGTATGAACTCTGTAACCACAGTCGTTAATTTCCGGCAACCGATACACTGTGATACGGATATCACGTACCAATTATAATGTGTTTTATATTTTCGCAAAGCTTCTAATTTTTCACGCAAATACTCCTAAAAATATTCTTTAATGTATAATCTAATAAAAATGGTTTTACCAGTATTAATTAATTAATTATATTTCTACCCTCTGAATTAGAGTGCTCCCAAAAAAGAGTCTACTTTCTAAACACTTTTTTCTGTACAGCTCTGTGTCACTGCAAGTATCCATTCCATATCTGTGCGGCATTTTTGTGAGCAGTATATATAGTATTAGAGTGCGGCATTTTGGTGACCCAACAGTATATAGTTGTGTACAGTAGGCCATTGCTGTATCTTGCAGCTCTGTGTCACTGCAAGTATCCATCCATTCCATTTTCTTCCAGTGATTTGGACCAATAATACCATTGATTAGAACTAGTGATGAGCGGGTTCGGTTCCTCGGAAACCAAACCCCCCCGAACTTCACCCATAATACACGGGTCCGAGGCATACTCGGATTCTCCTGTATGGCTCGGTTAACCCGAGCGCGTCCGAACGTCATCATCCCGCTGTCGGATTCTCGTGAGATTCGGATTCTATATAAGCAGCCGCGCGTCGCCGCCATTTTCACTCGTGCATTGGAAATGTTATGGAGAGGACGTGGCTGGCGTCCTCTCCGTTTATTCATTGTTGATGCAAATATTTGTGCTTGCTTATATCTTAATTGTGGGGACTGGGGAGCAGCTGTATATTAATATAGGAGGAGTACAGTGCAGAGTTTTGCTGATCAGTGACCACCAGTTTTATCCGTTCTCTGCCTGAAAAAAATGCTCCTTATCTGTGCTCAGTGAGTGTGCTGCATATATCTGTGCTCACACTGCTTAATTGTGGGGACTGGGGAGCAGCTGTATTATATAGGAGGAGTACAGTGCAGAGTTTTGCTGACAGTGACCACCAGTATACGTTGTCTGCCTGAAAAACACTCCATATCTGTGCTCAGTGTGCTGCATATATCTGTGCTCACACTGCTTTATTGTGGGGACTGGGGACCACCAGTATAATATTATATAGGAGGAGTACAGTGCACAGTTTTGCTGACCAGTGACCACCAGTATACGTTAACTTGTCTGCCTGAAAAACACTCCATATCTGTGCTGCATTGTAGTATATAGTAGGAGTACAGTGCATCATTTTGCTGACCACCAGTATATAATATATAGGAGTACGGTACAGTAGGCCACTGCTGTACCTACCTCTGTGTCATCAAGTATACTATCCATCCATAACTGTGGTGCATTTCAGTTTTGCACAGTTTGCTGACCACCAGTATATAATATATAGCATTACGGTACAGTAGGCCACTGCTGTACCTACCTCTGTGTCGTCAAGTATACTATCCATCCATACCTGTGGTGCATTTCAGTTTTGCACAGTTTGCTGACCACCAGTATATAATATATAGCATTACGGTACAGTAGGCCACTGCTGTACCTACCTCTGTGTCGTCAAGTATACTATCCATCCATACCTTTGGTGCATTTCAGTTTTGCACAGTTTGCTGACCACCAGTATATAATATATAGCATTACGGTACAGTAGGCCACTGCTGTACCTACCTCTGTGTCGTCAAGTATACTATCCATCCATACCTGTGGTGCATTTCAGTTTTGCACAGTTTGCTGACCACCAGTATATAATATATAGCATTACGGTACAGTAGGCCACTGCTGTACCTACCTCTGTGTCGTCAAGTATACTATCCATCCATACCTTTGGTGCATTTCAGTTTTGCACAGTTTGCTGACCACCAGTATATAATATATAGCATTACGGTACAGTAGGCCACTGCTGTACCTACCTCTGTGTCGTCAAGTATACTATCCATCCATACCTGTGGTGCATTTCAGTTTTGCACAGTTTGCTGACCACCAGTATATAATATATAGCATTACGGTACAGTAGGCCACTGCTGTACCTACCTCTGTGTCGTCAAGTATACTATCCATCCATACCTGTGGTGCATTTCAGTTTTGCACAGATTGCTGACCACCAGTATATAATATATAGCATTACGGTACAGTAGGCCACTGCTGTACCTACCTCTGTGTCGTCAAGTATACTATCCATCCATACCTGTGGTGCATTTCAGTTGTGCGCAGTATATATAGTAGTAGGCCATTGCTATTGATACTGGCATATAATTCCACACATTAGTAAAATGGAGAACAAAAATGTGGAGGTTAAAATAGGGAAAGATCAAGATCCACTTCCACCTCGTGCTGAAGCTGCTGCCACTAGTCATGGCCGAGACGATGAAATGCCATCAACGTTGTCTGCCAAGGCCGATGCCCAATGTCATAGTAGAGAGCATGTAAAATCCAAAAAACAAAAGTTCAGTAAAATGACCCAAAAATCTAAATTGAAAGCGTCTGATGAGAAGCGTAAACTTGCCAATATGCCATTTACGACACGGAGTGGCAAGGAACGGCTGAGGCCCTGGCCTATGTTCATGGCTAGTGGTTCAGATTCACATGAGGATGGAAGCACTCATCCTCTCGCTAGAAAAATGAAAAGACTTAAGCTGGCAAAAGCACAGCAAAGAACTGTGCGTTCTTCTAAATCACAAATCCCCAAGGAGAGTCCAATTGTGTCGGTTGCAATGCCTGACCTTCCCAACACTGGACGGGAAGAGCTTGCGCCTTCCACCATTTGAAACGCCCCCTGCAAGTGCTGGAAGGAGCACCCGCAGTCCAGTTCCTGATAGTCAAATTGAAGATGTCACTGTTGAAGTACACCAGGATGAGGATATGGGTGTTGCTGGCGCTGGGGAGGAAATTGACAAGGAGGATTCTGATGGTGAGGTGGTTTGTTTAAGTCAGGCACCCGGGGAGACACCTGTTGTCCGTGGGACGAATGTGGCCATTGACATGCCTGGTCAAAATACATAAAAAAATCAGCTCTTCGGTGTGGAATTATTTCAACACAAATGCGGACAACAGGTGTCAAGCCGTGTGTTGCCTTTGTCAAGCTGTAATAAGTAGGGGTAAGGACATTAACCACCTCGGAACATCCTCCCTTATACGTCACCTGCAGCGCATTTATCATAAGTCAGTGACACGTTCAAAAACTTTGGATGACAGCGGAAGCAGTCCACTGACCACTAAATCCCTTCCTCTTGTAACCAAGCTCCTGCAAACCACACCACCAACTCCCTCAGTGTCAATTTCCACCTTACACAGGAAAGCCAATAGTCCTGCAGGCCATGTCACTGGCAAGTCTGACAAATCCTCTCCTGCCTGGGATTCCTCAGATGCATCCTTGAGTGTAACGCCTACTGCTGCTGGCACTGCTGTTGTTGCTGCTGGGAGTCGATCGTCATCCCAGAGGGGAAGTCGGAAGACCACTTGTACTACTTCCAGTAAGCAATTGACTGTCCAACAGTCCTTTGCGAGGAAGATAAAATATCACAGCAGTCATCCTGCTGCAAAGCGTATAACTCAGGTCTTGTCAGATTGGGTGGTGAGAAACGTGGTTCTGGTATCCATGGTTAATTCAGAGGCAACTAGAGACTTGATTGAGGTACTGTGTCCCCGGTACCAAATACGATCTAGGTTCCATTTCTCTAGGCAGGCGATACCGAAAATGTACACAGACGTCAGAAAAAGAGTCACCAGTGTCCTAAAAAATGCAGTTGTACCCAATGTCCACTTAACCACGGACATGTGGATAAGTGGAGCAGGGCAGACTCAGTACTATATGACTGTGACAGCCCACTGGGTAGATGTATTGCCTCCCGCAGCATGAACAGCAGCGGCACCAGTAGCAGCATCTCGCAAACGCCAACTCGTTCCTAGGCAGGCTACGCTTTGTATCACCGCTTTCCATAAGAGGCACACAGCTGACAACCTCTTACGGAAACTGAGGAACATCATCGCAGAATGGCTTACCCCAATTGGACTCTCCTGGGGATTTGTGACATCGGACAATGCCACCAATATTGTGCGTGCATTACATCTGGGCAAATTCCAGCACGTCCCATGTTTTGCACATACATTGAATTTGGTGGTGCGGAATTATTTAAAAAACGACAGAGGCGTGCAAGAGATGCTGTCGGTGGCCCGAAGAATTGCGGGCCACTTTCGGCATTCAGCCACCTCGTGCCGAAGACTGGAGCACCACCAAACATTCCTGAACCTGCCCTGCCATCATCTGAAGCAAGAGGTGGTAACGAGGTGGAATTCAACCCTCTATATGCTTCAGAGGATGGAGGAGCAGCAAAAGGCCATTCAAGCCTATACATCTGCCCACGATATAGGCAAAGGAGGTGGAATGAACCTGTCCCAAGCGCAGTGGAGAATGATTTCAACGTTGTGCAAGGTTCTGCAACCTTTTGAACTTGCCACACGTGAAGTCAGTTCAGACACTGCCAGCCTGAGTCAGGTCATTCCCCTCATCAGGCTTTTGCAGAAGAAGCTGGATACATTGAAGTAGGAGCTAAAACAGAGCGATTACGCTAGGCATGTGGGACATGTGGATGGAGCCCTTCATTCGCTTAACCAGGATTCACGGGTGGTCAATCTGTTGAAATCAGAGCACTACATTTTGGCCACCGTGCTCGATCCTAGATTTAAAACCTACGTTGTATCTCTCTTTCCGGCAGACACAAGTCTGCAGGGGTTCAAAGACCTGCTGGTGAGAAAATTGTCAAGTCAAGCGGAACGTGACCCGTCAACAGCTCCTCCTTCACATTCTCCCGCAACTGGGGGTGCGAGGAAAAGGCTAAGAATTCCGAGCCCACCCGCTGGTGGTGATGCAGGGCAGTCTGGAGCGAGTGCTGACATCTGGTCCAGACTGAAGGACCTGCCAACGATTACTGACATGTCGTCTACTGTCACTGCATATGATTCTGTCACCATTGAAAGAATGGTGGAGGATTATATGAGTGACCGCATCCAAGTAGGCACGTCAGACAGTCCGTACGTATACTGGCAGGAAAAAGAGGCAATTTGGAGGCCCTTGCACAAACTGGCTTTATTCTACCTAAGTTGCCCTCCCTCCAGTGTGTACTCCGAAAGAGTGTTTAGTGCAGCCGCTCACCTTGTCAGCAATCGGCGTACGAGGTTACTTCCAGAAAATGTGGAGAAGATGATGTTCATCAAAATGAATTATAATCAATTCCTCCATGGAGACATTCACCAGCAATTGCCTCCAGAAAGTACACAAGGATCTGATATGGTGGATTCCAGTGGGGACAAATTAATAATCTGTGAGGAGGGGTATGTACACAGTGAAAGGGGTGAGGAATCGGAGGATGATGATGAGGTGGACATCTTGCCTCTGTAGAGACAGTTTGTGCAAGGAGAGATTGATTGCTTCTTTTTTGGTGGGGGCCCAAACCAACCAGTCATTTCAGTCACAGTCGTGTGGCAGACCCTGTCGCTGAAATGATGGGTTCGTTAAAGTGTGCATGTCCTGTTTATACAACATAAGGGTGGGTGGGAGGGCCCAAGGACAATTCCATCTTGCACCTCTTTTTTCTTTCATTTTTCTTTGCATCACGTGCTGTTTGGGGACAATTTTTTTGAAGTGCCATCCTGCCTGACACTGCAGTGCCACTCCTAGATGGGCCAGGTGTTTGTGTCGGCCACTTGGGTCGCTTAGCTTAGTCACACAGCTACCTCATTGCGCCTCTTTTTTTCTTTGCATCATGTGCTGTTTGGGGACTATTTTTTTGAAGTGCCATCCTGTCTGACACTGCAGTGCCACTCCTAGATGGGCCAGGTGTTTGTGTCGGCCACTTGGATCGCTTAGCTTAGTCACACAGCGACCTTGGTGCGCCTCTTTTTTTCTTTGCATCATGTGCTGTTTGGGGACGATTTTTTTTTAAGTGCCATCCTGTCTGACACTGCAGTGCCACTCCTAGATGGGCCAGGTGTTTGTGTTGGCCACTTGTGTTGCTTAGCTTAGTCACACAGCTACCTCATTGCGCCTCTTTTTTTCTTTGCATCATGTGCTGTTTGGGGACTATTTTTTTGAAGTGCCATCCTGTCTGACACTGCAGTGCCACTCCTAGATGGGCCAGGTGTTTGTGTCGGCCACTTGGATCGCTTAGCTTAGTCACACAGCGACCTTGGTGCACCTCTTTTTTTCTTTGCATCATGTGCTGTTCGGGGACTATTTTTTGAAGTGCCATCCTGTCTGACACTGCAGTGCCACTCCTAGATGGGCCAGGTGTTTGTGTCGGCCACTTGTGTCACTTAGCTTAGCCATCCAGCGACCTCGGTGCAAATTTTAAGACTAAAAATAATATTGTGAGGTGTGAGGTGTTCAGAATAGACTGAAAATGAGTGTAAATTATGGTTATTGAGGTTAATAATACTATGGGATCAAAATGACCCCCAAATTCTATGATTTAAGCTGTTTTTGAGAGTTTTTTGTAAAAAAACACCCGAATCCAAAACACACCCGAATCCAACAAAAAAATTTCAGGGAGGTTTTGCCAAAACGCGTCCGAATCCAAAACACGGCCGCGGAACCGAATCCAAAACCAAAACACAAAACCCGAAAAATTTCCAGTGCACATCACTATTTAGAACGAATAATTCCAGTGATTTTGTCATTTTCTTCCAGTGATTTGGACCAATAACACCATTGATTAGAACGAATAATTCCAGTGATTTTGTCATTTTCTTCCAGTGATTTGGACCAATAATACCACTGAGTAGAATGAATAATTCCAGTGATTTGGGCCAATAATACCATTGATTAGAACGAATAATTCCAGTGATTTTGTCATTTTCTTCCAGTGATTTGGACCAATAATACCATTGATTAGAACGAATAATTGCAGTGATTTTGTCATTTTCTTCCAGTGATTTGGACCAATAATACCATTGATTAGAACGAATAATTCTAGTGGTTTTGTCATTTTCTTCCAGTGATTTGGACCAATAAAACCATTGATTAGAATGAATAATTCCAGTGATTTTGTCATTATCTTCCAGTGATTTGGACCAATAATACCATTGATTAGAACGAATAATTCCAGTGATTTGGACCAATAATACCATTGATTATAACAAATAATTCCTGTGATATTGAGGTGTTTGTGTCGCTTAGCATAGCCGTCTTTTTCTCTTTTCTTTGCATCATGTGCTGTTTGGGGCCAATTTTTTTAAGTGCCATCCTGTCTGACACTGCAGTGCCACTCCTAGATGGGCCAGGTGTTTGTGCCGCCCTTTTGGGTCGCTTTGCTTAGTCATCCAGCGACTTTGTGCAAATTTTAGGACTAAAAATAGTATTGTGAGGTGTGAGGTGTTCAGAATAGACTGGAAATTAGTGGAAATTGTGGTTATTGAGGTTAATAATACTATAGGATCAAAATTACCCTCAAATTCTATGATTTAAGCTGTTTTTGAGGGGTTTTTGAAAAAAAACACCCGAATCCAAAACACACCCGAATCCGACAAAAAAATTTCAGGGAGGTTTTGCCAAAACGTGTCCGAATCCGAAACACGGCCGCGGAACCGAATCTAAAACCAAAACACAAAACCAAAACACAAAACCCGAAAAATGTCCGGTGCACATCTCTAATATTATATATATATATATTTATATATATATATATATATATATATATACACATATATATATATATATATATACATATATATACATATATATATATTTCTCTTTTACGTCCTAGAGGATGCTGGGGACTCTAAATGGACCATGGGGTATAGACAGGATCTGCAGGAGACATGGGCACACTATAAGACTTTGAATGGGTGTGAACTGGCTCCTCCCTCTATGCCCCTCCTCCAGACCTCAGTTAGATTCTGTGTCCAGAGAGACTGAACACACACTAGGGGAGCTCTCCTGAGTTTCTCTGAAAAGACTTTATGTTAGGTTTTTTATTTTCAGGGAGACCTGCTGGCTACAGGCTCCCTGCTTCGTGGGAGTGAGGGGAGAGAAGCAGATCTACTTCTTCTGAATTCAAAGGCTCTGCTTCTTAGGCTACTGGACACCATTAGCTCCAGAGGGTTCGATCACTTGGTGCGCCTAGCTGCTTGTTCCCGGAGCCGCGCCGTCAACCCCCTCACAGAGCCAGAAGAAAGAGGCCGGGTGAGTATAAAGAAGATCAGAAGACTTCAGTGACGGCAGAAGACTTCAGTAATAAGGTACAGCACAGCGGTCACGCTGCGTGCCATGCTCCCACACACACACTTCTGGCGGCACTTGCAGGGTGCAGGGCGCAGGGGGGCGCCCTGGGCAGCATGATTACTGGAGTTTAATAATAAATCTGGCCAAAGTATATATGTCTGAAGTGCCTAGGCACTAGATATAGCCCCCACCAGTATAAATATTTTAAATTTGAGCGGGACTACAGCGCCCCGGTGAGGGGGCGTGGCTTAGCCCTCACAGCTTACCAGCGCCATTTTCTCTTCACAGGATGGCAGTGACGCTGGCCCGGACCTCCACTCTCCAGCACAAGTAACAGGGAGCAAAATGTGGGGGGGGGGTGGGCACAGTAATTTGGTGCGATTAACCCATTAATAATAACAGCGCAAACAGGTCTGAGGCAGTGTGTATTTGCTCTCAGTACCGGGATAGGCGCTGGGGTGTGAGCCGGTAAACTCCCTCTGTGTTTCTCTAACAGGCTTTCCTGTGGGTCTGTCCCCTATAGCCAGTGTGTTTGTGCGTGTTGTTACGTGTGTGTCGACATGTCTGAGGCTGAGTGCTCCTCCACGGAGGAAGTTGCAGTGGGGGCAGATAAGGCGCTGGGAGTGACTCTGTCGGCACCACCGACTGCTGATTGGGTGGATATGTTGAGTACATTGAATGCAAATGTGGCGTTATTAACTAAAAGGCTGGATAAATCTGATTCTCAGACACAAACGTGGAGAAAATCCATGGAGGACGCCTTGTCTCAGGTACAGGCACTCTCAGGGTCACAAAAGCGTTCATTTACCCAGATGGTGGATACTGATACCGACACGGACTCTGACTCCAGTGTCGACAATAGTGAGGCCAGTTTAAATCTGAAACTGGTTAAGAGTATTCAGTACATGATTGTGGCAATTAAAGACGTTTTACATTTTTCAGAAGTACCTACTGTCCCTGATACAAGGGTTTGTTTGTATAAGGGAAAAAAGCCTGAGGTGACGTTTCCCGCCTCTCATGAGCTGAACACTCTTTGTAAAAAAGCTTGGGAATCTCCTGACAAAAGGTGGCAGATTCCAAAGAGAATTCTAATGGCATATCCTTTCCCCTCTGACGACAGGGAAAAGTGGGAGACATCTCACAATGTGGACAAGGCTCTGTCACGACTGTCCAAGAAGGTGGCGCTTCCGTCTCCTGACACTGCTGCCCTAAAGGACCCTTTCCGTAAGCAGGAAACGACCTTAAAATCCATTTATGTCACTACGGGTGCGCTGCTCAGACCTGCCGTGGCCTCGGCATGGGTGAGTAGTGCTATTGGCAAGTGGGCAGATAATTTGGCATCTGATATGGATACCCTGGATAGGGAGAGCATTCTTTTGACTCTCGGTTATATCAGGGACGCTGTGGCTTACCTACAGGATGCGGCAAGGGATATTAGCCTATTGGGATCAAAGGCCAATGCCATGGCAGTCTCGGCCAGGAGAGCGCTGTGGATTCATCAATGGAATGCTGATGCCGACTCTAAGAAAGCTATGGAAGCTCTCCCTTATAAAGGTAGGGTCTTGTTTGGTGACAGCCTCACTGATCTGGTGTCTACAGCTACAGCGGGTAAGTCATCCTTTCTTCCTTATGTTCCTGCACAACAGAAAAAGACGCCGCATTATCAGATGCAGTCCTTTCGGCCTAATAAATACAAAAAAGGAAGAGGGTCGTCCTTTCTTGCCTCTAAAGGTAGAGGAAGAGGAAAAAGGTTGGCTGCTCTGCCAGGCTCCCAGGAGCAAAAGTCCTCCCCGGCTTCTGCCAAGTCCACCGCATAACGCTGGGGCTCCTCTATGGGAGTCCGTACCAGTGGGGGCGCGTCTCATCTCTTCAGTCAGGTTTGGTTTCACTCGGGCCTGGATCCTTGGGTGTTAGACATAGTGTCCCAAGGGTACAAGCTGGAGTTTCAAGACGTGCCCCCCCACCGATTTTTCAAGTCAGCCTTGCCAGTTTCTATCCCAGAAAGGGAAGTAGTGCGTGCTGCGATACAAAAGTTGTGTCCACAGCGTGTCATTGTTACGGTACCCCCGTCTCAACGGGGAGAAGGGTTTTATTCGAACCTATTTGTCGTACCAAAGCCGGATGGCTCGGTCAGACCGATCCTGAACCTAAAATCCCTCAATCTGTATTTGAAAACTTTCAAGTTCAAGATGGAATCTCTTCGAGTAGTGATCTCCAGTCTAAAAAGGGGGGGAATTTTATGGTGTCAGTCGACATAAAAGATGCCTACTTACATGTCCCAATATATCCTCCACATCAAGCTTTCCTGAGGTTTGCGGTTCAGGATTGTCATTACCAATTTCAGACGTTGCCGTTTGGTCTTTCCATGGCCATGAGGGTCTTCACCAAAGTAATGGCGGAAATTATGGTACTCCTACGCAAGCAGGGTGTCACAATTATCCCGTACTTGGACGATCTGCTGATAAAGGCGAGATCAGAGGAGCAGTTGCTAAGAAACGTGGCACTCTCCCTGACAGTTCTGCAACAACATGGTTGGATTCTAAATTTGCCAAAGTCACAGTTGATTCCGACAACTTGGCTGTCTTTCTTGGACATGATCCTGGACACGGAACTGCAGAGAGTGTTTCTTCCAGTGGGAAAAAGCTCTGGAAATCCAGACCATGGTCAAGGAGATTCTGAAACCGGCAAGAGTGTCGATCCATCAATGCACTTGGGTGCTGGGGAAGATGGTTGCAGCTTACGAAGCCATTCCGTTTGGCAGGTTTCATGCCCGGGTATTTCAGTGGGACCTGTTGGACAAGTGGTCCGGGTCTCACCTGCACATGAACCGGAAAATAAGTCTATCTTCCAGGAGCAGAATATTTCTCCTGTGGTGGCTTCAAAGTTCTCACCTCCTAGAGGGACGCAGGTTTGGGATCCAGGATTGGGTCCTGGTGACCACGGATGCAAGTCTCCGAGGCTGAGGAGCAGTCACACAGGGAAAAAATTTCCAGGGAAAATGGTCAAGCCAGGAAGTTCGTCTGCACATAAACGTTCTGGAATTAAGAGCCATCTACAACGGCCTTCTGCAAGCGGAACACTTTCTTCGAGGTCTACCTGTCCTGATTCAGTCGGACAACATAACAACGGTGGCGTACATAAACCGCCAGGGCAGAACAAAGAGCAGAGTGGCGATGGCGGAGGCCACAAAAGTTCTCCGCTGGGCGGAAAAACATGTAAGCGCTCTGTCAGCGGTCTTCCTTCCGGGCGTGGACAACTGGGAAGCAGATTTCCTCAGTAGACACGATCTCCATTCAGGAGAGGGGGGTCTTCATCAAGAGGTTTTTGCAGAAGTGACAAGTCGTTGGGGAATTCCTCAAATAGACATGATGGCGTCTCGCCTCAACAAGAAGCTTCAGAGATATTGTTCCAGGTCGAGAGACCCTCAAGCCAGTGCAGTGGATGCCCTGGTGACTCCGTGGGTGTTTCAGTCGGTATATGTGTTCCCTCCACTTCCACTCATTCCAAAAGTGATAAGGATCATAAGAAGGACAAGGGTTCAGGCGGTACTCATTGTTACAGATTGGCCACGGAGGGCCTGGTATCCGGATCTTCAGGAATTGCTCATAGAAGATCCCTGGCCTCTTCCTCTCAGAGATGATCTGTTACTGCAGGGGCCATGCGTCTTCCAGGACTTACCGCGGTTGCGTTTGACGGTGTGGAGGTTGAACGCCAAATCCTAGCTCGAAAGGGTATTCCCGGTGAAGTCATCCCCACTCTCCTTAAGGCTTGAAAGGAGGTCACGGCGAAGCATTATCACCGTATTTGGAGAAAGTATCTGTGTGGTGTGAAGCCAAGAAGGAAGAGTTTCAGCTGGGTCGTTTCCTCCATTTTTTGCAGGCAGGTGTGGATGCAGGCCTGAAATTAGGTTCCATTAAAGTGCAGATTTCGGCTTTATCTATTTTCTTTCAAAAAGAATTGGCCGCCCTTCCAGAGGTTCAAACTTTCGTGAAGGGAGTACTGCACATCCATCCTCTGTAATATACACATACATACATACATACATGTTGAATATCCCTTATCCAAAATAATTTTCCAGCAGGCCTGAAATTAGGTTCCATTAAAGTGCAGATTTCGGCTTTATCTATTTTCTTTCAAAAAGAATTGTCCGCCCTTCCAGAGGTTCAAACTTTCGTGAAGGGAGTACTGCACATCCATCCTCCGTAATATACACATACATACATACATACATACATACATACATACATACATACATGTTGAATATCCCTTATCCAAAATATTTTCCAGCAGGACTTGGCACCTGCCCACACTGCCAAAAGTAACAAAACCTAGTTCAATGGCCGTGGGATTACTGTGCTGGATTGGCCAGCAAACTCACCTGACCTGAACCCCATAGAGAATCGATGGGGCATTGCCAAGAGAAAGATGAGAGACATGAGACCGAACAATGCAGAAGACCTGAAGGCCACTATTGAAGCATCCTGGTCATCCATAATGCCTCAGCAAATCCATGCCACGCCGCATTGAGGCAGTAATTCATGCAAAAGGGGCCCAACCCAAGTACTGAGTACATATGCATGATTAAACTTTTCAGAGGGCCGACATTACTGTATTTAAAATCCTTTTTTTATTGATTTTATGTAACACACTACTTTTCTGAGATTTTGGATTTGGGTTTTCTTAAGTTGTAGGTAACAATCATCAAAAGTATAACAAATAACAGCTTGAAATATCTCACTTTGCATGTAATGAGTCTATATAATATATTAGTTTCACCTTTTAAGTTGAATTATTGAAAACTAAAACAGCCTCCAACGGTGAGTATCCGCCCCGGAATGCCTCTCCGCTGTCAATCTTCTTCCGTCCAGTGCTGCGTCTTTTTTTTTCGCTGGGCCCTCCATTGCCCGGTGACGTCCATCGCCAGGCAACGATGCACATGCGCAATGCGCACGCCGTGCATGCACAGTTCCAACCCGTTCGCACCGCAGTGAAGAACTGCTGCGTGCGAACGGGTCGGAATGACCCCCTATGTGCACTGCAGGTGTGGCAGATATAACATTTGCAGAGAGAGTTAGATTTGGGTGGGTTATATTGTTTCTGTGCAGGGTAAATACTGGCTGCTTTATTTTTACACTGCAATTTAGATTTCAGTTTGAACACACCACACCCAAATCTAACTCTCTCTGCACATGTTATATCTGTCCCCCATGCAGTGCACATGGTTTTGCCCAACTGCTAACAAATTTACTGCTGCGATCAACTCTTTGGGGATCATTCTGACCTGATCGCTCACTGAAGTTTATCGCAGCGCAGTGATGAGGTCAGAAGTGCGCATGGTTGATAGCCGACAGCTGTCATTGCCTAGCGATCGCCTCTGCCTGATTGCGAGGCAGAGGCTGCCGCTGGGCGGGAGGGGGCGGCACGGTGGTGTTTGGCCGCCGTTTTGCGGGCGTGGTCTGGGCAGCACAGTCCCCGGACCGCACCGCACAGTCTGAGTTACTCTTCACTTGTGCGGGGGGGGGGGAGGGGGGCACCCTGACATGCAGGGCGGACTAGCCCTGTGCTGGGCGTCGCCCTGCATGTCAGTGTAAGTGACCGCAGCTGTGCTAAATTTCGCACAGCTACAATCAGGTTGAAATGACCCCCTGAATTAGGCCCAATATTCTAATTTTATGAGTTTCACCTGTAAACTACCAGAAAAAAATGTTTGGAAAACCAAACTTTAGTAATAATCTACCCCTAAGAGAATGAACCTTTCAGATTGTCAAATACTCAGGTTCTGTTTATTTCAAATACTGACACGTATTTCATAACAGGATATTATGCTTTTACCTAAAATTATTTTGGAAAAATTCCAAACCATGTGAAAACTCAACAATGCTTGCTCAGAGAGAGGGGCTTGCTCAGGATTAACTCTATATTAGGAATTGTTGCTTTAGCAGAAAAGGAAAAATTACCAAAGTTTGAGAGAGCCAATTTCTACTCCCAGAACAGTAAAATGCAGAAGTCTAGTAAGCAGAGCATAATTTATAATAGAGTGTTTTATTGAACTGTTTCATTCTGATTGCATTGTGTATTTAATTTTAAATGCTAAATGTCAAAACTGTGCTGAACAAGCAACACAAAGTATTCCGCTATTAAGTGAGACGTTTTAATAACTTGGAGACTGGGGTAAAAAAAATTATCCAATAAATTTCATAGCTGTTCAGCTTATTTGTTTTGTATGCTAATAAAGGCATTTCTAAACAACAGGTTTTGACTTGCAAACTAAGGGAAGTTTGTAAAATGTCAAAATTCTCCATATTTATTTACTGTAACTTTCATATACAGCAGGTTGTTTCAGCATACAGATGGCTAGGAATAAATTAGTGATCTGTGATAAGTGGAATGCCACTGCAGGTAAAAATCTTATAAGCCCGATCGGGCAAACCTGTAACTTACAAAGTCTGACAAAACGTTGAAGGCTATATAGATGGCTTGCCAATGCATATGTACAGTAGCAATATGCACAGTAGGCCTGGACCTAAGAACCAGAGGCGGCTTTAGACCTCATGGGGCCCTAAGCAAGACACCGATTGAAGGCCCCCTTTCCTCAAACAATTAATAACACTATGGGCGATATTCAATTGATTATCGCGCCCGACCTCCCGTCTAAAGTGACGAGAGATCGTGGGGACTATATTCAATTATTTCTGTTTTTCGCGAAAAGCGGTGCTTGGGTGCCCAAATTGGTTACTTTTTTCGTGCATTTCAGCTCACCACTCCCTGTATGGAGCAATGATGATAATTTTTTGGAGAAGGCCAGCAGTACTGTGCCCCCCCCCCTCCCCCCCCACACACACGCCCCACGCCCTGATTGGAACAGACAGGCAGTCCTGTGGTGATTGCACAGGGAACAATAAAATTCATATATTTAAGTTCAAAAACATGTGCGCACTTAATGCGTGCATCAAAAATATAGGGCTTCATGTAGTGTCTGTTAGTCACATTACACCACACAGTAGCTTCCGTTAGTCATATTACACTGCACAGTAGCATCCGTTACTCAAAATACACCGCATAGCAGTATCCATTAGTCACATTGCACCGCACAGTAACGTCCGTTACTCAAAATACACCGCACAGTAGTGTCCATTAGTCACATTTCACAGCACAGTAGCTTCTGTTAATCACGTTACACCGCACAGTAGCATCCATTACTCACATTACACCAGGTACAGCACCATTATACACATTACACCAGGTATAGCCCATTATACACATTACAGCAAATAGAGCACCTTACACACATTATGCCAGGTATAGTCATTAAACATATTATGCCAGGTATAGCCATTATAAACATTACACCAGGTACAGCCCTTATACACATTACGCCAGGTAGAGCACCATATATACATTACGGCAAGTAGAGCACCTTACACACATTATGCCAGGTAGAGCACCTTATACACATTACACCAGGGACAGCCCATTATACACATTACAGCAAGGGTGGGGAACCTTTCTTCTACCAAGTACCATTTGGATATTTATAAAATCCTTCGGGGGCCTTACAAAAATTATCAACTTAAAAATGAGCCTAACCCCAGTAATTATGCCCCCAGTAGATATGCCCCCATCAGTTATGCCCCTAGTAGACATGCCCCAGTAGATATGCTCCAGTAGATATGCCCCCAGTAGATATGCCTCCAGCAGATATGCCTCCAGTAGTTATGCCTCCAGTAAATATGCCCCAGTAGTTATGTCCCAAGTAGATATGCCCCCAGTGCATATGCCCCTAGTCAGTTGTTATGCCCCAGTACATATGCCCCCAGTACATATGCCCCCAGTCAGTTGTTATGCCCCAGTAGATATACCCCTAGTCAGTTGTTATGTCCCATTAGATATGCCCCCAGTAACTTGTTATGCCCCATTAGATACTGTATGCCCCCAGTCACTTGGTATGCCCCATTAGATATGACCTCAGTCACTTGTTATGCCCCATTAAGTATGCCCCCAGTCACTTATTATGCCCCATTAGATATGCCCCCAGTCACTTGTTATGCCCCATTAGATATGCCCCCAGTCACTTGTTATGCCCCATTAGCTATGCCCCCAGTCACTTATTATGCCCCATTAGATATGACCCCAGTCACTCGTTATGCCCCATTAGATATGCCCCCTCTAGTAGAGCCGCTTACACACAAACATAAAAAACACCCACAGTACTCACCAGCCCCGCTCCTGCTTCTGGACTGCAGCATTCCGTCCAGCCGCCAGCTCCTCGAACTATGGGAGAGACATCATGACGTCTCTCCCATAGCACACAGCCGCACACTATCAGAGTCAGAAGCCGGAGCTCAGGCTTTCGATTGCCACTGAGGGGGAAGGAGCCGGCGCCCGCTGGTAACACAATCTCAGTGGGCGCCCAGCATCTCCCTCGGTTAGGTGAGCCTGGCCGATCCGCATCAAGTGGCTTTGCGGGCCTTATATGGCCCACGGGCCGGACGTTTCCCACCCCTGCATTACAAGATATAAGCCAGATCATCCCCCCGGGATGTAGTTAATATACCGACTGTCAGGATCTCAGCAGTTAGGATCCCGACGTCTAAATCCCGACAGCCGGTAAAATGCCGGCGGACAGAATACCGACTGTTCCCTGGTATTCCCACTTGGGTAGTGGGTCCACGCCACCACCCGAGGGAGGCCAGAAACGTGACGAGCGCAGCGAGCTGGCAAGGGGACTCGTTGTGCTTGCTGCTGGTATTATGGCTGGTAGGATGCCGCTGTCAGGATACTGACAGCCGGCATCCCGTCAGCCAGGATATCGTCCCCAACCCCTCCACTGCTGGATGTTAGTGTCTGAGCTCTATTTCTTCGAACATAAAGGCACTGCCGACACCCATGTGATGCAAGCTGTAAACTATAAAGGCACCTCTCATACCCCCATCCCCACCCACACACTGATTGTGGAGCTCTGTATCTCCAAACAGTAATGGCAGCAGCACTCTGACATGCTCCCCCCAGCCGCTGACACACATGGATTGTGGAGCGCTATTGCTCCACACAGACTAAAGGCAGCCAGCACTCTCTCTCTATGATGGTCTCTAAGACAGCGCGCACTTCAGTTTTCTCTATCCCATGGTCCGTGCTTGAAGTTGTCACGTGCACAACAGTGCAGGAGATGAGGAGGCACTACCTAAACTACCAGAGCAGACTGTGGGCATGCACTGGAGGCCGGCTCCCTGTAGCAGCTGTCCAATCAGTGTGCGTTGACAGCTGCTGGGGGCAGGCCGGCTTGAGCCTCGGATGTGTTTTGAAAAAGTGTTCTGCTGCTCTGCAACATCACCGTCGGGGACTTGGTGCCCGCGGCTGGCCCAGGCCCACAGGGACATGCCAGGCCCTAAACGCGTGCCTTGGCTAGCGGTAAAGCCGTCTCTGCTAAGAACAGCTTAGTATTAGTAGATTTTCTCCCCACACAGTACTGTACATACATCAAACCTTTATTTTATTCATTTTCAACTAAACATGAGTTACACTTTGCAGAGTGGTGGCATTCTTTTGCACTATGTAACACAAGTGGTTAAATGGCAGTAATGTGATACTGCTTAAAACAAACTGCTAATGTTAGGATAACCGGCCATGACCAGAATTAGAATTAAGGGCAGTCATGCATATGAAGAATTTATTATTAAGTGTTCAGTATTCCTTGCAGATTTGTGAAGAGTGGGCCTTATTCCGGTTTGTTAGCAACCCAAAACAGTACACTAATGGACAAAACCATGTTGCACTGCAAGTGGGGCAGATGTAACATGTGCAGAGAGCGTTAGATTTGGGTGGGGTCTGTTCAAACTGAAATCTAACTTACAGTCTAAGAATAAAGCAGCCAGCATTTACCATGCACAGAAACAATATAACCCACCCAAATCTAACTCTCTCTGCACATGTTACATTTGCCCCATCTGCAGTGCAACATAGTTTTGCTCATTAGTGTGGCTAGGCTGGTGCAATACAATTGCCAACCAAGTCAGAAATTTCTGACACTCCCAGATCTTCTGGGAAAGCTGGCATGTATGTCTATTGGTTTCCTGAAAGTGCAAAGTGAGATTTCCATCCACCAGCTTGTGTACGGTATTCGGTGTGTAGATCTACACTAAAAAGGTCTACAATTAATAGGTCTAACACTAATGATAAACATGCATTAGGTCGATAGGGTCAAAAGGTCAACATGACAATGGTCAACATAAGTTTTTTATTTTTTTAATACATTTTTTTTTTTCTTTTTTTTCATACTTTACCATCCACGTGGACTACGATTGGGAATAGTAACCTGTGTCGGTCACAGCGTGCCTCCTTGCCCAAAGCATGGCAAGCAAAGTGAGACATGCGAGGGGACGTGGTACACTAATGGGGCTTGTTTGTGGCAGAAAAGTGACAAAACACCCCACATAAAAAAATAAAAAATTGTGTCTATTTTTTTTGTCGACCATTTCCATGCCGACCTTTTGACCCTGTTGACCTTTTCTACTGTCTACCTAGTCCATTTTATGTTGACATTTTGACCCTGTTGAACTAATGCATGTCTGCCATTAGTGGTAGACCTATTGACTGTAGACCCTTTTATTGTAGATCTAATAATCCACACACCTTGTGTACTATGGTCCTGCTTCAGACTTGTATGATAACCCGATGGTGCTTCTAAGCCCCAGCCTGATTGACAGGCTGAGGGTATTTTGGGTGGGAAGGGGCAGTTCTAAAAAACATTTTGTCGGAGTGCTAAAGCCATTGTCTGTGTCTGGTGAAGCAAATTAACTAACCCCGGCTGCGGATCTGAGATAGCAATCTGGGTAACCTGATGGCTACTTAGACAATCAATGGTCACACAGCGTGATCTGATGGGGCATCTTCAGATGCAGCAGTGGATCACTGAAGCAGGCAGGAGGCATCTGTCAGATCTGTGGTTATGTCCGTCCCTGGAGGGGGCACTAGTGGGTCAGTGGTGGTGTGATGGAGAAACTGAGGAGGCTGAAAGATATTCCTGCGCATGTGTGCAATGATGTCTATTAAATGCTCACAAATATATACAGGAATTGAAGCAGATGATAACTTGAGATGGATGGTACAAGAAATGCTGATAACGATGAAATAAACAGTCACAGATATGTAGCTGGTCTGGAAACCAGTGCAATAATTAGGCAAAGAAATACAGGCAATGAACTAGTCTGGAAACTAGTATAGCAATCAGATGGTGATCACTCCCACAGTTGGTTTGGAAACCAACAACGATACTCCACACAGTCAGTTTGTAATGCAAAGTCCACAACCAAGCAAGGTTAAGCAGGAGACAACTTGAAACACATATGAAGTGGTTGTATTAAGTGCCAGATGCCGTAGCACAATGCTGAATGCAAGTTAACCATACACAGGTGAGGATAATGAATAGCACCTGAAGAAAGTCTCTTACTGCAAAAGGTGGAAGCTGACTGTAGCAGCAGTTGGTGCTGAAGTAAATGCTGGGACCTGTAGTTCCACAGGAATACTGGAACCGAGAGATCACTTGAAGATGCCAGAAATAGGAGATTGCTGGAAACAGGAGATTGAAGACTGGAGATTGGAAACTGGAAACTGGAGATTGGAGACTGGAAACTGGAGACTGGAACCAGGAGACGCTATGCAGCAATGCGACGCATTGTCCAAGGTGATGAGACTGAGCCGATGCTCTGGACTTATACCCCCTGGTCGGCAGTCATTGGATACTTGGATCATGTGAGAAATCACAGCGCAGGATTGGGTGCTCTCCAGTCAGCTGACCGCAAGTGTCATGGCAGCGCCCATGCTGTACAGATGGCCGGTACACAGGAGGGCACTCGCAGAATGGACTTCAGGGGTTCACCACAATAGTGGGTACTGCGCTCCGCAGACAGGATGCTCATACAGCCGCAGACTGGGGCTGTGACCTCCGTAGGCCTGCACACCTGGGGCCGTGACCTCCGTAGGCCTGCACACCAGCACGCCGGTAAGTGAAACATCACTGAATGCTGATTCCTGACAGTACCCCGCTTTTATGAGTGGGCACCGAACACCCACAAGGCTTGGAAGGAAACAGTCTATGGAAAGCTTGGTCTAACCGTGGAGCATGAACATCAGTGGCGTTAACCCAACTCCTCTCCTCAGGACCATACCCGGACCAGTCAATCAGGTACTGTAGACGACCATACCGACAACGTGAGTCCAGGATCTTCTCAACCTCATACTCAACACCCCGATGAGTTTGGATTCTTGGAGCTGCTGGAAGAGCTTTCTGAAAATGGTAAAGAATCAGGGGTCTAAGGAGAGAGATATGAAATGAGTTTGGGATTTTCAAATAAGGAGGCAATTTCAGTTTATATGCCTCTGTATTAGTCACTCGTTCAACTGGAAACGGACCAATAAACCACGGAGCAAACTTCATAGAGGGAACTCTAATGCGGAGATTATGAGTGGATAACCAGACTTTATCACCTGGCTTTAAACTGGGAACTGCTCGTCTTTTCCGGTCAGCAAAGATCTTGTATTTTCGAGATGCTTTCTTGAGAGAAAGATGAATCTTTGCCCAAACCTGTGAGAACTGCTGAAGAGCTGAAGTGGCTGCATGCACATCGACCACTTGAAGATCTTGGAAATCTGGAACTCTGGGATGTTGACCATAAACTGCAAAGAAAGGAGTAGTATTGGTGGCTGTATGGTAGCGGAAGTTATGAGCAAACTCTGCCCAATGCAATAAATCTACCCAGTCGTCCTGTGATGAGGAAATATAAAGTCTCAAAAAGGTTTCAAGCTCTTGGTTTACCCTTTCGGTCTGCCCATTCATTTCAGGGTGATATGCTGTAGAAAATTTGAGTTTAACTTGTAATGCAGAACTAAGACCTCCCAAAATCTTGCCACAAACTGCACACCACGGTCAGATATAATTTCCGTTGGGAGTCCATGTAACCTGAAGATTTCACATAGGAATATCTGTGCGAGCTTTGGAGCAGAAGGAAACCCCATGAGTGGAACAAAATAGGCCATCTTTGAGAACCTGTCAACCACTACCCAGATGGTATCATACCCTTTGGAGGGAGGTAAGTCTGAGATTAAATCCATTGACAGGTGAGACCAGGGATGACTTGGTATAGAGTTAGGTAACAGTTGACCAGCAGGAAACTGACAAGGAACTTTGTGCTGGGCACACTTGGGACATGAAGCCACGAAATCCTGAATATCAGCTTTCATATGAGGCCACCAATAGGACTGAGACACAAACTTATAAGTCTTTAGGACCCCAGGATGTCCAGTAAACTTAGAAATATGAGCCCACGACAGCACATTTGGGCGGAGCTCAGGAGAAACAAACATCTTGCCAGGAGGTGTAACAGGAGACACTTCTGTGGAAGCAAACACTACGGGTTCAAGAACTGGATAAGATTCTTGTTCAGAAGATTCCTCCATGGTACTAATGGAGCATGACAAGGCATCTGCCTTAACATTCTGAGAACCAGGGCGGAACTGTAACTTGAAATTAAAATGACTGACCACTGAGAAGGATTTGCGCCTTTCCGTGTGGGGCAAGTAATTAGGGCTATCAGGTTAGAGAATCCTCTAATGAATTTTCTATAATAATTGGCGAAGCCAATAAAACGTTGAACAGCCTTGAGCGATGTAGGAAGAGACCAATTCTCTAATGCTTCCAATTTAACAGGGTCCATTCAAAGAGCTGAACCAGAGATTATATACCTGTTAGGGTCTCCTGCTCTGTGCTGCCACGTCGTCATGGCAACCGGGAGACAAGTGCTAGCGGAGTAACCTGAGCGTAGCTGATACTCCGGTTCGGGTCTTTTGCTGTGCAGTGGTTACAGGCTCTGTGCACGGCAGGGGATCCGGTGCTGGTTTTTGTGCTCACAGTCTGTGAGGTCTGAGTGGGGCGTGGACAGCACCTGCTATATAAACCCTCTTCTCAGGTTAGTCAGATGCTGCTGAATCTTTGTCAGTTCCTGAAAGCTAGCTAGTACTGTGTAAACTTTGTATTTGTTTGTTGCTTACTGCAAATAGGCCTTGGGATTTGGTATTACACTCTGCCAATCCAGATCTAGCAGTAAGACTGGAGTCAGTCGTTTAACCTGCTGGGGTTCTTTTGCTACTCTGTGAACCTAGCAAGTTTGCGGCTGTATTCTCAGACTTGCCTGCCAAAATCCTTTCTCACTGTGCAAGGTGTTCAGGTGTCAGTTTAGTGGCAGTAAGCTGAACCAGTGCACTGCAAGTGAGGACTAGGATTGTGGAGACTCTCCTTGTGTCTATTATTCCATCTCTGACCAAGGAGTTTACTGCCACACCCGTTGGTAACCCTTTAGGGTTTTGTGTTGCCCTTAGCAACAGCATTTCGGGTTCTCTACGTATTAAATCACTACATCTCGCTTCTTTCCATCTGAGCATTCCTAAAACTAGGGAGACACCCAGTTTCTTAGCCTTTGGGCTTCTCTGTTCACTTTGTGTTTATTTTGTTACCCTATCACCTTCTGTGTATGTAATGTTATATTCCCCAGTCTGTCTGTGAGTTCATTTGTTTTGCATCCCTCACCGTTCAGACAACAGTACATTCCTGCTGGCACTGGTGTGCATAACAATACCCGAGGAAGGGCATTGAAGGAGCTTCAAAGGTACACTTAGACAATTTCCCATAAAGATGAAAAGATGATTCTGTCGTAGGCGTTGAAGACCTCTTTTACCTGTTGACGATGAGAGACTAAATCTTGAGAGAAAATAAGAATGTCGTCAAGGTAAACTACCACGTATTTATACAGAACATCTCAAAATATTTCATTGACAAAGTTCTGAAACACAGCTGGGGCATTACTTAATCCGAAGGGCATCACAAGATACTCATAGTGGCCTTCACGGGTGTTAAAAGCGGTCTTCCACTCATCGACACTCCGGATTCTAATGAGATTATATGGCCACGGAGATCTAATTTGGTAAAGATACAGGCTCCTTTAATTCTGTCAAACAGTTCCGTGATTAACGGTAAGGGGTAGCTGTTTTTGATGGTAATCTCTTTAAGGCTCTATAATCAATGCAGGGACATAGTCCTCCGTCTTTCTTTTTCACAAAGAAAAACCCTGTCCCTGCTGGAGATGAAGAAGGATGAATTAATCCTTTTTGTAGATTCTCTTTTATATATTCACTCATGGCTTGAGCTTCTGGAACGGAAAGAGGATATGTCCGTCCTCTAGTAGGCATTATCCCCAGTATCAGATCGATGGGACAATTCCATTTTCGATGGGGAGGCAGAACATCAGCGGCCTTTTCCTGAAGACGCCAATAAATTCTTTGTAGGCCTCAGGAACTTCACACTGGGGTTTCAACCCCGAAGATCTCACGGGACGAACTTGAGCTAAACAGGAATGGAAAGAGGAGGAACTCCATGCTGTGAGTTGTAGAGTAGACCAGTCGATTTGAGAGTTGTGAAGTTGAAGCCAAGGCATACCCAACACAATCTCATAGGTGGCTTTAGGAATGACCAAAAGTTCAATAAGCTCAGAATGAAGCAAGCCCACCCCTAGGACCACGGGTTTAGTTTGCTGTCTGATGGACCCCTCAGCAGTACGACTACCATCCACAGCAGTAAGATAGACTGGGCGAGACAAACTTGAGACAGGAAGACGGATCTTATCAACTGCAGCCTGTGTAATAAAGTTCCCAGCAGCACCACAGTCAATTAAAGCTGAGAAGGCATGTAATCCACGCTGTGTTTCCAAAGTTACCGATAGAATAAGTTCTCGAGAAGAAGGAGCTTTGGATAAGGTTCCTAACTTGACTCCTCCCTTGCAAGTTAGGACCTGGCATTTCCCGAACGCGACGGACAGGAACCAATCATTAGTCTTTCCAGTAATCTTCTTGACCGCTCCACAGGAGTTAAGCGGGACCTATTTACTTGCATAGGCTCATCTGAAGTGGAGGGAGAAGGTTGTACTTGAGGCATAACTCGGAGCTTGCAAGGATCACCATGAGAACGTTCTCTTGCTCTTTCGCGTAAACGCAAATCTAACTTTACACACAAGGAAATTACTGATTCTAATTGCTGTGGGAGATCTCGGGTAGCCAGTTCATCTTTTATATGATCAGAGAGACCATGCCAGAATGCCGCAACCAGCGCTTGATTGTTCCACTCAACCTCTGATGCCAGTGTTGGGAACTGGATGACATACTGTCCCACGGTGCGTGTTGCCTGGCAAATCTGGAGGATATCAGAGGAAGCTGATGCTGTACGCCCAGGCTCATCAAAGATACGTTTAAATGCAGCTACAAAGTCTGTGTAGTTGTTTAGCAGTGAATCTGCTCGCTTCCATAACTTGGAAACCCAATTCAAGGCAGGGCCAGTCAGGAGAGACACAATGTATGCTACTTTGGTTCTGGGCATCGGGAAATTGTGCGGCAGCAATTCAAAGTGAACTTCACATTGGTTCAGGAATCCACAACAGGTTTTAGGATTGCCATCAAATTTACTTGGTGTAGGAAAATGGAGATGAAATCCTAAACCAGGAGCAGCAGGAGAACCTGATGCTGTGGCACTGGAAACTGGAGCTGGAGTCACTGGTGCAGCTGGAACAATAGAACTTGGCAGAAATTGTTGTAAGGTATCCAACCGAGAAGACATCTCTTGTAAAAACTGTATGATCTGCTGTTGTGCAGCCTCTGTACCATCGAGTCATGAGATTAAGTTCTGAAGAGCCCCTGCTCCCACACTCTGACCACCATCCAGGGCCATGGACCTTGGACAAACTGTCAGATCTGTGGTTATGTCTGTCCCCTGAGGGGGCACTAGTGGGTCAGTGGTGGTGTGATGGAAAAACCGAGGAGGCTGAAAGATATTCCTGCGCATGTGCGCAATGATGTTTATCAAATGCTCACGAAAATATACAGGAATTGAAGCAGATGATAACTTGAGATGGATGGTACAAGAAATGCTGACAACGATGAAATAAACAGTCACAGATATGTAGCTGGTCTGGAAACCAGTGCAATAATTAGGCAATGAAATACAGGCAATGAATTAGTCTGGAAACTAGTATAGCAATCAGATGATGATCACTCCCACAGTTGGTTTGGAAACCAGCAACGACACTCCACACAGTCAGTTTGTAATGCAAAGTCCACAACCAAGCAAGGTTAAGCAGAAGACAACTTGAAACACATATGAAGTGGTTATATTAAGTGCCAGATGCCGTAGCACAATGTTGAATGCAAGTTAACCATACACAGGTGAGGATAATGAATAGCACCTGAAGAAAGTCTCTTACTGCAAGAGGCTGACTGTAGCAGCAGTTGGAGCTGAAGTAAATGCTGGGACCTGTAGTTCCATAGGAATACTGGAACCGAGAGATCACTTGAAGATGCCAGAAATAGGAGATTGCTGGAAACAGGAGATTGAAGACTGGAGAGTGGAAACTGGAAACTGGAGATTGAAAACTGGAAACTGGAGATTGGAAACTGGAAACTGGAACCGGGAGACGCTATGCAGCAATGCGACATGTGTCCAGGGTGATGAGACTGAGCCTGGTCTGCAGTCATTGGATACTTGGATCATGTGCGCAATCACAGCGCAGGATTGGGTGCTCTCCGGTCAGCTGACCGCAAGTGTCATGGCGGCGCCCATGCTGTACAGATGGCCGGTACACAGGAGGGCACCTGCAGAATGGACTTCAGGGGTTCACCACAATAGTGGGTACTGTGATCCGCAGACAGGATGCTCGTACAGCCGCAGACTGGGGCCGTGACCTCCGGAGGCCTGCACACCAGCGCACCGGTAAGTGAGACATCACTGAATGCTGATTCCTGAGAGCATCTATTTTCACCAGAATCCTCTTGCTTCCCTACAGCTGTCAATTCCATTCAACTCTAAATCAGGCCCTATGTGTCTTTGCCATTGCTCCATTTCAATGTTTTCAGCTACCTGCTACACACACACAGCACCAACATCCAGGTTGGGCAGAGAGGAAGAACTTGGATCTCTTTTGACTTTTTTGTGCTGTATCCAGCCAGCCTTCCAGACAGAAAAGCTAGTTTGTATAGATTCGTCCTTATACAGTGTGCATCACAGCACACTGTTCATAGCATAGCAGACAGTACGCTATGCACACACTTCACATTGCCATTCACTTCAATGGGAGCCACTTGCATCAGCCTCCAATTGATTGTAATGGGAGTTGGCAGCGATACGATTACGAATGGATGTGGCTGCATTCGCATCTCGGCCCCACTACAGCAAACTCCTATATGCAGTCTAATGCAGAAAGACTGTAGCAGGACACATCCATATGTGGCCCATATATGATACCCCTAGTTCTAATAAGAGCCAATGGACACTGTAATGTCGGAGGCTGCTTATTGTCTATTTACTACTGTATTGCTAGCTAGCTGTATTGCTAGCTGTATTGCTACTGTATTCTAGCTACTGTCTTATATTTATCATATTTCCGAGAGATATGCACATGCACACTACACTCTTTCTACACGGAGCAGGGATAGACGGTATCCGTTCACATGGTCGACCATGTTATGGTCGAAAGTCATTAGGTCGACCACTATTGGTCGACATTGACATGGTCGACATGGACACATGGTCGACGCATGAAAATGGTCGACACATGAAAAGGTCGACATGAGTTTTTTAACTTTTTTTCTTTTGGGGAACTTTTCCATACTTTACGATCCACGTGGACTACGATTGGAACGGTAAACTGTGCCGAGCGAAGCGGTAGCGGAGCGAAGGCACCATGCCCGAAGCATGGCGAGCGAAGCGAGCCATGCGAGGGGACGCGGTGCACTAATTGGGGTTCCCAGTCACTTTACGCAAAAAACGACACAAAAAAAAGTAAAAAAAACATTTTCATGTGTCGACCTTTCATGTGTCGACCATTTTCATGTGTCGACCATGTGTCCATGTCGACCATGTCAATGTCGACCAATAACATGGTCGACCATTCATACCGGAACCGGGATAGACTGGGGCTATGAAAATCAGCCCTGACATTTTTTCTGTGCATGCCCTGTAGACCACAACAGGAAAATAATATTAAAGGATAAAACAATTATCAGAGAGCACATAAACAATTTATTATCAATCAATTTATACTAACACATAAAATAAACACATACACATTTGTTTAAGAAAGAATTGATAATGTATATACACTGCTCAAAAAAATAAAGGGAACACTAAAATAGCACACCCTAGATCTGAATGAATGAAATATTCTTATTAAATACTTTGTTCTTTACATAGTTGAATATGCTGACAACAAAATCACACAAACATTATCAATGGAAATCAAATTTATTAACCCATGGCGGTCTGGATTTGGAGTCACACTCAAAATTAAAGTGGAAAAACACACTACAATCTTATCCAACTTTGATGTAATGTCCTTAAAACAAGTCAAAATGAGGCTCAGTAGTGTGTATGGCCTCCATGTGCCTGTATGACCTCCCTACAACGCCTGGGCATGCTCCTGATGAGGTGGCGGATGGTCTCCTGAGGGATCTCCTCCCAGACCTGGACTAAAGCATCCGCCAACTCCTGGACAGTCTGTGATGCAACGTGGCGTTGGTGGATGGAGCGAGACATGATGTCCCAGATGTGCTCAATTGGATTCAGGTCTGGGGAACGGGCGGGCTAGTCCATAGCATCAATGCCTTCATCTTGCAGGAACTGCTGACACACTCCAGCCACATGAGGTCTAGCATTGTCTTGCATTAGGAGGAACCCAGGGCCAACCGCACCAGCATATGGTCTCACAAGGGGTCTGAGGATCTCATCTCGGTACCTAATGGCAGTCAGGCTACCTCTGGCGGGCACATGGAGGGCTGTGCGGCCCCCCAAAGAAATGCCACCCCACACCATTTCTGACCCACTCCCAAACCGGTCATGCTGGAGGATGTTGCAGGCAGCAGAACGTTCTCCTTGGCGTCTCCAGACTCTGTCACGTCTGTCACATGTGCTCAGTGAGAACATGCTATGATCTGTGAAGGGCACAGGGCACCAGTGGCGAATTTGCAAATCTTGGTGTTCTCTGGCAAATGCCAAACGTCCTGCACGTTGTTGGGCTGTAAGCACAACCCCCACCTGTGGACGTCGGGCCCTCATACCACCCTCATGGAGTCTGTTTCTGATCGTTTGAGTAGACACATGCACATTTGTGGCTTGCTGGAGGTCATTTTGCAGGGCTCTGGCAGTGCTCCTCTTGTTCCTCCTTGCACAAAGGCGGGGGTAGCGGTCCTGCTGCTGGGTTGTTGGCCTCCTCCACGTCCCCTGATGTACTGGCCTGTCTCCTGGTAGCACCTCCATGCTCTGGACACTACGCTGACAGACACAGCAAACCTTCTTGCCACAGCTCGCATTGATGTGCCATCCTGGATGAGCTGCACTACCTGAGCCACTTCTGTGAGTTGTAGACTCCGTCTCATGCTACCACTAGAGTGAAAGCACTGCCAGCTTTCAAAAGTGACCAAAACATCAGCCAGAAAGCATAGGAGCTGAGAAGTGATCTGTAATCACCACCTGCAGAACAACTCCTTTATTGGGGATGTCTTGCTAATTGCCTAAAAATTCCACCTGTTGTCTATTCCATTTGCACAACAGCATGTGAAATTGATTGTCAATCAGTGTTGCTTCCTAAGTGGACAGTTTGATTTCACAGAAGTGTGATTGACTTGGAGTTACATTGTGTTGTTTTAGTGTTCCCTTTATTGTTTTTTAGCAGTGTATATTGTAATATTGAATAAAAAACCCTGATTAAAAAAGTTCTCCTGCTCCAGCGGTAAAAAAGACTGTTTCTCATACGTCCTAGAGGATGCTGGGGATGACATCAAGACCATGGGGTATAGACGGGATCCGCAGGAGACATGGGCACTCTAAAGACTTTTCATTGGGTGTGAACTGGCTCCTCCCTCTATGCCCCTCCTCCAGACCTCAGTTTTAGAAATGTGCCCAGGTCGACTGGATGCACTCTGAGGAGCTCTACTGAGTTTCTCTGAAAAGACTTATTTTAGGTTTTTTATTTTCAGGGAGATCTGCTGGCATCAGACTCCCTGCTTCGTGGGACTGAGGGGGCAGAAGCAGAACCAACTTCCTCAGAGTTTCACGGCTCTGCTTCTGGCTGACAGGACACCATTAGCTCCTGAAGGGAACTGAACGCTAGCCGTGTCTAGATGCTCACTCCCACAGCACGCCATCACCCTCTCGCAGAGGCAGAAGTCAGAAGACAGGTGAGTATAAGAAGAATGATCTTCAATCAAATAAGTGACGGCTGAGGTGCGGCGCGGCTGGTGGGAGTGCAGCGCGCCATTGCTGCCCACACACACAGGCACTGCAGGGTGCAGGGCGCGCGGGGGGGGGGGCACCCTGGGCAGCAAGAAAAATACCTCAAACAGGCTAAAAGGGGGCATAAGATGCCGCTGGCACAGCCCTACCCCCGCCAGTATAAATAATATGCCATATACTGAGTGTAAGGTGGGGGCGGAGCTTCTTCCTCACGCAGCCAGCACACTACTCAGCACCATTTTCTCTCTCTCCTCAGGCTGCAGAGAAGACACTGGTCCTCTCCTCCACTTCTGACAAGTACAGGGTGCTATAAAGGGGGGGCACAAAGCGATTGTGGTGCATTTGATAGTGTATATTACTATTTAAAAGCGCTTTTGGGCTGTGGACATACTGTGTTCACAGGCAATGCTGGTACTGGGTTTGTGAACTGGCTGCTCCTATCCTGTGTCCCTCTGACAGATTTTACTGTGGGTCTGTCCCCAAAATAAGTCCCAGTGTTTCTGTGAGTGTAAAGGAGAAAGAAATGCTCTGCGCACCAAAAATCACTTTGAATTGATTGATTGATTAATTAAGTGCAGTCTAGCAAGGAGAATGATTGACTCAATGAAACTTGACCTTTTTTATAGTGAAAAATATTTTATAAAACAGTTAATGACACAAAACAAAGTAAATAAGACAATAAAACTCTTCAGGATTTCAAAACCCTATGTCAAAAGACAGAGAGGAATAAAAGAAAGTCCACTGTATATCATACACAGAATCTTACTAAAGCAGAAAGGAATGCAATAAAAATCTTCCAGAAAGATCCTTCTCTGGTTATAAAACAGGCGGATAAAGGGGGGGCGATAGTTCTGCAGAACCGGACTGACTATGTAGAAGAAGCACATAGACAGTTGAAGGATACGAACTACTACCAGGTCTTGCAGTCCAACCCCACTACCCCCTTTACATTAGCATTTAAAGACATCCTATTAGAGGCCAAAACTGAAAACGTGATATCAGAGGACGAATATTATTTTTTGTTACCCTCACACCCTGTCACTCCAATCTTTTATCACTTACCAAAAATACATAAAGATTTATCACATCCACCTGGGAGACCTATTATTTCGGGAGTAGAATCACTCACTTCTAATTTATCACATTTTGTTGATTATCATTTACAGAGTCACGTCGTTTCCCTGAAATCTTATGTTAAAGATACCCAATGTATTTTACAACAAACTGTGGGTAGGGATTGGACTAAGGGGTGGGGTTTCCTTACCCTGGATGTCCAATCCCTCTACACCAATATTCCTCATGATAGGGGAATCGATTCAGTTAAACATTATTTGGATAGAGATCCCAACATCACTCAAGGACGACGTGACTTTGTTTTACAAGCCATATTGTTTATCCTTACACACAATTATTTTTTATTTGAAGATCACTACTATTTACAGCGTCTTGGAACGGCCATGGGGACCAGGTTTGCACCAAGTTTTGCCAACCTCTATATGGGCCGCTTCGAGGAAGAATACATCTGGAGCGGCCCGTATAGAGAGAACCTGGTCCTCTATGGCCGTTACATTGACGATTTATTTATTATTTGGAATGGGGGTTTTCAAAAAGCACTTGATTTTGTTAATTTTTTGAATAATAATTCCTTTAATCTTAAATTCACTCACAATTTTGATTTAACATCAATAAACTTCCTTGATGTCACCTTTTCTATAGCCAACAATATGATCATTTCAACCAACTACAGTAAACCAGTAGGATCGGGTAATTTTTTACATTTTACGAGTGGTCATTATAGACCATGGGTCAAAAACATCCCAAAGAATCAAATCATTAGAGTAAGACGTAATTGCTCATTGGATTCAGCTTTCCTCTTACAAGTTGAAACTCTATTAAAACAGTTTCAGGAAAGAGGATACCCACTGTATATGATAGAAGAATCTAGAATTTATGCAAATTCCCTTCTAGGGAATGAGAATTCACTATCAGTAATAGATAAGTCAAAGAAAAAGCAGGTTAATCATATGGAAGATGAGGTCCCCATGAGGGAATCAATTAAATTCATTTCTAAGTTTAACAAACAATCTAATGCCATCAAAAAAATAGTTCAAACAAATTATCAATTAATTAAACAAGATCCAGTTTTAAACAAATGTTTAGCTGAGAAGCCTTTAGTTATATTTAGGAGGAATACCAACCTGAAAGAATTGCTAGCACCCAGCTTCCTTAAACCAGTTATTCCAGTAAAAAATCCTTCCTGGTTACCAACTAAACCTTCGGGCAATTATCGTTGTAACAAACAAATCTGTCTCACTTGCAAACATATGAGAAATAAAATGTCATTTATTGTATCTACTGCTAATGGGAACTCTTTTCAAATCAAACAGTTCATTAATTGCGATTCTGAATACTGTGTATATGCATTGCAGTGTCCATGTTCTCTTCAATATATAGGAAGAACTACCCGATCCCTTAAATCAAGGTTTAGAGAACATAGATTAAATATTATTAAAAAATTACAAACCCATAGTGTATCACGCCATTATTCGAGAGTACATAATGGCGATCCATCTTCTTTGACAGTAATAGGTTTGGAACAATTTTCTAGTACCAAAAGAGGGGGGGACAGATTCCGTAAACTTTGTTTAGGAGAATCATCATGGATCTTTAGGTTAGATACGTTGCATCCTAAAGGTCTAAATGAAGCCCTAGATTACACCTGTCTGGATTAATTTAGGATGTCCAAATCTACAGATATTTACACTTATATAAACTATAGAATTTTGTGTGTGTGTCCTGTTCTGTACTAATGACTTTCCATGTTATCCCCCAAAAAAAAAAAAATCCAATTTTCATTAGTTCCCTTCCCTTTTGGGGTATCTATAGCCTTATGGGTTGATTTAGGTTCCTTTTGGGGTCTTATACATCTATATCTTATGAGGACATATGTCAGCCCTCAATTTGACCTGTCTGCTTCTTATCAGTTTTTATGTTTGATTTTTTATGTTGTATTCAAAGATCCTTCCTATCGGTATGGTTACTAATATTAAGTTATACTGATAGGGTTTTGAATAGATATTTTTCAGTTTATTTTATTTATAATTCATGCTTATATTAGAGTGACCAAACGAATTCAATCATGATCATATGGATTTATTGTCATTGCTTCATTTCAAATTTAAATTAATATTGAACACATTTTTGTACCTATATGCATGTAATTTCTATATATGCGTATATGTATAATTGTTAGAAATATATATATGGTTGAATACACACTTATAAATTAATCCAGAGGAATCATATAATTTTACACCAATAACTTGTGTTGTTGACACCACCATAAATTCTTTGTAATGTTTGCCTAGGTAAGGCTGCAATATAGTATAATTGAGACCTTATCTATTAAATTAATCAGCAAATAAATAGACAGTTTTTATTTGGATAATAGCTGTTAGAAATTGTACCATCATTCATATTAGTCGTTAGAGAAACTGGAGATTGTGTGTAACTCAACAGATTCATATCAATTCTTAATCGTCTGTTTCAGTACAGAGAGGGTTAAAGCATGACTATCTTTCCCTCTCTGGTTTGAGATAGGTTGCGTTAATTTGGATTTGATTAAGTTTAAAATACATAAAGATAGATCTTTTATGATTCTCTATTGTCTTATTTTTACCCAAATGAAGATATATTACTATTGACTCAATGCTCCGCTGACCTTTTATGTTTATTTTATTTTTATTGTAAGGTATTTCTGCTTTTTATTCTGTTTTAGATATGTATGTAATCAGGATTCTGCCTACTGTGTGTTTGATTACTAATTGACACACCAGATTCAATTCACACAATTAGCTAGGTATAAATGCTGTATATCCCAGTAGCAAGGTATTCGTCTTGAGGAAGTCTCCGTTGCTAGGAGACGAAACGCGTTGACGCCCCTTTCTACGAGTGCAGTGCAGTGGATATCAGTTACTCCACAGACGGGCTCCTACCATCTCGGTCCTGCTATTCCGGTTCCGTCCACATCTAAGCCAAGTGACCTACAGTAATTATACCTCCGCAGTGAGGTTAAAGGGAGTCCAGCTGCTAACGGCACTTCTACATCAGAATCCCGCTGCGACAAGCTGGATATAGACGGATCTCCGCTGTGAGACCAGTGCGGCGCCAGCCATCAGCGGTTTTGCCGTTCCATGCTGTTACCGATAGCCATACGGATCAGGTCCCTTGCTGGGAAACTCCCTACATGTCATCATCTGACGGTCAACTGACGGCTATTATTACGGAGAATAAATATTCCAACAAGTCTGTCTTTTAATTACCATTGTGGCAGCAACTACCAATCTTTACATTCTCCCCGTGCAAATGCATACAGGACTCTGCATTACATCTCAGGAATCAGCACGAGGGTAACTATTATTACTTGCTTTGCTTCTAATAATTTTATTGTGGAGCCATCTGTGGACATTTTATTTGATTCCACACTGGGACACCAGTGTTAGAATCGATTGTTGCTCTTTGTATAGAGCCTCTTTCACTTAAGATATCCGACCTGCATTTTAGATACAGTGTATGCTGTTTAAACAGCACGTTTATAAAAGTTAGATACAGTGTTTCTATTTACACTTGCAAGAGGTGAAATACCTCCGGTTTTTATACTGCTATATATATATATATATGTATTGTTTGTCTTATTTACTTTGTTTTGTGTCATTAACTGTTTTATAAAATATTTTTCACTATAAAAAAGGTCAAGTTTCATTGAGTCAATCATTCTCCTTGCTAGACTGCACTTAATTAATCAATCAATCAATTCAAAGTGATTTTTGGTGCGCAGAGCATTTCTTTCTCCTTTGTATTTCAATTAGTTGTTCAGCCTAACCAGCTGTTTTTGCTCAGCAGCCCTAGAGATCACAATTTTCACTGATTACCATCTGGTAAATTACTACCATACATTATTTTAGCGCCAGATATATATACAGTTTGAGATTTATCTCTAGCTGTAGGTATATATAAGTTTTCACGCTAAGGTTTCTGTGAGTGTGGTGTACACGTGTGAGGCATGTCTGCGGCAGGGAGTTCCTCCCCGGAGGAAGCCATTTTAGAAACACAGAGTTGTAATGTGGTGGCGCTACCGACACACCAAGAGCCTGAATGGGTGAAAGAGTTACGTGACAGTATGCATCTGATTAACCGTAGATTGGATAAGTCTGAATCTAAGGCTGCATGCTGGAGAAAATCTGTGGATGATGTGAATTTTCAGGATGCTGTTATTCCTTATGTGGGCGGCCCCTCTGGGTCACATAAGAGACCATTTGCAAATGTTGTAAACACTGATACCGACACGGATTCTGATTCTTGTGTCGATGATAGTGAATCCAGAGAGATAGATCATAAATTGGCAAAAAGTATACAATATATGATTGTGGCCATAAGGGACGTGTTGAAGGTTACAGAAAGCACTCCTGTACCTCAGGAGAAAGCTTATTTATGTAAGGTAAAGAAATCCAAAGTCACGTTCCCTCCTTCACATGAACTAAATGCTCTGTTTGAAGGGATGTGGGTGAATCCTGATAAAAAAAAATTGTATTCCCAAAAGGATTCACATAGCTTATCCTTTCCCAGTTGAAGACAGGAAAAAATGGGAGTCACCCCCTGTGTTAGACAGTGCACTTTCCAGGTTGACAAAGAAGGTAATTCTCCCTGCTCCTGGCACGGCTTCTCTTAAAGAGCCAGCAGACCGCAAAATGGAAACGACATTGAAATCCATTTATGCTACCAATGGTACACTGCTCAGGCCCACTATTGCCTGCACATGGGTGAGTCGCGCTATTGAAAAATTGTCAGAAAGCGTGTCATCAGAAATTGACACGATTGATAAAGATGAGATACTCCTTAAGTTAGGGAATATCAAGGACGCTGCCGCCTACATGCTGGAAGCAATGAAGGATATTGGACTCTTGAGTTCACAAGCCGCTACCATGGCAGTATCGGCTAGGCGGGCGTTGTGGATTCGCCAGTGGAACGCGGATGCAGATTCCAAAAGAAACATGGAGGCGCTCCCATATAAAGGTGAGGCCTTATTTGGCGATGGCCTGGATGCGTTAGTCTCGGCGGCTACCGTAGGTAAGTCAACATTTTTGCCCTCTGCGCCTGCACCGGCAAAAAAGACCTATCACCCGCAAATGCAGTCCTTTCGGCCCAATAAATACAAAAAGACAAGAGGTTCCCCCTTCTTTGCAGGTAGGGGAAGGAGAAGGGGAAAGAAGCCCACACCGGCTCCAGGTTCCCAAGAGCAGAAGTCTACCCCTAATTCTGCCAAATCCCAAGCATGACGCTGGAACTCCCTTGCGGGAGGCCGCTCGGGTGGGGACACATCTCAAACTCTTCAGCCAGGATTGGATTCTGTCTGGCCTGGACCCCTGGGTGTTGCAAATAGTATCCCAGGGTTACAAAATAGAGTTTCAAGACGTTCCCCCATGCCGATTTTTCAAATCGACCTTGCCAGCTTCTCCGCCAGAGAGAGAAGAGTAACAGCGGCAATCCAAAAATTATGTCAAGACCAGGTCATAGTCCTGGTACCGTTGTCACAACAAGGGCATGGTTTTTATTCAAGCCTCTTTGTTGTTTCGAAGCCGGATGTCTCGGTCAGACCGATCCTAAATCTAAAAGATCTGAATTTCTTCCTGAAAAGGTTCAAGTTCAAGATGGAATCACTTAGGGCGGTGATTGCCAGTCTGGAGGAGGGGGACTTCTTGGTGTCGG
Source organism: Pseudophryne corroboree (assembly GCF_028390025.1). Taxonomy (NCBI): domain Eukaryota; kingdom Metazoa; phylum Chordata; class Amphibia; order Anura; family Myobatrachidae; genus Pseudophryne; species Pseudophryne corroboree. The sequence continues at coordinate 196,028,787 of NC_086453.1, read as the reverse complement.
TGGACATAAAGGATGCTTACCTGCATGTTCCCATTTATCCTCCTCACCATGCTTATCTGAGATTTGCGGTTCAGGATTGCCATTACCAATTCCAGGCGTTACCGTTCGGTCTCTCCACGGCGCCGAGGGTATTCACCAAGGTGATGGTGGAGATGATGGTTCTCCTTCGTCAGAAAGGAGTCAATATAATTCCTTATCTGGACGACCTCCTGATAAAGGCGAGATCCAGGGAGCAGTTGTTTAAAAACATATCACTCTCTCTGTCAATACTCCAACAACACGGGTGGATCATAAATGACCCAAAGTCACAGTTGTAACTGGTGACAAGGGGCAATATTTACTAATATTCGTGTTTGATTCGGTTTGTGTAGTGTTTAAACTCGTTTTGTATCGGGTGCATTTTCATGCAACTTTTTGAATCCATACACGCAAAGTTACGAAGCAGTCGACTTTATGGTTTTCGTGTTTTCCGATGTCGATGCCAGTCGTTTTTTTTTTGGCACATTTACGGCCATCATTGTCGTTTGCGTACATGTTTTTGTTGTATTTGCTGTTTTTTTTCCTAAGTTAAACGCGGCAGGGTTTTTTTTTCCCGCGGCCGCATTTTCACTTTCAGTTTCGTTTTTCATCCCCGTTCGTGATTGGTTGTGTTTCAGATGGTAGGAGTGTCTGTGCGCAACCATATAAATACGCCCCAAACCGTCCGCACCTCGTGGGTTTAGTTAGTGGTGAGGAGGAGGGAGGTTGTGCTGTGGATATAGGTGAATTTGTGGTTTGGTGAGGAGTGTTGGTAGCGATGTCTGAGTGTGGTATTGTGTTTGAAAGTCGTCTTGTCATTCTTGTAGTCTTGTATTTTGTGTTTTTGTTTCAATTTTAGTCCAAGCTATTTTTCTTTATAGTCCCTTGTCAGTGTGTGTGTGTGTGTGTGTGTGTGTGTGTGTGTGTGTGTGTGTGTGTTGTGTAGTGGTAGTGGAGGAGTGTGTTGTTTGTCTTTATTTTTCTGTGTTAACTGTTTAGACACACAATTATGTGTGACTCAGAGGTGGGTGAGGTGGAGGGTGTGAGTGAGGGGGAGGAGGTTGGTCAGGTGGAGGTGGTGAGTGTTAGTGAGGTTAGTGAGGTGGAGGAGGTGGGTGAGGTTGCTGCAGCAGCCCCAAGTGATAGTGACAGTCAGAGTGCTCCGCAGCCACGCACCACTACTAAGATCGGGCGGAATGTAAAGTTTAGTTTTGCAGAAAATGTGGCATTGGTGCGTGAGCTGATGAAGTATCAGAGGCAGCTATTTGGCCCTGAGTCCGCCAAGGTGCCAACACGGAGGAAGACGGTGTTGTGGGCGAAAGTTGTTGCTGCTGTCAATAGTGAGGGGGTGGTCAAGCGGACGGAGGACACGTGCCGCAATCGGTACTATGACATAAAGCGACGTGTCAAGTCCAAAATGGCCAAGGAGGCGAAGTCGGCTCGAAAAACCGGTGGTGGGCAGCCCTATATTGCAAGATATCTGGAGTATGAGGACCCCATGTGGAGTGTAATACCTCCTGAAGTAGTCTCTGCAACCCATGTCCGGGATTCAGATAGACCCAGGAAGAATGGTGAGCATGTGTATTTGCATTTACATTCTATGACCTTATTTATTTATTTATTTATTTATTTTAATGTGTGTCATGTGACGTTGCATATTACTCCCATCTTCAAGTGTGTGTCAGCAAATACATTGTTTTGGTTAATGTTTTATACAAAAGCCAATGTAACATCTTACTTTATTGTATGTCATGTGTTTTTATGAAAGATATTTTGCATGTGTAGTTTGGACTTGGTGTGTCTCTGAATTGTCCTGCAATAATGTTTTCCTTTTGGGCCTTTTTTTTTTTTTTTTATAATTGTGACTATGTTTTATATTTATGTGATCCATGTGCAATGTTTAAAAAACAGTGGTTGTCATGTTAGAGGCTGGAGTAGTGGAAAGTGGTTTGGAAACCACTTACATGTGTAATGTCATTATTAGATAATGTAATATTTTTTAACAAAATACCACTATTTCTTTGATAATTTTTAGTTTGTATTTGTACCGTGACACTACACTGCAGTGTAATTTTTAAAATATTTATACATTTTGGTTTGGCTCATATAGTGGTAATGTGTGTTTGGAGTGCCACATCACTGAGCAATTTATATATTGCATCTGTAATATTTTTCCTTTCAATACAAAATGAAGATGTGTGTGTTTTTGGTTGGTAATGTTTTTTTTTTTACTTGTGGCCTATGTCAGTGTCCTGTACATGTTTTCCTGTGTTGATTTTTCCATAGTGCATATGTCTATTAGACAATGTTTATTGTTTTATGTATTGTATTTTTTGTTTCCGATCCTTATGTTTTTTTTTTTAAATAAAGCAAGCATTTCTTAAAGAATAAATGTTTATAAGCATAATGGGTGGATGTATCAACAATAGCATGAATATATATATATTTTTTTTATGCAGTGTTTGAAAAAAGCAGTACTACTCGTCGGCCAGTAACTCCTATCACATCTGATGATGATGATGCTGCGGAAGCAGGTAAAGTGTCCATTGTAGTATAGGGTATGTTTGTAAAGGAATGGCCATAACAAAATTGCACTTTCATTAAAAGGTCCATCTAAAGAAGTATGGAGCAGCAGAAGTGGGACTTCTGTAAGACATCACCACAAAAAACCTGTGGCCGAAAAGAAAGCAAGGTCGTATGTCCCGGGCCAACCACAGCAGGCTACCCCGCCACGAAGATTATCGTCCGTATGTTCTGTCCCCCCACTCCAAATTTTGGACACACCTCCAAGACGTCATCCACACTCCCCTCATCTTGATTGTGAGTATCAAACTGAAATAAATGTAAAAAATTTCTGAACGTAATCCAAATTTTTCTTAACCGCATTAAGTCAAAACACATCAAAAACTTAGATACTTACCGCAGTAAGTAAAACCTGAAATTGAATCCAAGCTAAATGGCCTCGTCCACATCCAGTAAAGATATGTATGTCCACTTGAGCCATACAGTATGACATTGTGTGTAAGATGCTGCAACAAAAAAGCATGTTTTTTTTAATAGAAAAAAGTAAGGTTGTTTTTCCAAATTTCACATGTGCGTTTGCGGTAACATTGCAAAATACATATAAAAACATTACTATGTTTGTTTGATCAAAGCTATAAGGTAACACATTGTGGATTCCAATGTGTTTTTATGGTGGAGTATGTGTGAGCTACAATAAAACTAAAGTGTTTGCTTTCACAATTAAGTAACCAGATACATTTGCCACAAACAGGCATATGTATGTATTTAAGTTATGAGTGATGATGTTGCTAGGCATAATAGTTGAAAGCAACAGTGAATGACATGTGTTCCATGTGTAGTGATTTGTTTACATTTCTCAAACATATGGATAGCTAACGGAGATTTGCTTAACATTTCAGCTTCTAGTCCTGGGAACAGCATCCCTCCGCAACAACAGCAACACAGTGACATGGAGGAGACAAACATCTTAGAAATGCAGCCATTAAGCCAAGGAATGAGCCCCCCAGCACCTGTGAGTACACCACCACAGCAAAGCACACCACCACCACCACAACACAGCCCAACAACGCCAGTAACACAAGGCCCTGATCAGGTGTTTTGGACCATTTGGGCTAGACAGCAGGCCACTAATGAAGATTGCCTGCGTAGGCAGACACAAATGTTTGCAAGCCTACCATGTCACCTCAGAAGAATATCAAGAAATCTGAGTAGACAAAATGAACAAACAACCAGAATTGGCAATACCATGGAACTCATGCATACAGACATTACACAGGTCATGGGCAACTTACAGCGCATAATGGAAGAACAGCACAGACTAATGGAAGAACAGCACAGACTAATGGAAGAACAGCACAGACAACAGCAAAGTTATATGAACATTTTTCAAAACAATCAAAAGATTAATGAAAGTTTATTCCGAATTGTAGACAATCAAAATGCTGCTACACGTGAACTCAATGCCACCCTCACTAACCTGAATGAAACACTCAGATGCATGCACCAACAGCAAACAAGCAGCAGTTCTGGTACGACTACTCCAAATATCACGCCAGTCTCATCACCACCAAGACGCTCCACCAGAGCACGACAACATGACAGTGCTAAAGGCAAAGGGCAGGACAAGCAGCCACCAAAAAAAACGTGAAAAAAATACAAGTTAGACATTTGTGATAAGTAACTCGAAATAGTTAGTAAGTGTATGTTTGGCAAAAAATATATAATACTTAGCTCCTTGACAATTTATACAACATTATTAATTATAAGTGGTACAAACAACAACATAAAATTTGTATGCACATTTATTCTTTACCATTTTTTTTTGTATTGGAGGAGGGAAATGTTGATGGAGCCGCACATACATGTTAGCTGGAAGTAAACAGACCACTTGATTTTTTTCTAATCATTACTCTTTCTAGATTCCAATCATTCTCATATCCTGCAGACACAATAATTGGCAGCCAGGCAGAATGTCTTTAGCAGGAAGTAAACAGACCACTTGATTTTTTTCTAATCATTACTCTTTCTAGATTCCAATCATTCTCATATCCTGCAGACAATCCAAATTACAATGTTATTGATAACTATTTTTTTCCTTTATTCTCTATACAACATTACAAGAAGAACACAATTGAGTTGCGTATAAAGCTTTTAAAATGTTGCCATTGAATTTTAAAAAAACATTGACAAAATGAATGTCAGTATTGTTGGGACATGTTTGTGTGTGTTAAAAATTAGTAAGAATGTTATTACACATGATGCAGAAACCAACAAATAAGAACTTTTTAACCAAAAAACAAAGAATGTGTATAATAATGTATATATGTGGCAAACTGTGTATTTACTTACACATCAGCAAGTTTACTGCATCAAACATTAGGAAATTAAATTATTTCTGATTACAGTAAGTTTGTGTCCCTTAAATATGATGGAGCATCACACATAGGGACACATGTATTCCTCAAGGCTAACATATTACATGTTGAGGAGTGTTTTTTGGGAACACAGGTTCTCAAACTCGGCCCTCAGGACCCCACACAGTGCATGTTTTGCAGGTCTACTCACAGAATCACAAGTGACATAATTAGCTCCACCTGTGAACCTTTTAACATATGTCTGTGAGTAATTCATACACCTGTGCTTCTACTGGGTTACATGAAAAACATGCACTGTGTGGGGTCCTGAGGGCCGAGTTTGTGAACCTGTGCATTAGGACGTTACACACAATGATAAAGTAAAATACTAAATGGATTATGTGTGCTTGTAATAAATTAGCACTGCAAGTTTACGATCACTTATCCAGACTTAATGCATGCCACTCATAATCTGTTGTTTTGAGTTTTAAAATACAATACACAATGGACATTTGTTTTGCATAAAGCGAGGGTATGTTTGTATGTGTCAAGGAGACAGACACATTCTGAGTAATGGTTTTGCCAATAAAAATGGCAAAACATCTATTTATGATTACACAACAAATGAAATAAGCAAACCAACCTTACCTTAGAAATAGCGAGTGATGAGCTCTTGCCTAACCTGCCTCCCTACATCTGTACTCCAAGTATCACCAGATGTCTCTAATTCCTTTGCTTGCTGGCTGCTTTCTTCCTCCTCCTCCTCCTCCTCAACATGTGGCAGATGTTGTTGCAAACACATGTTATGAAGAAAGCAGCAGCAGAACACAATTTGAGTCACCTTGGAGGGACTATACAACAAAAGGCCACCAGACTTATCCAGACACCGAAACCTAGATTTCAGCACACCAAAACATCTTTCTATCACATTCCGCGTGGACTTATGTGCATGATTGTAATTGTGTTCAGCAGGGGTATCAGGTCGGGACAATGGAGTTAGAAGCCAAGAGAAACAGCCATATCCTCCATCACCTAAAAGACAGATATAGTAACGTGATTCATGTTAAGATACAGCAACACATAAGTAACACACTGTGGGGCAGATGTATTAACCTGTAGAAGGCATAAGGAAGTGATAAACCAGTGATATGTGCAAGGTAATAAAGGCAGCAGACAATCTGTTCCTAAATGTTCATTTACATATTGGAGCTGATTGGCTGGTGCCTTTATCACCTTGCACATATCACTGGTTTCTCACTTCCTTATGCCTTCTACAGGTTAATACATCTGCACCTGTATTTGGACAAAGTATACGCAGGCCTACACATATGAAATTACATACCCAGCAGCCATCCATCTGGCATTTGTCCGTCCTCAAACTTATCAAAGAGGGATGACTGACTGAGGATGAAGGAGTCATGGCAGCCCCTAGGGTAATCAGCAACAACACTCATTATTTTGAGATTTGCATCACAAACCACCTGCACATTTGTGGAGTGTTCGAAATGGCGATTAGTATATATGTGCTGCCTGCCCCTAGGTGGTCTCAGCTGAATGTGTGTGCAATCTATGGCTCCAAGCACATTGGGCATGCCAGCCAGCTCATAGAAATCTACCCTGACGGCATGCCACTGAGACTCCTGGGTAGGGAAGCAGATTGAGGCCTCGATGTGGGGCTGCAAAACAGCCAACACCTGTGTGTATATTTTAAAGAACAATAAACATGAGATTTTAGGACAGAACTGGCCACCGAGAAATTAAAACAAACAAAAAACAGAAGAGGTAGTTAGGTATACATCACCTGTGTTAAGATTTTGGAAAATGAGGGCTGTGAGATTCCTATGACATCCCCAGACACAGCCTGAAAGCTGCCAGTAGTCAGAAAGTGCAAAACAGCCAGGAGTTTGTGCAGACCTGAGACAGAGCGAGAGCGTACTGTCTCAGGGTCTAGGCCCAGTTTGACAAGGTCATACAGACGGAAAATGTTGTTACGATTTAGACGGAACATCTGTATGACCTTATCATCGGACAATGCGTTCAAGTTTAAACGCCCCCTAAAAAAAGAAAGGCCTGCGCAGCCTCCGCGGAACCTGTACAACCTGCTGACCATGTTCAGTTTCTTGGCCCTGGGTACTTACAGGCTGATGTCTGAGTCTGAGGAATCCCACAGCACACAAAAGATCACTGGCCCACAGTCCTGCTGCCATTTCTGAGTGTAGGTGTATTGAAAGGGGCCTAACATCCTTTTATAGGCATCCTAATTCAGGTGTGATTGATTTTTGAGTTGCAACGCATGTAAACACGATTGAAAAAAGCAGGTCTATTTTTTTGTCGAAAAAAAATAGACCCGCACTTGAGCACTCAGAAACTAACACCCAAATACGAATGAATAGTGAATGCCCGTAATGTATGAAATAACAGCAGCGTTTGACCGATGGTCTATTCATTCGTATTTCAGAACTTTGCCAATCAAACCATTACGAATAGACCAGACACTGCCGAGTTTTCTGCTTAGTGAATTCCCGGATTGGGACTTAGAAAAAAAAACACAAATCGGCCAAACTCGGATTTTTAGTAAATACTGGCCAAGGTGTCTTTCCTCGGGATGATTCTGGACACAGAAGTTCAGAGACTATTTCTTCCGCTGGAAAAGGCTCTGGAAATCCAGAAAACTGTAAAACAGATATTGAAACCATCAAGTGTGTCGATCCATCAGTGCATTCGGTTGTTGGGGAAGATGGTGGCGGCCTACGAGGCCATACAGTTTGGCAGGTTCCATGCCAGAGTATTCCAGTGGGACCTGTTGGACAAGTGTTCGGGGTCACACCTACACATGCACAGAAAGATAATCCTGTCATCAAAAACCAGGATTTCGCTCCTGTGGTGGTTGCACAGCTCTCACCTGCTAGAGGGACGCAGGTTCGGGATTCAGGACTGGGTCCTGGTAACCACGGATGCAAGTCTCCGAGGCTGGGGAGCTGTCTCTCAGGGAGAAAACTTCCAGGACGTTGGTCACAACAGGAAGCCTGCCTTCACATAAACGTTCTCGAGCTAAGAGCCATTTACAACGGCCTTCAACAAGCGGTATATCTTCTTCCAGACCGTCCCGTGCAGATCCAGGTGGACAATGTAACAGCAGTCGCATACATAAACAGGCAGGGCGGTACGAAAAGCAGAGCGGCAATGGCAGAGGCGACAAAAATCCTCCGCTGGGCAGAAAAACATCTACAAGCTCTGTCGGCAATATTCATTCCGGGAGTAGACAACTGGGAAGAAGACTTCCTCAGCAGACACGATCTCCATCCAGGAGAGTGGGGCCTCCACCAAGAAGTCTTCGCAGAGGTGACAAGTCTTTGGGGGATTCCTCAAATAGACATGATGACATCTCGTCTCAACAAGAAGCTTCAGAGATACTGTAGCAGGTCGAGAGACCCTCAAGCAGTAGCAGTGGATGCACTGGTGGCCCAGTGGGTGTTTCCATCAGTGTATATCTTCCCTCCACTTCCGCTGATCCCAAAAGTACTCAGGATCATAAGAAAAACAAGGGTTATAGCAATCTTCATTGCCCCAGACTGGCCAAGGAGGGCTTGGTACCCAGATCTAAAGCAGTTGCTCATAGAAGATCCTCGGCCTCTTCCTCTTCGAGAGGACCCTGCTGCAGCAGGGGCCGTGCGTGGACCAAGACTTACTGCGGCTACGTTTGACGGCATGGCTGTTGAGCGCCATATCCTAGCCAGGAAGGGTATTCCTGAGGAGTTCATCCCCACCCTTATTCAGACCAGAAAGGGAGTAACATCGAAACATTACCACCGTATTTGGAGAAAATATGTGTCTTGGTGTGAATCCAAGAAGGCTCCTATGGAAGAGTTTGAGTTGGGACGTTTTCTCCATTTTTTGCAGGATGGTGTGGAGGCGGGCCTCCGATTGGGATCAATCAAGGTCCAGATTTCGGCCTTGTCAGTGTTCCTCCAGAAACAATTGGCCTCTCTTCCAGAGGTTCAGACCTTCGTGAAAGGGGTTCTGCACATCAATCCTCCATTCGTGCCTCCAGTGGCACCATGGGACCTTAACGTGGTATTGCATTTCCTTCAATCGGATTGGTTTGAGCCTCTACAAAAGATAGAGTTGAAGTTTCTCACTTGGAAAGTGGTGATGCTTTTGGCTTTGGCATCCGCAAGGCGGGTGTCTGAATTGGGGGCCTTTTCTCACAAAAGCCCTTACCTGATTTTCCACGAAGATAGGGCAGAGTTGTGAACTCGCCAACATTTTCTTCCAAAGGTGGTTTCTGCTCTTCACATAAACCAACCTATTGTGGTGCCAGTAGTTACTGACACATTCACTGATTTCAAAATATCTAGATGTGGTTAGAGCTTTGAAAATGTATGTTGCTAGAACGGCTCGTATACGGAAAACAGAGGCTCTGTTTGTCCTGTATGATCACAACAAGATTGGCTGTCCTGCTTCCAAGCAGACTATTGCACGTTGGATTAGAAATATGATTCAGCAAGCTCATACTACAGCTGGACTGCCGTTGCCGACGTTGGTGAAGGCCCACTCCACTAGGAAGGTGTGCTCATCCTGGGCGGCTGCCCGGGGGGTCTCGGCATTACAACTTTGCCGAGCAGCTACTTGTCAGGGTCAAACACATTTGCTAAGTTCTACAAGTTTGACATCTTGGCCGATGAGGACCTAAAGTTTGGTCAATCGGTGCTGCAGGGTCATCCGCACTCTCCCGCCCGTACTAGAGCTTTGGTATAGACCCCATGGTCTTGATGTCATCCCCAGCATCCTTTTGGACGTATGAGAAAATAGGATTTTGATAACCTACCGGTAAATCCTTTTCTCCTAGTCCGTAGAGGGTGCTGGGCGCCTGTCCCAGTGCGTACCTTACCTGCAGTTTAGTTATTAGAGTTACACAAGTTGTGTTATCTTGGTTTCAGCATGTTGCTGCAATTGGTTCATGACTGTTGGCGTGTGTTATATTGAATGCCATGTGTGCGGCATGGTTGAGGGTGTGAGTTGGTAGATATCTCACCACTAGTTAAGTAATTCCTTTCCTCGAAATGTCAGTCTCCCTGGGTACAGTTCCTACAACTGAGGTCTGGAGGAGGGGCATAGAGGGAGGAGCCAGTTCACACCCAATGAAAAGTCTTTAGAGTGCCCATGTCTCCTGCGGATCCCGTCTATACCCCTTGATGTCATCCCCAGCATCCTCTACGGACTAGGAGAAAAGGATTTACCGGTAGGTTATCAAAATACTATTTTTCCTTTAATAGACAACTTTCTTTGTATCCAAATGTAACTCAGTTATTAGGATTAAATTCAGTATAAAAAAAAAAACAATTCAGAACAAAGTCCTGTATGCTCCAATAAATGTATCCACCTGTGAGTGAGAAAAGCAGCTGGTAATTTTCCTTTTGTAGTGCTGCTAATGACAGGAGGAACACAAACACTTCTAAACCTCTTTCAATGCTAGTTAGCTGGCCACCGTTCTGCTCCTGTAACTGGTATCATAATTCATCAGGTGCAGCCGATGTATGTGTTTTTGAAGAATTAGGATAGTAGTGAATCTTTAGGTACCGATTTGTACCATATTAATCCAGCTCCAGCTACTAGCTTAATGTCCACAGTGTAATAATACACTAGGTAGCGTGTTATAGCTGCTCCCGCTGTAAGCTTTGGGGCCACAATACACAATGTCCACAATACTCACTGCCGGAAGATGACTCGGTCAGCGTCTATGGACTGCCCAATGTGCTAGTATCGGATTTAGCCACAGCCGGGAGATGATGCTTCCGTTGATGTGAGATACACGGAGAGGTCTCGTTTGTGTTCATCAACCACCTGTATAAATCAGCATATTGTGGAATGGAGTGTCCTAAATAAAGGATAAATCCGCTGGGGAAAATATTATGGAGTCCAGTAGAAATTAACACCGCCCCTTACGCGTTTCTCTGCAAATGTGAGCCTGCAGTTTCATCAGCGGATAAAGACAAGGCTATCCTGAAGGTTTTTATACTGCAATGGGCCAATCACAGGTTAAATTACCTAAATACTCACCAGTGCTGTAACTAGGCATTTTAGCGCTGTGTGCAAGAAACGGCATTGGCACCCCCCCCCCCATGCAAGATAGGGGCAGTGCGTGCCGTAGGCATGCAAAAAATATATAGGGGCATGGCTTCATGGGGAAGGGGCATGGCCACAAAATAATACCAATTCATACTATGGTGCACAGTAGTCTCCATTATTCAAATTATGCTGCACAGTAGCACCACTACACCAGGTAGAGCCCCTTTTAAACATTACAGCAGACAGTCCCCCTTTTTATTTATTTATTTATTTATTAACAGTTTCTTATATAGCGCAGCAAATTCCGTTGCGCTTTACAATTTGAAATAACAATAACAAACTGGGTGATAACAGTCATAGAGGTAGGAAGGCCCTGCTCGCAAGCTTACAATCTATAGGGAAATAGGCATATGTACACAAGGAAAGGTGCTATCTATTGCATAGAATGAAAAGACATGTGAGGATATGTGTGGACTGTACAGAGTGGATGTAATTTGATAGGAAGGTTTATGAAAGTTATGTGGGCGGTTCTGGAATGTGATAAGCTTGCCTAAAGAGGTGAGTTTTGAGGGAACGCTTGAAGGTTTGGAGACTAGAGGAGAGTCTTATTGTGCGTGGTAGGGCATTCCACAGAGTGGGTGCAGCCCGATGAAAGTCCTGCAGTCGTGAGTGGGAGCGAGTAATGAGTGTGGATGAGAGACGCAGGTCTTGTGAAGAGCGAAGAGGTCGGGTTGGGAGATATTTTGTGATAAGCGAAGTGATGTACGTTGGTGTAGTTTGGTTAATGGCCTTGTGTGTGAGTAAAAGTATTTTATATTGAATGCGGTAGAGTACAGGTAACCAATGGAGGGACTGACAGAGTGGATCTGCAGACGATGAACGTCTAGCGAGGAAGATAAGCCTCGCCGCTGCATTCAGAATGGATTGTAGTGGTGAGAGTCTCGTTTTGGGAAGACCAGTTAGGAGACTATTGCAATAATCAATGCGGGAGATAATGAGAGCGTGGATTAGAGTTTTTGCAGTGTCTTGTGTAAGGTATGGTCGTATTTTGGATATGTTTTTTAGATGCATGTAACATGATCTTGAGACAGATTGAATGTGGGGAACAAAGGACAGATCAGAGTCAAGGATGACACCTAGGCAGCGAGCTTGTGGGGTAGGGTAGATAGTCGAGTTTTCAACAGTGATAGAGATATCAGGTTGGTACCTACTATTGGCCGGTGGAAATATAATTAACTCTGTCTTTGAAATATTAAGTTTGAGGTGGCGAGATGTCATCCAGGATGAGATGGCAGAAAGGCATTCAGTGACACGGTCCAGTACAGATAGGGACAAGTCAGGGGAGGATAGGTAGATTTGAGTATCATCTGCGTACAGATGATACTGAAAACCAAAAGAGCTGATTAGTTTACCAAGAGATGAGGTATAGATAGAGAAAAGCAGAGGACCCAAGACTGAGCCTTGCGGTACTCCAACTGAAAGAGGTAGCGAAGAGGAGGTAGATTCAGAGAAGCGAACACTGAAGGAGCGATTAGATAGGTACGATAGGAACCAAGAAAGGGCTGTGTCTTTAAGACCTAGGGATTGTAGTGTCTGTATGAGAAGAGAGTGGTCTACAGTGTCAAATGCAGCAGATAGGTCTAGAAGAATAAGTAGTGAGTAGTGGCCTTTAGACTTCGTAGTGACCAAATCATTAACCACTTTAGTCAGTGCCGTCTCTGTGGAATGTTGGGAACGGAAGCCTGACTGAAGTGGGTCCAACAAAGTGTATGAGTTAAGAAAGTGTGTGAGTCGAGTGTAGGCAAGTCTCTCAAGTAGCTTAGAGAGACAAGGGAGCTGAGAGATAGGGCGGTAGTTTGAGAGAGCATTAGGGTCAGAATTTTGTTTTTTTAAAATAGGAGTAATCACTGCATGCTTGAAGAGTGAAGGAAAAATACCAGTAGAGAGAGAGAGATTACAGATGTTAGTTAAGGTAGGGATGAGCACCAGAGACAGAGCTTTACTTATTTGTGAGGTTAAAGGATCAAGAGGAGAGGTAGTAGAGAAGCAGGATGAGAAGAGTGATGATACTTCATCTTCATTTGTGGGATCAAATGAAGAAAGAGTGCCAGAGGGTTCAGGTAAAGAACGGAGCAGGTCACTGGCTGCCGAAGAGCATACCATTTCATCAGGGCCGTAACTACGTGTGTGCCAAGGGGGCTTGGCACACAGCGCAGTTGACCTGGGGGCGCAACGGCCAGCGGCATGTAATGAGTCAAATTGACTCATTACATGCCGCCTCTGTGTGCGCCGTGCGCCGCGCTGGAGGAGAGAGACCAGCGCCGGGTTCAAGGAGGAGGAGGGAGGGGGAGCAGTGAGCCGCAGCAGCGCTATTTGATTGGTAGTAAGCGCCGCTGCAGCATCCCCCTCTCTTTCTGTATTGGCTGCCCGGCGCTGCTATGGATGCTGGGATGCGGTTCCTTCATCCCAGCATCCACAGCAGCGCCAGGCAACCAATACAGAAGGAGAGGGGGATGCTGCAGCGGCGCTTACTACCAATCAAATAGCGCTGCTGCGGCTCCCTGCTCCCCCTCCCTCCTCCTCCTTTTCACCTCACACAGCCTGCACCGAGAGGGAGCTGCACGAGGAGCCTGTCAGCGGGGAGAAGGTAAGTATGTCTCTCTCTCTCTCTCTCTTTCTCTTTCTCTTTCTCTCTCTCTCTCTCTCTCTCTCTCTCTCTCTCTCAGGGGGACACCGTCTGCCGCAATGTGTAAAAAGGGGTCCTGGCTGCCGCAATGTATAAAAAGGGGGTCTGGCTGCCGCAATGTGTAAAAAGGGGGCCTGGCTGCCGCAATGTGTAAAATGGGGTCCTGGCTGCCGCAATGTGTAAAAAGGGGGACTGGCTGCCGCAATGTGTAAAAAGGGGGCCTGGCTGCCGCAATGTGTAAAAAGGGGGACTGGCTGCCGCAATGTGTAAAAAGGGGGACTGGCTGCCACAATGTATAAAAAGGGGGTCTGGCTGCCGCAATGTGTAAAAAGGGTGCCTGGCTGCCGCAATGTGTAAAGAGGGGGCCTGGCTGCCGCAATGTGTAAAGAGGGGGACTGGCTGCCGTAATGTGTAAAAAGGGGGGGTCCTGGCTGCCGCAATGTGTAAAATGGGGTCCTGGCTGCCGCAATGTGTAAAAAGGGTGCCTGGCTGCCACAATGTGTAAAGAGGGGGCCTGGCTGCCGCAATGTGTAAAGAGGGGGACTGGCTGCCGCAATGTGTAAAAAGGGGGACGCTGTCTGCTGTAATGTATAAAAGGGGCTCTACCTGGTGTAGTGGCGCTACTGTGCAGCGTAATTTGAATAATGTAGACTACTGTGCACCGTAGTATGAATTGCTGTTATTTTGTGGCCACGCCCCTTCCCCGTGAAGCCACGCCCCTATAAATTTTTCGCGCGCCTGCGGCGCGCACTGCCCCTGTCTTACATGGGGGGGGCGCCACTGTCATTTCTTGCACACAGCGCTAAAATGGCTAGTTACGGCACTGCATTTCATCTCGGATCTTAGCAATCTTCTCCTTGAAGTAGGAAGCAAGATCCTGTGCCTTGACAGCATCCCCCTTTTTACACATTATGGCAGACAGCGTCCCCTTTTTACACATTACGGCAGACAGCGTCCCCTTTTATACACATTACGGCAGACAGCGTCCCCTTTTTTACACATTACGGCAGACAGAGCCCCCTTTTTTATACATTATGGCAGACAGAGTCCCCTTTTTACACATTACGACAGACAGCGTCCCCTTTTTTACACATTACGACAGACAGCGTCCCCCTTTTTACACATTACGGCAGACAGCGTCCCCTTTTTACACATTACGTCAGACAGCGTCCCCTTATTACACATTACGCCAAACATTGTCCCCCTTTTTACACATTACAGCAGACAGCGTCCCCTTTTTACACATTACAGCAGACAGCATCCCCCTTTTTACATATTACGGCAGACAGCGTCCCCTTTTTACACATTACAGCAGACAGCATCCCCCTTTTTACACATTACGGCAGACAGCGTCCCCCTTTTTACACATTACGGCAGACAGCATCCCTTTTTACACATTACAGCAGACAGCATCCCCCTTTTTACACATTACGGCAGACAGCGTCCCCTTTTTACATATTACGGCAGACAGCGTCCCCCTTTTTACACATTACGGCAGCCAGTCCCCCTTTTTACACATTGCGGTAGACAGCGTCCCCCTGTTTACACATTATGGCAGACAGTGTCCCCCTATTTACACATTATGGAAGACAGCGTCCCAGTTTTACTCATTACGGCAGACAGCGTCCCCCTTTTTACACATTGCGGTAGACAGCGTCCCCCTTTTTACACATTGCAGCAGACAGGATAGAGAAATATAGAGAGAAATAGAGAGAGAGAGAGAGAGAGAGAGAGAGAGAGAGAGAAAGAGAGAGACAGAGAGATATACTTACCATCTCTCCCCGCTGGCAGACAGGCTCCTCGTGCTGGCAGCTCCGGATGCAGGGGAGAAGGAGGAGGAGGGAGGGGGACTGGAGCTGCAGCAGCGCTATGTAATTGGTAGTAGCGCCGCTGCAGCTGTCCCCTCTCCTTCTGTATTGGCTGCCCAGCGCTGCTGTGAATGCTGGGATGAAGGAACCGCATCCCAGCATTCACAGCAGCGCCGGGCAGCCAATACGGAAGGAGAGGGGACAGCTGCAGCGGTGCTACTACCAATTACATAGCGCTGCTGCGGCTCCAGTCCCCCTCTCCTCCTCCTTCTCCGCTGCCTCCGGCGCTGCTCTCTCCTCAACAGTGCGGCGCACACAGCAGTGGCGGCATGTAATGAGTCAATTTGACTCATTACATGCCGCTGGCTGTTGCGCCCTCAGGCCAACTGCGCTGTGTGCCAGGCACACCTGGCACATACGTAGTTACGGCCCTGATACTCACACCTGAATAGTATCCTTTGAAGCCCCAAAGTGCAGCTGGCAAAAATACATTATAGACCAACATATTACAGCAAAGTAAAACAGACTTAATAGCCACAGTTAATAACATTGTAATATAGAAAACAAAATAAAATTAAATAAATAATTGCACAGATGAAAATATTTTTTGGGAACAATCTGATGTTCTCACAAGTGCTTCTCTAGATCAGGGATACCCTAAGGAACTCTTGGAAGCCTCCCTTGGGAGAGTGGCTGTGAGAGAAAGAAGTTCCCTCCTATCCACAGCCACACGCTCAGGGATGTCTAATGAAAGGTTTGGTGATGATCAAATTATGCCTTTTGTTACTAAATACAATATGTGTGCAACAGATGTTAAGAGAATTATGCATAAGAATTTTCGAATATTGAAACTAGATAAAGTCCTCAACCCTTGTTTGGGAGACACAGCAAAGGTTGTTTTTCAAAAAGCAAGGAATCTAAAGAACCATTTATCCGACAGGTTTTTTCTAGCAAATACACATACAACAATGAATAAAACCTGGTTGAGTAACAGTGTGGGTTGTTTTAGGTGTGGGAAAACAAACTGCATAACCTGCAGATTAATAATACATAGAAGCACTAACTTTAGATCTACCTCGTTGGGGCTTGAATTTAACATTGAGACTTTTATAAACTCTCAACAGTCATATGTAGTCTATTTGGTAAGCTGCGATCGTGCGAAACAATATGTATGGAGGACGATTAGAAGCCTTAACATCATGTTTCTCGAACATAGGAGAAATGTTTTAAAGAAAACAAGAAAACAAGAAATGTTTTAAATATAAACAATGTGTATCATAGTGTGTCAAGACATGTGGCCCAATGTCATGATGGTAATGTTGATGTTTTGAAAATACAGGGGATTGAGTCTGTTGCCCCAACACCAAGAGGCGGTGACAGGTTCAATAAACTCTGTACCAGAGAGGCATTCTGGATATTTAATTTAGGCACTCTGGTGCCGGATGGGTTGAATGAAAACATAAAAATTAACAACATTAGATGATATCCATGATAAGAGCATTCCCTTTCTCCTTCTTTTCCTTTTTTTCTCTTTTTGTCCTTCATCATTCATCTCAGATGATATGAGTATTCCCTTTCTCCTCTTTTTCTTCTTTTTTTGTCCTCCATCATTCTAACCATCTTAGATGTAATAACTCTATGGATTGTACTTTAATCGTATATGCATGAATTGAAAGTACTAATTTTGTGCTGGGTTATTTTGGGAATAAAACAGTATAGAACTGTGTATAATGGGGATCACCATATAGATCTAGTTATTGATATGGTAATTATTAACATGAGTTGTTCTCCTATTTTTCCGTTTCTTTTCACATTCATTACAGATATACTTTAGTCTGTCACTAAAGTCATTCAGTGATTTTCATAAAATGTTAAAAATGTACACAAGTATAAATGTGGGCCTAATGGGGATTAGAACCCCGGACCCTGAGGTTAGTAACATGGGGCATTAGACTGCTAGACTATAGCGGTTACCATGTGAACAATGTGGGTTTTACATAATATTTAAAGTTGTAGTTATACCTTATGTTGTCTGCCATCATATTCTATCTGCTTTAATTAATTAAGTAAATAGAAAAAGGTAACATCGTTTATTTGTATTTTGCTTTTATATTACAGTGTTATTAACTGTGGATATTAAGTCTGTTTTACTTTGCTGTAATATGTTGGTCTATAAAGTATTTTTGCCAGTTGCACTTTGGGGCTTCAAAGGTTACTATTCAGGTGTGAGTATTAAGGTAATTTAACCTGTGATTGGCCCCTTGCAGTATAAAAACCCTTCAGGATAGCCCTGTCTTTATCCGCTGATGAAACTGCAGGCTCACACGTAAGGGGCGGGGTTAATTTCTACTGGACTCCATAATATTTTTCCCAGCGGATTCCTCCTTTATTCATGACACTCCTTTCCACAATATGCTGATTTATACAGGTGGTTGATGAACACAAATGAGACCTCTCCATGTATCTCACATCAACGGAAGCATCATCTCCCGGCTGTGGCTAAATCAGATACCAGCACATTGGGCAGTCCATAGATGCTGACCGAGTCATCTTCCGGCAGTGAGTATTGTGGACATTGAGTATTGTGGCCCCAAAGATTACAGCGGGAGCAGGTATAACACGCTACCTAGTGTATTATTACACTGTGAACATTAAGCTAGTAGCTGGAGCTGGAATAATATGGTACAAATCGGTACTTAAATATTGACTACTATCCTAATTAGAGATGGGCAGCGGGCATTTTTCATGTTTTGTGTTTTGGTTTTGGATTCAGTTCCGTGGTCGTGTTTTGGATTCGGACGCGTTTTGGCAAAACCTCCCTTAAGAATTTTTGTCGGATTCGGGTGTGTTTTGGATTCAGGTTTTTTTTTCAAAGAACCCTCAAAAACAGCTTAAATCATAGAATTTGGGGGTAATTTTGATCCTATCGTATTATTAACCTCAATAATCATAATTTCCACTCATTTCCAGTCTATTCTGAACACCTCACATCTCACAATATTATTTTTAGTACTAAAATTTGCACCGAGGTCGCTGGATGACTAAGCTAAGCGACCCAAGTGGGCGGCACAAACACCTGGCCCATCTAGGAGTGACACTGCAGTGTCAGACAGGATGGCACTTAAAAAAATTGGCCCCAAACAGCACATGATGCAAAGATAAATAATAAAAAAGAGGTGCAAGATGGAATTGTCCTTGGGCCCTCCCACCCACCCTTATGTTGTATAAACAGGACATGCACACTTTAACAAACCCATCATTTCAGCCACAGGGTCTGCCACATGACTGTGGCTGAAATGACTGTTTGGTTTGGGCCCCCACAAAAAAGAAGCAATCAATCTCTCCTTGCACAAACTGGCTCTACAGAGGCAGGATGTCCACCTCCTCCTCATCGTCCAATTCCTCACCCCTTTCACTGTGTACATCCCCCTCTTCACAGAGTATTAATTTGTCCCCACTGGAATCCACCATCACAGGTCCCTGTGTACTTTCTGGAGGCAATTGCTGGTAAATGTCTCCACGGGGGAATTGATTATAATTCATTTTGATGAATATCATCTTCTCCACATTTTCTGGAAGTAACCTCCTACGCCGATCACTGACAAGGTGACCGGCTGCACTAAACATCCTTTCGGAGTACACACTGGAGGGGGGGCAACTTAGGTAAAATAAAGCCAGTTTGTGCAAGGGCCTCCAAATTGCCTCTTTTTCCTGCCAGTATACGTACGGACTGTCTGACATGCCTACTTGGATGCTGTCACTCATATAATCCTCCACCATAATTTCAATGGTGACAGAATCATATGCAGTGACAGTAGACGACCTGTTAGTAATCGTTGGCAGGTCCTTCAGTCCGGACCAGATGTCAGCTATCGCTCCTGACTGCCCTGCATCACCGCCAGCAGGTGGTTTTGGAAATGTTATCCTTTTCCTGGCAGCTCCAGTGGCGGGAGAAAATGAAGGAGGAGCTGTTGGCGGGTCAAGTTCTGCTTGACTTGACAATAGTCTCACCAGCAGGTCTTTGAACGGGTGGTCTTCAGTATGCCGAATGTCGGGATCCCAGCGCACAGTATACCGGTGCCGGAATCCCGACACCCGGCATACCGACATATATTCTCTCTCGTGGGGGTCCACGGCCCCCCTGGAGGGAGAATAAAATAGCGCGCCACCGTGCCCGTAGCGTGGCGAGCGCAGCGAGCCCGCAAAGGGGTCCTTTGCGCTCGCCACGGTGTCGGTATGCCGGCGGTCGGACTCCCGTCGCCGTTATGCCGGTCGCCGGGAGCCCGGCCACCGGCATACCATACTACACCCCTTTGAACATCTGCAGACTTGTGTCTGCCGGAAAGAGAGATACAACGTAGGCTTTAAACCTAGGATCGAGCACGGTGGTCAAAATGTAGTGCTCTGATTTCAACAGATTGACCACCCGTGAATCCTGGTTAAGCGAATGAAGGGCTCCATCCACAAGTCCCACATGCCTAGCTGAATCGCTCTGTTTTAGCTCCTCCTTCAATCTTTCCAGCTGCTTCTGCAAAAGCCTGATGAGGGGAATGACCTGACACAGGCTGGCAGTGTCTGAACTGACTTCACGTGTGGCAAGTTCAAAGGGTTGGAGAACCTTGCACAACGCTGAACTCATTCTCCACTGCGCTTGAGTCAGGTGCATTCCTCCTCCTTTGCCTATATTATAGGCAGATGTATAGGCTTGAATGCCCTTTTGCTACTCCTCCATCTTCTGAAGCATATAGAGGGTTGAATTCCACCTCATTACCACCTCTTGCTTCAGCTGATGGCAGGGCATGTTCAGGAGTGTTTGCTGGTGCTCCAGTCTTCGGCACGTGGTGGCTGAATGCCGAAAGTGGCCCGCAATTCTTTGGGCCACCGACAGCATCTCTTGCACGCCCCTGTCGTTTTAAAAAAAATTCTGCACCACCAAATTCATTGTTTTGCAAAACATGGGACGTGCTGGAATTTGCTCACATGTAATTCACGCACAATATTAGTGGCATTGTCCGATGTCACAAATCCTCAGGAAAGTCCAATTGGGGTAAGCCAATCTGCGATGATGTTCCTCAGTTTCCATAAGAGGTTGTCAGCTTTTCTTATGGAAAGCGGTGATACAAAGCGTAGCCTGCCTAGGAACGAGTTGGCGTTAGCGAGATGCTGTTACTGGTGCCACCGCTGCTGTTGTTGCTGCTGGAGGCAATACATCTACCCAGTGGGCTGTCACAGTCATATAGTCCTTAGTCTGCCCTGCTCCACTTGTCCACATGTCCGTGGTTAAGTGGACAGTGGGTACAACTGCATTTTTTAGGACACTGGTGACTCTTTTTCTGACGTCTGTGTACATTCTCGGTATCGCCTGCCTAGAGAAGTGGAACCTAGATGGTATTTGGTACCGGGGACACAGTACCTCAAACAATTTTCTAAGTCCCTGTTAACTAACGGCGGATACCGGACGCACGTCTAATACCAACATAGTTGTCAAGGCCTGAGTTATCTGCTTTGCAACAGGATGACTGCTGTGATATTTCATCTTCCTTGCAAAGGACTGTTGGACAGTCAGTTGCTTACTGGAAGTAGTACAAGTGGTTTTCCGACTTCCCCTCTGGGATGACGATCGACTCCCAGCAGCAACAACAGCAGCGCCAGCAGTAGTAGGTGTTACACTCAAGGATCCATCGGAGGAATCCCAGTTAGGAGAGGACTCGTCAGACTTGCCAGTGACATGGCCTGCAGGACTATTGGCGTTCCTGTGTAAGGAGGAAATTGACACTGAGGGAGTGGGTGGGGTGGTTTGCAGGAGCTTGGGTACAAGAGGAAGAAGGGATTTAGTTGTCAGTGGACTGCTTCCGCTGTCACCCAAAGTTTTTGATCTTGTCAATGACTTCTGATGAATGCGCTCCAGGTGACGTATAAGGGAGGATGTTCCTAGGTGGTTAACGTCCTTACACCTACTTATTACAGCTTGACAAAGGCAACACACGGCTTGACATCAGTTGTCCGCATTTCTGTTTAAATAATTCCACACCGAAGAGGTGATTTTTTTTTTTTTGTATTTTGACCAGGCATGTCAATGGCCTTATTCATACCACGGACAACAGGTGTCTCCCCCGGTGCCTGACTTAAACAAACCACCTCACCATCAGAATCCTCCTTGTCAATTTCCTCCTCAGCGCCAGCAACACCCATATCCTCATCCTGGTGTACTTCAACAGTGACATCTTCAATTTGACTATCAGGAACTGGAGTGTGGGTGCTCCTTCCAGCACTTGCAGGGGGCGAGCAAATGGTGGGAGGAGCCACCTCTTCCCGTCCAGTGTTGGGAAGGTCAGGCATCGCAACCAACACAATTGGACTCTCCTTGGGGATTTTTGATTTAGAAGAACGCACAGTTCTTTGCTGTGCTTTTGCCAGCTTAACTTTTTTCATTTTTCTAGCGGGAGGATAAGTGCTTCCATCCTCATGTGAAGCTGAACCACTAGCCATGAACATAGGCCAGGGCCTCAGCCATTCCTTGCCACTCCGTGTCGTAAATGGAATATTGGCAACTTTACGCTTCTCCTCAGATGCTTTTAATTTTGATTTTTGGGTCATTTTACTGAACTTTTTGTTTTTTGGATTTTACATGCTTTCTACTATGACATTGGGCATCGGCCTTGGCAGACGACGTTGATGGCATTGAATCGTCTCTACCATGACTAGTGGCAGCAGCTTCAGCACTAGGTGGAAGTGGATCTTGATCTTTCCCTATTTTACCGTCCACATTTTTGTTCTCCATTTTTTAATGTGTGGAATTATATGCCAGTAATATATCTGGAATTAGACGGCAGTAATGTCTGGAATTAGATACCACTAGATAGATACCAGATACCACTGTGACTGGAATGATGATGACCTATGCACAGTGACAGGACACTACCACAGCACCCTACAGCAGCAAGATGCAGCACAAGACACTGGACTTTTAGTCCCCACAATGCAGCACAAGACAATGAGTAGTGATATTGAGCACGGATGACGTTAATAGAACTGACACTGGGCAACAAGAACAGCACTGGACTATTGTACTGTAGTATTATATACTGGTCACCACAATGCAGCACTGATACTGAGCACAGATATTGAGCACTGTTGAGGATTATAGAACTCACACGGAACAGCAAGATAAAGCAATGGACAATTGTACTGCAGTATTATATACTGGTCACCACAATGGAGCATTGATACTGAGCATAGATATTGAGCACTGTTGAGGATAATAGAACTGACATGGAGCAGCAAGATACAGCAATGGACTACTGTACTGCAGTATTATATACTGGTCACCACAATGCAGCACTGATACTGAGCACAAATATTTAGCACTGTTGAGGATAATAGAACTGAGTCAGAGCAGCAAGATACAGCAATGGACTATTGTACTGCAGTATTATATACTGGTCACCACAATGCAGCACTGATACTGAGCACAGATATTGAGCACTGTTGAGGATAATAGAACTGACATGGAGCAGCAAGATACAGCAATGGACTACTGTACTGCAGTATTATATACTGGTCACCACAATGCAGCACTGATACTGAGCACAGATATTGAGTACTGTTGAGGATAATAGAACTGACACGGAGCAGCAAGATACAGCAATGAACTATTGTACTGCAGTATTATTTACTGGTCACCACAATGCAGCACTGACACTGAGCACAATATTTAGCACTGTTGAGGATAATAGAACTGAGTCGGAGCAGCAAGATACAGCAATGGACTATTGTACTGCAGTATTATATACTGGTCACCACAATGCAGCACTGATACTGAGCACAGATATTGAGCACTGTTGAGGATAATAGAACTGACATGGAGCAGCAAGATACAGCAATGGACTATTGTACTGCAGTATTATATACTGGTCACCACAATGCAAAATTGATACTGAGCACAGATATTGAGCACTGTTGAGGATAATAGAACTGACATGGAGCAGCAAGATACAGCAATGGACTACTGTATTGCAGTATTATATACTGGTCACCACAA
The DNA here is from genome assembly GCF_028390025.1 of Pseudophryne corroboree. NCBI lineage: Eukaryota > Metazoa > Chordata > Amphibia > Anura > Myobatrachidae > Pseudophryne > Pseudophryne corroboree. The sequence goes on along the minus strand of NC_086453.1, from coordinate 196,005,288 downwards.
TGCAGCACTGATATTGAGCACTGTTGAGGATAATAGAACTGACACGGAGCAGCAAGATACAGCAATGGACTATTGTACTGCAGTATTATATACTGGTCACCACCACAATGCAGCACTGATACTGAGCACAGATATTGAGCACTGTTGAGGATAATAGAGCTGACACAGAGCAGCAAGATACAGCAATGGACTATTGTACTGCAGTATACTGGTAATGTTTTTTATTTGAATATTGCAACCTTCTTACATTTTATTTACATATTTACAAATTTACAACTAATAAATAAAGTAAAAATTGAATAACAAACAAAAAAATTCCATTTATTCTTAACATTTTCCTCCATTTTACATTCCCTTTCATAATTTTCCCTTAATTCTAATAATTTCCGTAAGAAACTTTCTTTTTCCGAAACTAGCCTCCTCTTCCTCCTCCGTACCCACCCTTCACCTGTTCTTGAGCCCATACATACCTCTCTCACCCCTCCTTTCATTCCCCACCACCTCCATTCACTCCACTCTCAATCCACCCATTCTCTCACCTTTTATACCATTTACTCTCCTTTCATCCTGTACAATCCAACATTTAAATGAGAAGTCAATAACAAATCTAGGCAGCTCTTCCAGTGTACGCAACCATTTAGAAAAGAAAAACAAATCTCAAAATTCTATTTCAACTAAAAAGTGAGATAGTTATAGAAAAGTTTCTACCAGTACCTGGAGGCCAGAAATTTTCCATCACCCACTAAGGGGGCTTCAGCTGGCGCCACAAGTGGGACCAACTGATGACATCCAATCTCTCCTCCTCCATTTCCATCATCCGCTTCACCTCGTGTAGTATTAAGCCCTCCACCACTTCGCAGGTAAGGATTTTATTTCTCAATGAAACCTGACACCGTGCATTCCATAAGTGATACCTGACAGCTAAACTTATCATAAAAATTGTTCATAAATCAAATTCTTCATACCCTTTGAATGCCCCATATGCACATCCCTGGTAATCCAAACCAGAAAGACAAGGTATTCCTAGAGCGCTTGACACTCTTTTGCAAATGTTTATATTAAAAGGACACTGAAGCAAGAAATGGTCCATACTCTCCTCCTGACCTTGACACTCCTCCCGTGGACAATCACGATCATTGGATCTTCTAAGCTTCAGGTTCCCCCTAACATAGAGCTTCCCTTGGAATGAGAACCAGGCGATGTCCCTAAATTTCAACGGGATCCTCTGAGAATTTATCAGAGAAATCCCTTCTGAACATACAGTTTCTGGGCAATCCTTCAGGGCCAATGGGACATGGAAGTGAGTTTGCAAGACCCTCTTCCCCAACTCCTTCCTACTGAGATCTCTGAACTCCCCCACTCCAAAGCCCCATCGCCCGATCATTTTCAAGCACTGGATCACATAGATCGGGAGGTAGCCTCTTCTACGCCGAGAGTTTCTCAAGTGACCTCCTTCTATCCATACTGTGAGGAAGGGGGATATCCATTCCCTAAAACCGTCTGCCCACCGAGGAGGGGTCTCTGAAAACAGACCCCCGAAATTCATTTTTAAAAAAGCTGTTATAAAAAACACCACCGGGTTGACCATATCCAGTCCCCCCTTGGTCCTCGGTTTGCACGCAATGCCTCTCTTGACTATATTCATTTTGTTTCCCCACAACAGCAGGAAAAACAAAGAGCCAATTTTAGACCACAGTGGTTGTGGCAAAAAACATACATAACTGACATATAAAAACAATGGAATCAGATAGGTTTTACACAAATCAACCCTTTCCCTCAGGGAGAATTTCCATCCTCTCCAACTTCTTACTTTCCGGGTCGCCTCTTCCAGTATCCTTTCCCAATTTGCTGTGGCATAATCGCCCTGGTCGAATCTTATTCCTAGAATCTTAATTGGATGGCTGGCAACAGGGAGGCTGTCCGGAAGGTCGAATTCTCGACCTTCCTCCCCCATCCAGAAAACTTCACACTTGTCCTGATTTATCATAGAGCCCGAGGCTCCTGAGTATTCGCCTATCAGTTGGTCCACATCACAGGCCTCTGTGTTTGATGACAGAACCACTGTGACATCATCAGCATAGGCAATTACCCTTAGTGGTTCTCCCTGGCTCAGCTGCACCCCTCCCACCATGCTGTCCTCAATCCTCCGAATAAAAGGATTGATCGCAAACACGTAAAGAAGAGGGCTCAGGGGGCAACCCTGACGGACACCAGAGTTCACCACAAAGGCAGGCCCTACCCAACCATTAACAAGCGGGAAGCTCTCGCCTTGCTGTACAATGGCCCTCATTCCGAGTTGATCGGTCGCAAGGCGAATTTAGCAGAGTTACACACGCTAAGCCGCCGCCTACTGGGAGTGAATCTTAGCTTCTTAAAATTGCGACCGATGTATTCGCAATATTGCGATTACTAACTACTTAGCAGTTTCAGAGTAGCTCCAGACTTACTCTGCCTGTGCGATCAGTTCAGTGCTTGTCGTTCCTGGTTGACGTCACAAACACACCCAGCGTTCGCCCAGGCACTCCCACCGTTTCCCCGGCCACTCCTGCGTTTTTTCCGGAAACGGTAGCGTTTTCAGCCACACGCCCCTGAAACGCCGTGTTTCCGCCCAGTAACACCCATTTCCTGTCAATCACATTACGATCGCCGGAGCGAAGAAAAAGCCGTGAGTAAAAATACTTTCTTCATAGTAAAGTTACTTGGCGCAGTCGCAGTGCGAACTTTGCGCATGCGTACTAAGCGGATTTTCACTGCGATGCGATGAAAAAGAACGAGCGAACAACTCGGAATGAGGGCCCATATGCGTAGCCAATTGACTAACTTAACTGGAATGCCATACCTTTCCAGCAAAGTCCAGAGGTACTCATGGTTGACTCGGTCAAAAGCTTTGGACTGATCCAATGCCAGTAAATATTTCCCCCACTTCTCAAACTTGCACCATTCTATGGCCTCCCGGACACCAAGGACAGCACTAAATGTGCTTCGACCTTTCACAGTACAATGCTGAGAAGTTGAGAGCAACTGCCCGGAAAATTCCATCAGCCTATTAAATATGATTTTTGCTAACACTTTCCTATCCGTATTGAGGAGTGCTATGGGGCGCCAATTCTCAATGTGGGCTGGGTCCTTTCCTTTAGAGAGTAAGATAAGTGCAGAAAGCCTCATGGAGGGAGGGAGTTCACCCTCTGCCAGGCCACTGTTAAAAACCTCCACGAGACGAGGTGCCAGGACGTCTGAGAATTCTTTATAGAATTCAGCTGTCAAACCATCTGGCCCAGGTGTCTTTTTTGATGTTAAACCGTCAATCGCTTCCCTGACCTCCTCCACAGATATCTTACTCTCTAAGCAATCAATTGAGGCATCCGGTTCCACAAGCCCTGGTATCCTCCCCAGAAATTCCTCCATCTTTTCTCTGCTAAGTGCCTTCTCGGACAGCAGATCAGTGTAATAGGTTCTAATGACTTCCAGGATGCCCTCTCTCCCCTCCTGCACGACACCCTTTCCATCAATCAGACCTCTGATTTCCTTTAACTCGATCTTTCGCCTACAATTCTGGTAGGGATCTGGGGAGTGGTACTTGCCATAATCCCTCTCCCGAATCAAAGATGAAAGTCTACTATACTGCAACTGCTGCATCCGAGATTTCACCCGGGAGATTTCCCCATCATCTCCTCTTTCAGAGATCAGGAAGTCTAATTTCCTCCTCAGAGCATAGTAGGCATTTTTCTTTACCAAGTTTTTCTTTGCTACCAGCCACTTGAAAAACTCTCGGGTCCTCTCTTTGACCTCCTCCCACCACTCCGATCTACTCCATCCTGCCTCCAACAGTGTTTCCTGTGCTTGGAAGAATTCCCTAAAAGATTGTCATACCTTCTCTTCCTTTAAGAGCTCTGAGTTCAGCCTCCATAGGCCCCTTCCTTTCAAAATGGACTGTGAGGCATTCAAAGAAAAAGTCAAGAACCCGTGATCCGAAAATTCTACCAACCTTACCTGTGAAGGCAAAGTCTTAGAAGTTTCTTTAACAAAAAATCTATCTATTCTAGTCCTACTCTGACCACTAAAGTAAGTGTAACCCGTGAGGTCTGGATGGTGCCGAATATGAACATCAACCACACCCGCCTTCCTAACCATTGATACTAAATAATTTGAATCATAGCCCATGGATTTTTTGGCTCCTCCCCTGTCTTTTGGCCTAACTACGGCGTTGAAATCGCCACCAAAAACAACCTGCTGGGCCGTAAAAAGAAATGGCTTGATCCTCTTAAAGAGGCATTTCCTATCCCAGGCTGTCTGGGGCCCATAGATGTTGATCAGCCTTAGGTCATGCCCTCTCAAGGTGACATCTAAGATCATACACCTTCCAATTTGTAACTCAATAACCTTGTGCACAGTTACTATGCCGGCAAAAAGTACCGCCACCCCACCATAAGGCTCAGCTGCAAGAGACCAATAGGAGGGCATACCTCTCCACTCGCTTTTGGCTTTGTGAAGAGCTGCCAACCTGTTAACCCGGGTCTCCTGCAAAAACAAAATATCAAAATCCTGGTTGTTAAAAAATTCAAAAGCCATTGTCACGAACAGGTCTCTTACCTTTGCGGGATCTGGGGTTCATCTGTTGCCAGTGCGGTTGCTCGCGGTGCTGTGCACCCGTGTGGGGACGCGGCGTGATCGGTGGCACAGGTAATGCAGAATCTGGGAACTGTGAGTGCGGGGACCAAATGGCCTAAGGCACTGCGGTGTGTCTGCTGTATAGGAGGTGGCCATGTTGGAGACCAAATAGGTAATACAGAGCACTTGTGAAAACACCTGTGGGCCGGTGTAAGCCAATCCCGTGCTTGTGCTGCCTTTAAGTAGGCTGGGATTATGTTACTCTGGGCCAGTGCTTTGTTGTATCAACGCTGTGCTCTAGCTCTGAGCTCTCTCCGTGCATTCCTGTGTGATTCCCGTGGTCCAGATATCGCCTCCGTTCCCAGAGGTTCGTCTGCAGCCTTCACTGCAAAAGATCCACCGGCTCTCCGCTGTGCTGTCAGTTAATTGCACACCTACTGGAAATAGTTGGATTCCCAGAGTCCTGCATGAGGTTACCTTGTCTGCCTGTCTTCAACCATACAAAGTTTGGAGGATTCCACTACCCTCAGCTGTTCGTTTGTTCTACTCTGCATTTAACCCGTTCATCACCTTGTCATCTGCTACAGTTTTCACAGTGATCTCCGGAACTCGCAAGTAACCCAATTAAGTACTTTTATTTTCTATGTTACCATAAACAAGGATAATTCTTCACAGCCTCTCAGTTAACTCTTAAAACTTCATTGCAAATCCTTACAGTTATTTCTTCATGTCTGCATTACCCAGTTAAACACATTCTGCCGTTCAGCATCAAAGCTTGTTTATATTTGGACAATTCAACATTTATTCATCAGCTTGTTTCATATACAGTTCCATGAACATTTCTTTTATTTGTCTTTGAGATGCATCCTGCATATTATTTCTGCCATTCCTGCAATACTTCAGTATAATATGATGATTAACAACTTGTCATTTAACTCTTTACTGAATTGTTATTTTTAATAAATATATGAAACGGAACTTTCTTCGTCCTCCCTGCTTTCTTCATACCCCAGCACCTACACCTGTGGTTGGTCCCGGGTTAACGGATTCACAAAAACACCCGGACCTGACAGTAAGCACTGGCCACATGGATCCGTCAAGAGACCAATTCGCAGGAGGCGGTGCTACGTCATATATCCTTTCCCGTCTGGAAAACCAGGAGTCTATACAGACACAAATAGTACAGTTTATGCAAACTATGGCAGACCGTTTAGAGACTCTTCATACGGCTATTAAAACGTCTCAAGTCCTGATTCCAACTCCGGTTGTCCCAGTTACCACTACAGCTTCTCCTGTGACGCTGCCTACATCCCGCTTGCAGTTACCCTCTCCGAGTAAGTTTGACGGAACTCCAAAACTTTGCAGAGGATTCCTGAATCAATGCGAGATCCAGTTCGAACTGTTGTCCGCCAGTTTCCCATCAGCTCGTTCTAAGGTTGCATATATTATTGCCCTCCTTTCCGGTCAGGCTCTGGAGTGGGCATCACCATTATGGGAAAGAGGTGATCCTATCCTCTCTAATTACAAGGAGTTCGTATCATCCTTCCGGAGAATCTTTGACGAACCAGGCAGGACCACCTCAGCATCTTTGGAGATTCTCCGTCTACGTCAAGGTTTACGTCCTGTCAGTCAATATATTATTCAGTTTCGCACGTTGTCTTCAGAGTTAAACTGGAATGAGGAGGCCCTGATCGCCGCGTTCTGGAATGGACTTTCAGAGAAAATCAAGGATGATTTAACTATCCGGGATGTGCCAACTAAACTGGATGAATTGATTTCTCTCTGTAACAAACTTGACCTACGCTACAGGGAGCGATGTTTAGAGAAATCCAGGGCAGAGCGATCCAGTCCATGTTATCATCTTAAGCCTTGACAAGATTCTTCATCACAGTCTCCGGTAACGACAGAAGAACCTATGCAGATTGGGCGCTCTCGCCTCACAGAGGAGGAACGACTTCGTCGTCGACAGGGTAACCTCTGCATGTACTGTGGGTCCTCCGAACATTTAGTTAAATTCTGCAAACTCCGACCGGGAAACTCTCGCTCCTAGCTTATTCAAGAGAGGTTAAGCTAGGAGTTACTTTAGAATCACGTTCTGGGAAAGAGCCGACCTTGTCTATTCAATTAGAAGTTCCAAGTTCTACAGTGAAAGTTTCAGCTCTCCTAGATTCCGGGGCAGCCGAGAACTTCATCTCCTCAGCCTTTGTCTAACGGTCTAAAGTTCAAACCATGCCTCTGGAAGCAGCAGTTGCTGTTACAGCAGTGGATGGAAGTCGAATTCCAGATGGTATAATTACTCATCGAACCGTATGTCTCAAGATGAAAGTTGGTGTGCTCCATTCCGAATACGTCTCCTTCTACGTGATTCCCAAAGCCTCTCAAGATGTGATACTTGGTTTACCTTGGCTGCAGAAGCATAATCCTCAACTTAATTGGCAAACCATGGAAGTCCTTTCGTGGAGTAAATCTTGTACCAAGGACTGTTTAGCCTCAATTGTACCTCTCCGGTCAATTAGCCTTCCCGACCTACCTCCGGTGTATCAATCCTTTGCGGATGTTTTCAGTAAACAAGCAGCAGACTCTCTACCTCCTCATCGCGAATGGGACTGCCCAATCGTCCTGGTTCCGGGTAAAACACCTCCTAGGGGACGAATTTATCCGCTATCCATCCCAGAGACGCAAGCTATGTCTGATTATATACAGGAAAATCTAACCAAAGGATTTATCAGACCATCTTCTTCACCTGCAGGAGCCGGATTCTTCTTCGTTAAGAAGAAGGACGGTGGGTTACGACCATGCATAGATTACCGTGGACTCAATGAGATCACTGTGAAAAACAAGTACCCATTACCCTTAATTCCAGAATTATTTGACCGGGGTAAAGGGAGCTACTGTGTTTACAAAATTTCATCTCCGAGGGGCCTACAATTTAATCCGCATCCGGCCAGGGGACGAGTGGAAGACTGCTTTTAATACCCGGGATGGGCATTACGAATACCTTGTAATGCCTTTTGGTCTTTGTAATGCACCTGCAGTTTTTCAAAGCTATGTGAATTAACTTTTTCGTGATCTTCTCTACAAGTGTCTAGTAGTGTACTTGGATGATATCCTAATATTCTCTACGGATCTAAAGTCTCACCGTCACCAAGTTAAAGAGGTACTGACACGTCTGAGGAAAAATCAACTCTATTGTAAGTTAGAGAAGTGCACTTTTGAAGTATCTTCCATACCGTTCCTTGGTTACATCATTTCTGGATCAGAGCTATGTATGGATCCCGGTAAGGTACCAGCTATCCGAGATTGGTCCACTCCTACAACTCTCAAGGGGATTCAGCGATTTCTTGGCTTTGCTAATTTCTATAGGAGATTCATTAAGAATTATTCTTCGTTAGCTGCTCCCATCACAGCCCTAACTCGCAAGGGAGCAAATCCTACGAACTGGTCTTCTGAAGCAATCAAGCCTTCTCTGATTTAAAGCAAGCCTTTGGGTCAGCCCCCATTCTTCGACAGCCTGATTTGAATCGTCCCTTTCTACTAGAGGTGGATGCATCTACAGAAGCAGTAGGAGCTGTGTTATAACAAGTCTTTGAAGATAAAAAGGTCCATCCCTGCGGATATTTCTCCCGTAAGTTCCTCCCGGCAGAACGTAATTATGCAATCGGTGAGCAAGAATTACTTGCCATCAAGTTGGCATTTGAGGAGTGGAGATTCCTTCTAGAAGGAGCACAACATCGCATTACAGTTTATACTGATCATAAGAATCTTCTGTATCTGCAGTCAGCTCAGTGTTTGAATCCACGACAAGCTCGATGGGCGCTTTTCTTCACACAATTTGATTTCAAGCTCACCTATCGTCCAGGGTCTCAGAACAAAAAGGCAGATGCCCTTTCCCGGTCCTTTGCTTCTTCTGAATTAAATGATGCTACCACGAATCAAGCCATTGTGAATCCTACGTCCTTTTTAATGACTCGAACCTCTCCAGTTCCTCCGCCTGGCAAGACCTTTGTCGCCACAAGTCTTCGAAAATGGCTGCTTACCTGGGCTCACTCCTCTTCCTTCATGGGTCATCCTGGGGTTCTAAAGACTCTCAAATTTATTCAACAGTCTTATTGGTGGCCACGTCTCAAAGCCGATGTCCAAGAGTTTATAGCAGCATGTCCTAAATGTGCCCAACATAAGAGTCCAAGAAGTTCTCCACCAGGTTTATTACATCCATTATCCATACCCAAACAACCATGGACTCATATCTCAATGGATTTCGTGACCGATCTACCTCCATCAAAAGGGCGAAATACCATTTGGGTGATAGTGGATCGATTTTCGAAAATGGCACATTTCATTCCATTAACTGGGTTACCATCAGCCCCTTTACTAGCCAGATTGTTCATCTCTGAAATCTTCAAGTTGCATGGCCTTCCTCGAGAGATTATCTCTGATCGGGGAACACAGTTTGTGGCCAAGTTTTGGAGGTCGCTTTGTTCATCTTTAAATGTCAAGTTGAATTTTTCTTCTGCATATCATCCTCAGACAGATGGACAAACTGAGAGAGTCAACCAAGACCTTGAAACATTTCTCCGGATATATATATCGTCCTCACAGGATGACTGGGTTGACTACCTTCCATTGGCAGAATTTGCTCATAATAATCTCTTCCATTCATCTTCAGAATCTACGCCCTTTTATATTAACTTCGGCTTTCATCCTCGTGTGCCAGAGTTCCATCCATTGCCAGCCCTAGAGGTTCCAGCGGCAGATCAAGAGCTTCAACGTCTATCTAGAATCTGGAGTTGTGTACGTAAGTCCTTGGTCAAAACTTCCGCTCATTATAAATCTTTTGCAGATAGAAAACGTAAAGCTGTACCGAATTACAAAGTGGGAGACCAAGTTTGGATTTCTACGCGCAATCTCAGGTTCAAAGTTCCTTCTAAGAAATTTGCTCCCAAGTTTATTGGTCCATTTCCCATTGTAAAGGTACTCAACCCTGTGTCATACAAAGTCAAGTTGCCACCGTCTTTGAGAATTCCTAACGCCTTTCATACATCTTTACTGAAGCCTTTGATTCTCAATAAGTTCCGTACTACCCAGTCCAAATCTCCTAAAGTTCACTCTTTGCAGAACGAGGAATTTGAAGTTAAAGAGATTGTGGACTCACGTTCCCGATATGGACGTTTACAGTTTTTGGTCAACTGGAAGGGTTACGGTCCGGAGGAGAGATCCTGGGTTTTCTCTGAAGATGTTCATGCTCCAAGACTGGTACAGAAATACTTCTCCAAAAATCCTGACAAGGTTCAAAGGTGTTCGGAGACCACCCGTAGAAGAGGGGGTACTGTTACGAACCGGTCTCTTACCTTTGCGGGTTCTTGGGTTCATCCGTTGCCAGTGCGGTTGCTCGCGGTGCTGTGCGCCCGTGTGGGGACGCGGCGTGATCGGTGGCACAGGTAATGCAGAATCTGGGAACTGTGAGTGCGGGGACCAAATGGCCTAAGGCACTGCGGTGTGTCTGCTGTATAGGAGGTGGCCATGTTGGAGACCAAATAGGTAATACAGAGCACTTGTGAAAACACCTGTGGGCCGTTGTAAGCCAATCCCGTGCTTGTGCTGCCTTTAAGTAGGCTGGGATTATGTTACTCTGGGCCAGTGCTTTGTTGTATCAACGCTGTGCTCTAGCTCTGAGCTCTCTCCGTGCATTCCTGTGTGATTCCCGTGGTCCAGATATCGCCTCCGTTCCCAGAGGTTCGTCTGCAGCCTTCACTGCAAAAGATCCACCGGCTCTCCGCTGTGCTGTCAGTTAATTGCACACCTACTGGAAATAGTTGGATTCCCAGAGTCCTGCATGAGGTTACCTTGTCTGCCTGTCTTCAACCATACAAAGTTTGGAGGATTCCACTACCCTCAGCTGTTCATTTGTTCTACTCTGCATTTAACCCGTTCATCACCTTGTCATCTGCTACAGTTTTCACAGTGATCTCCGGAACTCGCAAGTAACCCAATTAAGTACTTTTATTTTCTATGTTACCATAAACAAGGATAATTCTTCACAGCCTCTCAGTTAACTCCTAAAACTTCATTGCAAATCCTTACAGTTATTTCTTCATGTCTGCATTACCCAGTTAAACACATTCTGCCGTTCAGCATCAAAGCTTGTTTATATTTGGACAATTCAACATTTATTCATCAGCTTGTTTCATATACAGTTCCATGAACATTTCTTTTATTTGTCTTTGAGATTCATCCTGCATGTTATTTCTGCCATTCCTGCAATACTTCAGTATAATATGATGATTAACAACTTGTCATTTAACTCTTTACTGAATTGTTATTTTTAATAAATATATGAAACGGAACTTTCTTCGTCCTCCCTGCTTTCTTCATACCCCAGCACCTACACCTGTGGTTGGTCCCGGGTTAACGGATTCACAAAAACACCCGGACCTGACAGCCATAAACCGAGCCTTATCGGAAAGAACGGAAGCCACATTAATCGTGGCGCATCGTATAGGGTGAAGATCCATGTTTCTTTGGTGATTGAGTTTCACTACCCATTTTCCTTATTCACTTCTCCCCACCACCTCCTTCACCATCGCCACCACCAACACCACATTCCATTCTTACGACAGCCTCACCTTTCATCCCGGCTCCCTCCACGCCTGAACCAGGATCTGGGGGTTTCCGGGCAGGATCCATTGAAGGCGAATCCTTCTCTATAGTGGATTCCTGCACTCCCTCCCCAATTTCCTCCATGTTTGATTCTACATGATCACCTTCCTCCTTGTCCTTCCCCACTAATGTAGATCCTACCGGGTCCCACTCCAGCTCACTTTCTGATTCTTTCCCTGAAACCTCCGTCAAACTTCCTTTTCTCTCCTACTTCTTTCTTCCACCTTCCCCACTCCCTTTCTCTCTCTTCCTTCTCTTCCTTACTTTCCTTACCTATTGAAAAGTAGTAAATTTTCTTTAATTATCCCTGCCTGCCTTTTTCCTCCCTTTACTACTAGTTGGAACCCCTCATCTTTCTCTTCCTTTCCTTCCTTTCCCTTCCCTCTTCCTCCTGCCAACTTCCATTCCACCTTCCCTTCCTGTACCTTCACTGATCCTACTTGCACATTTTTCTCTCTTTCTTCCATCTCCTTTGCCCTCCTCTGTATTACCAACTCCTCTACACTTTCTCTTCTCCTCCTCCATTTCTTTTTTTTTTTACCGCTTCCAGGCACCTACTATATGGGTGACCTTCACCCCCACATAAATTGCAACGAATTATATTACATGTCTTTGAAGTATTGCCCAGTCCACTGCATAGATTGCACTTGACCGCGTCGCACTCATGGTTCATGTGCACCTGAAACAAGTCTTTGGCTGACCCTGGTAGAACACCTGAATGCGATCGCGGCCAATGTATGCGGCGGACGGCAGATGTTTTACACCTTCTCCACTTCTCAACAAGTGCACATTTGCTGACCAAGTTCCCCCCCAAACCCCAAGTGTATAATCAGTTTTTTCCAAACTTAATACCTGTTCGCATTGCCTGCTGAGCCAGAATTTGATGTCATTTTCCGGTATTGTCTCATTTCTTACCACTATAGAAACCTTAATGCTTTCAATCCTCCCCCTCATGAAAAAGGAAAATTGATTGAAATAACCACCTTCCTCTAGGTTGCTTAATTTCAAGAAGCACTCCTGCATCACCCTGTTTGCCATAAAGGCCACGTCAAACTCTTTCGAGTTCACAGGGTGGATGCAGGAGTACAATTGTCTGGCCGAGAACCCTAGGGCAAAGAATTCCCTCAAAAAATCTACCGTAGAAGGAGTTTCCCCTTTCCCATTCCATTTAAAATGGATTATTTTTCTCCTTCCAAAGCCTCCCGCCTCCCCTCCATCTCCCCAAACATCATCACTTTGTCCTACTGTCACTGGTTCACTCAGTACCTTTGCATAAGATATGTCACCGTCCTTAGATGTACCACCTTTACCTGCAACAGGGACAGGGACAAACACAGGGGCAGGGGTTGGAAGAGGGACAAATGCAGACTTCATTTGCATACATTTTATAACAGGCACAACATTTTTACTTTTATCTTTATGTTTTAATGTTTCTACTTATCAATTTTGCTGCCGCTCGCATCCTCTCTGGCACTTGCAGTTCTCCATAAACAGTGTTCACCACCTCCATCTCCTGTTTCGACAGTGAGCTTTTATCCAGTCTCGGCTGTCCTTGCACCATAGCAGGCTTCTCCATATTCCCTCCTTCTTTATTTGTTTTATCATTTTTACCTGTATTTCCTTTATTACCGCCTTGGTCCCCCTCCCCACTGAAAAGCCCAAGTGGGCCCCCTCCACCCAAACAAATTTCTGGAGCCCCCCTTGCCTCCTTCACTCCTCCACCGCCAGAGACACTCATTTCCTGCCTGCTGTTTCCAGCCGCTTTGCAGATTTCCCCGCTGACCGGGACTCCAGCTGACGTCACCTTCCTTTCAGTCGGGATCCCCGCACGGGTCTTTTCTGTCTCCTTGCTCTCAGAGTTTACCGCTCTGGCCACTGCTTCTTGGTATTCCTGCTGCCTCTGCATCGCCACTGGCTCACCTTCGTCCACGGACCCCGGCTTTTCCTCCGTCTCCATGGCAACCGGGGTATCCTTCACGTCAGTTGCCGTGTCACCGGGGTTCCCTCGGCTGCCGCATTTGTCTTCTGCTCTCGGGACCACCTCCACACTGATGTCACAGGGAAATCCTTCCTGAAGCCGTGCCTCCTGCACCGCTGGCTCCTGCTGCGCTACAGGGGAATCCTTGGCAGATGGCAATGCTGTTAACCCCTGTTGCGCCGGCAGATTTTCAATACTGCTTTTCTTACAGCTTTCTTCCCTGGAAATTATCATTTTCTCCTTAATACGAGCATGGTACAGTGTCAAGTCCTCTATTTGATTTCTATACCTCTGCCTCTCCCAGACTTGACCTTTATTCAGTCTTTTCTTTGCTGTTATAATACGGTTATTAATTTTCTTTGACTCCATTATTAGCTCCTGTAGTGACATCTTGGATAATATTTCTTCAGTGTCAGATGTGTCTTCAGAAGAAGAATTTTCCCCCAATTCTGACACTTCTTCCATGCTGCTTTCCTCTTGATTAACCCCTAACCCCCCCGGTATCCGCAGATTTCCCCCAAGGGGCTGGCATGCCCCCAAAGGTACTCTCCGCTAACTCGAGGGGCTCGGGGGATGCATCATACCATGAAATTGATTCTTCAATTTTAATTTTAGCTTTTCCAACTAGCGGCACCTGCCGCTCCCCTCCGTCCCGCAGCTTCCCCCCAATCCCCTCACAGGGACCCCCGGCCATTGCAGCATTCTCCCCGGGAGCTGCACTACCCCCAGGGATACCTGCTGCTAGCACGGGAAGGGGGGCTGCCCTGGACAGGGACCCTTCTCGGGATTTGTTTCTTTGCTGTGCAGTTCGCTGCTCCCCTTCTCCGGACGGACCTGCAGACACCACTTTCCCTTCTACGGGCGGACCTTTCTCAGCTCGGGGATTCTCTGCTCCCACCGCCTCTTGTTTTGAGGTACCCCCCCCTTTGCACGGAGGGGGTGCTTTGCCTACCTCTTGTTTTCACAGTTCCCTGGCATTCAGCTTTAGTCTCCTGCATCTTCTCTTTTGCTTCCTTCACAGCAGCAGCCGCCGCGGCAACACGGACAGATGTTCTGATGTTCTCTTTCTTTTTCACTTTAGCTGTGGAGGCCAACGGGCCTCCCCCCTTCTTCATCATGATGATAGGGCACCACCAGGCACCCCCTGATGTTTAGGAATACAAGACCCAGCCTGGGCCCTCCAGGCAGGGGATTCCCCTGCTGCAGCTGCCCACTCCCCAGCTCCCACAGCAGGGAGAGGGGGCGGGATCCCTCAGGTAACCAGATGGAGCCCAGGAGCTCCTGCAGACATGTCCAGACACGTCCAGAACTGAGTAGTATACTGGTCACCACAATGCAGCACTGACACTGAGCACAGATATTGAGCACTGTTGAGGATAATAGAACTGACATGGAGCAGCAAGATACAGCAATGGACTACTGTATTGCAGTATTATATACTGGTCACCACAATGCAGCACTGATATTGAGCACTGTTGAGGATAATAGAACTGACACGGAGCAGCAAGATACAGCAATGGACTATTGTACTGCAGTATTATATACTGGTCACTACCACAATGCAGCACTGATACTGAGCACAGATATTGAGCACTGTTGAGGATAATAGAACTGACACAGAGCAGCAAGATACAGCAATGGACTATTGTACTGCAGTATACTGGTCACCACAATGCAGCACTGATACTGAGCACAGATATTAAGCTGATATTATCTGATAATGGGCTTTTCAGGCAGAGAACGTAGCCACATCCTCTCCGCTCAATCTACAATGCACGAGGGAAAATGGCGGCGACGCGCGGCTCTTTATATGGAATCCAAATCTTGTGAGAATCCGACAGCGGGATGATGACGTTTTCCCCCGTTTGGCCGGAAGAACCGAGGCTGCCTCGGACCCGTGTAAACCACGTGAAGTTCGGGGGGGGTCAGTTCTCGGTGAACCGAACCCGCTCATCTCTAATCCTAATACTTCAAAATCGCATACATCGGCTGCACCTGATGAATTACGATACCAGTTACAGGAGCAGAACGGTGGCCAGCTAACTAGCATTGAAAGAGGTTTAAGGTGTGTACACACGGTGAGATCCTTGCTGTGGCTGATTTTGACTATGCTATTTCCCTTGAACTCCCCAGAGCCCAGCACCACCGATTTTGACTAACTTTTCTAGAGATATGGACTGTGTGTGCTTACGATTTTGGCTTATGTGAGATTTTGGCTTATGTGAGATGTCATTGACATGTGAGATGAACTAGATAGTACACCAATCTAGCAAGGATTGACTTCCCTGCACAGTCTATCTTTTCTTGCGATGCCGACCTGGCGGGACCACGCATTGGGATCGAAGCGGGATCGCAAGGTGACTTTCACCTTGTGATCTGCACTATCTTTTCTTGAGATTTTGACTATATAGTCAAAATCGAAAGAAAATATCTCACCGTGTGTACACACCCTTAGAAGTGTTTGTGTTCCTCCTGTCATTAGCAACACTACAAAAGGAAAATTACCAGCTGCTTTTCTCACTCACAGGTGGATACATTTATTGGAGCATACAGGACTTTGTTCTGAATTGTTTTTTTGATACTGAATTTAATCCTAATAACTGAGTTACATTTGGATACAAAGAAACAGTCTTTTTTACAGCTGGAGCAGAACTTTTTTAATTAGGGTTTTTTATTCAATATTACAATATATATACATTATCAGTTTTTTCTTAAACAAATGTGTATGTGTTTATTTTATGTGTTAGTATAAATTGATTGATAATAAATTCTTTATGCGCTCTCTGATAATTGTTTTATCCTTTAATATTGTTTAGTAGTGGGCAGTACTGTCTAGTTGAGAGCTGCATCTTGCACTTTAAAATCATAGGCCAACTTTTAAAATTAAGTGATTAGAAAGCGCCAGAACTTTTTTTCTTCCAACAGGAAAAGAGGCTGTGGCCTTGCATCAGGGGCGAGCTGTAAGTCTCGGGGCATAGCTTCATGTTACACGCTGTATAAGCATGCCAGCCGAGCAGAGTGCTGGAAGGCAGTGCTGTTCAACTAGGCCCTCAGACAGATGGACCAGCCCATCAGGCCATTGTCTCTTCTGGCATCTCCAGTCCGACCATGACATGGAGCATATGCCAGCACAAGGGAGGGCCCACATTGTGGCAGAGTCAGTGGTGTAGCTCAAAAAGGCAACGGAAGTGCTTGCCTCCAGATGACAAGTGTTAGAGAGAGATTGTGAGAGCCAGCAAGGGCACTAATAAGGGGCTAAACACCTAAATAATACAGGGGTCTGTAGCACAGGACTACTGGTCTGTGCAGTCCCATTACTGTGCTGTCTGTTAACTGTATCATTAGCAGCATCTATACAGGCTGGACAATAGCACGATAAGGCAAGAGACTTTAGAGGGCAGGAAAGGGTTGCTGTCGAAGACCACCAAAGACATTATGCCACAGGGTGGGGATGTTTACAATAGAAAAAAATGAAGTTGGGACAGTGTTATGTTCTCTGTGTTTCCTCTGTACAGCTTGTTCCTATAAATTGCAGTCTTCATATTTTACACAAAGGAACGGATATTCAGTGTTGTGGTTTGAGGTGAATCTGTTAATTCTTCCAGGGATTGTCTGTCTGAGATCCATCCTGTATCAGATTTTGGTTTCTGCTAAATTGTGATAGGATTACTTTCTTGCTTCTTGTGATCAATAGTCCATCATCTGTGACAATGTGGTATTGTTTATTCATATGATTGTGTACCTTAGTAAAGGGATAATCTGGCAACCCTACGCATGGTACCCAATCACTGCCACTCCGCTATGCAACACATTGGCAAGTAGACATTAAGGGACAAAGTTGCCCCAACTGCGAAGGCAGGATATAGCCCTCAAAACAGGAGTGCTGCACCTAAATATTGACAGTTAATAAATATGGACAGGGGAGATGCTTAGGTGCTGTACTACTAAAAATTGCATCACTGCTAATTTCCTCAGTATACCTTCCAAGTAAGCTTTACTGTTTCCTTTGTTCTTATAATTAATTATTTGTGCAATTTTGACCTGGCAGAATACTTAAGCAATTGGGTTATTTTAACATGTGTATAAGCCCCAAGCAAAGTTTGTCCTTGACTATAATTTACCTAATGCAAAGCTAATGAGCTGGCATCACTTCTACCAATGGATTTGCCTTATATAACCCATGAATCTCGATGCTCTAGGTAAAGGTCACATTCAGCAACAAGATTAAGCATGCTTAATGTGTGAACTTTAATTACATAGGGAGTTATTTATATTCAAGACCAGACATTTTCACTTAAGAATATATACAGTATTGTACAAACTGACATTTATTCAAAAGCAAATAACTGACAAAGACTAACTGACAACATGTTTTTCTGCCATCCCAAAGCAGATATACAGTGGTCTATTTGATAAACAAAGTGAAATAGCTGCAGAAATAATGTACGCTTTTCAATTTGTTTTTATCTCCATATCCATATTTTTTAAGTGTCAGGACAGCCCTTGTGGTAAAGAGCTGTCCTGGTGAGGAGGTTTCAAACATCTTTTACATTTGTAAAGTATGTATATGTAATGCCCGGCAGCGGGGTTGCGAGGTCCAGGGAGATTGCCTATTGAGCCCCTATATGGACACTAACATCAGCTGCAGGACACATTGCACCAGGGACTATATAGCCAAGGTGCTTGGGATTTTGCTGGTGAGCCCAGCATCTTCACCCACATGCTGCCCGGGACTAAGCAGTAACGGTCAGGTGAGCAGAGAAGAGAGCCAGGTCAAATTATTGCTGGTTGAGGACTGCTGTTGGAGTCTCAGGACCTCTTGTGGAATTGACAGGTATAGAGGGGCTACCTTTATTAGAAGTCGCATTGCTCTCTCCCCACCGGATTCAAGCCCCAGACCAAGTACTTGTAAGCTCGGATCAGCGTGAGGCTGAATCTAAAAGTAAGGAGGGCAAGGACACTTACCCAGACCAGAGTCAGTAACTCCCTTCCCACATAGAATTGCTGCTGAGTCTTCAGTTAGCAACCAACGTCATCCAGAGGGGGAGGTACCATCCCTTAGGGAACCAAAGTGTACACCTATCAGCCAGAGATCTACCAATTGGCTCTGCCTCCCCTTTCCCTGCCTGTGAGCTCACCTTAACTGCCAAGAAACTGCTCATCAGAGCCTTTGCAGAGGAGGACAAGGTAGGTACTGCAACTGACATTCAGTGAGTGTAATTTAACACAGCAGCTCAGATCCCCTTTAGACGGACCCCCGTCAGACTTTGAACTGTATCAATAAAACCAGGAATAGTATTAGAGACTACTTCCAGCCCACGATCCTCTCTAAACATTCAATATTAATTGTAGTTGGGAAATTACAATATAAAACTGTACATATTTCTGTCGATCAGACCGTTATCAGATTGTGCTCCCGGCTATTGCCCCTTGCCAAAGCGAAACTTGTAGTCAAGGACGCCGGCACCCAACACCCAGTAAGGTGCAGGGCTAGGGAATATCAGAGATAAGGCCAGCTTGAGACACTTCTTCCAATTGAGGACAGACAGGAAATTCTCTGTGGATAACAAGTGTGAGGCAAAGTCAGACTTTTCACTCTCTATAGTCCCGGGTGAACAACTAAGTAGAGATGGCTACTGAGTTGCTGTCTCAACACAATAAGTCAAATCATTTTGAAGTTGGAATGATTCAAATCACTCACAGTTTGGTGTGTTGAGGCAGCCCCCAGTAGCCTCTCTCAGTCAGTCACAGTGATTGGGTGGCAGCACTCCTGGGTGACACCCCCTGGGAGGGAGCAGTGTGATGCTGCTCAGTGTCAGGGCTGCTGCTGTGCCTGACTTCCCGTGACATTGAGTTGAGACAGTGGAGACTCATCAGATTCATCAATGATTCATCCAGTGCAGCTGAATAACAGAGGTATGAGTCACTGACTGACTGCATGTGAGACTGATGCTGACTCAGTGGAGATGGATCAGATTCATTGATTCATTCAGTGCAGCTGAATAGCTGACCCATCCCCAGATGTCTGAGTTAGGTGTGGATCATTGGGTCGACCCTATCCAGGTCGACAGTCACTAGGTCGACCAGTGAAGGTTAATAGTGAGTAGGTCAACACTGACTGAAGGCCAACATATGACTATGTCGACATGAAAGGAAAGTCGGCATAGGCTAGGTCGACACACAAAGAGTTGACACAGTTTTTTGGGGGGGCAGGGGGTTTCTTGACCTGAATTTCCATCTGGGACCACCAACAATTAAAACATATTCACTTGCCACGCTTTGGGCGCAGTGTTTCGTTGCACTCGCCACAAGGTTCCTAAACAACTCTATGCTCACTTGGATATAATAGGTATGAGAAAGTCATTAAACCTCCCAAAAAACTGTGTCGACATTGCCCATGTCGACCTAATGACCATGTCGACCAATGCATCACTGTCGACCTTCAGTGGCCGACCTAATGACTGTCAACCTAGACAGGGTCAATCTAAAGACAGGATACCGTCTAAGTCACTCCCTCCACGAGTCCCAGCACTGCCAGCAGTCTCTGTAGTCACTGCATGTACACAGTCAGCTATGCATTACACAAGAGCCATGTACCGAGACACTGTCTCGAGACACTACACTGAGCTGAGACATGTGTCTCAACTCACTTCACTGTATCTCTTTGCCCATGACTACAACTAAGTAGAGATGGCCATCGACCATCGGGGATTCCTAATCATTGATGATTTATGGCCGATGTCGAATAGTTTTGCCATCGATGGGAGAGAACCAGATGGTTTCCCTCCATCGATGGCTTTGCCTAAATAATTTGTTTTTTTCTTTAAAGATGCTGGGATACGGAGTATAGCTCCGCCCTCAGCACCCATGAAGCCCCGGTCTGTGATTGGCCCGCGGGTCATTCACAGAACTAACAGGGATGTCCATCGATGAGTGAAACCATCGATGGTCTCCCATGGCATAGTTAGTGACCATCGATGGTCACTCACAGTTTCATCATCGATGGCAAACATGGTGGATTCTGATGGGGAGCATGTACCTCAGGTTGATGTCTCTGAATTAGTGGAAGCTATCAAAATGGTTCTCCAGATTGATGATGAAGCTAACCCCACCACTGCATCAAAAAAGCCTGATAAATTCAAGCGTCAGAAGGTGGCAAAGGTAGTTTTTCCTCACTCTGACCTTTTAGTTGACATACGTCATGAGGCTTGGGTCTCCCCAGGAAAGAAGTTTGCCCTATCCAAGAAGATGTTGGCTTGTTTTCCTATCCCTGCAGAGTTAATTAACAAGTGGGAAATTCCACTGCCGGTCGACTCGCACGTCACACGGATCGTGGTTTCCTCTTCTCTGCCTGTCACCACTGTCACCTCCCTGAAGGATAAGCGTGTGGAGGGATGCCTGGAGTGTATTTATTCTCTAACTGGGGCAATTCACAGGCCCACTATTGCGGCCTCCTGGGCTGCAAAAGCTATTGATGCGTGGGTCCAGGAGGAAGAGCTACCTCATGATATTTCTGACATTGCCAAATAGTGTCTGTCTCATATTACCACCGCCTCCCATTATATTGAAGAGGCGTCCTCTGAGGCAGGTATTCTGGCATCCAAAACGTCTACTACGTCTATTTTGGCTCGCCAGATTCTGTGGTTGCGGTCCTGGAAGGTGGACTTAAATTCCAAGAAGACTCCGGAGCTGCTCCCTTTTTTCAGGGAGACAACCTTTTTGGAGAAGATATTAATAAGATCGTGACTGACTTAGCCTCTGCTAAGACTGCGTGCCTTCCTAATACTACTCTTTCTGCTCCGAAAGCTAAAAGTACTACTTTTCGTTCCTTTTGGACCTCAGGTAAATCAAGGGGTCAGGGGTACTCGAGCAAGCCTCATACTTCCAAGACAGGTAAGACCAAATCTAAACAATCCTGGGCTGCCCGTCAGCCTGTTTCCAATCAGGAGAAGCCTCCAGCATGACGGGGAGGGCCTCCCCCTTGGGTACCCCAGGGTGGGATGCCAACTTCTGCAGTTCACCCAGGTCTGGTTAAGGACCACTTCAGATGCGTGGGTGCAGGACGTTGTCTCTCATGGGTACGCGGTTCTTTCAAGAGACGTCTCCCTCGCCAGTTCTGCGCAATGGTCATCCAAACGGACCTGTTGAAGGCGCAAGCTCTACACTTGGTTGTCAAATCACTCCTAAAGACAAGAGTGGTGGTGCCGGTGCCTATCTCCCAAACGGGGAGGGGCTACTACTTGACCCTGTTTCTAGTACCGAAACCCAATGGGTATTTCCAGCCTATTCTCAACCTCAAGTCACTGAACAAGTTTGTGAGAGTTTCCAAGTTCCGTATAGAAATACTGCACTCCATTGTACTGGCTATGTAATCTGGGGACTACATGGTATCCTTGGATATACAGGATGCTTACCTGCATATACCTATTGCCATTTCGCATCGGCAATATCTGCGGTTTGCTATTGGCAACCTCCATTATCAATTCAGGGCTCTGCCATTTGGACTGACTATGGCCCCTCAGATTTTCACCAAGGTCATGGCCATGGTGACAAATCATCTCCGTCAACAGGGAATCAGGATCCTGCCGTATCTGGACGACCTGCTGATCCTGGCAAGCTCCCAAGATGTCCTTCTGAGTCATCTCCAGCTGACGGTGCAATTTCTCAGCCCACAGCTGGCTGATAAATTAGAAAAAGTTCTCCCTGGTCACTGCGTGGCGCATGGTGCATCTGGGGGCCCTGCTGGATACGCACAGCCAGAGGCTGTTTCTGTCTCCAGAGAAGGTCCTGAGGATTCAGGACAGGATCAGATACTTCCTCTCTCGCCCAAAAGTGTCTATTCACTCTGCGTTGCAAGTACTAGGCCTGATGGTGTCGACTTTCGACATGGTGGCGTATGCTCAATTCCATTCTCGTCCTCTCCAACAGTTAATCCTCTTCAAGTGGGATGGTCTGCCTCAGCAGATCAGGTCTCAAATGATGGTCCTGACTCTGGAGGTCCGCTTATCCCTGTCCTGGTGGCTCCAGGATCAACAATTGAGCAGGAGCCGTCCCTTCTGGATTCTCTACTAGTTCCTCCTGACGACGGACGCCAGTCTGAGGGTCTGGGGTGCGGTGTTCGAACAACACACTCTCCAGGGTCGCTGGAACAAGGAGGAGTCTCTCCTCCTCATAAACATTCTGGAACTGCGGGCAGTGTTCAATGTTTTGACACTAGCCCTGCCTCTGTTAGGGAACAGGCCTGTTCAAGTACAGTCGGACAACACCACCTCGGTGGCATACATAAACCATCAAGGCGGCTCTCGAAGCCGAACAGCAATGATGGAAGTGTCCAGAATTCTTCAATGGGCAGAACGCCATCTGCCAGCAATATCATCAGTGTTCATTCTGGGTGTCCTCAAATGGGATGCGGATTTCCTCAGTCTTCAGGACATACATGCCAGGAAAGTGGAGCCTTCATCCGGAGGTGTTTCAACACCTAGTGGACAAGTGGGGCATACCAGACGTAGACCAGATGGCGTCTCAACACAATCACAAAGTTCCAGTCTTCGGATCACGGACAAGGGATCCTCAAGCAGCGTTCGTGGACGCACTGGCAATTCCATGGAAATTTCAACTGCCATATATGTGTTCTCTCCTGCCCAGGGTTCTGCGGAAGTTCCAGCAAGAAGGAGGAATACTACTTCTAGTTGCTCCAGCGGGGCCCAGATGGCATTGGTTCTCAGACCTGCAGGGTCTGTCGATGAAACGTCCTCTACTACTTCCTCAACACCCAAAACTCCTCGTTCAGGGCCCTTGTGTCTACCCAGACCTGGCCAGACTGGATTTGACGGTGTGGCTCTTGAAGCGTCACTCCTGAGGGCCAAAGGTTTCTCTGAGGTGGTCATCCAAACTATGTTGAAGGTCCGTGAGCCACTTCGGTTCGGATTTACTACAGGGTCTGGAACTCTTACTTCACTTGGTGTGCTGCTAAGAACTATGATGTATACAAGTTCAGAACCTCATGGCTTCTGGCTTTTCTGCAACAGGGCATGGATTTAGGCCTTCGTCTGGCCTCCCTCAAGGTTCATATTTCTGCCTTGTCGGTATGGTTTCAGAGGAAAATTGCATCTATTCCTGACGTTCATACCTTCACTCAGGGTGTCTTGCAGGAATAACTTTCCTATGTTCCTCCTGTGGCTCCATGGGATCAGTCTGTTGTCCGTAATGCCCTGCAAGGGTCTCCCTTTGAGCCTCTTGATTCTGTAGACCTGAAATGGCTTACTATTAAGGTCCTGTTCCTGTTGGCTATTGCCTCTGCTAGAAGAGTGTCTGACTTAGGTGCTTAGTCCTGTCATCTGCCATTCCTGATATTTCATCATGACCAGGCAGTTCTCCGTACTTGCCCTGGTTATCTGCCTAAGGTGGTGTCATCTTTCCACCTTAATCAAGAGATTGTGGTTCTGGTCTTTATCTCTGCTGGTTTGTCTTCCAAAGAAAGGTCGTAGGTTGTGGTAAGTGCTCTCCGTATATATGTGGAGAGGACTGCCTCCATTCAGAGGTCTGATTCCCTCTTCTTACTTGTTAGGGTCTCCTGCTCTGTGCTGCCACGTCGTCATGGCAACCGGGAGACAATTGCTAGCGGAGTAACCTGAGCGTAGCTGATACTCCGGTTCGGGTCTTTTGCTGTGCAGTGGTTACAGGCTCTGTGCACGGCAGGGGATCCGGTGCTGGTTTTTGTGCTCACAGTCTGTGAGGTCTGAGTGGGGTGTGGACAGCACCTGCTATATAAACCCTCTTCTCAGGTTAGGCAGATGCTGCTGAATCTTTGTTGGTTAGTCAGTTCCTGAAAGCTAGCTAGTACTGTGTAAACTTTGTATTTGTTTGTTGCTTACTGCAAATAGGCCTTGGGATTTGGTATTACACTCTGCCAATCCAGACCTAGCAGTAAGACTGGAGTCAGTCGTTTAACCTGCTGGGGTTCTTTTGCTACTCTGTGAACCTAGCAGGTTTGCGGCTGTATTCTCAGACTTGCCTGCCAAAATCCTTTCTCACTGTGCAAGGTGTTCAGGTGTCAGTTTAGTGGCAGTAAGCTGAACCAGTGCACTGCAAGTGAAGACTAGGATTGTGGAGACTCTCCTTGTGTCTATTATTCCATCTCTGACCAAGGAGTTTACTGCCACACCCGTTGGTAACCCTTTAGGGTTTTGCTGTTGCCCTCAGCAACAGCATTTCGGGTTCTCTACGTATTTAATCACAACATCTCGCTTCTTTCCATCTGAGCATTCCTAATACTAGGGAGACACCCAGTTTCTTAGCCTTAGGGCTTCTCTGTTCACTTTGTGTTTATTTTGTTACCCTATCACCTTCTGTGTATGTAATGTCATATTCCCCAGTCTGTCTGTGAGTTCATTTGTTTTGCATCCCTCTCCATTCAGACACCAGTACATTCCTGCTGGCACTGGTGTGCATAACATATTCAGCAGCCTAATACTCCTGTTGAAATTTTGTGGGAATATGGCGCTTACCCCTCAAAATACTTTGCAACAGGTGGTCGATCAGGTGCAGGTCCTGACTCGACAATTTAATGATTTGTCCATTAAAATGCACACCTCGCAGGCCGCTGGCGGAGCTCCCGCAGCAGCAGTACCTTCAGGGGTTAAGGAGCCGAAAGTAAATCTCCCGGATCGTTTTTCTGGAGATCGCTCGCATTTCTTTTGTTTCAAGGAGAGCTGCAAGCTATATTTCCAGCTTAGGCCTCAGTCTTCTGGGTCGGAGATTCAGCGGGTGGGCATAGTGATTTCCTTGCTACAAGGAGACCCACAGGTCTGGGCATACGGGTTGCAGCCTGACTGTCCGTCGCTTAAAAGTGTTGATGCTTTTTTTACGGCACTGGGCATGTTGTATAATGACCCTGACAAGACGGCCTCAACCGAGGCTCAGATTTCGATCCTTAAGCAAGGGCGAAGGCCAGTTGAGGTTTATTGTACGGAGTTTCGGAGGTTGGCCCATGATACCCAGTGGAATGACCCAGCCCTGAGACACCAATACCGAAGAGGTCTTTCTAACCAGTTAAAAGACCAACTGGTACAATATCCCTTGCCTGATAGCTTGGATCAGCTCATGCAGTTATCCATTCGGGTGGATAGACGGCTGAGAGAGCGCAGGCTTGAAAGAGAGACCAAGGTTTCCTTCTTTCCCAAGGGAACCTCAGACTCTGAGGAATTTTCCGAGAAGCCTATGCAGATTGGGGCTACTCGCCTCTCCTCGCGTGAGAAGATGCGGAGGAGACAGCAGGGGTTATGTTTGTACTGTGGGAATAAAGGTCATGTGGTAGTATCATGCCCAGAAAAGCCGGAAAACTTCAGGGCCTGAGGGTGATGGGAAATATCCTGTCAGGCCAGAAGTCAGAATTTCCCAAGAAGACTTTTATCATTCCGGTGACCTTGAAGATCCTCGGTCAAACTGTCAAGACTGAGGCCTTTGTGGACAGTGGGGCCGACTGGGTTTTTATGGACCGCCAATTCGCCCTGAAACACTCTGTTCCCTTAGTACTCTTGGCATCGGAAATTGAGATTTGTGGGTTAAACGGGGAACCATTATCCCAGGGTAAAATTACCTTTTGCACTAGCCAGATTTCTTTGTTTATTGGAGCCACACACTCTGAAAAATTGTCCTTTTATGTGACTGTCTGTACTTTTGCCCCATTGGTGTTGGGGTTACCCTGGTTAAAGGCCCACAATCCTCAATTTGACTGGGTCTCTGGGGAGATTCTTAGTTGGGGTACTGATTGTTTCAGGAGTTGCTTGAGCCTTCCAGTCAGGCTTTCGCAGCTAAGTTTGCCAGGATTGCCAGGATGTTATGCAGATTTTGCGGACGTGTTCTCCAAAAGAGTTGCAGAGGTACTACCTCCCCATCGCCCCTATGACTGTGCCATTAATTTGTTGCCGAATGCTAAGCTTCCCAAGAGCAGGTTGTACTCCCTGTCACGTCCTGAGACTCAGGCTATGGCAGAGTACATTCAGGAGAACTTGGCTAAGGGATTTATCAGACCTTCACAGTCTCCAGTTGGGTCGGGGTTCTTCTTCGTGGGTAAAAAGGATGGTTCGTTGCGACCCTGCATCGACTTCAGGGAATTGAATCGTATCACGATTAAAAACTCATACCCACTGCCTCTCATTTCGGTCTTGTTTGTCCAGCTTCGTACGGCCACCATTTTTTCTAAGATTGACCTACGCGGTGCGTACAATCTAATCCGAATAAGAGAGGGGGATGAATGGAAGACTGCCTTTAATACCCACTCAGGGCATTATGAATATTTGGTGATGCCTTTTTGGCTCTGTAATGCCCCGGCAGTCTTCCAGGACTTCATGAACGATGTACTCAGGGAATATTTGGATAGATTCTTAGTTGTATACTTAGATGACATCCTAATCTTCTCCCATTCCCTGGAGGAACATCGGAAGCATGTACGCTTAGTCCTCCAGAAACTCAGAGACCACCGGCTTGGGGCGAAGCTGGAGAAGTGCGAATTTGAAGTTCAGCAAATCGCATTTCTAGGATATATTATCTCTCCAGAAGGTTTCCAAATGGAGGGTTCCAAGGTACAGGCAGTCCTGGATTGGGTGCAGCCCACTAGTTTGAAGGCGCTTCAGCGTTTTCTGGGCTTTGCGAATTTTTATAGACAATTTATCGCTGGATTTTCGTCTATAGTGGCGCCCTTGGTGGCACTCATTAAGAAAGGGGCGGATGTTGCTCACTGGTCTTGTGAGGCCAAAGCGGCTTTTGCCCGTCTCAAAAGGGCATTTGTCTCGGCCAAGGTGCTGCGACACCCAGATCCAGAGCGTCCTTTTGTGGTGGAGGTGGATGCCTCTGAGATGGGTATTGGGGCAGTGCTCTCTCAGATGGGGGTGTCTGATAATCGCCTTCATCCCTGTGCTTACTTTTCCCGTAAATTTTCGCCTGCTGAGATGAATTATGACGTGGGTAACCGGGAATTGTTGGCTATTAAGGATGCACTCGAGGAGTGGAGACACTGACTTGAGGGGGCTAAGTTTGTGGTCTCAATTCTCACCGACCATAAGAATTTGGCATATTTAGAGTCAGCGAAGCGCCTCAATGCCAGGCAGGCACGATGGGCTTTGTTTTTTGCTCGCTTTAATTTTTTGATAACATATCGCCCTGGGTCAAAAAACATCAAGGCTGACGCGCTCTCGCAGAGTTTTGCTCCAATCCAGGAGACCACCGAGGAGCCATTGCCCATTGTGTCCCCATCATGTATTAAAGTGGGCATTACCCAGGACCTCTTGTCATTAGTCCTTAGAGCACAGGAGCAGGCTCCTCCAGACCTTCCGGTAGGTCTTTTGTTTGTGCCTCCTAGGTTAAGACAGCGAGTGTTCTTGCAATTCCATGCCAAGAAGTCGGCAGGTCACCCGGGTATTGCCAGAACTCGGGAGTTGCTATCTAGGGCGGTGTGGTGGCCCTCGATGGCTAGGGATGTGGATCAGTGGGTTCGGGCATGTGACATCTGTGCCCAAAATAAGACTCCTAGAGGGGTTCCTGTTGGCCCATTACATCCACTCTCTATTCCATCTAAGCCATGGACCCACATTTCAATGGATTTTGTGGTGGACTTGCCCAAATCCTCGGGGATGACAGCCATCTGGGTTGTCGTTGACAGGTTTTCGAAGATGGCGCACTTCGTTCCATTGGTTGGGCTGCCATCGGCCAGACGCCTGTCTGAATTATTTATGCTGCATGTTGTGCGCCTCCACGGGTTGCCACTTGATGTGGTCTCTGACCGCGGATCCCAGTTTGTGGCCAAATTCTTGAGGGCATTTTGTTCCGATCTCCAGATTTCTGTCAGCTTGTCGTCAGGCTACCATCCGCAGTCTAATGGGCAGACTGAAAGGGTGAACCAGTCCTTGGAGCAGTTCCTCAGGTGTTATGTCTCCAAGTGTCAGACTGACCGGGTTGCTCATCTGTCCATGGCGGAGTTTGCCTATAACAACGCGGCTCACTCTGCTACAGGGATCTCTCCCTTCCTTTGTGTGTATGGGCATCATCCTAAGGCCAATTCTTTTGACCCCCTGGACTCCACGCCTCTGTGGTTTCGGTCCTTAGAGGTATTTGGAGGAAAGTGAAGAAAGCCCTTGTGTCTGTGTCATTAGTGACCAAAAGGGTTTTTGATAAGCGGAAGAGACCCTGTAGCTTCAAATTAGGAGACTTCGTCTGGTTGTCTACCAAGAATTTGAAGTTGAGACAGCCATCTCATAAGTTAGGCCCCCGGTTCATCGGTCCTTATAAGATCACTAGGGTTATCAATCCGGTGGCATTTCAGTTAGATCTACCCCGTTCTTTGGGTATCAATAAAACATTTCATTGTTCCCTTTTAAAACGGGCGATTAGTAATCCTTCTTCCAGTGGAAGACCTTCCCCTCTTCTGATACGTGGCCAGAGGGAGTTTGTTGTTGAAAGGATTCTTGACTCCAAGATGGTTTGGGGTCGGCTGTCATTTTTGGTGCACTGGAAGGGGTATGGCCCGGAGGAGCGGTCGTGGGTGCGCAGTTGTGATCTTCATGCCCCCAGACTGTTACGCTCTTTCTTCTCGCAGTTCCCCGATAAACCCGGTGGTAGGGGTTCTTTGACCCCTCGTCAGAGGGGGGGTACTGTTAGGGTCTCCTGCTCTGTGCTGCCACGTCGTCATGGCAACCGGTAGACAAGTGCTAGCGGAGTAACCTGAGCGTAGCTGATACTCCGGTTCGGGTCTTTTGCTGTGCAGTGGTTACAGGCTCTGTGCACGGCAGGGGATCCGGTGCTGGTTTTTGTGCTCACAGTCTGTGAGGTCTGAGTGGGGCGTGGACAGCACCTGCAATATAAACCCTCTTCTCAGGTTAGGCAGATGCTGCTGAATCTTTGTTGGTTAGTCAGTTCCTGAAAGCTAGCTAGTACTGTGTAAACTTTGTATTTGTTTGTTGCTTACTGCAAATAGGCCTTGGGATTTGGTATTACACTCTGCCAATCCAGACCTAGCAGTAAGACTGGAGTCAGTCGTTTAACCTGCTGGGGTTCTTTTGCTACTCTGTGAACCTAGCAGGTTTGCGGCTGTATTCTCAGACTTGCCTGCCAAAATCCTTTCTCACTGTGCAAGGTGTTCAGGTGTCAGTTTAGTGGCAGTAAGCTGAACCAGTGCACTGCAAGTGAAGACTAGGATTGTGGAGACTCTCCTTGTGTCTATTATTCCATCTCTGACCAAGGAGTTTACTGCCACACCCGTTGGTAACCCTTTAGGGTTTTGCTGTTGCCCTTAGCAACAGCATTTCGGGTTCTCTACGTATTTAATCACAACATCTCGCTTCTTTCCATCTGAGCATTCCTAATACTAGGGAGACACCCAGTTTCTTAGCCTTTGGGCTTCTCTGTTCACTTTGTGTTTATTTTGTTACCCTATCACCTTCTGTGTATGTAATGTCATATTCCCCAGTCTGTCTGTGAGTTCATTTGTTTTGCATCCCTCTCCGTTCAGACACCAGTACATTCCTGCTGGCACTGGTGTGCATAACAGTACTGTTTGGTTTTCACAAACGTGGCTGGCCTGCAAACAAGCAAACTTTGGCCAGATGGATTAGAATGGTGATTGCACAAGCTTATGTGCAGTCTGGACTCCCAGCTCCTGCTGCTATCAAGGCCCATTCTACTTGGTCTGTTGGACCTTCTTGGGCGGCTCGCCGTGGCATGTCCACAGAACATTTGTGCAAGGCGGCTACGTGGTCCTCAGTGAACACATTCATCAGGTTCTATGCCTTTGATACTTCCGCCTCCCAGGATGCCTCCTTTGGATGCTGGGTTCCTGTGCCCGCTACAGTGCATCCCCTCCCATAAGGAACTGCTTTAGGACATCCCCGATGTTATTCCCTGTGGAATACCAGTGTACCCGCTGCAGAAAAGGAGATTTATGGTAAACTTACCATTGTTAAATATATTTCTGCGAGGTACAGTGGATTCCACAGGGCGCCCACCCTGACGCACTTAGCTTCTTTGGGTTTGTATAGCATTATCCGATGGTCCCTTCTCCTGTCGTGAAAACGTGGTTCTATGTGACTAACATCTAACATCTACCATCTCTTTACCTGCTACTGCATTGGACTGGTTAACAAAACTGAGCTCCTGTGCATGGAGGAGGGGTTATATAGAGGAGGCGGCGCTGTGCATCTTGGGAACAGTCAAAGTTTTTAGCCTGTTGGTGACTCGGATCAAGATCCAACTCTACACCCCAATGTTATTCCCTGTGGAATCCAGTGTACCTCGAAGAAAGATTTAACAACGGTAAGTTCTTACCATGAATCTCGTTTTTTCAATTTGGCCAAGTGAGGCCTTTTTCTTTGAAGTTCTTTTTCTCTGCTAATTGTTGGTAAGTATTTGCATGTAGCTTGCTGTGCTTGGTCTGGATGCGTTTTTGCCATTTTGATTAGTATGTCCTATTGAGCTTAGCCTTTTATGTATCTTTGTGTGTAACTTGATAGTTGAATGAAATGATATGCCTGCCACTCTCTTTTAGCTCCTGGTGTCCAACATGTAGATATGGATTATGTTCCGGAAGTAAGTGTTTTTACTGGCATAATCAGAGTTAAAAATGTAGCAATGTGGATTTTATAAAAAAATGTGGTATTGATACATTTTTCCCTTAATTTAAAGATGCATGTAGCCAGATATCTAGCCTACAAAGCCGTCCAACCCCAACCTGCCCCTCATCCTCCAAGGCAACGGAGGCGTGCAAGGTTCTATTTTCCGTACCCGTGTCACACTTTTTGGGATGCCAGATGATGAGGTTGTGCGACACTACAGGCTGCCCCCTCATATCATCCTAGAAACTCTCTCCATAATAGAGAGTGATCTAGATCAATCCATTATGTATCCTACAGCAATACCAGCATTGACACAATTCCTTGCTGTGTTACATTTCTTTGCCACTGGTTCCTACCAGCAAGTAGTGGGCGTGCTGGTAGGAATGTCGCAAGGACAATTCTCCAAGGTCCTGCGACGCATCCTAGACGCATTTATCAAGCAAGTAAATCGGTTCATATCAATGCCATTGAATGCTGGTGCCCTGGCTGTGGTGAAGCGGCAATTCCAGGAAGGGGGTAGTTGCTTCCCACATGTTATTGGGGTTGTGGATTGGACACATGTTCCAATTGTGGCACCAAAACATAATAAATCTATAGGAACAGGAAACTGTTCCACTCTCTGAATGTGATGGTTGTTTGTGGCTCATCCCTCCAGATCCTGTCCCTGAATGCAAAGTACCCAGGTAGTGCCCATGATACCCATGTCATTCGGCAATCAGGGATCTGGCAAAGATTAAGAATGATGGAAGGCCAAGACATGTGGCTATTGGATGAGTATTGTTATTGTTTTTATTTGTAAAATGATTTGGGGTGATGTTAAAATATGACACTTATGATTGTATTGTGTTCTTACAGGAGATCGAGGATATCCTTGCACCTCCTGGCTCAAGACTCCTTACAGCACACCCAGGCCAGGTCCACAGTCCGAATTTAATTCCGCGCTTACTGCCACTAGGCAGCTGGTGGACCGTAGCATTGGCGTCCTGAAAGGATGCTTCCGTGTGCTCCACCGCACTGGTGGCAACCTCATGTATTCGCCGAAATGGTAAGTAAAATTGTGGTCCTGTGTGCAATCCTGCACAGTATTGCTGTGAGGAGTCGCCTAGAGCTTCCTCGAACAGAGGAATTGCCCAGAGAGGATGAGGAGCCAGGGGTTGGGCGGACATTCCGTAGAGGCACAGAGGCCTTGCATGGTCATGCCGTTAGTGCACGAAACATGCGGTAGCATTTCAGGTATGCTTTTGGCCTGAACACATTATCCAGATATTTATGCTACTAGTGTTTTTGAGAAATGTTTTGAACTATAACACATGACACTGTATTTTAGAGGAGTTGAACTAATATGTAGTTATGGCTGTCAATTGTCAAAACAGGGATTTTTAACATTATTAATGTGTATGTGTTTTGTATGTTTCAAACATGTGTCATGTTTATTTTGAGTCCTACTCATTTATGTTTTTGGCATTTTTATAGTCCTCAAATGCTAACTTTGTTGTAGTTGCTGATCACATTTACCATGCACGGCTCTGAATTTTTTTTTTATTTGGAATACAAACAACCCATCTGCACACACTAATACTACTCTCTCGGATTGTGTAGCTGAATGTTGGATCCAAATGTGGTGAGTTTTGTGTATTTATTTCTAACAGTGAGTTTTTTGCATTGCACCAGCCGCTAACATTCGCATCTGCGTACGCAAGGGAGAACACACCTCTGTTGATGTAGTGATAGTAATAAAGTTTATTAACACTGATGACACCATCACATGTTGGCCAGACTTTAGCACACAGTATAAATATTAGCCCTTCTGGGTAAAACGCCATTGGCACCATGCGAACTGCAGCTTTCAGCATGAGGGAGCTGCGGCTTCTTACGGCTATAATGGACCGCCGCGCGGGCCCATACGTTCCTAATTCTAGGAAACGAGCGGCCTACACAGCAGTCCCCAGAGTACTGCGGGCGAGGGTCCGCACAAAGCGGACCATTGTACAATTGGAACGCCGGCGGTCAGACCTCCGCCGGCATCAGCCCGAATTGCTGGCACAGCTGCGCCAGCAAATACGCCAACGTAATGCACAAAAACACCTTTGTTTGTGTGAGTGTGTATTTTAGCATTTAATAAAAACCAAATATTTCCAAACATCATTGCACACACAGTAATACTTATATTGTATGTTTAGAGACTCTGTTGGGGTAGGCCTTTCAGGACACCCTGGGGAACAGAGTGGGAGGGGCAACATGTGTAGGGGTCGGGCCAGTCTCCACAGAGGCTGGAGATAGACAGCACTTTGGTTTGACAGAAGATTACAGTGCATGGAGTGTGGTCCTTCATAAATATATACAAGATTTCAAGCAAGCAGGATAGTCACAGTGCCTCACATAAAATTGCTCATAATCCTGGGTAGTGTAACTAAACATATGTGTTAGGTATAATGATAGTGCTAAAGCTGGATCCAGATTCCTATAGGGGCAGATGGTAGGGCCAGTGGTCCACCACACAACTCCCGGGTACTCCTGTGGCACAGTACATTTGTGTGTGTGTGTGTGTGTGTGTGTGTGTGTGTGTGTGTGTGTGTGTGTGCGTGCGTGCGTGCGTGCGTGCGTGCGTGTGTGTGTGTGTGTGTGTGTGTGTGTGTGAGAGATGGGGGGGATATTACCTGAGTAATATCCAATATGACCCATATTACAATTAGTTTTACAGGTACTTTAAAAATTTAGGGCACAAATAAAACCATGTTACATTTACTCTTTATGTCTTTTTAGGGCGAGCACAAAGGCACCCGGACCAGGAGGAAGATGTAGCCTCCCCCCTCAGCAACCCGACCCCCATCAAACTACCTTGTCCTCCTCTGAACCCGCCTCCCCCCACAAGAAGCAACCCCCATCATTCTACATCCTCCTCTTCCTCCTCCACCTTCCCCTCAGAAACCCCCTCCCCCATCAACAACCCACCCCCCATCAAACCTCTTCCTCCTCCTCCTCCTCCTCCCGCTCTCAACCCCTTCACCCTCTCAATCTTACCCCCCTCTCAACCCCCCTCACCCTCTCAATCTTACTCCCCCTCTCAACCCCCCTCACCCTCTCAATCTTACCCCCCCTCTCAACCCCCCTCACCCTCTCAATCTGACCCCCCCTCTCAACCCCACTCACCCTCTCATCCTGACCACCCCTCTCAACCCCCCACACCCTCTCAATCTTACCCCCCTCTCAACCCCCCTCACCCTCTCAATCTGCCCCCCCCCCTCAACCCCCCTCACCCTCTCAATCTTACCCCCTCCTCTCAACTCCCCTCACCCTCTCAATCTGACCACCCCTCTCAACCCTCCTCACCCATACAACCTCCATCCCCCTTTCAAGCCCCTTCCCCAATCCAAGCTCCTTCCCCATCCAACCTCCTTCCCCCATCCAACCTCCCACCCCCCCTTCAATTCCCTTCCCCCATCTCCAGCGACCCCGGAGAGTGTGTAGCACAGGCCCCTGAGGAGGTGGAGTATGCTGGTCATCCATCTGGGGAGAGTAAGTTAATTCAACACCAGAAATTTATTTGTAAGCAGGGTCCAAATTACATACAGGGACATGTGTTTTCAAACTCTGACAGTGCAAATGCTGCTCTGAAACACATACCAACATTCCCTGTCTCAGCTTATGTATTAAGGCATGCTAGCACTGAGTCAGTACATCTTTGTATCTGTAGTTCACCAGCAGATGTACAGACGCACTCTGCTGAGGCTGGGCCTACACCCGAAATGGTGAGCCCTGGCCACTCCAGATGTGGCTGAAGTACACATCCCAGCATGGACTGCACCCGTTTTAGCATGGCGATTTTTGGGTTACATTGCAGGCCATGCTGGTATGTATAGTTCCTCAACAGCTGGACGGCAAAACGTTCAACATCCCTGATGGAGCTAGTGACTGGTTAAAGTGTGCTTTGTGCCTTGCTTGTATATTGCATAATGTGATTAAGTAAGTTTGTATTGTTTACATTCATTACAGATGCTGCAGTCGGAGATCCCAATGTGGGAATGGCACAAATTGTGAGCCTATTGGAGCACCACTGCCGTGGCCTGTTGGATGCAATTAATTTGCTAAAACAAACTTATAAATAATCTTTTTTGTTTGTTAAAAATTCCAAACAAGTGTTTAAAAAAAATGGTTTAAAAAATAAATTTTTTGGCCCCCAAAATTGGTGTGTTGTGTTGTTTACAATTGAAAAAACAAGTAACATATGTAGAGATGTTTCATCACTTTGAAAGGGGTAAAATGAAGAGTGACAAATGACTACTTAATCAACTACTAACACACACTTATAAATAATATAATAATAATAATAATAATAATAATAATAAAAAAAGGTAAATTGTGTGATGTGCATTATGTCAGTCAAGGATTTTAACACAATAAAATCTGTGGTAGTGAGCAAATAGGGCTACTAATATTTACACAATATAAAATGGAATCCTTAATTGAAGATTGTTATTGTGCTATTAGGTGTTAAAACTCCTCTTTAAGACTTTGAACAGTTAATTGGACAATCACATTACAAATTCTTAGCCTAATTGGTTTCTTAATTGAGAAAGGAATAGAATGTAATGTTTTATTCATTTAAAAAAAACACAAAATTGTACGAATATTTGCAAACTAACGAAACATATGTAATCCTGCGTAGGTATTGCACATGTATGACAGTGTGTGTTGCTAGCGATGCGATTGCCAGTTATGCAAACGGAACGCTACCATTCGCTGTCAAATAATACACACCTACTTTGTGCATTGTTGCATGGTCGTTAGCAGTAGTGCGTGGTGGGCGTTTGTTTGCAGTTAAGAGATGTGTTCGCTGCTGTGCGTACACTGCTTGTGTGCGCATCAACTAGCGAACTACTCGGAATTACCCCAATTATTCGTAGCCTTAAATGTGTTGGTCCCTTATCCTATAACATGCAGCTTCCAGTCAGCCTAGCAGCTTAAATGTCAATCTTCATACATTACGTTTATTATCTTGGTAACTCCCGGGCCATAAGAAATGCACATTTATTCAGTGTGAACCCTGTCCCATTACTAGTCAAAATCTGCAGAGATTTGAGTACATGGACATCACAGAAATGTTCCTATTTGGGGGTTTTGTTGACATACAAATAGTTATCAGGGATTGTGTCTGGGGTTACAGAAGACCATTGAACATAATACCTTGACTGCAAAAGATTCCAGGAGTAGCACACCCAACAATAGAGACAACCTTAGAGTGATGGAGAAAATTTAAATCTTTGTTTAAATGTATTCTTCAACCATTCCCGCTTTTACTCCATTCACATTTATCTTGGAGTTCCCTACTGGTCTCCAGCCTGAGGCAATTAGGTAATGAAACCTGGTAGAAAAACACAGATTAGGCCAGCTAATGGCCATAAGGACTATACAACAAATTTTCAAGAAATACAGGTGAGGTCTCTCTTCCACCCCAGGAGAAACTAGGTCATCTGCAAATAGGCTGATTGGTGCAAGGACTAAAGAAAACGAGTTATAGTATCTCAGTTTGAGACATTCTGGACTCTTAATGTAGCCATAAAACCTACTATCCTACATATATAAATTGATTATGGAACACTAACTTGGCTCTAATGCCTGTTTTATAAAAGCATAGGACATGGATTTAGGTGAAATTGAGAATCTGGTGGTTTAGGTTAGTATGTGATGCAATGATGTTGGGAAGAATGTATGGCATGTATTAAAAAGCTGGTGGACAAAGAGACTTGTGAGGAAAAGCTGGTGGGCAGAGGGATACTGTATGTGAGGAAAAGCTGGTGAGCAAAGGGACATGTGAGGAAAAACTGATGTGCAGAGGGACATGTGAGGAAAAGCAGGGGGACATGAGGAAAAGCTGGTGGGAAGAGGGACATGTGAGGAAAAGCTGGTGGGCAGGGGGACATGTAAGGAAAAGCAGAGGGACATGTGGAAATAAGTTGGTGGGCAGAGGTACATGAGGGGAAAAGCAGAAGGATGTGAGGAAAAGCTGGTGGGCAAAGGGACATGTGGGAAAAAGCAGGTGGGCAGAGGGACGTGAGGAAAAGCAGAGGGACATTTGAGGAAAAGATGGTGAGCAGAAAGACATGTTAGGAAAAGCTGTAGAGTTAAGGGGCATGTGAGGAACAGCTGGTCGATAGAAGGGGTGTAGTACGGGTGACCGGCGGTCTCCTGACCGCCGGTCACCTTACCGACGCCGGGATCCCGGCAGCATACCGACGCCGGGATCCCGGCGGGGAGGGGCGAGTGCAGCAAGCCCCCTGCGGGCTCGGTGGCGACCTGCGGTCGCCACGGGTTCTATTCCCACTCTATGGGTGTCGTGGACACCCACGAGTGGAAATAGTCCCTGTTGGTCGGCATGCC
The DNA here is from genome assembly GCF_028390025.1 of Pseudophryne corroboree. Classification (NCBI taxonomy): domain Eukaryota; kingdom Metazoa; phylum Chordata; class Amphibia; order Anura; family Myobatrachidae; genus Pseudophryne; species Pseudophryne corroboree. Next base: position 195,968,064 of record NC_086453.1, on the reverse strand, counting down.
GACCATCGGGATAGTGAGCCGTCGGGCTCACGGAGGAGGTCATGTGACTGTCGGTCAGCCGACCGGCGGTCACATGACTACCACCCCGATAGAAGGCATGTAAGTTTATGGCTACTCGTGCCTTTGACTATTCCAATCTCTAAATATACGACTTCCTTATTGAAACACTTGAACGATGCAGCTAAAGTACTCACACCATCCACTGAAAGTTAGTTTTTATTCTATTGATTAAGGAATGGTTCCATCAAATTCACTTTTATATGTAAATAGGTGATATACTTATATTAGTGACGGATAGATATTCAGGGAAAGGTTTTATGGTAAGACAGATCCAGGGAAAGGTTTTATGGTAAGAAAGATCCTGTAACTGTAGCTCATCACTAAACTGTACAGGTCTGGTGCTACCCTATCTCCCTGTTCCCACTTCATTAATCCTCTGATCCCTAGACCAGGATTTCCCAACCACGGTCCTCAAGGCACACCAACAGTGCCGGTTTTAGTGATATCCAGGCTGCAGCACAGATGGTTAAATCAAAATAACTGAGCTACTAATTTAAGTCACCTGTGTTCAAGCCTAGATATCACTAAAACCTGCACTGTTAGTGTGCCTTGAGGACCGTGGTTGGGAAATCCTGCCCTAGACCCTTGTCCTTTTCCCTTTCCTAATTCAGTGTCAGTACAATTTGTACCATTCAATCTTGTTTTTACTTATATCTTATTATACAATATATACTGTTTGGTTATGGTTTCATGTGTTTGTATACCATTAACTCTGTCATCATCAGCAGGGACGGATTGGGAGATAAAAGTGGCCCTGGAAAAATTTCTAGAAGTGGCCTTGTGGGTGGCACGAAATCAACTGTAGGCGGGGCCAATACCAAAGTAGGCGGGATTACTGCTTTAAAATGTAATGTAGGCGGAGTTTCACCAACAAAAGACAAAGCATGTCATAGTAGCTAAACCTAACACATTAAAAAGTTTAGATGGTATTGTGTTGTAGCAGAAGTAGTTAAGAAATTAAAACTGGGGTGACATTTACTCCTGTGCACACTCACTAAATACATTTTAAAGCAATTCTAGCTACTTCATGCTATACTCTATTACAGTGGTTCTCAAACTCGGTCCCCAGGACCCCAAACAGCTCACGTTATGCAGATAATCATGCATGTGAACAGGTACAGATGGAGCCACGCTCATCTAGGCTTCTCTGCTGCGCCTAGGTGCACCATGGTTTATTAGCATAAGCCTTTCATCTATTGTTCTCAGCTGCAATACAATACAGAGAGAACAATACAGCGGGGGATTAAGTCATTACAGCAGGTGATTAACTCCAACTGCCCTGGCTCAATTAATCCTGTTAAAGGCATAAATGAGGAGGGCTTCATCTGTATATTAATTACTCACTAAACACATTTTAAAAGATGAACAGGTGGAGCTAATTATTTCACTTGTGACTCTGCGAGGAGACCTGGAAAAGATGCACTGTTTGTTGTACTGAGGACCGAGTTTGACAACCTGTGCCCTAGGGTACCATGATAGAAAGTTTGGGAACCACTGTGTTAAGGCATTTTAAAGTGAAAGAGAGAGTGAGAGTGAATATGGGGGGTCATTCCGAGTTGATCGCTCGTTGCCACTTTTCGCAATGGAGCGTTTAAGGTGCGCAGTGCGCATGCACTAAGTATTTTAGCACAAAACTTAGTAGATTTACTCACGTCCGAACAAAGAATTTTCCTCATTGAAGTGATCGGAGTGTGATTGACAGGAAGTGGGTGTTTCTGGGCGGAAACTGTCCGTTTTCTGGGAGTGTGCGGGAAAAACGCAGGCGTGCCAGGATAAAATGCGGGAGTGTCTGGAGAAACGGGGGAGTGGCTGACCGAACGCAGGGCGTGTTTGTGACATCAAATCAGGAACGAAACGGCCTGAACTGATCGCAATCTGTGAGTAGGTCTGGAGCTACTCAGAAGTTAAGAAATTTTCTATTCGCAATTCTGCTAATCTTTCGCTCGCTATTCTGCTAAGCTAAGATACACTCCCAGAGGGCGGCGGCCTAGCGTGTTCAATGCTGCTAAAATCTGCTAGCGAGCGAACAACTCGGAATGACCCCCATGATTGGGAGAGAACGGACAGTCCTGATATATAGATGGCTATACCAGCCGGGATGATTGATAGGCAACCTTTGCTGGTGTCTTCTCTGCGGTGTTTGGCTTCCCTCTCCCACATTTGTGATACGGTGTGCAGTGGTCATGGTACAGCTCCTGCTGCATTTGCTCTGCCTGACTCTGCTGGGTGCTGGAATGCACTATGGAGCGCACAGTGGTTTCTACCGGCGCTCGGGGTCTCCGCAGTCTTAATTTGCTTTTACTAAGGTCATGTACTTAATTTGCGGACCATTATTAGGCGCTGCATTATTACATTTATTAGACGCTGCAGTCCTTGTTCCAGCAGCCCTTGTGAACTGCGAGACCCGGTACAGGTGTCTCTTTCAACCCCCATATTGCCGGGCCTCAAAATAGATCATCCCCTCCTTTAGAACTAAATAACTCCCCTCTCTTCAGACAGATCATCTCCTTAGCGTAGAATTGTCCCCTAGGACAGATCTTCTCTCCCTAGCACAGAATAACAAGTTAGATCATCTCCACTACAGAATATCCCTCATCATTGCCACCTTACACACACACACAGGTCAGTGCCAGCCTACACACACACACACACACATTGGTCAAAGTGGAAATTTTGAAGTGGGGGTATGAAAAAGTGAAGGTTGCAATTATGCGCGCCCCTTCGGAAAAGGGCCGTGGACACTCAAAAGGGGGCATCCTTTAGTGTAGTTTACCACACCATATACACATTATGCACCCCATAATACTATCATTATGCCTCTTTTACTATCTAGTACTGGTGCACCTTTCACATTATACCACACAGAATCAGCCGAAATTCACATTATGCCACACAGTAAGAGCCAAAATTCACATTATAGCACACGGTAAGAGCCAAAATTCACATTATATCACACAGAATGAGCCGAAATTCACATTATAGCACATGGTATGAGCCGAAAATTCACATTATAGCACACAGTATGAGCAGAAATTCACATTACACCACACGGTATGAGCCGAAATTCACATATGCCATGTGGTATGATCCACAATTCAGGGACAGGGAGAGTGACAGCAGGGACATAGGGACAGGGAGAGTGACAGAGACAGTGACAGAGTGGCAACAAGGACAGTGACAGAGAGAGTGACAGCAGGGACAGGAAGAGTGACAGGGACATAGGGAAGCAGGGTAAGAGTACATGAGCAGCGGAGGGGGGTGTAGTCTGCGGTGGTGCGGAGTTGTAGGCCCTGGGAAGTGGAGGAGGACGTGGGCGGCGGCTGTGAGGAGGACATGGGCAGCGGCGGCGGTGTGCAGGATGTGACCAGAGGCAGCGGTGAGCAGGACGTGGCCAGAGGTGGTAAGGGGAATGGCAAGCTGCAAGCGGTGCCGGCGTGCGTGATGACGTCATGAGGAGTGACGTACAGCAACCGGCTTCCTAGCTGAGAGACTGTCAGTACGGGCCTGGCAGCGGCGGTGTTCAGGCAGGTGTGTTTGAGACAGGCTCATGGAGTTGGTGGAGGTGTAGGCGTGACTGCGCTGCTTGGTGCCGTGGAGGAGCAGGTATGGATGCCAATGTGTCTCTATCATGTCAGTGGATGAGATAGGGATTCGGATGTACGGCTCTTCTTGATGTCACCCTATTGATGACCCCGTCGTGACGCCACTGATTAAAAACTTTCCACATTCAACTGGCAGATGAAACAACTTGCAGTCAGCCAAGGAGGGATAGCAGAAAGCTGATATTGAGGTGCGCAATCAAATTCAAGGCAGGTCCTCCCATTGCTCCCTGAAGTAACGGCAGCACTGAGCATAGCAGCTCTTTCTTTATCCTCCTCCCACTTCTCCCTCCCAGAGTCCCAGCAGTGCAAGCGGCAGCGTAATGACGTCACGGGACCGGCGTGCATGGATTACGTACGGACCCGGCTGCGGTGGAGTCTTCCAGCAGGGGTGGAGGGGGTGGGGTGATGTTTGAGTCAGCAGGGGGGAGGGATGCGATTATAACTGTGCCGCGGCGGATGGAATCTTCTTGTAGGCGGGGGTGTATGATTTTGAGTTGGCGGGGGTGCGATCGTAACTGTAGTGCCTGGTGCCGGACAGCAAAGAGAGCACTGCAGTTACGATCGCACCCCCGCCGACTCAAAATCATACACCCCCGCCTACAAGAAGATTCCATTTGCCGCGGCACAGTTACGATCACACCCAACCACCCCCAGCAGGTGCGAGTGCGCCGCGGCCGGGTCCGTGCTGTCTGACACATTGACAGTGTCAGTGACAGTGTCATGAAGGGGAGCAGCAGGTGCGAGGTGTGCGGCTCTTGTTTGGTGTCACCCCATTAAAGGGTGACACCAGGTGCGGGCCGCACCCGCCTCATGACGCCTCTGGATATTATTATGATTTGAGGATGAGACAGGACAATTTAACCAGTTTGCAGTTTCCTTTCTCTCATGATCCACTGAGCAGAGGCTGACAATGAGCGAGGAATGCAACATGCGGGATAGGTCACATTGTAGGAATGCCGCTCCAACCACCTTGTGGTTTACATTACGCAATGCATACATTTAATAAGACTCCCAGATATATTATACCTCACACCTCATACTCCCAGACATATTACACCTCACACTTTGAAATATTATATAACATCTCATACCCACAAACATATGACATCTCATACCCCCATACAGAATATTACACCTCATAACCCCAGACATAATTGTACACCTCACACCCGAAAACAACACTTTACACCTCATACCTCCAGACGTAACATTACACCTCATACCTCATATCTAGAATCAGGGGCAAGATAAAATCTCAGTTTGGCGCCCCTAGCTCCAGGCCACTTTAGACAGGTCTCTTGCACCTGTATGGAACTCTATGGAGCAGCTGGGAGTGGCCCCTTGTACACATTTCACCTGGTAGAGCCCGTTATACACATTATGCCAGGTAGAGCCCATTATACACATTATGCTAAGTGGAGCTCATTATACACATTACACCTGGTAGAGCCCATTATACACATTATGCCTGGTAGAGCCCATTATACACATTACGCCTAGTAGAGCCCATTACACATGTTACACATTACGCCTGATAGAGCCCATTACACATGTTACACATTACGCCTGGTAGAGCCCATTACATATGTTACACATTACACCTGGTAGAGCCCATTATACACATTACGCCTCGTAGAGCCCATTACACATTACGCCTGGTAGAGCCCATTACGCATATTACACATTACGCCAGATAGAGCCCATATATACATTACGCCTGGTAGAGCCCATTATACACATCTGCTAGTTAAGTGCCTCCTCCTCATTGTTCATCTCCCTTCTGCTTCCCCAATGCAATGCAAAGGTCATGAACTTGGGAATGAACTGTAAGCAGGTGATGGATCCGGTGTGCTTGACATCCAGTACGGACACTTTCATGCTGCTTTCTCCATTCCATACATGGATCTTGCCATCTTTCGACCCGATCATAATGAACTGAGAATCCAGGGTGAAAGAAGCTTCTAGTGTGACCGTTTTACTGTTGTTATAACCCCCAAAGGTGTGTAGCACGGCCCTTTAAACTCATCAACCAGCCTCAGGAAGCCGCCATTGGTAAAGAGAATTAATTTTCCATTGTTGATAAATTTGAGTGACGTCCATTCGCAGGTGCGGTCATAGGGGGTCATTCCGAGTTGTTCACTCGCTCGCAGTTTTTAGCAGCCGTGCAAATGCTAAGCCGCCGCCCATTGTGAGTGTATCTTAGCTTAGCAGAAGTACGGACAAATGCATCGCAGAGCGGCAGCAAAAAAAATTGTGCAGTTTCAGAGTAGCTCCAGAGCTACTCAGCGCTTGCGATCACTTCAGACCATTCAGTTCCAGATTTGACATTACAAACACGCCCTGCGTTCTCCCAGCCACGCCAGCGTTTTTGCGAACACTCCCTGAAAACGGTGAGTTGACACCCAGAAACGCCCCTTTCCTGTCAATCACTCTGCAGCGGCCATTGCGAGTGAAAAGCTTCGCTCGACCTTGTATGAAACTACATCAGCTGTTGTAAAAGTACTTTGCGCGTGCACATTGCGCCACATGCGCAGAAGTGCCATTTTTCCACTTAATCGCTGCGCTGCGAACATTTTTAGCTAGCGATCAACTCGGAATGACCCCCACAGTTCATCTTGAAGGTGGCAAACGGACCCTTATCAAAAGAGCGAAGATCATACAGATTCACCATCTTGGAATTAACTCCTGCAGCAAAAATAAGACCCTTTGGATCAAATGTGCACACTAGCTTCCCCTGTAAGTGCATCAGACCCTGACAGTTGGGAGACCGGAGGTCCCACAGGCGGATAGTTTTATCCAAGGACCCAGAAATAAATGCATCGTCCACCGGAGACATAGATAACGCAACGGCCCTTTTATTGTGGCCGGGAAATAACGCCTATATTTATTATCATGAAGAGAGCTGGTATCATCAATTTTGTTGGAGCTATAAACCACGGTATTTGCTGCATGTGTGTATCGGATGAGATCCACACAGTACTTCTTGCTGTACAGCGTCCTCTTGGCCATGCCCTCCTGGCAGTCGTACAGCACGATGGAGTCGTCGTCGCAGCTGGAAATGACTGTCTCCCCACCAGGACTGAAGTCAAAGCAGTTGATCTTATCGGAGTTCTTGCGGAAAATCTTTGCAACCCGGAAACTGTGCAGCATGTTGTCGGTCAGCTTCATGGCTGCCCCAGGGGTTAGGGTGATGCGCCCCGATGCAGAAGGGCCACAGAATATGGGGGTGCAGGCAGGGGTGGATTGGAATCTAAAACCAGCCCTAATAGGGGTGGGGTCTGTTGGGGGGGTGGAGTCTGTCAAGTGGGCAGGATCACTGCTCAGAAGGCCTGAATACAGGCATGTATGTAAAGTGCGCGCAGCAGGTGCGCTGCAAGATTTTAGGGGTGTGGCTTCGTGGGGAAGTGCGTGGCCACATAATAGTGCCAATTCACAATACACCACACAGTAGTGCTGCTTATACACATTGCACCAGGTAGAACCTCCTATACACACTGCACCAGGTAGAGCATGTTATACATATTGCGCCAGATAGAGCAAGTTCTACACTTTGCGCCAGGTAGAGCACGGTACACACTTTGCGCCAGGCAGAGCACGTTATACACATTGCACCAGGTAAAGCACATTATACTGTACACATTGCACCAGGAAGAGCATGTTATACACTTTGCGCCAAGCAGAGTCCTTTATACAATTTGCGCCAGGCAGATCACATTATACACAGGTAAAGCATATTATACACATTGCACTAGGTAGAGCACGTTATACACGTTGTGCCAGGCAGAGCACGTTATACATTTTGCGCCAGGCAGAGCTCGTTATACACTTTGCGCCAGGCAGAGCACATTATACACTTTGCGCCAGGCAGAGCACATTATTACACATTGCACCAGGTAAAGTACATTATACACATTGCACCAGGAAGAGCACATTGTACACTTTGCGCCAGGCAGAGCACATTATTACAGATTGCACCAGGTAAAGCACATTATACTGTACACATTGCACATTATATACATATTGCACCAGGCAGAGCACGTTATACACATTGCACCAGGTAAAGCATATTATACACATTGCACCAGGTAAAGCACGTTATACACATTGCACTAGGCAGAGCATGTTATACACATAGCACCAGGCAGAGCACGTTATACACATTGGACCAGGCAGAGCACATTATACACATTGCACCAGGCAGAGCACATTATACACATTGCACCAGGTAGAGCACATTATACATGTTGCACGTTAGTTATTATACATATTGCACCAGTTAATTGTACAGTACTTACTGACTGTCACACAACTGGTGTGTGACGCAGTCAGAATTTGCTGGTTGCTAGCTCCTGCTTTGCATGCTAGCTGCAGCAGCCACGAGTCCATTGTGCAGTGTGCTTGCTGTGATGGCCTGAGCTGGAGAGGAGGCTGAACACATGATGCGGCTGGAAGGGAGGCGGAGCCGTCAGTAGTGACCGACGGCTCAGAATACTATGCATTATGGGGAGGAGGGGTTGCTGCGCATGCGCAGAAGCTCACACGGCGGCAATTTTCAAAGTGCTTCACTGAGCTTCTGTGCATGCGCAGAAGCTTTCAGTGAACGCTGCCGTGATCGCGGCTGGCGGGCAGCCAATGAGGGGATGACCGAACGGCCAAACAGAATCCGGTCCGGCGTCCCGGCATGCCAATCCGCCGCTGGGAATAACTTTCCTGATACTGCAGCTCTCCCTGGCACCCAGCCCACACTGTAGAGTCAAGGTGCATACACACGGTGAGATTCGGGCTAACCCTGATTCTCACTGTGCGATAGGGACTAGGGGGGTCACTCCGACCTGATCGCATGCTGCAGTTTTTCGCAGCGCAGCGATCAGGTAACTACTGCGCATGCACCGCAATGCGCAGGCACATCGTACGGGTACAAAGTGGATCGTTGCTGAGCGATGGATTTAATGAAGAATCCGTTCGCACACCCAATCGCAAGGAGATTGACAGGAAGAAGGCGTATGTGGGTGTCAACTGACCGTTTTCTGGCAGTGGTTGGAAAAACGCAGGCGTGTCCAGGCGTTTGCAGGGCGGGTGTCTGACATCAATTCCGGGACCAGACAGGCTGAAGTGATCGCAAGGGCAGAGTAAGTTCATACCTACTCAGAAACTGCACAAAATGTTTTTGCAGAGCTCGGCTGCACAGGCGTTCGCACACTTGCAAAGCGAAAATATACTCCCCCGTGGGCGGCGACTATGCATTTGCACGGCTGCTAAAAACAGCTAGCGAGCAAGCAACTCGGAATGACCCCCCAGGTCGGTATCGCAAGCACATAATGAATGTGCTTGCGATACTGACTATGGGGGTCATTCCGAGTTGATCGTAGCTGTGCTAAATTTAGCACAGCTACGATCTTTAACTCAGACATGCGGGGGGACGCCCAGCACAGGGCTAGTCCACACCGCATGTCAGTGCTGCCCCCCCGCAGAAGAGCAAAGGCATCGCACAGCGGCGATGCCTTTGCACTTCAAGAGTAGCTCCCGACCAGCGCATCGGCATTGCATCAGGATCGCAAGGTGACTTTCACCTTGCGATCTGCACTAACTTTTCTTCCGATTTTGACTATACAGTCAAAACCGTAAGAAAATACCTCACCGTGTGTACACACCTTAAGACACAGATGAGCTAGAGTCACCGCCACTAACCTATACGCATGCTTCTGTCCGAGGATAAGGTTGCACCTCCATTTCCTGCAGGCTATTGGTTCCTTGTCCCCAATGGCTGTATGGCTCCAGGATGACCCCGTGCAATTAAATGGCTTATACGGCTCTGGACGCCTGGCCACTCAGTCAGTGCCCAGGCTGCCCCTGGTCATTACGTTGACGCAGTGGCGTAAGTTTGTCCCAGTTGCCCGGAGGCAAGAAAAATATTGGTGCCCCCCATACACTTATATATATATATATATATATATATATATATATATATAGGGGGTCATTCCGAGTTGTTCGCTCGCAAGCTGCTTTTAGCAGCTTTGCACACGCTAAGCCGCCGCCTACTGGGAGTGAATCTTAGCTTCTTAAAATTGCGAACGAAAGATTCGCAATATTGCGATAAGACATCTCTGTGCAGTTTCTGAGTAACTCGAGACTTACTCGGCATCTGCGATCAGTTCAGTGCTTGTCGTTCCTGGTTTGACGTCACAAACACACCCAGCGTTCGCCCAGACACTCCTCCGTTTCTCCAGCCACTCCCGCGTTTTTCCCAGAAACGGTAGCGTTTTTTCACACACTCCCATAAAACGGCCAGTTTCTGCCCAGAAACACCCACTTCCTGTCAATCACATTACGATCACCAGATCGAGGAAAGAACCGTGAGTAAAATTCCTAACTGCATAGCAAATTTACTTGGCGCAGTCGCAGTGCGAACATTGCGCATGCGCACTAAGCGGAAAATCGCTGCGATGCAAAGAAATTTACAGAGCGAACAACTCGGAATGACCCCCATAGAGAGAGAGAGAGAGAGAGAGAGAGACAACAGATCCGGCACTCATCAGTAAATAGCTGCTGGTATACGTGCTCCGGTGCCCTTCTTCCAGACCTTACGACTATATATGCAGTGGACATCAGTAGTGGCGGCAGTCAGGAGACGAATAACTACTTATTCATCTCCTGAGTGCCGCCACTACTGATCTCCACTATATATATATATATATATATATATATATATAGATCTATGTAGGGGTCCAGCCACACACTACATAGATCTGCTCAGTCCCTCACAATGCTGATTATTTCTCTGACAATTAATTTGCAAGTGACATATCCAGGATTAGAACCCACAACCTATTACACTGGAAACATGCACCTTACTGATGGAGATATCTGCTCTTGCATAGGAAGTATGAGAATTCTAACTACAGTATATGAAGTTACTTGTAATTGTCTGAGAAATAAATTCATATACTGTAGTTAGAATTCTCATGCTTCCTTTATAGGGGCAAATAGCTTCATCAGTAAGGTATCTGCTTCCAGTGTATCTATAATAAAGAGGGTGTGATTTGTAATGTGTAGTGACTAGTGGGGAAGTCGGCTACGGAAGAGATACCGGCTGCTGTCATTTAACTTAATTGATTAATGTCGCTGAACACATGTAACAGGAGGAGAGGTGCCCCCCTTCAAAGCAAGAGCCCGGCGGCAGCTGACTCTGTTGCCTCCCAGAGTTCTGCCTTTGCGTTGACGGCAGCACTCTTCATTGCTACTGTTCCGGCTTTAATTCCGCAACTCCGGCATCACGCTTCATTGCCATGGCTTCCTGCTAGCATGAGCTTCTGCGCATGTGCAAAAGCTCTGATCATGGCAGCAGCAGCCGCGTATATATGAACCGGCCAAAGTGTGGGGGGAGCACGGCCGCTGGAGTTAGCAGGGAGGGGGGGGCGGCCGACCAGTGGACTGTCCCGGCATCCCGGCGCCCCAATGCACCGCTGGGTGCAGGTATACAGGGGATAGAGGGGTGCACCTGAGGTAATGGGAGGGGGACCGAGGACGGGGGGTTATTGGTGCACGTGGGGGGAAGTGAAGGGGCACAGTGGGGGCAGGATATGGGGGCACAGGGAGAGAGGGGAGGTGTTGGGGCACAGGAAGAGGGAAAGTGTTTGGGCACAGAGAAAGGTGGAGGTACTGGGGCACAGAGAGAGGGGGGAATGTTGGGGTACAGATATGGGGGCGCAGGGAATGGCCTGAGCAGTAATAAGATTCTTCACACTGGCCCTTTCCTGGCTGTCAGGCACTGTGTGGTGACTGGTACGCACCCCTGGGGCCGATGGCTGGGGGTGACTGAGCTCGGGTTCCCGGAGGCCGGCACACGGGTACAGCAGTGACCAGCCAGCATCTCGAGTTGGCGCCTCCCGCCCGCGCTCAGACGCTGCAGGAACGAGGTGGGGGCGGAGCGCACGGGGAAGGCAGCTTTAGCACTGCCCGTTGTGTACAAGCAGTGCCGGACTCACCGCTGCTAATACAGCACGGGCAGCGCTGAAGCTGGTGGATGCGGGTCCGGGTGGACTGGATGGCGCCTCTCTCATGTTTTGGGGGGAGCGAGCTGCCCCCTTGCCCCCCCCCCCCATTCCGACGCCTCTGTCTAGAATATATCTCTCCTGACAGCGGCCACAGCGCTCACAATCAGCCTGGTGATGCGGAGGGGTGGTGGGCTGGCTCTCCTGATAGGCCACTTGAATCTAGCATCAACCCTCCTGATAGCGGCCAATGGCCGCGGCTCCCACAGGCAGCCTGGTGACACGAAGCGGAGGGGAGGGTGGGGGGAAGAAGGGCGGGCCGGCTCTCCTGATAGCGGCCAGTGGCCGCGTCTCTCACAAGGAGCAGGGTGACGCGAAGGAGGGGCGGTCCGCCTCTCTTGATAGCGGCCGCGGCGCTCAGAATGTATAAGCAGGTGAAGGGGGTGGGGCCGTAGAGGGCAGGCGGCCGCACACTACAATCTGCCCACCGGGATAATCCCCTGTAGCAGCCATTGCCAATCCGGGCCTGATCATCAGTATCTAAAATAAAGAAAATATTTTTAAAAAATATGGTTAATGGTGCTGCCAAGACTCACAGCTAAGTTACCACAACTGTGGTACTGAGACAGTTAACTGGAAACTCTGTACACGTATATCTGGAAAATAAGAGCAAATCATCAGCCAAGCATACAGCTGTTCAGGAATAAAAAAAAATACAATTGGCTTTCATTAAAAATAATGTGTTTTTCTCTGAATGTATAGATGCTTTGCTGTAGTGTAAATGCTGCTTGTAGTTGACCCTAAGCACACTCTTGGAAGTTGTGTTCTCCATCTAAAACAATGTGTAATTATAGCAATTGGCCAGCTCTCCTCTGCTGCCTTTATGGCTAATCCCAGATAAAGAAGCATGGTTCTTTCACAATTCTGCATTGTGGAGAAATGCACAGATCTCCCGTCTTGGCAGTTTCTTTTGTGGTGTTATCACTTTGAGAAAGGTTTTGCTGCTGAAAGACTTGGCATTTATATCAGTCTTTTACATCAGTTTCTCTACTGCAGCAAATAAGCAGTAAATACTTTCTACAGCCAGACCTTTAGAAGCATTACATGTAATCGCTGGATTCTGGCAGCATTTATTAGCATTTTACAAAGACTAGACTATGCTTAGAAGACAAATAAGTAGGATATCTGTAGCCTAGGCTGACTGTACATCTTATACATCCATATCTTCACTTGTTATTTTAGAGTAGTTAAAGATACCCCAAAGCCCAAGTGCAATGTTTATTGTAATGTAATGCGGGTAAGGCAGTGGCGGGGTATAAGTTTCTTCTGCCGTGTGTGCCCTTCTGCTGCCGAACCTCCCAGCAAATCATTAGTAATATTATGATTTAGTCATGAATTTCCTGACTATCTACAATTATTCTTCAAACTTGACAAATAATAATACTTAAGAAATAAATTGAAAGTTCTCATCTGGAGATTATGGTGGTGTATTATACTGGACATATGAAGGCAGAGATTAACATTAAGGTAATTAACAGCAACTGGTTAGAATTGAAGGACTCACCATCATGTGGCCTACGGCACCCTATGTCGGAGATCCCTGGCCAGTTACCACCCCCTAAACTGCGGCAACATGCCTCTTTTCATAAATGGAGACCATTGCCGCCACCAGACAGCAGTAGACTGTCAATTACTGACAGTTTACTGCCATCCTGCATTCTGTGTCGCAGGACCCATTTGCGGCACAGGGCACATCTCCAACCACATCTGAATAAGGCCCATTATGTCCAGGTGCGGTTAAATTGTTTGATGTTAATTACTGGCTATAAGACTGTGTAAATCCCAACTAACCTGCTGGACAGGTAAACCTAACCCTAATCTCTAAACCTACACCTAACCCTAACCCTATTGCTAAAGTTGACATTTTCAGTATGTCAACATTTCATATGCTGACATTCTGTCCGTGTTCACATTTTCCAGATGTTAACATGGTAGATGCACTGGCGTATTTATAATAGGTGCGGTGCACATGGGCCCCTGAGTCCGGGGGGGTGGGGGGGGGGCTGCAACCATTTTATTGAATACTCACCCCTCCGGAGTCCTGCACCGTTGTCAGCTGCGCTATTAAATCAAGGAGGCAGAGAGGAGGGGACCCAAACAGAGGAGGCTGCACACGGGCCTCCTCCTCTCTTAAAGCGCCCCTGGTTAAATGCCAACATTTTAGCCTTGTTGACGTCATAACTGTTAACATTCTTGTTGTAAGAGCAGTGCGTTACTGCACGGACTCCAGTCTTCCTGTTTTCCAGGGAGGCTTCAAGCCCTATGCCAATATGGCCACTGAGATCTCTACTAAGCATGTGCAGGAGCCATCTTGAGATTGTGTAGAATTACATGGTGGGAGACAGAAGTTTCCTAATTAGATCCAGAAAGATCTGTGATTACCTGCAATCCACAATGTTTTCCAGCATTCCTGCACCGCCCACTTCTTCTGGCTCCCTCAAGTACCATATCCCCAACCTTCTTTAAACATGCTAAACTAACCAATACTAAAGAAACCATCTCTTAAGCAATTCTCCCTCCTAGCCTCCTAAATATTTGAATGAATTGTGTACAACCTACTGTACCTCATTTTCTCTTCTCTTATTCCCTGCTCAACATATACAATCAAGCTCCCATTTCCAACATGCCAATGAGACTGACCACACAAAGGGATCAATGTACTACTTACAGCCTTAGGTGGTTATATAACAGAGCCCAAATTTACAGCAGGGACATGCGGTGAGACAATGGTTTAGGAGGCACTGTCTAGCACCAGAGCCAGATTTACACACAATATATGAGCCAAAGGGTACATCTGGGCATTAAACACAGGTTCAGCAGTATAAACTCCTGGAAATTTGATGAGTTTTGATCTGAGATGAGCGGAAAAGATGGACAGGTGAGGCACTGCCTCACCTGCCATAGACTTTTTACTCCAGAGTTTTGGCAATAAAAATTATTAAAATAATGCAATGAAGATATTTCAAACAAATTCTTTGTATTTTTCATATACTTTATACAGTACGGATGGTGTAATGGTTAGCATTACTGCCTCACAGAACTGAGGTCATGGGTTCGATTCACACCATGGCCCTAACTGTGTGGAGTTTATATATGCTCCCCGTTCTTGCGTGGGTTTCCTCTGGGTACTCTGGTTTCCTCTAGAGATGAGCGGGTTCGGTTCGTCGAGATCCGAACCCCCCCGAACTTCATGTGTTTTTCACGGGTCAGAGGCAGCCTCAGATCTTCACGCCTTGCTCGGTTAACCCGAACGAGGCCGAACGTCATCATCCCGCTGTCGGATTCTCGTGAGATTCGTATTCTATATAAAGAGCCGCGCGTCGCCGCCATTTTCACTCGTGCATTGGAGATTGAACAGAGAGGACGTGGCTACGTTCTCTGCCTGAAAAGCTCCATATCTGTGCTCAGTGTGCTGCTAATATCTGTGCTCAGTGTGCTGCAAATATCTACGTTCTCTGCCTGAAAAGCTCCATATCTGTGCTCAGTGTGCTGCAAATTGCTGTGCTCAGTGTGCTGCATTTTGGTGACCAACAGTATATAGTTGTACAGTACAGTAGGCCATTGCTGTATCTTGCAGCTCTGTGTCACTGCAACTGCAAGTATCCATTCCATATCTGTGCTGCATTTTTGTGAGCAGTATATATAGTAGTACAGTGCAGCATTTTGGTGACCAACAGTATATAGTTGTACAGTACAGTAGGCCATTGCCGTATTTTGCAGCTCTGTGTCACTGCAAGTATCCATTCCATATCTGTGCTGCATTTTTGTGAGCAGTATATATAGTAGTACAGTGCAGCATTTTGGTGACCAACAGTATATAGTTGTACAGTACAGTAGTCCATTGCTGTATCCTGCAGCTCCGTGTCACTACAAGTATCCATTCCATATCTGTGCTGCATTTTTGTGAGCAGTATATATAGTAGTACAGTGCAGCATTTTGGTGACCAACAGTATATAGTTGTACAGTACAGTAGGTCATTGCTATTGATATAATAATATTACTGGAATATAATTTCACACATCAAAAAATGGAGAACAAAAATGTGGAGGGTGAAATAGGGAAAGATCAAGATCCACTTTCACATAGTGCTGAAGCTGCTGCCACTAGTCATGGCAGAGACGATTCAATGCCATCAACGTCGTCTTCCAAGGCCGATGCCCAATGTCATAGTAGAGAGCATGTAAAATCCAAAAAACAAAAAGTTCAGTAAAATGACCCAAAAATCTAAATTAAAAGCGTCTGAGGAGAAGCGTAAACTTGCCAATATGCCATTTACGACACGGAGTGGCAAGGAACAGCTGAGGCCCTGGCCTATGTTCATGGCTAATGGTTCAGCTTCACATGAGCATGGAAGCACTCATCCTCCCGCTAGAAAACTGAAAAGAGTTCAGATGGCAAAAGCACAGCAAAGAACTGTGCGTTCTTCTAAATCACAAATCCCCAAGGAGAGTCCAATTGTGTCGGTTGCGATGCCTGACCTTCCCAACACTGGATGGGAAGAGGTGGCTCCTTCCACCATTTGCACGCCCCCTGGAAGTGCTGGAAGGAGCACCCGCAGTCCAGTTCCTGATAGTCAAATTGAAGATGTCACTGTTGAAGTACACCAGGATGAGGATATGAGTCTTGCTGGCGCTGAGGAGGAAATTGACAAGGAGGATTCTGATGGTGAGGTGGTTTGTTTAAGTCAGGAACCCGGGGAGACACCTCTTGTCCATGGGATGAATATGGCCATTGACATGCCTGGTCAAATTACAATAAAAATCACCTCCTTCAGTGTGGAATTATTTTAACAGAAATGCAGACAACAGGTGTCAAGCCGTGTGTTGCCTTTATCAAGCTGTAATAAGTAGGAGTAAGGACATTAACCACCCAGGAACATCCTCCCTTATACGTCACCTGGAGCGCATTCATCAGGAGTCATTGACAAGTTCAAAACTTTGGGTGACAGCGGAAGCAGTCCACTGACAACTAAATCCCTTCCTCTTTTACCCAAGCTCCTGCAAACCACACCACCAACTCCCTCAGTGTCAATTTCCTCCGTAGACAGGAACGCCAATAGTCCTGCAGGCCATGTCACTGGCAAGTCTGACGAGTCCTCTCCTGACTGGGATTCCTCCGATGGATCATTGAGTGTAACGCCTATTGCTGCTGGCGCTGCTGTTGTTGCTGCTGGGAGTCGATTGTCATCCCAGAGGGGAAGTCGGAAGACCACTTGTACTACTTCCAGTAAGCAATTGACTGTCCAACAGTCCTTTGCGAGGAAGATGAAATATCACAGCAGTCATCCTGTTGTAAAGCGGATAACTCAGGCCTTGGCAGCTGTGTTGGTGTTAGACGTGCGTCCGGTATCCAGCGTTAGTTCACAGGAACTTAGAGAATTTCTTGAGGTAGTGTGTCCCCAGTACCAAATACCATCGAGGTTCCACTTCTCTAGGCAGGCGATACAGAGAATGTACACAGACGTCAGAAACAGACTCACCAGTGTCCTAAAAAATGCAGTTGTACCCAATGTCCACTTAACCACGTATATGTGGACAAGTGGAGCAGGGCAGACTCAGGACTATATGACTGTGACAGCCCACTGGGTAGATGTATTGCCTCGCGCAGCAGGAACAGCAGCAGCGGAACCAGTAGCCGCATCTTGTAAATGCCAACTCGTTCCTAGGCAGGCTACGCTTTGTATTACCACTTTCCATAAGAGGCACACAGCTGACAACCTCTAACGGAAACTGAGGAACATCATCGCAGATTGGCTTACCCCAATTGGATTCTCCTGAGGATTTGTGACATCAGACAACGCCACCAAAATTGTGCGTGCATTACATGTGGGCATATTCCAGCACGTTCCATGTTTTGCACATACATTGAATTTGGTGGTGCAGAATTTTTTTTCAAAATGATGGGCGTGCAAGAGATGCTGTCGGTGGCCCGAAGAATTGCGGGCCACTTTCGGAATTCAGCCACCACGTGCCGAAGACTGGAGTACCAGCTAACACTCCTGAACCTGCCCCGCCATCATCTGAAGCAAGAGGTGGTAACGAGGTGGAATTCAACCCTCTATATGCTTCAGAGGATGGAGGAGCAGCAAAAGGCCATTCATCTGCCTACGATATAGGCAAAGGAGGGGGAATGCACCTGACTCAAGCGCAGTGGAGAATGATTTCAACGTTGTGCAAGGTTCTGCAACCCTTTGAACTTGCCACACGTGAAGTCAGTTCAGACACTGCCAGCCTGAGTCAGGTCATTCGCCTCATCAGGCTTTTGTAGAATCAGCTGGAGAGATTGAAGGAGGAGCTAAAACGGAGCGATTCCGCTAGGCATGTGGGACTTGTGGATGGAGCCCTTCATTCGCTTAACCAGGATTCACGGGTGATCAATCTGTTGAAATCAGAGCACTACATTTTGGCCACCGTGCTCGATCCTAGGTTTAAAGCCTACGTTGTATCTCTCTTTCCGGCAGACACAAGTCTGCAGAGGTTCAAAGACCTGCTGGTGAGACACTTGTGAAGTCAAGCGGAACGTGACCCGTCAACAGCTCCTCCTTCACATTCTCCCGCAACTGGGGCTGCGAGGAAAAGGCTAAGAATTCTGAGCCCACCCACTGGTGGTGATGCAGGGCAGTCTGGAGCGAGTGCTGACATCTGGTTCGGACAGAAGGACCAGCCAACAATTATTGACATGTCGTCTACTGTCACTGCATATGATTCTGTCACCATTGAAAGAATGGTGGAGGATTATATGAGTGAAAGCATCCAAGTAGGCACGTCAGACAGTCCGTACGTATACTGGCAGGAAAAAGAGGCAATTTGGAGGCCCTTGCACAAACTGGCTTTAATTTACCTAAGTTGCCCCCCCTCCAGTGTGTACTCCGAAAGAGTGTTTAGTGCAGCCGGTCACCTTGTCAGCGATCGGCGTACGAGGTTACTTCCACAAAATGTGGAGAAGATGATGTTCATCAAAATTAGAGATGTGCACTGGAAATTTTTCGGGTTTTGTGTTTTGGTTTTGGATTCGGTTCCGCGGCCGTGTTTTGGATTCGGACACGTTTTGGCAAAACCTCCCTGAAAAATTTTTGTTGGATTCGGGTGTGTTTTGGATTCGGGTGTTATTTTCCAAAACCCCTCAAAAACAGCTTAAATCATAGAATTTGGGGGTAATTGTGATCCTATAGTATTATTAACCTCAATAACCACAATTTCCACTCATTTCCAGTCTATTCTAAACACCTCACACCTCACAATACTATTTTTAGTCCTAAAATTTACACCAAGGTCGCTGGATGACTAAGCAAAGCGACCCAAGATAGCGGCACAAACACCTGGCCCATCTAGGAGTGGCACTGCAGTGTCAGACAGGATGGCACTTAAAAAATTAGCCCCACACAGCACATGATGCAAAGAAAAGAGAAAGAGAGGTGCACTGTGGTCGCTGGATGGCTAAGCTAAGCGACACAAACACCTCAATATCACAGGAATTATTTGTTCTAATCAATGGTATTATTGGTCCAAATCACTGGAAGAAAATGACAAAATCACTGGAGTTATTCGTCTAATCAATGTTATTATTGGTCCAAATCACTGGAAGAAAATGACAAAATCACTGGAATTATTCGTTCTAATCAATGGTATTATTGGTCCAAATCACTGGAAGAAAATGACAAAATCACTGGAATTATTCGTTCTAATCAATGGTATTATTGGTCCAAATCACTGGAAGAAAATGACAAAATCACTGGAATTATTCGTTCTAATCAATGGTATTATTGGTCCAAATCACTGGAAGAAAATGACAAAATCAATGGAATTATTTGTAAACATTTGTAGAAAGTCGCTGCTTTCTGATTACAGAAATGCTCAGATATTCCTGCGAATCCACAATCCCTTCCCAGAGGAAAAAGAAATTGAGAAACCGTTGTTTGAGAACGTTTGTTCTCTTTCCCTTACAAAGGAACAAACCACTTTCCAAGAAGACTGACGTTTTTGGGATTATGGAGACATAATGTTTTTGAATATAAATCCTAAAGCAGGTGGTGTATTAGAGCAAAAGAGTGCAAGAGACCAGCCATGCAGTTTCTGAAATATTATGACAAAATGTTACTGTATTTCATAAGCACTCATTCTTAACTCTGCTAAGTATTGTTTGGTACACTGTATCTGGCGTCCATGAGGTAGTTGTCCATTATTTCAGCTTCCATTGACCTTTTTGAAAGCGGTAGAAGTTCTAGATTCTTTTTTTTTTTTCCCTATTTTTAATTTTCTCCTGCACAGCCCAGTAAAATGTTGCAATGTTAAGTACTGACTTGTGCCTTCTGGGGGTCCACTTCTTCACCAAACCCAGCCAAATCTCATCCTAACGCTCTGTTCCACGTTCTCTATGTACCCCATCTGTGTCACCCATGTCTGTCTACCCCTCCCCTTTAGATTGTAAGCTCTCACGAGCAGGGCCCTCTTCCCTCATGTGCTTATACTTTGTCTTACTTTAATAATCTTCAACTGTACCACATCCAGCAGTCTTCTGCCACCTGCTACTTATTCCAGTGTCATCTGCTGATGTAACTATGTTTATTTACCCTGTACTTGTCCTATACTGTCATCAATTGTAAATTGCTGTTTTCCTGTTTGATTATTTATGTACTCTGTAATAGGGCGCTGCGGAACCCTTGTGGCACCATATAAATAAAGGATAATAATAATAATAATATAGGGTGAATAATCCCCAGGTGTATCTCACACATCACACAGTACAGTATATAGGGTGTATAATCCCCAGGTGTATCTCACACATCACACAGTACAGTATGTAGGGTGTATAATCCCAAGGTGTATCTCACACATCGCTCAGTACAGTATACAGGGTGTATAATCATCAGGTGTATCTCACACATCACACAGTACAGTATATAGGGTGTATAATCCCCAGGTGTATCTCACACATCGCTCAGTACAGATTACAGGATGTATAATCACCAGGTGTATAACACACATCGCACAGTACAGTATACATACTGGTCACAATAATGCAGCAGATATTGAGCACTGATCAGAATACTAGACGTGACACAGAGCTGCAAGATACAGCAATGGCCTACTGTACTGTACTATGTGTATACTGCTGGTCACCAAAATGCTGCACTGTCCTACTATATACTGCTCACAATAAAGCAGCACAGAGATAGTATACTTGACACAGAGCTGCAAGATACAGCAATAGCCTACTGTACTATATATGTATACCGCTGGTCACCAAAATGCTGCACTGTCCTACTATATACTGCTCACAATAATGCAGCACAGAGATAGTATACTTGACACAAAGCTGCAAGATACAGCAATGGCCTACTGTAATGTACTATATATGTATACTGCTGGTCACCAAAATGCTGCACTGTCCTACTATATATTGCTCACAATAATGCAGCACAGAGATAGTATACTTGACACAGAGCTGAGCACAGATATTTGCAGCACACTGAGCACAGATATAGAGCGTTTTCAGGCAGAGAACGTAGATATTTTCAGCACACTGAGCACAGATATTTGCAGCACACTGAGCACAGATATTTGCAGCACACTGAGCACAGATTACAGAGCTTTTCAGGGAGAGAACGCAGCCACGTCCTCTCCGTTCAATCTCCAATGCACGAGTGAAAATGGCGGCGACGCGCGACTCTTTGTATAGAATACGAATCTCGCAAGAATCCGACAGAGGGATGATGACGTTCAGGCGCGTTCGGGTTAACCAAGCAAGGCGGAAAGATCCGCGGCTGCCTCGGAACCGTGTAAAATAGGTGAAGTTCGGGGGGGGGGGGGGGGGGTTCGGATCTCGAAGAACCGAACCCGCTCATCTCTAATCAAAATTAATTATAATCAATTCCTCCGTGTAGACATTCACCATCAATTGCCTCCAGAAAGTACACAGGGACCTGAGATGGTTGATTCCAGTGGGTACGAATTAATACTCTGTGAGGAGGGGGATGTACACAGTGAAAGGGTTGAAGAATCAGAGGATGATGATGAGGTGGACGTCTTGCCTCTGTAGGACCTCGGTGCAAATTTTAGGACTAAAAAGAATATTGTGAGGTGTGAGGTGTTCATAATAGACTGGAAATTAGTGGAAATTATGGTTATTGAGGTTAATAATACTATAGGATCAAAATTACCCCCAAATTATATGATTTAAGCTGTTTTTGAGGGGTTTTTGGAAAAAAAACACCTGAATCCAAAACACACCTGAATCCGACAAAAAAATTTCAGGGAGGTTTTGCCAAAACGCGTCCGAATCCAAAACACGGCCGCGGAACCGAATCCAAAACCAAAACACAAAACCCGAAAAATTTCCGGTGCACATTTCTAGTTTCCTCCCACAATCCAAAAATATACTGGTAGGTTAATTGGCTCCCAACAAAATTAACCTTAGTGTGAATGTGTGTGCGTGTACATGTGATAGGGAATATAGATTGTAAGCTCCACTGGGGCAGGGACTGATGTGAATGGGCAAATATTCTCTGTAAAGCGCTGCGGAATATGTGTGCACTATATAAATAACTAGTGATGTGCACCGGAAATTTTTCGGGTTTTGTGTTTTGGTTTTGGATTCGGTTCCGCGGCCGTGTTTTGGATTCGGATGCGTTTTGGCAAAACCTCCCTGAAATTTTTTTGTCGGATTCGGGTGTGTTTTGGGTTCGGGTGTTTTTTAACAAAAAACCCTCAAAAACAGCTTAAATCATAGAATTTGGGGGTCATTTTGATCCCATAGTATTATTAACCTCAATAACCATAATTTACACTCATTTTCAGTCTATTCTGAACACCTCACACCTCACAATATTATTTTGGGTCCTAAAATTTGCACCGAGGTCGCTGGATGGCTAAGCTAAGCGACACAAGTGGCCGACACAAACACCTGGCCCATCTAGGAGTGGCACTGCAGTGTCAGACAGGATGGCACTTCAAAAAAATAG
Organism: Pseudophryne corroboree; assembly: GCF_028390025.1. NCBI lineage: Eukaryota > Metazoa > Chordata > Amphibia > Anura > Myobatrachidae > Pseudophryne > Pseudophryne corroboree. The sequence continues at coordinate 195,945,390 of NC_086453.1, read as the reverse complement.
TCCCCAAACAGCACATGATGCAAAGAAAAAAAGAGGCGCAATGAGGTAGCTGTGTGACTAAGCTAAGCAACCCAAGTGGCCGACACAAACACCTGGCCCATCTAGGAGTGGCACTGCAGTGTCGGACAGGATGGCACTTCAAAAAAATAGTCCCCAAACAGCACATGATGCAAAGAAAAAACGAGGCGCACCAAGGTCGCTGTGTGACTAAGCTAAGCGACACAAGTGGCCGACACAAACACCTGGCCCATCTAAGAGTGGCACTGCAGTGTCAGACAGGATGGCACTTCAAAAAATAGTCCCCAAACAGCACATGATGCAAAGAAAAAAAGAGGCGCACCAAGGTCGCTGTGTGACTAAGCTAAGCGACACAAGTGGCCGACACAAACACCTGGCCCATCTAGGAGTGGCACTGCAGTGTCAGACAGGATGGCACTTCAAAAAAATAGTCCCCAAACAGCACATGATGCAAAGAAAAAAAGAGGCGCAATGAGGTAGCTGTGTGACTAAGCTAAGCGACCCAAGTGGCCGACACAAACACCTGGCCCATCTAGGAGTGGCACTGCAGTGTCAGGCAGGATGGCACTTCAAAAAAATAGTCCCCAAACAGCACATGATGCAAAGAAAAAAAGAGGCGCACCAAGGCCGCTGTGTGACTAAGCTAAGCGATACAAGTGGCCGACACAAACACCTGGCCCATCTAGGAGTGGAAAAGAGATTACTCTGCGCCAAGAGACACTAAATCGAACCACAGTGTGCAGTCTGTCATGTGTAGTAATTGACTCAGTAAGACTTCAGATATATGTAACCACTTTTATATTTGATTTATTAAAAATAACAAAATTGGACACACAAATAACATATACTTTGTAACAATTGGCTATTCTCTATGAAAGCAATGTAAATAGTATACAATATGTTTAAAACTAACTTGTTGGCTCTGTTTGGTTTAAATTATATTACTTAACACTGGCGTTCCAGTGTCAAATTGAGTGAAAAAGTCCCGCAATGTAATAACGCAGTCTCTTGATAAATAGCTTACAGAAATTGCAGTGTATAATTACCCATGTGCTGGTTCCTGGAATAATTAAATGCAGGGTCCGTTTTGTAGAATGATGCTCATATGCAGGTAATCAGTATGGTATGGAATTACCGTTCCAAAAGGCAAAGCACACACTGGTTGTTTAATTTATCAGGAAGCCTCTAGGGTTATTTCCACGTCGCGGGTAATAGACCTCACAGCGGAGGACAATGGCATATACCCGATGTAAGCAGGTGGAATCCTGGATGTAATTGAGGCAACTGTAGGCAGCCGTGAGCGGTGATCAGCGGATGCCCGCCGGCTTTGATGATGGTAGAAAGCCGTAGACGGTAGACGCAGCGGGAGACCGCCGGCTGGAAACACATGCAGGAAGCCGTAAGCGGTGATGTCAGCGGGTAGTCGCCGGCTGGAGCGCCCGGCGTGCAGCGTGTAGAGGTGTGCTGAGACTATAAGGAGCCGTGAATAGGCTCGATGGGCAGGTTGGACCAAATAGAAAAACAACGTGGAGTGGGCGTCAACGCGTTTCATCTCCTAGCAACTGGAGACTTCCTCAAGATGGAATCTAGGAGTGGCACTGCAGTGTCAGGCAGGATGGCACTTTAAAAAAATAGTCCCCAAACTGCACATGATGCAAAGAATAAAAGAGGCGCTCCAAGGTCGCTGTGTGACTAAGCTAAGCGACACAAGTGGCCGACACAAACACCTGGCCCATCTAGGAGTGGCACTGCAGTGTCAGACAGGATGGCACTTCAAAAAAATAGTCCCCAAACAGCACATGATGCAAAGAAAAAAAGAGGCGCAATGAGGTAGCTGTGTGACTAAGCTAAGCGACCCAAGTGGCCGACACAAACATCTGGCCCATCTAGGAGTGGCACTGCAGTGTCAGACAGGATGGCACTTCAAAAAATAGTCCCCAAACAGCACATGATGCAAAGAAAAAAAGAGGCGCGCCAAGGTCGCTGTGTGACTAAGCTAAGCGACACAAGTGGCCGACACAAACACCTGGCCCATCTAGGAGTGGCACTGCAGTGTCAGACAGGATGGCACTTCAAAAAATAGTCCCCAAACAGCACATGATGCAAAGAAAAAAAGAGGCGCACCAAGGTCGCTGTGTGACTAAGCTAAGCGACACAAGTGGCCGACACAAACACCTGGCCCATCTAGGAGTGGCACTGCAGTGTCAGGCAGGATGGCACTTCAAAATAATAGTCCCCAAACAGCACATGATGCAAAGAAAAAAAGAGGCGCACCAAGGTCGCTGTGTGACTAAGCTAAGCGATACAAGTGGCAGACACAAACACCTGGCCCATCTAGGAGTGGAAAAGAGATTACTCTGCGCCAAGAGACACTAAATCGAACCACAGTGTGCAGTCTGTCATGTGTAGTAATTGACTCAGTAAGACTTCAGATATATGTAACCACTTTTATATTTGATTTGTTAAAAATAACAAAATTGGACACACAAATAACATATACTTTGTAACAATTGGCTATTCTCTATGAAAGCAATGTAAATAGTATACAATATGTTTAAAACTAACTTGTTGGCTCTGTTTGGTTTAAATTATATTACTTAACACTGGCGTCCCAGTGTCAAATTGAGTGAAAAAGTCCCGCAATGTAATAACGCAGTCTCTTGATAAATAGCTTACAGAAATTGCAGTGTATAATTACCCATGTGCTGGTTCCTGGAATAATTAAATGCAGGGTCCGTTTTGTAGAATGATGCACATATGCAGGTAATCAGTATGGTATGAAATTACCGTTCCAAAAGGCAAAGCACACACTGGTTGTTTAATTTATCAGGAAGCCTCTAGGGTTATTTCCACGTCGCGGGTAATAGACCTCACAGCGGAGGACAATGGCATATACCCGATGTAAGCAGGTGGAATCCAGGATGTAATTAAGGCAACTGTAGGCAGCCGTGAGCGGTGATCAAAAAAAAAGTCCCCAAACAGCACATGATGCAAAGAAAAAAGGAGGCGCACCAAGGTCGCTGTGTGACTAAGCTAAGCGACACAAGTGGCCGACACAAACACCTGGCCCATCTAGGAGTGGCACTGTAGTTTTCTAGCGAGAGGATGAGTGCTTTCATCCTCATGTGAATTTGAACCACTAGCCATGAACATAGGCCAGGGCCTCAGCCGTTCCTTGCCATTCCGTGCCGTAAATGGCATATTGGCAAGTTTACGCTTCTCATCAGACGCTTTCAATTTTGATTTTTGGGTCATTTTACTGAACTTTTGTTTTTTGGATTTTACATGCTCTCTACTATGACATTGGGCATCGGCCTTGGCAGACGACGTTGATGGCATTTCATCGTCTCGGCCATGACTAGTGGCAGCAGCTTCAGCACGAGGTGGAAGTGGATCTTGATCTTTCCCTATTTTAACCTCCACATTTTTGTTCTCCATTTTTTAATGTGTGGAATAATATGCCAGTATCAATAGCAATGGCCTACTACTATATATACTGCGCACAACTGAAATGCACAACAGGTATGGATGGATAGTATACTTGACGACACAGAGGTAGGTAGAGCAGTGGCCTTCCGTACCGTACTGCTATATATAGTATACTGGTGGTCACTGTGTCAGCAAACTGCAAAACTAAAATGCACCACAGGTATAGAATCTAGATGGATAGTATACTTGACGACACAGAGGTAGGTAGAGCAGTGGCCTTCCATACCGTACTGCTATATATACTGGTGGTCACTGTCAGCAAACTGCAAAACTAAAATGCACCACAGGTATAGAATCTAGATGGATAGTATACTTGACGACACAGAGGTAGGTAGAGCAGTGGCCTTCCGTACCGTACTGCTATATATACTGGTGGTCACTGTCAGCAAACTGCAAAACTAAAATGCACCACAGGTATAGAATCTAGATGGACAGTATACTTGACGACACAGAGGTAGGTAGAGCAGTGGCCTTCCGTACCGTACTGCTATATATACTGGTGGTCACTGTCAGCAAACTGCAAAACTAAAATGCACCACAGGTATAGAATCTAGATGGATAGTATACTTGACGACACAGAGGTAGGTAGAGCAGTGGCCTTTCGTACCGTACTGCTATATATGCTGGTGGTCACAGTCAGCAAACTGCAAAACTAAAATGCACCACAGGTATAGAATCTAGATGGATAGTATACTTGACGACACAGAGGTAGGTAGAGCAGTGGCCTTCCGTACCGTACTGCTATATATACTGGTGGTCACTGTCAGCAAACTGCAAAACTTAAATGCACCACAGGTATAGAATCTAGATGGATAGTATACTTGACAACACAGAGGTAGGTAGAGCAGTGGCCTTCCGTACCGTACTGCTATATATACTGGTGGTCACTGTCAGCAAACTGCAAAACTAAAATGCACCACAAGTATAGAATGTAGATGGATAGTATACTTGACGACACAGAGGTAGGTAGAGCAGTGGCCTTCCATACCGTACTGCTATATATACTGGTGGTCACTGTCAGCAAACTGCAAAACTAAAATGCACCACAGGTATAGAATCTAGATGGATAGTATACTTGACGACACAGAGGTAGGTAGAGCAGTGGCCTTCCGTACCGTACTGCTATATATACTGGTGGTCACTGTCAGCAAACTGCAAAACTAAAATGCACCACAGGTATAGAATCTAGATGGATAGTATACTTGACGACACAGAGGTAGGTAGAGCAGTGGCCTTCCGTACCGTACTGCTATATATACTGGTGGTCACTGTCAGCAAACTGCAAAACTAAAATGCACCACAGGTATAGAATCTAGATGGATAGTATACTTGACGACACAGAGGTAGGTAGAGCAGTGGCCTTCCGTACCGTACTGCTATATATACTGGTGGTCACTGTCAGCAAAACTCTGCACTGTACTCCTCCTATATAATACTGCTGGTCCCCAGTCCCCACAATAAAGCAGTGTGAGCACAGATATATGCAGCACACTGAGCACAGATATGGAGCGTTTTTCAGGCAGACAACGTATAATACTGGTGGTCACTGGTCAGCAAAACTCTGCACTGTACTCCTCCTATATAATACTGCTGGTCCCCAGTCCCCACAATAAAGCAGTGTGAGCACAGATATATGCAGCACACTGAGCACAGATATGGAGCGTTTTTCAGGCAGACAACGTATAATACTGGTGGTCACTGGTCAGCAAAACTCTGCACTGTACTCCTCCTATATAATACTGCTGGTCCCCAGTCCCCACAATAAAGCAGTGTGAGCACAGATATATGCAGCACACTGAGCACAGATATGGAGCGTTTTTCAGACAGAGAACGGATAAAACTGGTGGTCACTGATAAGCAAAACTCTGCACTGTACTCCTCCTATATAATACAGCTGCTCCCCAGTCCCCACAATTAAGCAATAAGCACAAATATTTGCATCAACATTAATAAACGGAGAGGACGCCAGCCACGTCCTCTGCCTAACATTTCCAATGCACGAGTGAAAATGGCGGCGACGCGCGGCTGCTTATATAGAATCCGAATCTCGCGAGAATCCGACAGCGGGATGATGACGTTCGGGCGCGCTCGGGTTAACCGAGCCATACGGGAGAATCCGAGTATGCCTCGGACCCGTGTAAAATGGGTGAAGTTCAGGGGGGTTCGGTTTCCGAGGAACCGAACCCGCTCATCACTATAAATAACTGGTAGTAATAATAATACAGTCAAAACACTGGCACAAAAATTAGTATGACAGGAAAGGCTCTGCCTCATCTGCCTCATCCCACCGCACGTCACTGATTTACAGTAATAGATTCCAACACTAATTTAAAGTGGCAATCAGTTATTGAGATTTATAACTGATTGTCGGTTTAATCCCGCAGGTTTCATAAAATCAGCACCTATTACTGTACATAACAAGCCAAGTGTCACTTCTCCATATTTATATTCCTGGACATCTATACTACTTCCACATACCTCCCAACATGACCCTCTCCAGGAGGTTCAAATTGCTCTGCTCCTGGATTTCCCTCTTAATGTGTGATTGCCATCACCTCTGCTGAAACGCCTTTCTTATCCATTAACCTATTCAACACAGTCCGGAAGCAGAGCATTTTGTCCCTCCTGGAGAGGGTCATATTGGGAGGTATGCTACCAACAACATTGATCACAACTCTTCTCCTCCACACCATTACCTGTGGGTGCCTCTGCCCCACCCTCTGCCCTTACACATGTGTGCCTCTGCCCCATCCCATGTGTGCCTCTGCCCCTATCTGTGGTAGACTCTGCCCCTACCCGTGTGTGCCTCTATCCTTACCTGTGGGTGCTTCTGCCCTTACACGTGGGTGCCTCTATCCCTACCCATGTGTGCCTCTGCCCCTACCTGTGGGTGCCGCTGCACTTACACGTGGGTGCCTCTGCCCCTAGCCATGTGTGCCTCTGTGTAAATTGCTCCAGCCATTCGAGTTATGCCGAAAACTATGGATTTGAACATGTCACCTCCTTCCCACCCCCACCCCTAGGGGTGCTAGGGGTGTCTTACCCCCAAAGTATTTTTTTCAGATTGTAAGTCATATGTTTACAAAGTTTGGTGTAAATGGCTCCAGGCATTTCAGAGTTATGCTGGAACATATATACATACATACATACGTTTTTATATACTGTAGATATAGATATAGATAGATAGATAGATAGATAGATAGATAGATAGATAGATAGATAGATAGATAGATAGATAGATATCCATTCTCGCCACCACCATCACCCAGACACACATGTCCATCTCGCATCTGCAGAAGGTTATTATATAGCAAAATTGGTAATACTAAGCTTGACATGTAATCAGAAAGAATAGCTGCATCTACTGAAGAATGCTAGACTGTAATGTGATTATTTCAGCACACAAATAAGCAATTATAACTAATGTACAAATGGCTCAAAGAGAAATCACAAATCTCATTTAATGGGACATGATTGACTAGTCACTGAATATTTATGCTCATGAGATAATTTACAGAACAAATGAGACCATGGACTTGCACAAATATTTCCCATTTGTTTTAGGACTTTAATAATTGTACTTAAAAAAAGGAGATGATGCTGTCCATTCAGAAACTGTACAAAGCTATTACTGTTGTAATTTGTCACAGCGCTTTCATCGAGCATCGCATAAAATGTGAATAAGAAATACATAGTTTAGAAACCAGACATTCCTGTAGTATAGAGCCACCATGTGAGATGATCTTAGGAAATAAACCACAGAAAACATTCCTTCAATGCGTCAGGCATCCTTTAAATGTTTTCAACTTGTTTTTCCTGTAAACAATAAAAAATATATGAGGATGACATTATTTGTTGTAGTATAATTATTTAAGAAGATATCAATATGTAATAAAAAAAATTTTGCTCTGTTTATGATTAGTTATTCTGTTTTGCATTCTACCATGGTCGTGTCTGACCGGCAACATGAAGTGAATTTACAATAGATACGTCCAACGACTCAACAGATAAGTTATTTTTAAGTATAATTGCGTTTTTTTAATCATGGGTGCATGGGGGCCCACAGCGCACACACTGCACCCATGTTGTTTTAATACTTACCTTTCCGGAGTCCCGCGACGGACACTGCACCTGCTGCAGCCACAACAGCCGTGACAAAAATCACACCAAAAATGGCTGCCGCACATGCGCAGTACAAAATTTGTCTCTGGACCGTGGCAGGCACCATGTTTCCAGAGACCTGCGCATGCGCAGTTGGCTCCAGCACAGTGCCAGAGCTTGCGGAACTGTGGAGGAGAGGGAACCCACCCAGAGTCTGCACACAGGGCCCCTCCTGTCTCATAATGCCCTTATATAAACAATTAAATAAAAGTAATTAAAGGTAATGATATAAAGGAGAGATGAGCGCACAAATTTACCCAATCCGAGTAGAACTGGGCCGGGATTTGGACCTCACCACCATGTCGGATACTGAAACGAGGCAAAATGTTATCTTCCCGCTGTCGGATCTCACAGGTTTTAGATTCAGGAATTTCATGGGCTGACCGCTGATTGGCTGAAAGAGCCATTCTCATGACTCTCAGCCAATAGGTTGCCTGTATTCTCACCCACCCAGAGACTGCTGCAGCCACAGTCCACACACAAGCCAGCCATGGCAGGCACTGGGAGAGCGCTGTGTACATTGCAGCTCCCGGACCATCATCATCCTCACAGACACCACTGGAAGCATTTACCATCGGGAGGCCCCCTCCTGCCTGCTGTCTCAGTAAGTGCACTTTTACATGGCTACAGCTGGCATGTCTACCCACAATGTTATCCAACCTGCACTGTATCCAAACCACACTTTATCCGATATACACTGTATCTGACCCACACTGTATCCAACCTGCACTGTATCCAAACTGCACTGTATATGACCCACACTGTATCCAAACTGCACTGTATCCAACCCTCACTGTAACCTGCACTGTATCTGACCCGCACTGTAGCCAACCCGCACTGCAACCTGCAATGTATATGACCCACACTGTATCAGACCCACACTGTAACCCACACTACATCAAACCCACACTGTATACGACTCGCACTGTATCTGACCAGTACTGTATAAAACTTGCACTGTATGTGATCCACACTGTATCTGATCCGCACTGTGACATGCACTGTATTTCACACTGTATCCAACCTACATTGTAACCTGAACTGTATCCAACCTACACTGTATCCAACCTGCACTGTGACCCACACAGTATCCATCCTGCAAGTCTTCCACGCTGTATCCAACCTACACTGAAATCTGCACTATATCAGACCCACACTGTATCCGACCTGCACTGTATTCACCCTGCACTGTGACCCACACAGTATCCATCCCGCAAGTCTTCCACGCTGTATCCAACCTACACTGAAATCTGCACTATACCAGACCCACACTGTATCCGACCCGCACTGTATTCAACCTGCACTGTGACCCACACAGTATCCATCCCGCAAGTCTTCCACGCTGTATCCAACCTACACTGAAATCTGCACTATACCAGACCCACACTGTATCCGACCTGCACTGTATTCACCCTGCACTGTGACCCACACAGTATCCATCCCGCAAGTCTTCCACGCTGTATCCAACCTACACTGAAATCTGCACTATATCAGACCCACACTGTATCCGACCTGCACTGTATTCACCCTGCACTGTGACCCACACAGTATCCATCCTGCAAGTCTTCCACGCTGTATCCAACCTACACTGAAATCTGCACTATACCAGACCCACACTGTATCCGACCTGCACTGTATTCACCCTGCACTGTGACCCACACAGTATCCATCCCGCAAGTCTTCCACGCTGTATCCAACATACACTGAAATCTGCACTATACCAGACCCACACTGTATCCGACCTGCACTGTATTCACCCTGCACTGTGACCCACACAGTATCCATCCCGCAAGTCTTCCACGCTGTATCCAACCTACACTGAAATCTGCACTATACCAGACCCACACTGTATCCGACCTGCACTGTATTCACCCTGCACTGTGACCCACACAGTATCCATCCCGCAAGTCTTCCACGCTGTATCCAACATACACTGAAATCTGCACTATACCAGACCCACACTGTATCCGACCTGCACTGTATTCACCCTGCACTGTGAGCTCATTCAGGTGCGGTTGTTTTTGCTGCTGCTGTTGCTATCTTTTAAAGTCCCATTTGCGATTATATGATAATATGGGCAGAAAATAACCTGAGCATGGGGAAACCCACTGCAACTGCATAATTTCTGTCCAACTACATACTGTACAACTGCTCATACATCAGTACCATTGTCGCAAATCTGAGTGCCCCTAAAGATGTGCAGGCTGAGTTACTCTCCTGGGATGCTGAGGGCTCTCCAGTAGCAAGTAAGATCGCAACTGCTAATTTATGCACTCCCAAAAAACGACATCTAAACAGCCATGACACACCTGCGTTTGGCTGACCACCCGCTGTTACCACCCCCCAAACGCTGTCTTCCTGTCACTAAATTTATGACTAATTCCTTGTTACCACCATTATAGCAATTTAAACGCAGCGTGCGCACTGTGGCTCAGACACACACACGCTAAGAAAACACGACCAATGTTCATACAATAGGAGCTTTGTGACCGCGCCTGAATGAGCCTCTGTGTGTCCCGCTTTGTAGCCTGCTAAAGACTTTACTGTTTGTCCCAAAGCATTCTGCACTATACTCCACACTGTATCTCACAGGTACGGAACACTGTTTTTATGGTACGGGACATTTGGGGGAGCTGCTCAACAAAAAGGCTCATCAGTGGCCCAGGGACCCCAGAAAATAAGGTACAGATTGGGCACTGAGAATAGGCATGTGCTGGGGGCATGTGCACTTGTGAAGGGGGCATCCACGTCTGCTGTTGATATTTTACACATGGTTTATTGTTCTTTCCTTTGCTGTTTAACTACTACTATTTTTGAGCAATGATATTCCACACACGATTCTTAGTAAAGTTCTGTGTTGTATTGTTTTCTATTGAAACTACTTGTGACTATTTGATTGATTATTGCATGATTGGTATGGGATTGCGGCGGTCAGGAGATTGGCGCCAGGAACCTGACACCTAGTGTCTCCTCGAGGGCTTGCTGCACGCACCACGCTTCAGGCCTAGTGGTGGCCTTAGGTCGCCACTCTTTTATATTCCCCCTCGGGTGGTGGCGTGGACCACCTCCCGAGTGAGAAAACCGGGCCTTGGTCTGGATTCTGACCGTCTGCATTTCCCTGACTGTCAGGATTTCGGCAACAGTATCCTGACCACCAGGATCCCGACAGCCAGTAATTTAACCGCATACCGCTAATGCTAATACATTACTAATTTACAGAAGATTTTTAAACAGAAATTACTGCCGTGTGTTTGTGCCGCTGCTCTGTTGCTTAGTTTACCCAGCCAGGCTTTGGCCTAAGTTGATGAACAATATTGTGAGCTGTGAGTTGGTCAAAATTGACTGTAAATTACTTGAAATGAATGTTATTGAGGTTAATAATACTGTAATAGGGCCCAGGTTTTATGATTTTAGCCATTTTATAAGTTTTGAAAAAAAAAGACAGATCCAATACCAAACCCAAAACACTTGAAGGCGGTTTTGGCAAAACCTATACCAAAACCCAAGACGAATTAGAACCAAAAGCAAAACATGGGGGTTGTGCAGATCTCTAATATAAAGGTGATTTAGGGAATGTGCATAGGAGCACTTTTTATCTACTTGGGGATGCAACTTAACTGTTACTTAATTGGATTAATTAAATGAATACAAAGAACAAGCTGACTGTACACAGGAGTAGTTATGGCCATTTGATTTGCATGTATTGTCCAGGATCATCAAGAGATTAAAGGCTCCCAATACTAGGCCAGGACCAAATCAATTAATTTATGGTCAAAATTATAGGAAAAACCAGTGCTAGTGGCTACCAATCATACAACATGTGGACGATCAGAAGCACAATTGTACACCACCACATAACTAACCCTAAGGATAACAGATCAGCACAATGTACTTTTTTAATAAATGTATTAATAAAAAACTTTTTCCCTAGGGGTGCCATGAAAAAAAATGGTGATACTCTAGGGCATCGTGATTCAAGTAAGTTTGGGAACCACTGATATACTGTATATCCTTACTATTTCTGGACCATGACTAAGTAATTACCACAATGTCATATACATGATTACATTATCTAATTATAAAAAGAATAAAGACTTTTCTCCATCCTCTTAACAGGAGGTACGGGTTGTTAATATTTAAAACAAAACAGCGGAGAAACTGTCAGACCTCCACTATTTCACTTTGCGCTGTGCAAATAGTGTGTGGAAGTGGTAGCAAACAGTGGGGTCTGGGCAATTACTCAATTTAGAGAAGAAACAATAATTTAGCAATGCTGGAAAGTACCCTTAACACCAAAGGTATCAAAAAGGGTACAAATGGAGTGGGCGCAGAAAAGTTCTTAAACCACACACCATGGAAACACCGGCATACAGCAGTCCAACCCTGAATCAGGACGAATGTCCTGACCGCGGGACAGTCCTTCTAAACTGTCACTGTTCCACAAAATCACTATGAGGGTTCCTAGGTGCAGTATTCATAAAAATGAATTAAGCAAATATATTTTTTGCAGATCTGTTGTTACCGTGGAACAATTGGAAAGAGGCAATTACTGTATATTCAATTGATCACTTTCTTTGGATATTCCTGAAATGAGCCACCAACAAAAGTTTGCAAAACTTGAGTATTTTCCAAGACACTATAGAATAGAAATCTCAACCTCCAGCAATTCTGTTACTATCACTAATACACTGACCTGATCACAAAACGAATGTCATAATGTTTACACTTAATTTCCCATTAGCATAAACTGTACTCCTACAATCCCCTTTCCTGCGAGTCAGCTGTGAGCAGTAGAAAACTGTATAATTAATTGTCACAGCGGTTTCAAAGGGGATGGAGCTGAAGTTTCATCTAATCTCACTGACGCTTGATCTGAGGTTTTAGTTAGGTCAGGAATAATTGCTGATTTCTTGCTAATGGCCCCTGGGTTACATAAAGCAGTTAAATCGGACAGACTCTATGCTTCAAGTGCAAGCTGATTAATGACTGACCCCTGGGGACACAGCCACAGGTAAAGACTTTTACTGTGATTTATACACTGAACAGCACATTAAATACGATATTCTAACTCTGGCAATTAAGGTTACAAACCCAATGTGATAAAGTTATGCCTTCAATATACATTTTTTATAAAATTAAACAAATGCAAAAAGGTTATTTATATACCAATAATTATATCAATGAAAGAGCATATATCAGTATTTTCTGAGTGTGTAATGTGTGCTGCTGTGCACTGTTTTGAACGCTTCCTGGGGCCGATTCAGACCTGAGCGCTAGGCTGCTTTTCTTACAGCTTGCGATCAGATCTGAACTGCGCATGCGTATGCACCACAATACGCAGGCATGACGGACCGCAGCAATGGGGATCCCCGGCCAGCGACGGGATGGTGTGAGATTTCCGAACGCATGGGCGCCCGCAAGGAGATTGACAGGAAGAGGGCGTTTGTGGGTGGCAACTGACCGTTTTCTGGGAGTGTTTGGAAAAACGCAGGCGTGTCCAAGTGTTTGCAGGGAGGGTTCCTAACGTCAATTCCGTCCCAGACAGGCTGATGTGATCGCAGCGGCTGAGTAAGTCCTGGGCTGTACAGAGACTGCACAAAATCAGTTTGTGCAGCTCTGCTACACATGTGATCGCACACTTGCACAGCTAAAATACACTCCCCCTGTAGGTGGCGACTATCTGATCGCAGCAGTGCAAAAATCGCTGCCCAGCAGTCAGGTCTGAATAACCCCCATCCCCTCCCTGTTAGCAGGTCAGACCAGTAGAAATCCGACAAAAATACAATTTAAGAGTACTGAATAGTACTGAGCCATGACTTAAATATTCGCACCATGAATGGTTCTGGTAACCAGGGGCAGATTTAGGGGTGAGGGCACCCCTAGGCACAACAGTAATGGCCTCCCCACACCTGCCTAATGTTATTATGTTTATCTATATATAGAAATGTGAAAGCATGCATGCATGCACTCACTCACTCACTGACTCATCACTAATTCTCTTACTTCCCGATATGTTAGGAAGCTGAAATTTAACATACTGTAGGTATTCTTCAGGTGGGGAATAGGAAAACTGCTTAATTAGAATTTTAATAAACCTCCCCTAAGGGGACGAAAATGGTATTGACATATTGACATCGATACCGATTTGGATTGCACATCCTGTGGATAGAGGGCTTAATTCAGACCTGGTCGCAGCAGCAAATCTGTTCTCTAATGGGCAAAACCATGTGCACTGCAGGGGAGGCAGATATAACATGTGCAGAGAGAGTTAGATTTGGGTGGGTTATATTGTTTCTGTGCAGGGTAAATACTGGCTGCTTTATTTTTACACTGCAATTTAGATTTCAGTTTGAACACACCCCACCCAAATCTAACTCTCTCTGCACATGTTATATTTGCCCCACCTGCACTGCACATGGTTTTGCCCATTATAGAACAATTTTGCTGATGCAATCAGGTCTGAATTAGGCCCAGAATGTCATAAACTACAAAAATGGTCTTGTCACTTTTTACCGTATCTGCTACGGGTGCTCCTCAGGTAACGCCAAGAAACATGGATTAACATATACTTACATTAAGACGTCTCAATTTTACATCTCTAAAGATTTACCAATTTTTTAACATTTATATTTATAACCGTGAAAATCAGAAACTTCTGTGTGAAGAACGGATAGAACAGCTAGTTGGTTATAAGCCCTCATTTAATGATAGCCAATCTAACAGAATAATAAAAAAAACTACGACATTTTATTTATTTTGAATTATGTATACATATATACAGGGGTGTATCTAGGGGTCCGAGCGCCCCAGGCAAAGTAAGGGGCTGGTGCCCCCCTCCTATACACATTTGGAATAAGGTGTGAGTATTGGAAATGGGGCATGGTCTTGTGGGGGAAGGGCGTGGACACAATAGTACTTCCAATTCAAATTATGCCACACAGTAGTGTCCCTTATTCACATTACACCGCACAGTAGTGTCTCGTATTCATGTTACACCATCCCTCCCACCTAACCCACCTTTCCCACAGCCTGACCCTAACCCGCCCCCCTCCAGCCTCTCCAGTGGTGCCTAACCCTAACCCACCCTTCCTAATCTCCCTCCCTGCAGCCTAACCCTAACCCTCCCGCCCTCGCAGCCTAACCCTAACCCTCCCAAGTGGCTTGTCAGTGGAGACTTTGGCACCAAGTCGATCCGGATTTTGGCATTCTGCATCGCTATCTATGTTGGGATGCCAGCATCAGCATTCCGAGCAGTTTCGGGATGCTGGCGTCAGCTTTCCGACCGCCGGGATGCCAAACGCCGGCATCTTGACTGCATCCTGAATGAAATGCTAATGAGATGCTGTGAGATGAGCCTTAAATGGACCCAGCCATTAACCAAACACCATTAGTTGGATGGTAGAAGTGCTTCCTGTTAGAAAAAACATCAGGGTGCCATCACTTCCAAGATAAAATGATCAATTATACAATTAACTGATATACATTTCCTTGAATCTGGCCTTGAAATAGGTAAGATTTGTATTTTCTTTATTACACTCAACAAGTTAAAGTTTTCGCTTACCGGGAGCTCCCAGCAACAAAGGCTGCTGGGAGCTGTAGTTTATTTTGAGTCTGATTACAAGTGCGGTACTGTCAGACCCCAGCGCCGCTCCAGCAGTAACAGACTCTCACTAGGTACAGTCTGACAGTACTGCTTTTCTATCCTTTGGCTGCGGGTGGCACAGCTAGGAGGCGGTCCCTCCTTGCCTGGCGCCCCTGGCAAGTGCCATCCTGGCAAATAGGTAGATACACCCCTGCATATATACATACCTCCCAACTTCTGTGACAGTTGAGGAGGGACACCAACGCACGCCTAAGGTCCTCCCATCAATTGACTGCCCCCGAAATGAGTGTTCTCAGTAAAGGACTTTTGTTTGTGCCTACTGTGTGATTGAATGGCTTACAGTGGTAGGTAGAGAATGTATTATTTATTTATTAACAGTTTCTTATATAGCGCAGCAAATTCCGTTGTGCTTTACAATTGGAAATAACAATGATATAACAAAACTGGGAAATAACAAATAGTCATAGAGGTAGGAAGACCCTGCCCGCAAGCTTACAATCTATAACTAGTTGTCCACCAGATTCCAAAGGTTCTTGGTAAGCTGTATAATATGGTCACACAGCAATGATGAACCGGGGTCTGGAGTAAGGGAAAGTGAAGAATGAGAAGACATGTGAGGATATGTGTGGACTGTGCAGAGTGGATGTAATTTGATAGGACAGTTTCTGAAAGTTATGTGAATTTGATACACTTGCCTGAAGAGGTGAGTTTTCAGGGAACGCTTGAAGGTTTGGAAACTAGAGTAGAGTCTTATTGTGCATGGTAGGACATTCCACAGATTGGGTGCAGCCCAAAGTAAGTCCTGCAATCGTGAGTGGGAACGAGTAATGAGTGGATGAGAAACGCAGATCTTGTGAAGAGCGAAGAGGTCGGGTTGGTAGATATTTTGAGTATAAGCGAAGTGATGTACATTGGTGTACTTTGGTTAATGGCCTTGTGTATGAGTAAAAGTATTTTATATTGAATACAGTAGAATACAGGTAACCTATGGAGGGGCTGAGAGAGTGGCTCTGCAGACAATAAACGTCTAACGAGGAAGATTAGCCACGCAGCTGCATTCAGAATGGATTGTAGTGGTGAGAATCTCGTTTTGGGAAGACCAGTTAGGAGACTATTGCAAAATGTGGAAGATAATGAGAGCATGGATTAGAGTTTTAGCAGTGTCTTGTGTAAGGTATGGTCATATTTTGGATATGTTTTTTAGATGCATGTAACATGATTTCGAGACCGATTGTGGGGAACAAAGGATAGTTCAGAGTCAAGTATGACACCTAGGCAGCGAGCTTGCGGGGTAGGGTTGGTTGTCGAGTTTTCAACAGTGATAGAGATATCAGGTTGGTAGCTACTATTGGCCGGTGGAAATATAATTAACTCTGTTTTTTAAATATTAAGTTTAAGATGGTGAGATATCATCCAGGATGAAATGGCAGAGAGGCATTCAGTGACACGGCCCAGTACAGATAGAGACAAATCAAGGGAGGATAGGTAGATTTGAGTATTATCTGCGTACAGATGATACGGAAATCCAAAAGAGCTGATTATTTTACCAAGAGATGAGGTATAGATTGAGAAAAGCAGAGGACCTAAGACTGAGCCTTGCAGTACTCCAACTGAAAGAGGTAGCGAAGAGGAGGTAGATTCAGAGAAGCGAACACTGAAGGAGCAATTAGAAAGTAGGATAGGAACCAAGAAAAGGCTATGTCTTTAAGATCTAGGGATTGTAGTGTTTGTATGAGAAGAGAGAGATCAACAGTGTCAAAAGCAGCAGATAGTATAATTGAATAGGCAATTAAAACTGCTTGAATATTTTCAAGACCCTAGAGGCAATGTTTATGTACAAGGTGACGTACAGTGTGATACAGGTATGCCACCTCAAGTAAGGAAATTGCACCAAATATCTAGATTTAACCCATTATCTAATAATGTGGCTATAAAGACATTTAATAGACTATTG
Organism: Pseudophryne corroboree; assembly: GCF_028390025.1. Classification (NCBI taxonomy): domain Eukaryota; kingdom Metazoa; phylum Chordata; class Amphibia; order Anura; family Myobatrachidae; genus Pseudophryne; species Pseudophryne corroboree. Next base: position 195,928,165 of record NC_086453.1, on the reverse strand, counting down.
TATTGTAGTGTATCTACTGAAGTATCAACTCGGGTATCTACAGTAAATCTAAAATGTACAATAATTTGAGTGATGAGGAATTTTATGTTCTGTGTGATTTGTCTCAATACTCTGAAATTGTTATACGCCCTGCCGATAAGGACGAGGCAATAGTTATTCAGGACCTGTCTGACTATAGACAGGAAATGAAATGTCAATTGAGTGACCTGGAAGTATATTGTTTATTAGAAGGTGATACCACACTAATTTTTTATAAACGATTGAGGGATAGACTACAGCTTGCCGTCATTGATGGGCACACTACTATGGAATTGATGTTAGCACTAATACAGGACCACCCAGTGGTACCTGTACTGTATTGCTTGCCCAAAATACATACAGTAAATCATCTAGTAATCCTCATTGCAGCAAGAAAATAAGAATTTACTTACCGATAATTCTATTACTCATAGTCCGTAGTGGATGCTGGGGACTCCGTCAGGACCATGGGGAATAGCGGCTCCGCAGGAGACAGGGCACAAAAAGTAAGCTTTTAGGATCACATGGTGTGTACTGGCTCCTCCCCCTTTGACCCTCCTCCAAGCCTCAGTTAGGTACTGTGCCCGGACGAGCGTACACAATAAGGAAGGATCTTGAATCCCGGGTAAGACTCATACCAGCCACACCAATCACACCGTACAACTTGTGATTTGAACCCAGTTAACAGTATGATATCAACGAAGAAGCCTCTGAAAAGATGGCTCACAACAATAATAACCCGATTTTTGTAACAATAACTATGTACAAGTATTGCAGACAATCCGCACTTGGGATGGGCGCCCAGCATCCACTACGGACTATGAGAAATAGAATTATCGGTAAGTAAATTCTTATTTTCTCTAACGTCCTAGTGGATGCTGGGGACTCCGTCAGGACCATGGGGATTATACCAAAGCTCCCAAATGGGCGGGAGAGTGCGGATGACTCTGCAGCACCGAATGAGAGAACTCCAGGTCCTCCTTAGCCAGAGTATCAAATTTGTAAAATTTTACAAACGTGTTCTCCCCTGACCACGTAGCTGCTCGGCAAAGTTGTAATGCCGAGACCCCTCGGGCAGCCGCCCAAGATGAGCCCACCTTCCTTGTGGAGTGGGCATTTACAGATTTAGGCTGTGGCAGGCCTGCCACAGAATGTGCAAGTTGGATTGTGCTACAGATCCAACGAGCAATCGTCTGCTTAGACGCAGGAGCACCCATCTTGTTGGGTGCATACAGGATAAACAGCGAGTCAGATTTTCTGACTCCAGCCGTCCTTGAAATATATATTTTCAATGCTCTGACAACGTCCAGCAACTTGGAGTCCTCCACGTCGCTAGTAGCCGCAGGCACCACAATAGGCTGGTTCAAGTGAAAAGCCGAAACCACCTTAGGCAGAAACTGAGGACGCGTCCGCAGTTCTGCCCTGTCCGAATGGAAAATCAGATATGGGCTTTTGTACGATAAAGCCGCCAACTCTGATACTCTCCTGGCTGAAGCCAGGGCCAGTAGCATGGTTACTTTCCATGTAAGATACTTCAAATCTACCGATTTGAGCGGCTCAAACCAATGGGATTTGAGAAAATCCAAAACTACGTTGAGATCCCACGGTGCCACTGGAGGCACAATCGGGGGCTGTATATGTAGTACACCTTTGACAAAGGTTTGTACTTCAGGCACTGAAGCCAATTCTTTCTGGAAGAAAATCGATAAGGCCGAAATTTGAACCTTAATAGACCCCAATTTGAGGCCCATAGACAATCCTGCCTGCAGGAAATGTAGGAATCGACCCAATTGAAATTCCTCCGTTGGGGCCTTCTTGGCCTCACACCACGCAACATATTTTCTCCAAATGCGGTGATAATGTTGTGCGGTCACTTCCTTCCTGGCTTTAATCAAGGTAGGAATAACTTCCTCTGGAATGCCCTTTTCTTTTAGAATCCGGTGTTCAACCGCCATGCCGTCAAACGCAGTCGCGGTAAGTCTTGGAACATACAAGGTCCCTGCTGAAGCAGATCCCTTCTTAACGGTAGAGGCCACGGCTCTTCCGTGAGCATCTCTTGAAGTTCCGGGTACCAAGTCCTTCTCGGCCAATCCGGAGCCACGAGTATTGTTCTTACTCCCCGTAGCCGTATAATTCTCAGTACCTTTGGTATGAGAGGCAGAGGAGGAAACACATACACGGACTGGTACACCCACGGTGTTACCAGAGCGTCCACAGCTATTGCCTGAGGGTCTCTTGACCTGGCGCAATATCTGTCCAGTTTCTTGTTGAGGCGGGACGCCATCATGTCCACCTTTGGTTTTTCCCAACGGTTCACAATCATGTGGAAGACTTCTGGATGAAGTCCCCACTCTCCCGGGTGGAGGTCGTGTCTGCTGAGGAAGTCTGCTTCCCAGTTGTCCTCTCCCGGAATGAACACTGCTGACAGTGCTATGACATGATTTTCCGCCCAGCGAAGAATCCTTGCAGCTTCTGTCATTGCTCTTCTGCTTCTCGTGCCGCCCTGTCTGTTTACGTGGGCGCCTGCCGTGATGTTGTCCGACTGGATCAACACCGGCTGACCCTGAAGCAGCGGTTTTGCCAGGCTTAGAGCATTGTAAATCGCTCTTAGCTCCAGTATATTTATGTGAAGAGACGTCTCCAGGTTCGACCACACGCCCTGGAAATTTCTTCCCTGTGTGACTGCTCCCCAGCCTCGTAGGCTGGCATCCGTAGTCACCAGGACCCAGTCCTGTATGCCGAATCTGCGGCCCTCTAACAGATGGGCACTCTGCAACCACCACAGAAGAGACACCCTTGTTCTTGGTGACAGTGTTATCCGCTGATGCATGTGCAGATGCGATCCGGACCATTACCTTGGTAAAGACCCGAGGTGCCATGGACAAACCAAACGGCAGCGTTTGAAACTGATAATGACAGTTTTGTATCACGAACCTGAGATACCCTTGGTGTGAAGGGTAAATTGGGACATGCAGATAAGCATCTTTTATGTCCAGGGACACCATGAAGTCCCCTTCTTCCAGATTCGCTATCACTGCTCTGAGTGACTCCATCTTGAACTTGAATTTCTGTATGTACAGGTTCAAGGATTTCAGATTTAGAATAGGTCTTACCGAACCGTCCGGCTTCGGTACCACAAATAGTGTGGAATAATACCCCTTTCCCTGTTGTAGGAGGGGTACCTTGACTATCACCTGCTGAGAATACAGCTTGTGAATGGCTTCCAATACCGTCGCCCTTTCTGAGGGAGACGTTGATAAAGCAGACTTTAGGAACCGGCGAGGGGGAGACTTTTCGAATTCCAACTTGTAACCCTGAGATACTACCTGCAGGATCCAAGGGTCCACCTGTGAGCGCGCCCTATGTGTGCTGAAAATCTTTAGTCGACCCCCCACCGCCCCTGAGTCCGCTTGCACAGCCCCAGCGTCATGCTGAGGGCTTTGTAGAAGCCGGGGAGGGCTTCTGTTCGTGGGAAGTAGTTGCTTGCTGCACCCTCTTACCCCTTCCTTTGCCTCTGGGCAAATATGACTGTCCTTTTGCCCGCTTGTTCTTATAGGAACGAAAGGACTGCGGCTGAAAAGACGGTGTCTTTTTCTGTTGGGAGGTGACCTGAGGTAAAAAAGTGGATTTTCCGGCTGTTGCCGTGGCCACCAGATCCGATAGACCGACCCCAAATAATTCCTCTCCTTTATACGGCAATACTTCCATATGCCGTTTGGAATCTGCATCACCTGACCACTGTCGCGTCCATAAACTTCTTCTGGCAGATATGGACATCGCACTTACTCTCGATGCCAGAGTGCAAATATCCCTCTGAGCATCTCGCATATAAAGAAAAGCATCCTTTAATTGCTCTATAGTCAATAAAATACTGTCCCTATCCAGGGTATCAATATTTTCAGTCAGGGAATCCGACCACACCACCCCAGCACTGCACATCCAGGCTGAGGCTATTGCTGGTCGCAGTATAACACCAGTATGTGTGTATATACTCTTCAGGGTAGTTTCCAGCCTCCTATCAGCTGGATCCTTGAGGGCGGCCGTATCAGGAGACGGTAACGCCACTTGTTTTGATAAGCGTGTGAGCGCCTTATCCACCCTAGGGGGTGTTTCCCAGCGCGCCCTAACCTCTGGTGGGAAAGGGTATAATGCCAATAACTTCTTTGAAATTAGCAGTTTTCTATCGGGGTTAACCCACGCTTCATCACACACGTCATTCAATTCCTCTGATTCTGGAAAAGCTACAGGTAGTTTTTTCACACCCCACATAATACCCCCCTTTGAGGTACCTGCAGTATCAGAGATATGCAAAGCCTCCTTCATTGCCGTGATCATATAACGTGTGGCCCTATTGGAAAATACGTTTCTTTCTTCACCGTCGACACTAGATTCATCTGTGTCGGTACCTGTGTCGACTGACTGAGGTAAGGGACGTTTTACAGCCCCTGACGGTGCCTGAGACGCCTGGACAGGTACTAACTGGTTTTCCGGCCGTCTCATGACGTCAACTGACTTTTGCAGCGTGCTAACATTATCACGTAATTCCATAATTAAAGCCATCCATTCCGGTGTCGACTCCCTAGGGGGTGACATCACCATTACCGGCAATTGCTCCGCCTCCACACCAACATCGTCCTCATACATGTCGACACACACGTACCGACACACAGCAGACACACAGGGAATGCTCTTATCGAAGACAGGACCCCACTAGCCCTTTGGGGAGACAGAGGGAGAGTTTGCCAGCACACACCAAAGCGCTATAAAAATGTATATAAACAACCCTAAAAGGTGTTGTTTCTGTTATATGCGCTTAATATATAAAAATATCGCCAAAATATGCCCCCCTTCTCTGTTTTACCCTGTTTCTGTAGTGCAGTGCAGGGGAGAGTCCTGGGAGCCTTCCTCACAGCGGAGCTGAGCAGGAAAATGGCGCTGTGTGCTGAGGAGAATAGGCCCCGCCCCCTAAAACGGCGGGCTCTTCTCCCGGAGTTTGCGATATATGGCAGGGGTTAAATACATCCATATAGCCTCAAGGGCTATATGTGATGTATTTTAGCCATAGAAAAAGGTATTATACATTGCTGCCCAGGGCGCCCCCCCCAGCGCCCTGCACCCTCAGTGACCGCTGGTGTGAAGTGTGCCGACAACAATGGCGCACAGCTGCAGTGCTGTGCGCTACCTTATGAAGACTGAAAAGTCTTCTGCCGCCTGTTTCCGGACCTCTGGACCTCTTCAACTTCGGCATCTGCAAGGGGGGTCGGCGGCACGGCTCCGGGACCGGACTCCATGGCTGGGCCTGTGTTCGATCCCTCTGGAGCTAATGGTGTCCAGTAGCCTAAGAAGCAAATCCATCCTGCACGCAGGTGAGTTCACTTCTCTCCCCTAAGTCCCTCGTAGCAGTGAGCCTGTTGCCAGCAGGACTCACTGAAAATAAGAAACCTAAAAAACTTTTTCTAAGCAGCTCTTTATGAGAGCCACCTAGATTGCACCCTGCTCGGACGGGCACAAAAACCTAACTGAGGCTTGGAGGAGGGTCATAGGGGGAGGAGCCAGTACACACCATGTGATCCTAAAAGCTTACTTTTTGTGCCCTGTCTCCTGCGGAGCCGCTATTCCCCATGGTCCTGACGGAGTCCCCAGCATCCACTAGGACGTTAGAGAAATAGTATTTTTCATCCTGTGGCTTCTTACAGTATTTAGATGCAGTTTTACAGTCTGTGATTGTAAACCATCCAAAATATTTACTTGATACTACATCTTTTCTTAACTAACTTGGAGATATTGGCGAGTTACCTTTTGATAGCTTTTTATGCAGTATTGACATACCGAGCCTTAACACTGGATTACCTAATTCTACAGGGTTAGTGGTAGTACTCAAATTAATCTGTGATAATCCACTATATTTGGGACCTAATGTGGATCTATTTTTAGATCTATTGGAAATGGTACTTACATGTAATTTATTTTTATTCAATGGAAAAACAATTTCCTACAAGTGTCCGGCTGTGCGATGGGCTCGAATGTGTCCCATCATACGCCAATGCTTATATGTTTATGGAGGAGCAGGACATTTTCTTTGACAACCACCTGTTTGCTGATAATATCAGCTTCTATGTGTGATACATTGATGACCTGTTTGTAATTTGGTTAACAGCAGGCATATGTTTGTTTCTCTCATTGAGGCACACAACACTTCAGAACATCCTGTCAAATTTACATTCACCATAGATGCACATACAGTATGGTGAACTTTTTAGCCGTCCGGGTAACCATTAACCAGGTTAGGATTAGTGCAGATCTATATCACAAACCCACAGATCGCAATACATTTTTACATGCTTAGAGTTGTTATCCAAGAAACATGAAATTTGGATTGCCTTACTCGCAGTTCCTATGGGCTGTGCGGATTTGTAAGGATATTATTAAAGCAAATTAACATATTAATGACATGATTGTTAAGTTCAGGGCAATAACCTTCAGTTATTATTGTGAGCTAAAGAAAAAAAACATTAAAGACACTTAGAGCACAATTGCTTTAAAAAAAGACAGGTAATGTGATCATCCCCCATTTACCATGGGTGAAACACTTTAATGTAGCGAGTGATGGCATTAGACAGGCGGCAAAGAAATGGTGGCCTTTAATAGCTACTGATGTTTACCTTAATTTATCTAACCACACTATTATGCCATGCTATACATGTGGAAAGAACATTAGGGCTGGGTGCTGAGTACTGACATCATGGGTATCCATTTAAAACAAAGGGGTATATTCAATAACTGTCGGAAGCTGCCGTCTTGTCGGAAAGACACAGCTTCCAACAGTTTTAGGCCGGAAGGGGTTCCGACCTATTCATTACAGCCCCGTTTATTCCGACAAGTCGGGAAACCCGACTTGTCAGAATGCACATTGATCGGCTGCTTCAGCCGCCGATCAGCGTGCATTGTCGGAAGTGGGGCCAAACCCGACAGGATTTAGCCCCGTTTCCGACAATCTCCATCCAACTTTAAGAAAAGTCGGATTGAGATAAGTGAGCTGAGACCAGGAGACGGGGGAGCAGCGGGGAGAGCAGGGACCCAGCGGCAGCATCCACCTAGCTCCAGCAAGCGACATCCCGCTTGATGGAGGCGGGTGGACGCAGCCGTGAGCCTCCGCTGCTGCAGCTGCTGCTCCCCCGTCTCCTCCTGCCCTCCGCCGTCTGCACCATCTCCCCCGGGTGGCTGCTTTCAACTCCACCCGCCAGCCCGCCTTTACCTCCCCCCAGGGGTGCCAACAACAACTTCTCCCGGCTGGCCGGCCTCATCTCCTCCCAGCTGTCTGTCAACCGCTCCTCCCGGCGGGATGTCCGGCCCTCCTCCAGGCGGCCCGTTAGCACCTCCTCCCGGCGCGCCGTTAGCACCTCCTTTCGGTGGCCTGATAGCACCTCCCCCCGATGGCCCGACAGCACCTCCCCCCGACGGCCCGACAGCACATCCTCCCAACGGTCCGTCAACACCCCCTGGCTCCGCAGACAGCTCCCTCCCCCAGGCACCGCTGACAGCAGTAGCGGACCATGACAATGGGAGCGCCCAAATCCGACAGTCGGATTTGGCCGCTCTTTTGAATAGAGGTTGCCGGGTCCATTCCGACAACTGCATGTCGGAATGGACCCGACTCTTATTGAATATACCCCATAGTCGTTTTGACTATTTATCTGGGCGCACCACCAACCTAGTGCCAGAAAGTATATATTTCCCACACATGGCCTTTATGTTGGTTATCAGTATTATCCATTGAACTATATGTGTAATAAGTCCTGTGCGATTTCAAAATACCTCTGTTTGCTCCATCTTTTATTAGCTGTAAGGGTCCATTCATCAAATGCAGCAACAACAAAAAATTGTCCCTTACTTATTTACTAGATGACTTTTCATTTGATTTTCAGGGCACAAATCACATCTGTGTTTCATATGTCTGTCAGGGTGGAAGGTAAATCAACATACCTTTCAGCAATCAATAACTGTCTTAAAAACTGTGATATAAAAATGTTGATTGCCAGTCCATCTAAGGCTGTAATTCCCACTAAAGTTACATCTAGTGATATATTTTCTGAAGGCCCAAAATAATAGGAATTTAATTATTTAATAGGTGGTAGACCATCATCAATATTCATTTGACATGACCTTGGTATGACTATGGTCTCTGTTGGTCATACTTTTATGTTTTGCAGTTATGCAAATCTTTTGTAGAACCACCCGAGGTTTTTAAAATAGCACTGCAAGTATTGTATTTTCCTGTTTGATTATCAAGCTGTCAAAAATTAAACCAAATAGACATCTCACAAGTATCTTTTTTATGATCAAGATACAAAGTTGGCTTTATTGTGATGTTGAACAGAGAAAGGAGAGATAGAAACTCTCTTTTTTGGGGGGACACTCTTGTCTAAGGATAAATTGGAATTAGTTAAAGCTTTACTTTTATTGGTAATAATTAGAATAGATATATAATTGCCTCTCAGGTAAATTTCACATGAGGCATAATAACACTAGAAGTTTCTAGGGTTGGTGACAATATTAGGAATAATAATGAGAAATTTGAGTTCAATTACTCGATTCAATACATATAGGCAGTCTTATATAAATACATTGACAGTCAAATACTGTTATAAAACTGTCCGGAACCTGAAAAATAGGTAATACTGGCCAGTATGTTTCGATATAAAGAATTTAATCAATTATAGGTCAGAGCAGATTCTGCAATCCAAAAAACACAATGTGCATAACATATGCAGTCAGTGACAAAACACATGAGAGTGGTCTATGCAGTCCGTCTCTGAAACTAGGATGCTAATGGTTAACAGATTCCATCTGTGCGGTAGCATTCAAAGATGTGTTACTGAACTAGGTAGTAATGTGTCACTGTGAAAACATGATCTGATACAATACTGCTATGGAGAGGGGATGATAAACAATTCAGAATCATTCTCATGGATGGATATAATGTATTTCCTTATGTGTCCATATAAGTAAACTTAGCAGTGAAAAAATGTTGCTGATGAGTTTGGAATTAGAGATATATCCACCATATTATAAAATATAATAAATAGTATAATTAATAAATAAATAAATAAATATAATAAATAGTGCAATACATTATTGCTTATTATTTAAGATTCATATGTATCTGCCACAATATGACCTTGCATAGGTACACTCTGGGGTGACAGGAAAGAGTCACACTATGTATAGGCTCCATAGAGCAGCTGCTGCTCTGTCATGTGCCAAAATAGCACTGGTGACTGAGTGAGCACTGCGCAGTGCGCACCCTAGTGTGAGTATCTAGGTGCTGGGTGGTGGTTAAGATGAGATCAGGCTCTGGGTGGCTGCCTAGATGATAGTGTGGGGACTCTCTTGTGCACAAACGAGTGCCCCAGGGTCAGAGGCATATGCTTCACCTGTTGCTTCTTCCGACTGAAGATATACTGATAAAAAAAGGAGATTAGCTATTATACACTTATTTACATCCTTAAATAAGATATACATTATGCTAATAATAGAGAGCTTCAAATACTAAATGATAGAAAACCTTATTAGCTCCCCTGTATTGACAAAATGATAGAGCAGATGACAACCAATTGAAATTGAGGGTGCGGTATATAAACCTGGAATGGCTGACAATGGGGTAGATGCCTTGAAAAAGCAGCTTGATGTGAAACGTATGTAGGTGTTTCCAGAAGCTGCTGCATACTTATATCATCTAAAAATGCAAATATATATCTTTATCTTTATACCTTAGATGTGTGCCATATCTTATTAGCAGATACAGTGTAAGCAGGGATGCACATACCATAAAATACAGGTATGACTGGGTGTCAGAATTAGCAGCCTTGCTTCATATGACCTCAGACTGAAGTTAAGAGCCAGAGACGGAGGGAGCTGGCGGCATACCTGTTATTTTTGCAAACTAGCCACTACCATGTTACACAACATAGATGGTGTCTAGAGTGTGAGAAGTGTTTCTCCAATAACATTTGAAAATGTATGATTGAGCACAAATATTACTTGCAATCAGTGATGTGCGGTAAGGTGAGGCAGAGCCTTTCCTGTGAAAATCCAGTATACGCCAGAGTTTTGACTATATAAAGTATAGAGAAAAATACAAAGAATACAATAGAAATATCTTCTTTGCTTTATTCTAATAATTTTTATAGTTAAAGCTCTGGAGTAAAAAGTCTATGGCAGGGGAGGCACTGCCCATATTTTCCGTACATCTCTGATCAAAACTCACTAAATTTCCAGCAGTATATACTGCTGTACATGTGTATAAAGCCCTCATGAACCATTTGGCGTGTATATTGTGTGTAAATCTGGCTCTGGTACCTCCTGAGCCAATGACTTCACCTCACGTTTCAGCTTGCAATACACTTGGGAGTGCACATTTGTGTGTATACATTCTATTGAGCAGCTGGCAAGGATGAACTGGCAGAGTATATGGACCCGACGCATGCCAGTATTAGTAGAATGAAGAGCTAGCACTAATTAATAAGTAAAAACATTTTAAAACACTCCACACAATTATATCAGACCCTTGCATGTGTAACATAAAGATATAAAATAATGTGAAAAATCCCTTTTTTAATGTTAGGCTCAGATTGACACACCTGCTGCTTGCAATCCACATCATATGTCTGAATGTATGTGAAATCATTGCTATTACGCTACCAGGCTCAGATTGACACACATGCTGCTTGCAATCCACATCATATGTCTGACTGTATGTGAAATCATTGCTACTGTATTACGCTACCAGGCTCAGATTGACACACATGCTGCTTGCAATCCACATCATATGTTTGAATATATGTGATGTGTTTCTTGTCATTTCCTATGTATGTGATTGAATTTATTGTGGATAGTTAGAATAGATTTTGTCTGTCATTTCAATCAGGTGACCAAATGTTCAGAGGTAGGCCTGTTCTTAATCAGAGACAGTATTTCTTTAGATTCAGTTAAGGGGTCAGCTTGCTGGGGGTAGCTTGCGTGGAATTTAATAAGTGTGGAATTAAGAAGTGTGTTATCCGAACAGTTAAAAAAAAACAGTTCAACAAACATTGAGCAACATCAAGGAAAGGTAACTTACTTTAACAACTTATTCCTACACCACTTAACCCAAAATTATCTCACAAACGACCACAGCATGTTCATCAAACTACTATTTCTTATTAGAGATGAGCGTGTTCGGTTTCTCTGAATCCGAACCCGCCAGAACTTCATGTTTTTTTTCACGGGTCCGAGCGACTCGGATCTTCCCGCCTTGCTCGGTTAACCCGAGCGCGCCCGAACGTCATCATGACGCTGTCGGATTCTCGCGAGGCTCGGATTCTATCGCGAGACTCGGATTCTATATAAGGAGCCGCGCGTCGCCGCCATTTTCACACGTGCATTGAGATTGATAGGGAGAGGACGTGGCTGGCGTCCTCTCCGTTTAGAATAGATTAGAGAGACACTTGATTTACTAATTTTGGGGAGCATTAGGAGTACTCAGTACAGTGCAGAGTTTTGCTGATAGTGACCAGTGACCACCAGTTTTATTTATAATCCGTTCTCTGCCTGAAAAAAAGCGATACACAGCACACAGTGACTCAGTCACATACCATATCTGTGTGCACTGCTCAGGCTCAGGCCAGTGTGCTGCATCATCTATTATCTATATATAATATTATATATATCTGTCTGACTGCTCAGCTCACACAGCTTATAATTGTGGGGGAGACTGGGGAGCACTACTGCAGTGCCAGTTATAGGTTATAGCAGGAGCCAGGAGTACATAATATATTATATAGTGAGTGACCACCAGACACACAGTGCAGTTTATTTAATATATCCGTTCTCTGCCTGAAAAAAGCGATACACACAGTGACTCAGTCAGTCACATACCATATCTGTGTGCACTGCTCAGGCTCAGGCCAGTGTGCTGCATCATCTATATATATTATATATCTGTCTGACTGCTCAGCTCACACAGCTTATAATTGTGGGGGAGACTGGGGAGCACTACTGCAGTGCCAGTTATAGGTTATAGCAGGAGCCAGGAGTACATAATATTATATTAAAATTAAACAGTGCACACTTTTGCTGCAGGAGTGCCACTGCCAGTGTGACTAGTGACCAGTGACCTGACCACCAGTATATATAATATTAGTAGTATACTATCTCTTTATCAACCAGTCTATATTAGCAGCAGACACAGTACAGTGCGGTAGTTCACGGCTGTGGCTACCTCTGTGTCGGCACTCGGCAGCCCGTCCATAATTGTATATACCACCTAACCGTGGTTTTTTTTTCTTTCTTTATACATACATACTAGTTACGAGTATACTATCTCTTTATCAACCAGTCTATATATTAGCAGCAGACACAGTACAGTGCGGTAGTTCACGGCTGTGGCTACCTCTGTGTCGGCACTCGGCAGCCCGTCCATAATTGTATATACCACCTAACCGTGCTTTTTTTTTCTTTCTTTATACATACATACTAGTTACGAGTATACTATCTCTTTATCAACCAGTCTATATATTAGCAGCAGACACAGTACAGTGCGGTAGTTCACGGCTGTGGCTACCTCTGTGTCGGCACTCGGCAGCCCGTCCATAATTGTATATACCACCTAACCGTGGTTTTTTTTTCTTTCTTTATACATACATACTAGTTACGAGTATACTATCTCTTTATCAACCAGTCTATATATTAGCAGCAGACACAGTACAGTGCGGTAGTTCACGGCTGTGGCTACCTCTGTGTCGGCACTCGGCAGCCAGTCCATAATTGTATATACCACCTAACCGTGGTTTTTTTTTCTTTCTTTATACATACATACTAGTTACGAGTATACTATCTCTTTATCAACCAGTCTATATATTAGCAGCAGACACAGTACAGTGCGGTAGTTCACGGCTGTGGCTACCTCTGTGTCGGCACTCGGCAGCCCGTCCATAATTGTATATACCACCTAACCGTGGTTTTTTTTTCTTTCTTTATACATACATACTAGTTACGAGTATACTATCTCTTTATCAACCAGTCTATATATTAGCAGCAGACACAGTACAGTGCGGTAGTTCACGGCTGTGGCTACCTCTGTGTCGGCACTCGGCAGCCTGTCCATAATTGTATATACCACCTAACCGTGGTTTTTTTTTCTTTCTTTATACATACATACTAGTTACGAGTATACTATCTCTTTATCAACCAGTCTATATATTAGCAGCAGACACAGTACAGTGCGGTAGTTCACGGCTGTGGCTACCTCTGTGTCGGCACTCGGCAGCCCGTCCATAATTGTATATACCACCTAACCGTGGTTTTTTTTTCTTTCTTTATACATACATACTAGTTACGAGTATACTATCTCTTTATCAACCAGTCTATATATTAGCAGCAGACACAGTACAGTGCGGTAGTTCACGGCTGTGGCTACCTCTGTGTCGGCACTCGGCAGCCCGTCCATAATTGTATATACCACCTAACCGTGGTTTTTTTTTCTTTCTTTATACATACATACTAGTTACGAGTATACTATCTCTTTATCAACCAGTCTATATATTAGCAGCAGACACAGTACAGTGCGGTAGTTCACGGCTGTGGCTACCTCTGTGTCGGCACTCGGCAGCCCGTCCATAATTGTATATACCACCTAACCGTGGTTTTTTTTTCTTTCTTTATACATACATACTAGTTACGAGTATACTATCTCTTTATCAACCAGTCTATATTAGCAGCAGACACAGTACAGTGCGGTAGTTCACGGCTGTGGCTACCTCTGTGTCGGCACTCGGCAGCCCGTCCATAATTGTATATACCACCTAACCGTGGTTTTTTTTTCTTTCTTTATACATACATACTAGTTACGAGTATACTATCTCTTTATCAACCAGTCTATATATTAGCAGCAGACACAGTACAGTGCGGTAGTTCACGGCTGTGGCTACCTCTGTGTCGGCACTCGGCAGCCCGTCCATAATTGTATATACCACCTAACCGTGGTTTTTTTTTCTTTCTTTATACATACATACTAGTTACGAGTATACTATCTCTTTATCAACCAGTCTATATATTAGCAGCAGACACAGTACAGTGCGGTAGTTCACGGCTGTGGCTACCTCTGTGTCGGCACTCGGCAGCCTGTCCATAATTGTATACTAGTATCCAATCCATCCATCTCCATTGTTTACCTGAGGTGCCTTTTAGTTGTGCCTATTAAAATATGGAGAACAAAAATGTTGAGGTTCCAAAATTAGGGAAAGATCAAGATCCACTTCCACCTCGTGCTGAAGCTGCTGCCACTAGTCATGGCCGAGACGATGAAATGCCAGCAACGTCGTCTGCCAAGGCCGATGCCCAATGTCATAGTACAGAGCATGTCAAATCCAAAACACCAAATATCAGTAAAAAAAGGACTCCAAAACCTAAAATAAAATTGTCGGAGGAGAAGCGTAAACTTGCCAATATGCCATTTACCACACGGAGTGGCAAGGAACGGCTGAGGCCCTGGCCTATGTTCATGGCTAGTGGTTCAGCTTCACATGAGGATGGAAGCACTCAGCCTCTCGCTAGAAAAATGAAAAGACTCAAGCTGGCAAAAGCAGCACAGCAAAGAACTGTGCATTCTTCGAAATCCCAAATCCACAAGGAGAGTCCAATTGTGTCGGTTGCGATGCCTGACCTTCCCAACACTGGACGTGAAGAGCATGCGCCTTCCACCATTTGCACGCCCCCTGCAAGTGCTGGAAGGAGCACCCGCAGTCCAGTTCCTGATAGTCAGATTGAAGATGTCAGTGTTGAAGTACACCAGGATGAGGAGGATATGGGTGTTGCTGGCGCTGGGGAGGAAATTGACCAGGAGGATTCTGATGGTGAGGTGGTTTGTTTAAGTCAGGCACCCGGGGAGACACCTGTTGTCCGTGGGAGGAATATGGCCGTTGACATGCCAGGTTAAAATACCAAAAAAATCAGCTCTTCGGTGTGGAGGTATTTCACCAGAAATGCGGACAACAGGTGTCAAGCCGTGTGTTCCCTTTGTCAAGCTGTAATAAGTAGGGGTAAGGACGTTAACCACCTCGGAACATCCTCCCTTATACGTCACCTGCAGCGCATTCATAATAAGTCAGTGACAAGTTCAAAAACTTTGGGTGACAGCGGAAGCAGTCCACTGACCAGTAAATCCCTTCCTCTTGTAACCAAGCTCACGCAAACCACCCCACCAACTCCCTCAGTGTCAATTTCCTCCTTCCCCAGGAATGCCAATAGTCCTGCAGGCCATGTCACTGGCAATTCTGACGAGTCCTCTCCTGCCTGGGATTCCTCCGATGCATCCTTGCGTGTAACGCCTACTGCTGCTGGCGCTGCTGTTGTTGCCGCTGGGAGTCGATGGTCATCCCAGAGGGGAAGTCGTAAGCCCACTTGTACTACTTCCAGTAAGCAATTGACTGTTCAACAGTCCTTTGCGAGGAAGATGAAATATCACAGCAGTCATCCTACTGCAAAGCGGATAACTGAGTCCTTGACAACTATGTTGGTGTTAGACGTGCGTCCGGTATCCGCCGTTAGTTCACAGGGAACTAGACAATTTATTGAGGCAGTGTGCCCCCATTACCAAATACCATCTAGGTTCCACTTCTCTAGGCAGGCGATACCGAGAATGTACACGGACGTCAGAAAAAGACTCACCAGTGTCCTAAAAAATGCAGTTGTACCCAATGTCCACTTAACCACGGACATGTGGACAAGTGGAGCAGGGCAGGGTCAGGACTATATGACTGTGACAGCCCACTGGGTAGATGTATGGACTCCCGCCGCAAGAACAGCAGCGGCAGCACCAGTAGCAGCATCTCGCAAACGCCAACTCTTTCCTAGGCAGGCTACGCTTTGTATCACCGCTTTCCAGAATACGCACACAGCTGAAAACCTCTTACGGCAACTGAGGAAGATCATCGCGGAATGGCTTACCCCAATTGGACTCTCCTGTGGATTTGTGGCATCGGACAACGCCAGCAATATTGTGTGTGCATTAAATATGGGCAAATTCCAGCACGTCCCATGTTTTGCACATACCTTGAATTTGGTGGTGCAGAATTTTTTAAAAAACGACAGGGGCGTGCAAGAGATGCTGTCGGTGGCCAGAAAAATTGCGGGACACTTTCGGCGTACAGGCACCACGTACAGAAGACTGGAGCACCACCAAAAACTACTGAACCTGCCCTGCCATCATCTGAAGCAAGAAGTGGTAACGAGGTGGAATTCAACCCTCTATATGCTTCAGAGGTTGGAGGAGCAGCAAAAGGCCATTCAAGCCTATACAATTGAGCACGATATAGTAGGTGGAATGCACCTGTCTCAAGTGCAGTGGAGAATGATTTCAACGTTGTGCAAGGTTCTGATGCCCTTTGAACTTGCCACACGTGAAGTCAGTTCAGACACTGCCAGCCTGAGTCAGGTCATTCCCCTCATCAGGCTTTTGCAGAAGAAGCTGGAGGCATTGAAGAAGGAGCTAAAAGGGAGCGATTCCGCTAGGCATGTGGGACTTGTGGATGCAGCCCTTAATTCGCTTAAAAAGGATTCACGGGTGGTCAATCTGTTGAAATCAGAGCACTACATTTTGGCCACCGTGCTCGATCCTAGATTTAAAGCCTACCTTGGATCTCTCTTTCCGGCAGACACAGGTCTGCTGGGGTTGAAAGACCTGCTGGTGACAAAATTGTCAAGTCAAGCGGAACGCGACCTGTCAACATCTCCTCCTTCACATTCTCCCGCAACTGGGGGTGCGAGGAAAAGGCTCAGAATTCCGAGCCCACCCGCTGGCGGTGATGCAGGGCAGTCTGGAGCGACTGCTGATGCTGACATCTGGTCCGGACTGAAGGACCTGACAACGATTACGGACATGTCGTCTACTGTCACTGCATATGATTCTCTCAACATTGATAGAATGGTGGAGGATTATATGAGTGACCGCATCCAAGTAGGCACGTCACACAGTCCGTACTTATACTGGCAGGAAAAAGAGGCAATTTGGAGGCCCTTGCACAAACTGGCTTTATTCTACCTAAGTTGCCCTCCCACAAGTGTGTACTCCGAAAGAGTGTTTAGTGCCGCCGCTCACCTTGTCAGCAATCGGCGTACGAGGTTACATCCAGAAAATGTGGAGAAGATGATGTTCATTAAAATGAATTATAATCAATTCCTCCGCGGAGACATTGACCAGCAGCAATTGCCTCCACAAAGTACACAGGGAGCTGAGATGGTGGATTCCAGTGGGGACGAATTGATAATCTGTGAGGAGGGGGATGTACACGGTGATATATCGGAGGGTGAAGATGAGGTGGACATCTTGCCTCTGTAGAGCCAGTTTGTGCAAGGAGAGATTAATTGCTTCTTTTTTGGGGGGGGTCCAAACCAACCCGTCATATCAGTCACAGTCGTGTGGCAGACCCTGTCACTGAAATGATGGGTTGGTTAAAGTGTGCATGTCCTGTTTTGTTTATACAACATAAGGGTGGGTGGGAGGGCCCAAGGACAATTCCATCTTGCACCTCTTTTTTCTTTTCTTTTTCTTTGCATCATGTGCTGATTGGGGAGGGTTTTTTGGAAGGGACATCCTGCGTGACACTGCAGTGCCACTCCTAGATGGGCCCGGTGTTTGTGTCGGCCACTAGGGTCGCTAATCTTACTCACACAGTCAGCTACCTCATTGCGCCTCTTTTTTTCTTTGCGTCATGTGCTGTTTGGGGAGGGTTTTTTGGAAGGGACATCCTGCGTGACACTGCAGTGCCACTCCTAGATGGGCCCGGTGTTTGTGTCGGCCACTAGGGTCGCTAATCTTACTCACACAGCTACCTCATTGCGCCTCTTTTTTTCTTTGCGTCATGTGCTGTTTGGGGAGGGTTTTTTGGAAGGGACATCCTGCGTGACACTGCAGTGCCACTCCTAGATGGGCCCGGTGTTTGTGTCGGCCACTAGGGTCGCTAATCTTACTCACACAGCTACCTCATTGCGCCTCTTTTTTTCTTTGCGTCATGTGCTGTTTGGGGAGGGTTTTTTGGAAGGGCCATCCTGCGTGACACTGCAGTGCCACTCCTAGATGGGCCCGGTGTTTGTGTCGGCCACTAGGGTCGCTAATCTTACTCACACAGCTACCTCATTGCGCCTCTTTTTTTCTTTGCGTCATGTGCTGTTTGGGGAGGGTTTTTTGGAAGGGACATCCTGCGTGACACTGCAGTGCCACTCCTAGATGGGCCCGGTGTTTGTGTCGGCCACTAGGGTCGCTAATCTTACTCACACAGCTACCTCATTGCGCCTCTTTTTTTCTTTGCGTCATGTGCTGTTTGGGGAGGGTTTTTTGGAAGGGCCATCCTGCGTGACACTGCAGTGCCACTCCTAGATGGGCCCGGTGTTTGTGTCGGCCACTAGGGTCGCTAATCTTACTCACACAGCTACCTCATTGCGCCTCTTTTTTTCTTTGCGTCATGTGCTGTTTGGGGAGGGTTTTTTGGAAGGGCCATCCTGCGTGACACTGCAGTGCCACTCCTAGATGGGCCCGGTGTTTGTGTCGGCCACTAGGGTCGCTAATCTTACTCACACAGCTACCTCATTGCGCCTCTTTTTTTCTTTGCGTCATGTGCTGTTTGGGGAGGGTTTTTTGGAAGGGACATCCTGCGTGACACTGCAGTGCCACTCCTAGATGGGCCCGGTGTTTGTGTCGGCCACTAGGGTCGCTTATCTTACTCACACAGCGACCTCGGTGCAAATTTTAGGACTAAAAATAATATTGTGAGGTGTGAGGTATTCAGAATAGACTGAAAATGAGTGTAAATTATGGTTTTTGAGGTTAATAATACTTTGGGATCAAAATGACCCCCAAATTCTATGATTTAAGCTGTTTTTTAGTGTTTTTTGAAAAAAACACCCGAATCCAAAACACACCCGAATCCGACAAAAAAAATTTGGTGAGGTTTTGCCAAAACGCGTTCGAACCCAAAACACGGCCGCGGAACCGAACCCAAAACCAAAACACAAAACCCGAAAAATTTCAGGCGCTCATCTCTATTTCTTATTTCAATTCATGGAATTCTCACCAAATTTAACACATTCTACACTCACCCTAAAAGTCACCCCTCTGTGCACATTACATCTTCTATTCTCCACTCCCCTCTTCTAACCACTCATGAGCTTTATACTTATTTCTCTGCAAGTCCTTTGACAACCACAATTGGCCACCAGAATAAACACTCGCAAACATCCACCAATATTTATCTCACTCTTCTGCTGTTATTAGCTGGTGACATATCTCCAAATCCAGGCCCCAACCACCTGTCCCACTCACACTCAGCTGTCTCAAAACAACATAGAAATCCATCTAACCTCATAAATATCACGTGTCTCCCACCCCCCTCCAAGTTACTAAAATGTGCCTTATTGAATTCACGCTCTGTTTGTAACAAATTAACATCCATCCATGACCTCTTCATATCTCACAACTTTAATCTGCTGGCTATTACAGAAACATGGCTCACACAATCAGACACTGCCTCCCCTGCAGCACTGTCACACGGTGGTTTCCACTTCACACACACATATAGGCCTAATAATAGTAAAGGTGGTGGGGTTGGAATCTTACTGTCACAATTTTTCACATACACTGTTCTACCTTAGGTTCCATCACTCGCATTCACATCATTTGAAGTGCACTCTATCAGGATTTTCACCCCCTTCTCTCTGCATGTTTCAGCTATCTATCGCCCTACTGGGCAACCCAAACACTAATTTCTAGAAGATTTTTCTGCCTGTCTCCCACTCTTCTTATCCTCTGACATCTCCACCATCATTATGGGCGATTTCAATATAGCTCTTGACAGTCCACAATCTGTTCATGCCTCCAAACTTCTCTCTCTAACCTCCTCTCTTGGCCTCACCCAATGGTCCGACTCCTCTACTCAGCAGGAGGGCAACTGCATTGATCTTGTGTTCACCAGGCTCTGCTCAGTTTCTGAATTCATTAACACTCCTTTCCTTCTCTCTGATCACAACCTGATCACCTTCACAATCTCTTCTATTACTTTAAGGTCTATTACACTAAAACCAAGCAAGCCTCCTTTAACCCGCAGAAATATTAACAATATAAATTTTCAACAACTTTCCACTTCTCTGCAACAACTTCTCTCACCAATCTCTACATTTACCACACCTGACACTGCTGTATCCCACCTGCACCAGACCTGAGAGAGTGCCCTTGATGAAGTGGCTCCAGCTACCCATCACACTCCACGTAGGCTTAGATGCCAACCATGGCACTCTAAATCAACAAGACACCTACAAAAACTGTCACATAAAGTAGAACACCAGTGGTGTAAATCTCAGAATCCAAGTGACTTTCTCACATATAAGACTACCCACCACTCCTATTGTCAGGCCTTGGACACTGCCAAATAAACATATTTCCATTCTCTCATCTCTTATTATGCCACCAACCCCAAGCGACTTTTTAATACATTTAAATCACTTCTTTACCATCCTTCACCTCCCCCACTAGCTACTATCAGTGTACAAGAACTTGCTTCCTACTTCAAGGATAAGATTGATAAAATCCAAGATGAAATGGTATGCTCTAACTCAGCCAGTGACCTGCTCAATTCCCTACCTGAACCCTCTGGCACTTTCTCTTCATTTGATCCCACAAGTGAAGATGAAGTATCAACACTCTTTTCATCCTCCTACACCACTACCTCTTCTCTTGATCCTATACCCTCAAAGGTCAGTAAAACTTTGTCTCCTGTGCTTATCCCAACCTTAACAAAAATCTGTAATCTCTCTCTCTCTCTCTCTTTACTGGTATCTTTCCCTCTCTGTTTAAACATGCAGTGATTACTCCCATTCAAAAAAAACACAACTTTGACGCAAACACACTCTCTAACTACCGTCCCATTTCTCAGCTACCAGGTCCCTCCAAGCTACTTGAGAGACTTGCCTATACTTGCCTTACACACTTTCTTAACTCCCACAACTTATTAGACCCACTTCAGTCAAGCTTTTGTGCCCAACACTCCACAGAGACGGTACTGACCAAAGTAGGGAATGACCTAGTCACTGCTACAGTAGATCAAAAGGCCATTACACACTACTTATTCTTCTAGATCTCTCTGCTGCTTTTGATACTGTTGACCACTCTCTTCTCATACAAACACTACAATCCCTAGGTCTTCAGGACACAGCGCTCACTTGGTTCTCATCCTACCTATCTAATAGCTCTTTCAGTGTTCCCTTCTCTGATTCTACCTCCTCTTCTCTACCTCTATCAGTTGGAGTACCGCAGAAGGCTCAGACTTAGGTCCTCTGCTGTTCTCAATCTATACCTCCTCTCTTGGTAAACTAATAAGCTCCTTCGGATTTCAGTATCATTTGTACGCTGATGATACTCAAATCTACCTATCCTCCCCAGATTTATCACCATCTGTATTGGATCATGTCACTGGATGCCTGTCTGCCATTTCATCTTGGATGTCATCTCGCCACCTCAAACTCAACATTTCCAAAACAGAATTAATTATTTTCCCACTAGCCAAGAGTAGTTACCAACCTGATATCTCCATAACTGTTGACAATGCAACTATCCACCCTACACCACAAGCTTGCTGTCTAGGTGTCACCCTTGACTCTGAACTGTCCTTTGTTCCACACATTCAATCTGTCTCTAAATCATATTACATGCACCTTAAAAACATATCCAAAATACGTCCTTATCTTACACAAGACACTGCAAAAACTCTAATCCATGCACTCATCTCCCGCATTGATTATTTTAATAGTCTCCTTACTGGTCTTCCCAACATATGCTCTCACCACTACAATCCATTTTGAATGCAGCTGTGAGGCTAATCTTCCTCGCCAGACGTTCTTCGTCTGCTGAGCCGCTCTGTCAATCCCTCCATTGGTTACCGGTATTCTACCGTGTTAAATATAAAATACTTTTACTTGCATACAAGGCTATTAACCAAACTGCACCATCATACATCTCCTCACTCATCTCAAAATATCTCCCTACCAGACCTCTCCACTCTGCACAAGATCTGCGTCTCTCATCCACATGTATTACCTGTTCCCACTCAAAATTACAGGACTTTACCCGGGCTTCACCCACTCTGTGGAATGCCCTCTCACGCACAATAAGATTCTCCTCTAGTCTCCAAACCTTTAAACGTTCCCTGAAAACTCATCTCTTCAGACAAGCCTACCAAATTCCAGACCCACCCACATAACCTTCAATGCTTCCCTATCCAGTTACATCCTCTCTGTACAGTCCACATAACCTCACATTTTGTCTTCCAACATTGCTGGGTGATCATATCATACAACTCATTAAGAACCTAGCAATCTGGGGGACCATTATGTAACAACAGGTAGCATCTATCCTTGTGTATCAATGCCTATTTCCCTATAGTTTATAAGCTTGCGAGCAGGGCTCTCCGACCTCTATGTCTGTCTGTCTTTGCCTAGTTTTGTTCTATAACTGTTGTTCTAATTGTAAAGCGCAACAGAATATGCTGCGCTATATAAGAAACTGCTAATAAATCATAAATAAATAATATTAGGTGATAATCTTAACAGGGATTAACTAATATGTCTGCTCCTATTGATATCAGGACCTAAGGATATTTTTTTCAAAATAACAGTGGTATAAGGTCCTAGAAAATAATGATGATGATAAGAAGAAGAAGAACACTACCTTAAATTGATAGTGCCAAATCATTATTCCAAACTTTGCCACTGATATGAACTCATCCTATAACATAAAATGCTAACGCTACTACTCACCTCTATGGGAGGGAATTCAAGTGTTTTGTGTGCTGGCGGCTATTAGATGGCGCCCAAGTAGCAATTCACATATTGCTCTGTTCAGGCGCGCACAGCCACCAGCGCTGACATTACTGTTATGTTGTTGTGTCACGGACTGGTAACTAGTTGACTATAATAGAATATTCATTTGAAACCGTTCTGATACAAAAGGCTGACTGAACAACCACATTTATTTGATACATTTAAGCACTGTGTGTAATTTTTATTACAATGTTGTAATACAAAAGAGCTATGATCTAATCGAGCAATAATCTAATGTGTCTCACCGAGAGTGAGAAAAACAGACAAAAGTCAATTCTGTGAATACAAATTTATTAAGTTGCTCACAAGATATTTATTAAGTTGCTCAAAATATATTTTGATACGAGAATTACAAGGCATATAAAAATGAATTTGCATTCATACAAAGACTATTATGTCTTTATTGTTAAATTAATATAGTAATAAGAATTCAGCCTCAGTAGATTGAGAAGATTTTTAATAGACATTTCTGTTTCTTTATCACTCTTCATTTTAATACATTTAACCTTTGGCTGATATATTATATATATAATTTTAATACATATCAATAAAGTTATCATTTTTAATAATATTGTTATTTGAGTAAGGTTATACGTTTTAATATTTTTTAATACAAACAATTTATTTTAAGACGTTATTATAACTGTATTAAATAGTGAACTTTCTATTCCTCCCTGTCATAATAAAAAATGAAATATTTGAATGATACAGTAGTTTCATGTTGTAAAGTGAATTATATCATCACAATTATCTCAAATCCATAGCGGGGAAAGTCTGAATATCTCCCAAAGCAGACATTGCCCACACTGCTCTCTATTATTCTCTGTTTTATCTGTGATGGGATCTTGTAAGAGAGCGTGCTAAGAAAACGTGTCTCACTGAGAGAGCAGGTGCTGGCAACCTGAAATCTGGATAATATTTGTTCAAAGTCCCTGAATTCCTTCATTTAATGTAAAAGTTATTCCTTACAAAGCAGGGAGAGAGTGAAAATGCAGACAAATAGAACTCAGGGATCAAAAGATTGTGCAGTCAGGGTAATAAAGGACCACAACAACAGCACACAGGTTAACCAAAAGCACAAGAATATTATAGACTTCAAGAGAACTGTCCCGGATTTAAAAAAAATTCACTTCATTATTCTACAAAATATATAGGCAGTAGTTCAAAGCATGGAGGAGCAATATTAGTTTATCTACTGTTATAGGGCAGAATAGAGTTGGATACAAGTGGAAAACGCAGACTGATATTGCAGAAACATGCACACTTACTGTGCTATCAAAAGCAATCACTGACTGTACATACATCGGCCCATGCATTCACACATGGACAGCGACTGCAAGTGTGTACAGATTGATTTGTCTGTTGTCTAGACAACTGTTAAGCTCATTTGTAGCATGCAAGATGGGATGCCTATTTCAAACATGTATTTTGCACCCAGCATTGGTGCAAAAGGCATTTTATAACAACACAGCCAGGGCCAGACTGCCTATCTGGCACTTTTGGCAAATGCCACTAGGGCCAATGTCCTGATGGGCTGGTACAGCCGCACAGAGGTATGTACTGTCCAAGCAGTGCAACCTCCCGGTGCTCTTCTCGGCTGTCCGGCACCTGGAGACAAGAGCTGGCTAAGCATCTCCGCCTACCTGTGCTCTGCTCGGCTGCCCGACATACACAAACATGGGGATGTGCCGCGATGCCATGCCCTGTGAGCCACAGCCACACCCCCTTTCGATCGCCACTATGCCAGGGTCCTTGAACAGCCTTAATCCATCCCTGAATACAGCTAGGTAGTGCTTGGCATTGAAATAGTTGCATTTAAGTACGATCAGAGGTGGCCTGAGACATCGGTGGCATCGAGTAGGCAGCCACCTAGTGTCCCGATCCTCAGGGGATTTCGCCTGTCACAGCTGTATTATGAGGGTTGGGCACATGCCCCATGCCTCCAATTCACAGAGTCCTCTGTATCTAGTTGTCTCACTGGATTGATCAACTACAAGACTCATCGCTACTCACTGAGCCATAGCCAACCAGTGCAGGCTCATTGTACAGAGACTGGCCTTGCCATTTACAGAGAAGAGGGTTTTTCCACTAAAGAGCACAAACCACAATAGTATTGCAGACACTGAGAGACTGAAAATGTGAGTAATTTAAAAAGTGACCACAGAGCAGTATATTTTATACACATTGTAGTGGTAGTTACATATGTATTGTAGCAATCATAATGGATATGGAAATGGAAAATGAGCATTTGTTACACATTGTGGGGGTTATATATGTATGTTTCACTAATAGTTATATACCTGGTCCTGGGTACTGGATTTATACTAAGGGAACAATGGAAAAGGTGATGAGACTCACAGACTGGTATCCTTGTGCCATTCAGAATTAAAACTGCCTTCCTGTGCAATTATAACAATTCCTTTGCTACAATCCAAAGTACATAGTAAACTATATGCAAACTAAGTTGCAAAATTGATGAAATAGCGCACAGCATGGGAATTGCGCCAAACATCTCACGCCATAAGGTGCAAAAAGGACATGTATAGGAACACATCTGTAATTTCCTTTCTAAATTCTAAAGCATGCTACCTGGGAGGACATTCTTTAAAGCTATTTATTCCTCCATTTTAACCATTACTTTGCCAGAGCACAAAAAATTCCATATTAATAACAAACACCAATTTATCTCAACTGGAATTTAAAAAAAAATTCTCAAAAAAATATAGTGGCTTCTGAGTACAGTCATAGGCAAGCGACTGAAGCAGTGTTACTGATTTAAGCCATTCAAGACATTCACCAATGTAGGGATCTTCTGATAATAAACCACCAATCATCATGGTAGGTTCTACCCAATCGGTATGAAAGAAGCCATCATACCCAGCAAATGTAAGTCCATACAGTTTATTATTGTGTTTGGTGGCAGAGAGATAAGTAGAGAATGCTCCTTGTCCATTACGGTACAACAGGACATAATCATAATGGCCCCCCTGGTGCATCCTCCTCCTGCCTCTCGGTCAACATGCACGGCTATGAACTATGTGTCTGTAAGTATTTTGCCCATGGAAATGTAAAATTTGGCCAGCAGATGACCCCCGGCCCTCTTCTGCCTAGCTCCCATCACTGCATATTACTCCTAGGCCAAGGGGTGGATTCAATCAGCGTCGAAGAACCCTCAGAACTTCTTACCATAATGTAATGCAAACAAAAACAAGCAA
The DNA here is from genome assembly GCF_028390025.1 of Pseudophryne corroboree. NCBI lineage: Eukaryota > Metazoa > Chordata > Amphibia > Anura > Myobatrachidae > Pseudophryne > Pseudophryne corroboree. The sequence goes on along the minus strand of NC_086453.1, from coordinate 195,902,030 downwards.
GGTTTTCCTACCATAATAACCTCCTATGCTGCTACACCCCCTTCCTTTTCATCTTTTCCATTCATAAGGAGGTGCAAGTGCCATATATGGGCAAGTCTGCTTTGGCACATATGTGTCTGTCTCTTTGTGAAGAACTTGGATGTCTTTTAAACCATGACTGTTAGGGTGCCCTATGGACCAAGTTTTCTGGGTTACACTGAAACTAGATCGCAAGGCGTCCAAAAGTTATGGGTGTTAAGATAAGTGTCACGGTCCAGCGGATCAGGTTCCGGGCGTCCCGGTACTTACCCGTTCGGATGCTCTGGAGCGGTCCCTCCGGAGGGGGTGCAGGCTACTGGTAGTGGTCTCAGCTTGCAGGGAGGTCTGGGAGGTCAGGAGGCAGAGGCAGCAGCATGTGTGAGTGCAGCTTCCAGCTGCAGAGTTGTGGTATGGGCACTGCCATCTTGGAAGGGTCACCTGACCCAAATCGTCCAGTGACCAGCCAGACTTGCAAAATCAATGAGAAACAGCCTGCAGGTATAACCCTGTGCCTTTCTGGGCCAGAAATCGCCATTGCAATGTCTCTCACACAGCCTTGTGTGTGCTAGCTAATCTGAACTCCACAGCCTTGCTTCTATAGCATTCCGATCCTGGAATTTTTCCAGTTCTCTGGATTTCCTGGTCACTTCGGCACACTAGCTGATCCTCTGGTTACCTCCGCTCCCTGCGAACCTCAGCTCCTTCCGGTCATCAGCCGACCTACCTTCGGGGTCCTGCCAGGTGTTCATGCTCGGGCAGCCGGGATCTGCCAAACCATTTGCTTAAACGGAATATCTAGTTACAGGTGCAGCAGTACTTTCATAGGAGACATATGAAAAAGACCTTTATTCAGCCTGCCTGGCTTATCCTGTTAAAGGTTAAACCTAGTCTGAAGCTGCAACTCCGACTTCCCAAAACGCAAGTCCCTTGACAATAAGTGAGGATTAAATAATAGACAAAGCATTCAAGAAGTAGAAGTTAACCTCAGAATGATAAACCAGATTTTAAGATTCAGTGTGAACCATGAATGCTTAAAAGAAGATACAATGACATAAGACACAGAGGAATTGAAAATGTATGTTGGCACAATGATCAATGCAGAAGCTAATGGCTTTACTAATGAGAAGAGATTGGGATACATAGTCAATGGTAGTGAAGATAGACGTTTCGGAAAGAAGAAATCAGGTTTATGCAGAGTGCGATGGACAGAGATTCTGTTTGTAAATGTGAGTTTACCTTGTCAATAACATACAGTAGGCCCTCATTCTGAGTTGATCGCTCGCTAGCTGCTTTTAGCAGCAGTGCAAACGCTAGGCCGCCGCCCTCTGGGAGTGTATATAAGCTTAGCAGAAGTGCGAACGAAAGGTTAGCAGAACAGTGCTGACATTTTTTCAAGTACTTTCAGAGTAGCTGCAGACCTACTCCTTCCTTGCGATCACTTCAGTCTGTTTAGTTCCTGCTTTGACATCACAAACACACCCTGCGTTCGGCAAGCCACTCCCCCGTTTCCCCAGGCACGCCTGCGTTTTTAGCTGACACGCCTGCGTTTTTTAGCACACTCCCGGAAAACGGTCAGTCACCACCCAGAAACACCCACTTTCTGTCAATCACTCACCGATCAACAGAGCGTCAGAAAAGCGTTGCTCGACCTTGTGTGAAACTGCATATTTTTTGTGTGAAAGTATGTCGCGCGTGCGCACTGCGGCGCGTATGCATGCGCAGAAATGCCGATTTTTAGCATGATCACTACGCTGCGAATAATGGCAGCTAGCGATCAACTCAGAATGACCCCCATAGTTAGCAAAGGGCTGGCTGCTGACTGGCTAACAGACAGCCCACTCAGGCAATTAGTGGCCTATTACCATGGTAGTATAGAATAGAACAGAAGTGACTTAACTCAAGTGGGTTCCTTTGCTTGCTGGAGAAGAACTATATGTATACAGTTACACATATAGCTCTTCACAGTCCAGATGGATCGGGAATGCATTTTTTTATTTATTTTTACAGCCATGTGGATGCTACTGGAGAGTACTGGAGAGGACTGACTGTCGCCTTGGACTTCTACTGGACAAGGGGACCGACTGGTGCCAGGGACAAGGTAAGTACTGTATGTATACTGTGTATGAGTGTGTGTGTAATAAAGTGCTACTGCAGTTGGAGTTTGTTTGTGTGTGTGTGTGTGTGTGTGTGTGTGTGTGTGTGTGTGTGTGTGTGTGTGTGTGTGTGTGTAATGTAGTTATTCTAATATTTATTATATATGGGGACTATAGGTACCAGCGGGCCCTTAATGCCCATCATGCTGGCACTTGTTATTCTTCCAGTCTGGGAGCGGCTTGCTGAGACCTGTAGTCCCCCTGTAAAGGACAGTATTAGTTTTCATCTAACTTTTACTGACTGCTATAAACCCTGCACCCACAGCCCATGGGTGCAGGGGGTAACCCGTAGCTTCAGCCCCGGCCTGGGGTAGACTCGAGAAGGGAGACTCCTTTATTTGGGTACCCGCTTCCAGAGGAATCCCTGGCCTGGGCTAACTACAGTAGTTGGTGTAGGGAGGGGGGGTTTAATGCTTTGGCTGAGGTGACCCCATCAAGCTGTGGAATTGCCTCCCTGCTACTCAAGCCTGGTGCTGGTTCTAAAAGTACAGGGGACTCCTACCCAATTTTTTCCCTTTTTTTTAGGACCGGCCAGATCTGAGAGCCCAGTGCTGGTTCAATAAATATGGAGGGACCCCATCACATTTGTTTTCCTGTATTTTTTGAACCAAAGCCTGTTTTTTAGAGCCTTGGGCTAGTTATGTTTGTAGGGGGACCCATGCATGTTGTTTTCAGTTTTTTCTAATGGTTTGTACACACGGTGAGATTTTTTCTTTAGATTTTGACTATATAGTCAAAATCGCAAGAAAAGATAGTGCAAATCGCATGGTGTTATGCCACTTGCGATCCCGATTCGATTCCGATGCGCGGTCCCGCCAGGTCGGAATCGCAAAAAAAGACAGACTGTGCAGGCAAGTCAATCCTTGCTAGATCAGTGTACTATCTACTTCAACTCACATGTCAATTAAATCTCACATAAACCAAAATCTCACATAAGCCAAAATCATAAGCACACATAGGCCCTCATTCAGAGTTTTCCGCTCTGTAATTTTCTTCGCATCGCAGCGATTTTCCGCTAATTGCGCATGCGCAATGTTCGCACTGCGACTGCGCCAAGTAAATTTGCTAAGAAGTTTGGTATTTTACTCACGGAATTACGAGGTTTTTTCATCGTTCTGGTGATCGTAGTGTGATTGACAGGAAGTGGGTGTTTCTGGGCGGAAACTGGCCGTTTTATGGGAGTGTGTGAAAAAACGCTGCCGTTTCTGGAAAAAACGCGGGAGTGGCTGGAGAAACGGGGGAGTGTCTGGGCGAACACTGAGTGTGTTTGTGACGTCAAACCAGGAACGACAAGCACTGAACTGATCGCACTGGAAGAGTAAGTGTCGAGCTACTCAGAAACTGCTAAGAAATTTCTATTCGCAATTTTGAGAATCTTTAGTTCGCAATTTTGCTAAGCTAAGATTCACTCCCAGTAGGCGGCGGCTTAGCGTGTGCAATGCTGCTAAAAGCAGCTTGCGAGCGAACAACTCGGAATGAGGGCCATAGTCCATATCTCAAGAAAAGTTAGTCAAAATCGGTGGTGCTGGGGTCCAGGAAGTTCAGGGGAAATCGCAAAGTGAAAATCGGGCATAGCAAGTATCTCACCGTGTACACACCAGGGCCCTCATTCCGAGTTGATCGCTCGCAAGGCGATTTTAGCAGAGTTACACACGCTAAGCCGCCGCCTACTGGGAGTGAATCTTAGCTTCTTAAAATTGCGACCGATGTATTCGCAATATTGCGATTACTAACTACTTAGCAGTTTCAGAGTAGCTTCAGACTTACTCTGCCTGTGCGATCAGTTCAGTGCTTGTCGTTCCTGTTTTGACGTCACAAACACACCCAGCGTTCGCCCAGACACTCCCCCGTTTCCCCGGCCACTCCTGCGTTTTTTCCGGAAACGGTAGCGTTTTTTCCCGCACGCCCATAAAACGGCCTGTTTCCGCCCAGTAACACCCATTTCCTGTCAATCACATTACGATCGCCGGAGCGATGAAAAAGCCGTGAGTAAAAATACTATCTCCATTGTAAAATTACTTGGCGCAGTCGCAGTGCGAATATTGCGCATGCGTACTAAGCGGAATTTCACTGCGATGCGATGAAAAATACCGAGCGATCAACTCGGAATGAGGGCCCATAAGTCTTTCTTTACTTTTATACAGAGAAGCAATGCACAGATTACACTGATCTGTGCAAGCTTCTCAAAACAAACTGCTCAGGTGGACATCTATTGGAAAAGTGTATTTTGTCTTGGGTTTGCTCCGTGTTTATAAACATGATTCTTAGTAACATTTCTGTGTTGTATTTTTTTCTATTGCAAGTACTTGCGAGTTTGCACTATGATTGACCTCTATTTGCATATTCTCTCGTGTTTTACTTCAAATTGTGATTTTACTCCTTAAGTAAATCTCTGAGTTTGAAAAAAAAGCTAAACACCCCTGAGAATGCAATCTTGGGGCAAACAGGAATCATAGTAATGCTGAGAGAGAATCAGAGTACGAGTGGACTGGGAGTGTGAGGGAGAGCTCGAGTGAACTGGGACCGAGTGTGAGGGAGCGTTCGAGTGGACTAGAAGTGTGAGGGAGAGTTCGAGTGGACTGGGAGTGTGAGGAAGAGTTCAAGTGGACTGGGAGTGTGAGGGAGAGTTCGAGTGCACTGGGAGTGTGAGGGAGAGTTCGAGTGCACTGGGAGTGTGAGGGAGAGTTCATGTGGACTGGGAGTGTGAGGGTCCTGGGGACAGTTGTAATAGACTTTCTTGCTGTTGCATGCTTGCAGCAGCACTTTAACAGAAGGGGGTATTTTTACTAAGGTACCGATTTTGGCCGAGATTTTTTTTTTTTTTTCAAAGAGTCATCTCGAGAATTTACTAAACACAAATCTTGTCAGTGATGAGAGCATTTGTATTTGTTTTACCGGCAGAGTTCACAAATACGAATGAATACACCATCGGTCAAACACGCCTGTTATTTTATACAGGTCAAACACGCCTGTTATTTTATACAACTCAATAATTTACTAAGAATTCATATTCACAATCACTGCCGGTAAATGTTCGAATTTGTAAAAAAAAACAGTTTTCAAATAGACCTGCTTTTTGGATACGTATTCTGATAGGCATGCACGGACCAGTGAGATCCATGGGGGGTCATTCCGAGTTGTTCGCTCGGTAAAAATCTTCGCATCGCAGCGATTTTCCGCTTAATGCGCATGCGCAATGTCCGCACTGCGACTGCGCCAAGTAAATTTGCTATGCAGGTAGGAATTTTACTCACGGCATTTTCATCGTTCTGGCGATCGTAATGTGATTGACAGGAAATGGGTGTTACTGGGCGGAAACAGGCCGTTTTATGGGCGTGTGGGAAAAAACGCTACCGTTTCCGGAAAAAACGCAGGAGTGGCCGGAGAAACGGGGGAGTGTCTGGGCGAACGCTGGGTGTGTTTGTGACGTCAAACCAGGAACGACAAGCACTGAAATGATCGCAGATGCTGAGTAAGTCTGGAGCTACTCAGAAACTGCTACGAGGTGTGTAATCGCAATATTGCGAATACATCGTTTGCAATTTTAAGATGCTAAGATTCACTCCCAGTAGGCGGCGGCTTAGCATGAGCAAATCTGCTAAAATCCGCTTGCGAGCGAACAACTCGGAATGACCCCCCATGCATGCTTATCTGTGGGAAGGGGTGTGAAAGTGTTAAAAATCACAGAAAAAAATTGCGTGGGGTCCCCCCTCCTAAGCATAACCAGCCTCGGGCTCTTTGAGCCGCTCCTGGTTGTGAAAATAAAGGGGGAAAAATGCGTAGGGTCCCCCTCATATTTAAACAACCAGCACCGGGCTCTGCGTCCGGTCCTGGTTCAAAAAATACAGGGGACAAAAGATGTAGGGGTCCCCCGTATTTTTTAAACCAGCACCGGGCTCCATTAGCCAGAGAGATAATGCCACTGCCGGGGGACCCCTAAATCCCCCCTCTTCCCCCTCCAGGCACCCAAGGACCAGGGGTGAAGCCCTAGGCTGTCCCCCCATCCGTGGGCAGTGGCTGGGAGGCTGATAGCCTTTGTGTAAAAATAAAGAATATTGTTTTTTGTAGTAGAACTACAAGTCCAAGCAAGTCTCCCTCGCAGCTGGTACTTGGAGAACCACAAGTACCAGCATGCGGGGAAATAACGGGCCCGCTGGTACCTGTAGTTCTACTACAAAACAAAAACAAAAAAACACAAGACACACACCGTGAAAGTAAAATTTAATTACACACACTTACACACTCACGTACTTACCTACATCCAACGCTGCGATTCCTGTCCACTTGTCCAGTAGAATCCACGGGGTACCTTGAAAAATAAAATTATACTTACTACCAATCCAGTGTAGATCTGTCCTCTTCTTTCTCGACGTAATCCACGGACTTGTTTAAAATAATACACTGAAAAACCCGATCCACGCAACTAAAGGGGTTCCATGTCAGAGGCGCAACTAGGGCTTTTGGAGCCCAGGGCAAGATTAATTATGGCGCGCCCCCCCCCCCCCCCCCCCCCCCTGAAAAAAAAACCTACAAAGGAAAGTATGTGCACACGCCACTGGCACGCACTGAAAAAAAAATGGCCAACATGACATTCCAGCTGTTTCATGTCATACTGGGAACATACTTTTCAATTCTACATGCACCTTACCATCATCATTTCTTGCACAAATAGGTGTCACTGTATATAAAGATGTCAGGTGTGTATGTATAGATGTAGGTGCAGTGGTTGAAGTGTAATTTTTGAAGTGGGGGTATAGAAAAGTGAAGGGAAAAGGAGGCGTGGCCACTCAAAAGGGGACGTGTCATTCAGTGCTATAAGTTCACATTATAGCACATAGAATAAGCCGAAATTCACATTATAGCACACAGAATGAGCTGAAATTCACATTATAGCATACAGAATGAGCCGAAATTTACATTATAGCACACTGAATGAGCCGAAATTCACATTATAGCACACAGAAAGAGCCGAAATTCACGTTATAGCACAAAGAATGGGGTGGTCTTCTGTATGCCGGCGGCCGGGCTCCCGACGTCCAGCATCCCGGCGCCGGAATCCCGACCGCCGGCATACTGACATTTATTCTCCCTATTGGGGGTCCACGACCCCCCTGGAGGGAGAATAAATAGCGTGGCGCGCGTAGCGCGCCACCGTGCCCGCAGCGTGGCAAGCACAGCAAGCCCGCAAGGGGCTCATTTGCGCTCGCCCAGCTGTCGGTATGCCGGCGGTCGGGATTCCGGCGCCAGTATGCTGGTCGCCGGGAGCCCGGCCGCCGGTATACACTACTACACCCAAAGAATGAGCCGAAATTTACATTATAGCACACAGAATGAGCCGAAATTTACATTATAGCACACAGAATGAGCCGAAATTTACATTATAGCACACAGAATGAGCTGAAATTCACATTATAGCATACAGAATGAGCCGAAATTTACATTATAGCACACAGAATGAGCAGAAATTTACATTATAGCACACAGAATGAGCCGAAATTTACATTATAGCACACAGAATGAGCCGAAATTTACAGTATAGCACAAAGAATGAGCCAAAATTCACGTTATAGCACAAAGAATGAGCCGAAATTCACGTTATAGCACAAAGAATGAGCTGCAATTTACATTATAGCACACAGATTGAGCTGAAATTCACATTATAGCATACAGAATGAGCCGAAATTTACATTATAGCACACATAATGAGCCGAAATTTACATTATAGCACACAGAATGAGCCGAAATTTACAGTATAGCACAAAGAATGAGCCGAAATTCACGTTATAGCACAAAGAATGAGCTGAAATTCACGTTATAGCACAAAGAATGAGCTGAAATTTACATTATAGCACACAGAATGAGCTGAAATTCACATTATAGCATACATAATGAGACGAAATTTACATTATAGCACACATAATGAGCCGAAATTTACGTTATAGCACACAGAATGAGCCGAAATTTACAGTATAGCACAAAGAATGAGCCGAAATTCACGTTATAGCACAAAGAATGAGCCGAAATTCACGTTATAGCACAAAGAATGAGCTGAAATTTACATTATAGCACACAGAATGAGCTGAAATTCACATTATAGTATACAGAATGAGCCGAAATTTACATTATAGCACACAGAATGAGCAGAAATTTGCCGAAATTTACATTATAGCACACAGAATGAGCCGAAATTTACAGTATAGCACAAAGAATGAGCCGAAATTCACGTTATAGCACAAAGAATGAGCCGAAATTCACGTTATAGCACAAAGAATGAGCTGAAATTTACATTATAGCACACAGAATGAGCTGAAATTTACATTATAGCACTCAGAATGAGCCGAAATTTACATTATAGTACACAGAATGAACCGAAAATTAAAAGGGAAAGTGACAGCAGGGACATAGGGACAGGGAGAGTGACAGAGAGAGGAGTGGGGAGGGAGGCAGGGGGGTGTAATGTTTGGGGAGGCAGGGGGGGTGTAATGGGTGGGGAGAGAGGCAGGGGGGTGTAATGGGTGGGGAGGGAGGCAGGGGGGTGTAATGGGTGGGGAGAGAGGCAGGGGGTGTAATGTGTGGGGAGGGAGGCAGGGGGGGTGTAATGTGTGGGGAGGGAGGCAGGGGGGTGTAATGTGTGGGTAGGGAGGCATGGGGGTGTAATGGGTGGGGAGAGAGGCAGGGGGTGCAATGTGTGGGGAGGGAGGCGGGGGGGTGTAATGTGTGGGGAGGGAGGCAGGGGGGTGTAATGTTTGGGGAGGTAGGGGGGTGTAATGTGTGGGGAGGGAGGCAGGGGGTGTAATGTGTGGGCAGGGAGGCAGGGGGGTGTAATGGGTGGGGAGAGAGGCAGGGGGTGTAATGTGTGGGGAAGACGCAGTTGTTGGTGCTGCACTACATCACTACATCCCCCCCATATGCTGAACTACATCACTACACTATATCCCCCTAACTATACAATCCACTACACTAAATCACTGCAGTACACTACAGAGTAACATTAAAATTATCCCTGCAGGATAACTTCCCAGCTCCTCAGCCCTCTGGAGCTCCAAAAGGGTAGAACGAGGGGATCTGGTCAAGATCCCGGCAGTTGGGATGCCGGCTGTCAAAATTGCAATGCCGGAATCCCAACACTTGTCAGAATGTTGGCGCCGTCATACCGATCACATTTGGGCCAGGGGAGGGGCAGGGGGAGGTTAGGTTTAGGATGTAGGGGGAGGGTTAGGCTGCGGGAACGGGTGGTTTCATATTGGCTGCGAGGAGGGGGGTTTAGGCTGCGGGAAAGGGGGGGAGGTAGGTATTCTATACAGTGGGATGCCGCCGTCGGTATTCTCACCACCAGAATTTCAGCCCCAACCCAGAATGAGGGCGCAAGGAGGTTTGAGTAGAAGGAGGGGGAGCAAATTAGAATTGGGGTGACAGAATGAAGGAGAAGGAACAGGAGGGATCAGTTTAGAATAGAGTGGCAGGTGAACATTCTCCTTAGCAAACAGACACAAGGCAGCGTCCACTCATAGAGCAAAGAACTCAGGGTCACTCACTTGCAGGTGACTCCACCTCCGGCATTATACACCGGGGGCCGGGGAGAGCTGCGACACCATAAGGAACGGGCTCCTTCCTCTCCTGGCGGCTGCTATGATGCTGTTGTAAGAGAGGCTGCGGTGCGTGTGGTGGTGCCTGCTGCCGTACAGGTGTAGTTTTGGTACTCACCAGGCGCCGCTCTCTCTCACCTTCAGGTACCGGAACCTTCAACGGACCTGAAGAATCTTTCGCCGGACCCGGACACGATGACCTAGGAGGAAGGAGATTGCTGAGTACCGTCCTCCTAACCGTGGACCGAAACGCCCTCCGGAGCCAAGGAAAATAGTGCTTTCGGGCTAGGTGAGGGTCATCCCAGGCGTCCGCCTCAGAGCCCGAATTTCACCTATTGGCACTCTCGCACCAGGTGTGCAAGGCTCACCGTTCGCCCTGAAGGAAGGGAGACAGATAGGGACACACAGAAGGAACACACAGACCGATGTTACTCACCGTCCTACGTCTTGTACTCCGATCATCTCCACTTACAGGTCCCTGTAGGGAGGCAAAGAGAGAAACAGCCGTGCAGGGCCTAACTCTAATCTAGAGTGCGTCCGCTACACTAACTGCATAACAAAGCCCTCAAACTGGCTCAAGTGAAAGTGGTGCAACACAAACTATGCACAAACTCTATAACAACATTTTGCCCTGCACGGTAACAACACACACATCGGAGTACAACATAAAACGGTGCTGTCCCTTTAAATCCCTACCGCTGGAAAGGGGGTGGGCTCCACACAGCCTGCCCACCTCCTGTGCACTTCCTTCTTATAGGCTCAGGTCAAACGGACCGGTCTACCTACCACCTCAGCGTGGCCTGGGCCTAGTGCCCGGTGCCACCTTTATTCACCCCGGGGCAATTATTCACTGGGCCTAGCGCCCCCTATTTGCGCACGGACCCGAGGCCCGACTGTACCCACGGGCCTAATGCCCGCCTAACTCGTCCCTCGTGGGGTGACCTGGGCCTGGTGCCAAGGGTCACCTTATATTCCCCAACTGGCCAAAATACCCTAGGGCCTAATGCCCTCTAACGTCTCACAGGCCTATTGCCTGATGTGCCCCCGGGCCTAGTGCCCGCCTACTGCGCTGGGAGAGGGTGGCTTGGGCCTAACGCCCGAACTCCCTAATTAATGTGGTCGGGTCTGGGTGCTTGGGCCACGGGCCGGGGGGAACCCCGACTGCGCGTGGCCTTGGACCCAGAGAGCCCGACTCACTTGTGCCCACGGGCCGGGAGGGCCCGACTGTATGCCCACAGGCCACGGGCCTAATGCCCAAACACCTGGTGGTCTAGGGAGGATGCGGCCTATAGGAGGGTGGTACAGGCCCAAGGCCGCTTACCCGGATCGTTGGGAGAGGCTGCAGAGGGGAGCTTCGTCAGCTCTTTTGCTTCCCTCTCTCTGCAGCACTCTCCGCCGATACTCTGCTGCTGGGCCGCCGGCTCCGCCTCTTCGTCCTGCCCCGTCCCGTCTTCTATCTTCTTCCTCCGTCCCGTGGTCAGTCTTCTCCGGCGCCGCTTCTTCCGCCGCCGCTGTTCCTCTCTGGGCATATTCTGGAGCTCTTCTCTGCTCCGGCTCCGGCGCGCAACTGACTCCCCCCACCGCCCAGTGCCTGATATAAGCCGCTGGGAGGAGGCGGAGCCATGACGCCGCGGACTCCTATTGGTCCGCCGCGACGAGAAATGATTGGCCCGCCGCGGCGACTCCTCATTGGGCGCCAAGCCGCGAGCAGCGATTGGCTCGCGTCCGGCGCCCATTTCAAATCCGGAGGCGCTGATTGGAGGAACTTGGATCCTCTCGGATCCTCGTTCCTCCATACCCCGGCCCGATCGCCGCGCCGCCGCTCGCCTCACACTGTCATGGCAACCGCAGTGCGCCAGATGACCACGTTCCCGGGAAGAGGGGGAGAACCAGTGGGGGGGGGTTTGTCCCCTCGCCTCCTCCCCTCCCACAGCCGTCTCTCGCCTCGCTGCCTGCAGCCCCCACAAGACGTCTTTATTTGCAGATGCTGGAAAGCAGCACAGCCGCCACGCTCCTGCATGACTGACACGCACGGATCTGTGTCAGGCCAGCAGGTAATGTCCTCCTATTCTACCTGATGCCGTGCTTCCGTGCGGAACAGAGGGTGAGGGAAGGAGGGAGATCACACTATAGTCTTCATGGTCTCCTCCCCTTCCTCTGCAGTTGGGCAAGGAGGGTGATTGACAGCACAGGAGAGCGCTGCTGATTGGTCAGAGCGCGTCCTGATGAACCCAGCATTTTTTTTATTTTCGGGTCCCCACCATCGCTTATGGGGTGAAATATGCTTCGTCTTCCCGTAAAACACTGCCCAACAATACGAATAGCATCAACATCGGAAAACACGAATTACTTCAACTTGGAAGCTTAGTAAATTACATGAACAAAATTCAAAAAGTTGTAAAAAAACCACGACCGATACTAATCGAGATGAAACTCCCACCAAATCGCAACAAATACGAACCTTAGTAAATATACCCCCTGGACTCATCAGGACAGGAGTTGTAAAAAAAAAAAAAAATCACACTGACATTGCCAGGGACTGAGGCAGTCTTTGTATTAGAAAAATGAAAAACCAGCTTACCACAAAAGAATTGTATTGAATTTGCATTGTGGTGCACTGAGTGACTAAATAGAAAAATAATATATAAAAAAAGAGCTATTATATCTACATATCTACAGTTTGTATATTATAATAATTGTTATTATTATTATTATTATTATTATTATTATCAAACGTTTTTCATTTGAACTTCAAGGCGGCACTAGTACCATTGTGATGTTGCCTTGTGCTTAACAGCAGCAAATCAAGATAAAAAATAATAGATGTTAAACTGTCTCTCTGGTATCTTAGTAATACCATTCAATATTACTATAGACTCTACCTATGAACTATAATCATAATAACTGTGTGTAAAAAAAACACATCAAACAAACTTTTTCTTGCATACAGCATTTCATAGTGTGGCAATAGTACAATTGTGGAAATGTATAAGTGGACTTAGGGGATAATTCAGATCTGATCGCTGGGCAGTGATTTTTGCAGTCCTGCGATCAGATAGTCACCGCCTACAGGGGAAGTGTATTTTCGCTGTGCAACTGTGCGATCGCATGTGTAGCAGAGCTGCACAAAGTGATTCTGTGCAGTCTCTGTGCAGCCCAGGACTTACTCTTCCTGTACGATGGAATCCTGCTGATCGGGGCCGGAGCTGACATCACACGACCCTCCTTGAAAACACCTGAGTCCGCCTTCGTTTTTCTGGACACTCCCTGAAAACGGTCAGTTGCCACCCACAAACAGCCTCTTCCTGTCAATCTCCTTGAGAACGCCTGTGCAAATAGATCCTGTGCATCATCCCGTCGCAGGGCACCGATGCCTGTTCCAGTTGTGCAACGCGCCGGTGCAGTGCGGTGCATACGCACAGCAGCGATCAGATCTGAATGACCCCCTTGGAGCACTGTTGTCTGGGGCTTAATAGTAGCAAATAAATATAACAAATAAAACATAAACTACAACACCTACACAAGACTAAGAGAGTGATTGTGTGGGTACACTTAACTTTCCAACACAAATTTATATGCTGAAATAAAAAAAATAATGATGCATTATTTTGTAAATTGATGTGAATAGCAAGAATTTGACCGATAGTTTGAGTCACTTAAAGATGAATCAGGGAAATGGACTGGAGGAGATTAGCAGAACTGACCTTAACATGCAAGTGAGATCTTGTTAAAATCCTGAAACAAAACTAAATAGTACTGTATTTGCTCTACTGATATCAGAGACAGATTACTTAAAGTGGGAGGTGGTCAAGATCCTGCTGGACAGGATCCCGGCGGTCGAAATACCGATGCCGGAATCCTGACCAGCACAATCCCGACTTATTCTCCCTCCGTGGGTGTCCACGACCGCAAGGGGCCGTGTTCCGCTCGCCACCCCTGTCGGGACTGTGTGGTCGGGATTCCGGCGTCGGTATTTCGACCGCCGGGTTCCGTCCAGCGGGATTTAGTACTGATCCCCTTAAAGTAGCCCTGGAAAAAACTCTGAAAGTGGCATCATACAGGTGACACCAAATAAACTGTAGGGTGGAGGGGAGGGAGAGTATCCCAAACATAGGCGGGGCAAGCAAATCTGAAGCCCTGGCCACAATACAATACAGAGACTGCAAAACAATAAATACATCATCCACATGACCGCCATGGCGTTGTCAGGTTCTGAGCTTGTAACGTACCCAGAGTTTGGGCAGCATGGCAGGGCTGGGTATTACTAGAATGAATGAAACAAGGAGGTTGAATGATACTTTGCCTCATTAAGTTACTGTATACCAATATGGAAATGGTAGATGCTAGAATCAAGTGGGCTATGGGACCTTTTCCGTCTAGGGGAGGAGTCACAACACAAGGGGGAGGAGCAAGGCCAGCGGGATAGTTACTCTACTATCCACGCCACCAACTATTACCTTTAGTAATCAGGTGGCGAGCGAAGCGAGCCACCGAGCCCGAAGCGTGGCGAGCGTACTTTTCGGGTACCCTGTTCACCCGTAGCTCCTCCCCCTGGTGACGTGTCTCCTCCCCTAGATACGTCAGAAGGTCCCTTCTCCCACTCCGAAATAGAATCAACCATATGGAAATGTTGCACAGGTATACAGTATCTGCAGGATGCAGACAGCACACTGGTGCTGATAGAAGCAATGATTACAACAGAAGCAGGTGGTAATTGTAGCTGCAGAATGGTGAGTGCCAATGCGGGCTGAAACCACAGAAATGGGAGCACAGGTAGATAATGAAGATAACTTTTACAGAGACTGGAGCTCAGGAACTGAAAACTGCTTCTGCCACCGGGGACCTGGAGCCCTAGAAGACTTGTTTTCGTGACAAAATACAGATTGCAGGGAGCAGCTTAATTAGGGAGCTCTCGCAATTGAATGCATGTGTAAATCATGTGCAGTATAGGAATGCTATGGATTGCTGGAAGTACTCTGCTGACCTTAAGCACAATTGCACTGCCCTTCTGCGCTGGACCACAGCTACAGGAGACTCTTGACATGACCGTCCAGCTGATATGCACAAGTTAGTGAATTGGAAGCGCCTGATAGGGCAAGAGGTTTTAATTTAAATTTAATTTGTTACAGCAGTACAGACATCATCCCACTGGCTGCCAAACAGTACAGAGTGCATATCAGTGACTGTCATACAGTACACAGAGCACCTACATGACCTTGATACAGCAAGGTCAAAGCATGGGATAATGGATGGACAGGCAGAATTGCATTGTGCCAAAAATTTACTTCTGGTCTTATTCCACTGGTAATTTCATGTACCCAGAGAAACTCCAAAGGAAAAAAATAATTTACTAGGTATCAGGTAAAACAGTGAGGGATGTCAAAATCTGATGTAACCATTAGGACAGTCAAATATAGACATCAGTTCATTGACCAAAATAGGGATGATTATATTACAAAATGCATGGGCTATATTTACTATATGGAGCATTTCACAGCTGCTACAGTACGTCTTTGACGATTACAGCTGCTGAGCTTAAAGGGACTGTTATATACTGTATACACAAATCACACCTGGTTATGTACTGTATTAAACCATACTTGCCTACTCTCCTGGAATGGCCGGGAGGCTCCCGAAAATCGGGTGACCCTCCCGGCCCCCCGGAAGAGCAGGCAAGTCTCACGATTTGAGGGGTCCCCCCTGCCCGTCCGCCCACTTTGTGTGTAAAGTGGGAGGTCCGGGCAGTCGATGACGCGATTCTTGCTGAATCGCGCCATCATAGCCATGCCCCCTGCAGTGTAATGCCGGTGATCGCGGCATTACAGAGCGGGGGCGTGGCTTAAAGGAGGCATCACCGTAACCCCGCCCCATCCCACCCTTGTTCCGCTCCCATCCCGCCTCCGGCCGACCCCCTCCTTACGTCACAGCGCTCCCCGGCACGCCTGTTGAGCCAACCTGGCTGCTCTCTCCCGCAGAGAGCAGCCAGAATGTCGGTAAGTATGTATTAAACATAATTGCATCTTTAAACCAAGTGGTCAAAACTGCTGAAGAAACAACAACTTTAAAAAGCGCTGCATAGTAGATTTAACCCTAGTGTGACTAAAAACGAAAAACTTTGGATTTGACAAGAATAGAAATGAAAATGAAGGTGACCTCAAAGCAAATGACTTGTAGCAAAGGTCTAGTGGTGCATACACACGGTGTGATGCACTCAATGCCCAACACTGACTATGCAATGTGGCCAGAACCCGGAGCCACCGACATAGTCGATGTTGGGCTGCCTGCACAGTCTATTTTTTCTTGAGATACCGATCCTTCGGGACTGTGCATCGGCATCGCAAGTTGTGTACACACGGGGGGTCATTCCGACCCGATCGCACGCTGCACTTCTTTGCAGCCGTGCGATCGGGTCGGAACTGCGCATGCACGGCGGCTGCATTGCGCATGCGCGTTGTTGCCCAGCGACGGCCATAGGACAGACATGAACTTATATAGGTGCCCCCCTGCCGGGGGTATTGGACTTGAGCAGACTGGAACCACAATGACACAGAGTGACAGGGAGTTCAGCTGTGACTTCTGAAGAAGCGACATTGTACTGGCAATTTCGTATTTACAGGAAGCCATCTTTACAGCACTGAGTAGGAGTTTATTTGATGCAGCGGTCAGCTGATCTTGGAGCGGCATCTGTATTGGCTTAAGGAATCAGCTGACTGAACCTAACATGGCCATCTCCAGATTTGGCTTGGGCCCAAAGCACGAGGAAGCAGGGCCATCCTAACAGCAATGCACTGGGGCCCCTACCCATCCTCCAGCAGTAGGGGTGAGGGGTGCTATCAGCGGCACCTTTGATGTTCCGCAGGCGGTAGGGGGTGTTCTATCTTTCGCTCAGCATGTAGGACCTGGAGCAGTAATTTCTGCTAATTACTCCTTCACTGCACAGATGGGGTGAGAGGGACAACTCTAAACTGTAGAATGGGGAACTAGGCTGAATGAAGGGGACCCTGGTACATGACTTCCAGGATGGTACGGGGTGTTTAATACGTAGGGGAGGGGTGGATAGTGGAGTGGGCTTAATAGTCATCATTTTCCAGTGGGAGGGCAGCTTGTTTGACTGCAAATATCTCCAGTCCCTGGAAATAGATTTCTTAGCTTCGAATAGGATTAAAAAAAAACTAGAGAGGTACTAGGTACTACTTTCAGGAGGTACTAGGGACTTGAGGATCAGAGTTCAGGAGCCAGAGCAATCCACCAACAAAAGTATAAAACAGCAGAGTGTGGAGATGGAGCTGGGACCACCTGCTTGTAGACTGATATCTCTGGTTCTGGGCATAGTAAAGACAAGCTGCCTGTGTCCACCAAAAGGGGAGAGTCCCAGCTTTTGTAGAATATCCTCAAAAAGACTCTACGTGTGATGTTAGTGTATTAGAATGCTTAATATTTGTAGACACTCCCTTACTAACATGTGTAAGCCTGAATCTTCAGTGATGGTCCCTGGGACCAGGGGGATGCTGGGAAGTGGGTGGTCCAGTGTGCAGTGTGCCTGGAGTTGGTGATAGAATAAACAGCACAGCAGTGAACTCACATGTCTCTATGTACTGATGACTGGATTTACAAACATATGAACAAAACATGGTGTCAGAAGAATTTTAACTTGGACTGCTAGTGCTCTCAGAGTGTGAAAGAATCTTGCAGAAGTCTGTAAGGCTGTGATACTCAGTGTCTGCAAAGCCTGCCGTGTGCTGCTATCTTCAAACAGTGAGTAACCATGGATAAACTAGCTCCTCCAACTGGCATGCTGATGTCTGGTAACTTGTCTGAAAACTGGAAAAGATTTAAGCAAAAGTTTAATATATATCTTGCTGCATGTGGAGCTGATTCAGAGGCTGACAAAACAAAGGCATCCATTTTCCTCCATGTGATAGGAGAGGATGTGCTGGACATTTATAAAAGTTTTCAGTTTGCTGAGGGGCAGAATATGGTACTATCTTCTATAATGCAAAAGTTTGAAGATTACTTTGTGCCAAGGAAAAATGTGACATATGAAAGATATAAGTTTTTCACATGTGATCAGAAGTCTGTAGATGGATTTGATCAGTATGTTACAGAGCTGCAATCACTCAGTAAAACCTGTGAGTTTGGTGATTTAAAGTATTCACTGATTAGAGATCGTGTTGTCTGTGGAATACCTGATAATGGACTCAGAGAGAGACTGCTGAGAGAGCAAGACCTAACACTAGACAAGGCAGTGACTACGTGTAGATCTGCAGAAATAACTAGATTTCAAGTCAAAATGTTACACAAGGAAGTTGATGCTAATGTCCATGTAGTGCAGAAAACAGAGCCATGCAAACCTCCATTCTCAAGAATGAAGCAGTCTAAGCCACAGTCTAATAAGGAAATGTGTAGTAGATGTGGAAATGCTCACAATCCTAAAATGTGCCCTGCTTATGGTAAAACCTGCATGAAATGTGGTAGACTTAATCACTTTGCCAAATGCTGTAAAATGAAAAGTAAAACAACCAACGTGCATGCTGTTAAACAAACAGATGAATTCTTTGTGGATTGCATTGAACTTTGCAGTGCAGATAAGAAAGAATGGATTGTCCCTTTAACTGTGAACGAGATTGTCATTCCCTTTAAGCTTGATACTGGCGCGCAGGTGAATTTAATATAATTTCAAGACTATAAGACTTTTAGAGTAAAACCTAAAATTCATCCAGCCAAAGTGAAAGTTACAGGGTACACTGGGGAGGAAATTCCTGTGAAAGGTACATGCTTAGTGACACTGAAATATAAGGGACAACAGTTTAAAACATCTCTAATGATTGTGGATAAAAATGTGCAACCGATTCTAGGATTAAGTTCCTGTGAGAAACTAAGCTTGCTAAAGAAAGTTTTTATGGTGACATCACAAGTAGAAGATGACTGCAAATCGATGTTTACAGAATACAGAGACTTGTTTGAAGGTCTAGGTTGTTTGCCTGGAGAGCATAAAATAAATATAGACACGCAAGTTTCTTCAGTGATACACCCCTGTAGAAAAGTGCCGTTTGCGCTGAGAGAAAAACTGAAACAAGAGTTAAATCACATGGAAGCCTTGGGTGTGATACAGAAAGTTGATGAGCCTACTGAATGGGTAAGCTCCTTAGTAATTGTTGAAAAGAAAAATGGACAACTCAGAATATGTCTAGATCCCAGAGATTTAAACAAAGCTATTAAACGAGAACATTTCAAACTACCAACCAGAGATGAAATCATGTTGCAACTTGCGGGAGCAAAATGGTTCAGTAAATTGGACGCATCTTCAGGATTCTGGCAAATGAAGCTAGATGAGGCCAGCTCAAAGCTTTGTACATTTAATACACCAGAAGGTCGATACAGATTTCTTAGACTACCATATGGAATTTTGTCTGCTCCAGAAGTATATCACTGTTAGGATCTCCTGCTCTGTGCTGCCACGTCGCCATGGCAACCGGGAGGCAAGTGTTAGCGAAGTAACCTGAGCGCAGCTGATACTCCAGTCAGGGATTTACTGTGTAGTGGTTACAGGCTCTGTGCACGGCAGGGAATCCGGCGCTGGTTTTGTGCTCACAGTCTGTGAGGTCTGAGTGGGGCGTGGACAGCACCTGCTATATAAACCATCCTCTCAGGCTAGGCAAATGCTGCTGAATCTTTGTTTGTTAGTCAGTTCCAGAGAGTTAGCTAGTACTGTGTGACTTTGTATTTACTTGTTGCTTACTGCGAATAGGCCTTGGGATTCGGTACTTCATTCTGCCAATCCGGACCTAGCAGTAAGACTGGAGTCAGTTGTTTGACCTGCTGGGGTTCTTTTGCTATTCTGTGAACCCAGCAGGTTTGCGGCTGTACTCTCAGACCTGCTTGCTTAATCCTCCCTCACTGTGCAGGGCGTCCAGGTGTCAGTTTAGTGGCAGTAAGCTGAACCTGTGCCCTGCAAGTGGGGGTTAGGATTGTGGATACTCTCCTTGTGTCTATATTTCTATCTCTGACCAAGGAGTTTATTCCCACACCCGTTGGTAACCCTTTGGGGTTTTTTCTGTTGCTCTTAGCAACATCATTTCAGGTGCTCCACGTGTTAAATCACTACACATCGCTTCATTGTCCGCTCTATTCCATCTGAGCATTCCTGACACTAGGGAGACACCCAATTCCTGAGCCTTTGGGCTTCTCCGTTCACTTTGTGTTTATTAGTTATTCCATCACCTCCTGTGTATGTTATGTTATACTGTCTGTGAGTTCGTTTGCTTCGCTTCCCTCTCTGTTCATACACCGGTATACTCCTGTTAGCACTGGTGTGCGTAACATATTCAGCAGCCCTACTCCTGTTGAAATTTTGTGGGAATATGGAGCATACCCCTCAAAATACTTTGCAACAGGTGGTCGATCAGGTGCAGGTCCTGACTCGACAATTTAATGAGATGTCCATTAAAATGAACACCCCGCAGGCCGCTAGCGGAGCTCCCGCAGCAGCAGCGGGAAGTTCAGGGGTTAAGGAGCCGAAAGTAAATCTCCCGGATCGTTTTTCTGGAGATCGCTCGCAGTTCTTTTGTTTCAAGGAGAGCTGTAAGCTATATTTCAGGCTTAGGCCCCAGTCTTACTACAAGGAGACCCACAGGTCTGGGCATATGGGTTACAGCCTGACTGTCCGTCGCTTAAAAGTGTTGATGCTTTTTTTACGGCACTGGGCATTTTGTATGATGACCCTGACAAGATGGCTTCAGCCGAGGCTCAGATTACGGTTCTTAAGCAAGGGCGACGGCCAGCTGAGGTTTATAGTACGGAGTTTCGGAGGTTGGCTCATGATACCCAGTGGAATGACCCAGCCCTGAGAAACCAGTACCGAAGGGGCCTTTCTGACCAGATAAAGGACCAACTGGTACAATATCCCTCGCTTGATAGCTTAGATCAGCTCATGCAGTTATCCATCCGGGTGGATAGACGGCTGAGAGAGCGTAGGCTTGAAAGGGAGACCACAGTTTCCTTTTTTCCCAAGGGAACCTCAGACTCTGAGGAATATTCAGAGGAGCCTATGCAGATTGGGGCTACTCGCCTCTCCTCGCGTGAGAAGACGCGGAGGAGACAGCAGGGTTTGTGTTTGTACTGTGGGAATAAAGGTCATGTTGTAGTATCATGCCCAGAAAAACCGGAAAACTTCAGGGCCTGAGGGTGATGGGAAATATCCTGTCAGGCCAGAAGTCAGAATTTCCTAAAAAGACTTTTCTCATTCCGGTGACTTTGGAGATCCTCGGTCAAACTGTCAAGACTGAGGCCTTTGTTGACAGTGGGGCCGATGGGGTTTTCATGGACCGTCAATTCGCCCTGGAACACTCTGTTCCCTCAGTACCTTTGGCATCAGAGATTGAGATCTGTGGGTTAAACGGGGAACCATTGTCCCAGGGTAAAATTACCTCCTGCACCAGCCAAATTCCTTTGTTTATTGGAGCCACACACTCTGAAAAATTGTCTTTTTATGTGACTGTCTGTGGTTTTGGGGTTACCCTGGTTAAGGGCCCATAACCCTCAATTTGACTGGGTCTCTGGGGAGATTCTTAGTTGGGGTAGTGATTGTTTCAGGAGTTGCTTGAGCCTTCCAGTCAGGCTCTCGCAGCTAAGTTTGCCAGAATTGCCAGGATGTTATGCAAATTTTGCGGATGTGTTCTCCAAAAAAGTTGCGGAGGTACTACCTCCCCATCGCCCCTATGACTGTGCCATTGATTTGTTGCTGGATGCTAAGCTTCTCAAGAGCAGGTTGTACTCCCTGTCATGTCCTGAGACTCAGGCTATGGCAGAGTACATTCAGGAGAACTTGGCTAAGGGATTTATCAGACCCTCACAGTCCCCAGTTGGGTCGGGGTTCTTTTTCGTGGGTAAAAAGGACGGTTCGTTGCGACCCTGCATCGACTTCAGGGAATTGAACCATATCACGATTAAAAACTCGTACCCACTGCCTCTCATTTCGGTTTTGTTTGACCAGCTTCGTACTGCCACCATTTTTTCTAAGATTGACCTACGCGGTGCTTACAATCTAATCCGAATAAGAGAGGGGGATGAATGGAAGACTGCCTTTAATACCCACTCAGGGCACTATGAATATTTGGTGATGCCTTTTGGGCTCTCTAATGCCCCGGCAGTCTTCCAGGAATTCATGAACTATGTG
The DNA here is from genome assembly GCF_028390025.1 of Pseudophryne corroboree. NCBI lineage: Eukaryota > Metazoa > Chordata > Amphibia > Anura > Myobatrachidae > Pseudophryne > Pseudophryne corroboree. Next base: position 195,880,098 of record NC_086453.1, on the reverse strand, counting down.
CTCAGGGAATATTTGGATAGATTCTTAGTTGTTTATCTAGATGACATCCTAATCTTCTCTCATTCCCTGGAGGAACATCGGAAGCATGTACGCTTAGTCCTCCAGAAACTCAGAGACCACCAGCTTGGGGCGAAGCTGGAGAAGTGCGAGTTTGAAGTCCAGCAAATCGCATTTCTAGGGTATATTATCTCCTCAGAAGGTTTCCAAATGGAGGGTTCTAAGGTACAGGCAGTCCTGGATTGGGTGCAGCCCACTAGTTTGAAGGCGCTTCAGCGTTTTCTGGGCTTTGCGAATTTTTATAGACGGTTTATCGCTGGATTTTCGTCTATAGTGGCGCCCTTGGTGGCACTCACTAAGAAAGGGGCGGATGTTGCTCACTGGTCTTGTGAGGCCAAAGCGGCCTTTGCCCGTCTCAAAAGGGTATTTGTCTCAGCCAAGGTGCTGCGACACCCAGATCCAGAGCGTCCTTTTGTGGTAGAAGTGGATGCCTCTGAGATAGGTATTGGGGCAGTGCTCTCTCAGGTGGGGGTGTCTGATAATCGCCTTCATCCCTGTGCTTACTTTTCCCGTAAATTTTCGTCTGCCGAGATGAATTATGATGTGGGTAACCGGGAATTGCTGGCTATAAAGGATGCACTCGGGGAGTGGAGACACTGGCTTGAGGGGGCTAAGTTTGTGGTCTCAATTCTCACCGACCATAAGAATCTGGCATATTTAGAGTCAGCGAAGCGGCTCAATGCCAGGCAGGCACGATGGGCTTTGTTTTTTGCTCGCTTTAATTTTTTGATAACATATCGCCCTGGGTCAAAAAACATCAAGGCTGATGCGCTCTCGCTGAGTTTTGCTCCAGTTCAAGAGACCACCGAGGAGCCATTGCCCATTGTGTCCCCATCATGTATTAAAGTGGGCATTACCCAGGACCTCTTGTCATTAGTCCTTAGAGCACAGGAGCAGGCTCCTCCAGACCTTCCGGTAGGTCTCTTGTTTGTGCCTCCTAGGTTAAGACAGCGAGTGTTCCTGGAATTCCATGCCAAGAGGTCGGCAGGGCATCCGGGTATTGCCAGAACTCTGGAGTTGCTGTCTGGGGCGGTGTGGTGGCCCTCGGTGGCTAGGGATGTGGATCAGTGGGTTCGGGCATGTGACGTTTGTGCCCGAAATAAAACTCCTAGAGGGGTTCCTGTCGGCCCATTACATCCACTCTCTATTACGTCTAAGCCATGGACCCACATTTCCATGGATTTTGTGGTGGACTTGCCCAAATACTCGGGGATGACAGCCATTTGGGTTGTCGTTGACAGGTTTTCGAAGATGGCGCATTTCGTTCCACTGGTTGGGTTGCCATCGGCCAGACGCCTGTCTGAGTTATTTATGCAGCATGTTGTGCGCCTCCACGGGTTGCCACTTGATGTGGTCTCTGACCGTGGATCCCAGTTTGTGGCCAAATTCTGGAGGGCATTTTGTTCTGATCTCCAGATTTCTGTGAGCTTGTCGTCAGGCTACCATCCACAGTCTAATGGGCAGACTGAGAGGGTGAACCAGTCCTTGGAGCAGTTCCTCAGGTGTTATGTCTCCAAGTGTCATACTGACTGGGTTGCTCATCTGTCCATGGCGGAGTTTGCCTATAACAACGCGGCTCACTCTGCTACAGGGATCTCTCCCTTCCTTTGTGTGTATGGGCATCATCCTAAGGCCAATTCTTTTGACCCCCTGGATTCCACGTCTGGTGGTTCCTCTGTTGTTTCGGTCCTTAGGGGTATTTGGAGGAAAGTGAAGAAAGCCCTTGTGTCTGTGTCATTAGTGACCAAAAGGGTTTTTGATAAGCGGAGAAGACCCTGCAGCTTCAAATTAGGAGACTTCGTCTGGTTGTCCACCAAGAATTTGAAGTTGAGACAGCCATCTCATAAGTTTGGCCCCCGGTTCATCGGCCCTTATAAGATCACCAGGGTTATCAATCCGGTGGCATTTCAGTTAGATCTGCCCCGTTCATTGGGTATCAATAAAACATTTCATTGTTCCCTTTTAAAACTGGCGGTTAGTAATCCTTCTTCCAGTGGAAGACCTTCTCCTCTTCTGATACGGGGTCAGAGGGAGTTTGTGGTTGAAAGGGTTCTTGACTCTAAGATGGTTCATGGTCGGCTGTCATTTTTGGTGCACTGGAAGGGGTATGGCCCGGAGGAGCGGTCGTGGGTGCGCAGTTGTGATCTTCATGCCCCCAGACTGATACGCTCTTTCTTCTCGCAGTTCCCCGATAAACCCGGTGGTACGGGTTCTTTGACCCCTCGTCAGAGGGGGGGTACTGTTAGGATCTCCTGCTCTGTGCTGCCACGTCGCCATGGCAACCGGGAGGCAAGTGTTAGCGAAGTAACCTGAGCGCAGCTGATACTCTGGTCCGGGTTTTTACTGTGTAGTGGTTACAGGCTCTGTGCACGGCAGGGAATCCGGCGCTGGTTTTGTGCTCACAGTCTGTGAGGTCTGAGTGGGGCGTGGACAGCACCTGCTATATTAACCATCCTCTCAGGCTAGGCAAATGCTGCTGAATCTTTGTTTGTTAGTCAGTTCCAATGAGTTAGCTAGTACTGTGTGACTTTGTATTTACTTGTTGCTTACTGCGAATAGGCCTTGGGATTCGGTACTTCATTCTGCCAATCTGGACCTAGCAGTAAGACTGGAGTCAGTTGTTTGACCTGCTGGGGTTCTTTTGCTATTCTGTGAACCCAGCAGGTTTGCGGCTGTACTCTCAGACCTGCTTGCTTAATCCTCCCTCACTGTGCAGGGCGTCCAGGTGTCAGTTTAGTGTCAGTAAGCTGAACCTGTGCCCTGCAAGTGGGGGTTAGGATTGTGGATACTCTCATTGTGTCTATATTTCTATCTCTGACCAAGGAGTTTATTCCCACACCCGTTGGTAACCCTTTGGGGTTTTTTCTGTTGCTCTTAGCAACATCATTTCAGGTGCTCCACATGATAAATCACTACACATCACTTCATTGTCCGCTCTATTCCATCTGAGCATTCCTGACACTAGGGAGACACCCAATTCCTGAGCCTTTGGGCTTCTCCGTTCACTTTGTGTTTATTAGTTATTCCATCACCTCCTGTGTATGTTATGTTATACTGTCTGTGAGTTCATTTGCTTCGCTTCCCTCTCTGTTCATACACCGGTATACTCCTGTTAGCACTGGTGTGCGTAACAATCACAAAAAGATACACATGATTTTTGAACATATTCCAGGTGTTGAAACAATGATGGATGACATTATTGTCTGGGGATCTACAAAGGAAGAACATGATTCTAGATTGAGACAAGTAATGGAACTTGTCAAGAAAGTGAATCTAAAGCTAAACAAGGACAAATGTGAATTTGGCGTGAATATACTTACCTTTATGGGCGACGTGGTCTCGGATCAAGTTGTAAAACCAGACCCAAGGAAAATATCAGCCATAGTGAACATGGAACGTCCCAACAACAAAGACGACGTCAGAAGATTCCTAGGAATGATTACTTACTTAGGAAAGTTTATTTCTCAACTCTCTGAATGAACAGCCTCTCTTAGATGGTTGTTGGACAAAGATAACGAGTGGATGTGGTCACATGAACAAGAAGAAAGTTGGCAAAACTTGAAACAGATCATTACAGAGCAACCAGTGCTAAAATTCTTTGATCCTGCGAAAAGAATAAGAATTTCAGCAGATGCTTCGCAATTTGGCCTAGGCTCAGTGCTGTTACAAGAACATGAGGATACATGGCAACCAGTAATCTATGTATCAAGAGCACTGACAAGTGCTGAAACAAGGTATGCTCAGATACAGTGCCGGCGCTAGCCGCTCAGCAAAGCCTGCAAAGCAGGGAGGCGCTGCACTCATGAGGCGCTCTCCCTGCTCTGCTACTACCCTTTGCTGCTAGCTGGTGCTGCCCGCGCCTGTCACACTGACAGGCAGCAGCGGCGCCGGCAGCATATACGGAAGCTCTTCATTGTTTTACGTATCACGGAGCTCACCTCTTCCCTCTTGTCCGGCTCCTCCCCGCACCTTCTGTAAAGCTGAATAACAGGCCGGCAGCAGTGTCACCCCCACCCCCTTCCCTCCCCTTGTCAGTATAGACACAGCAGTCTGTCTCCGCAGTGCCCGCCCCCTCCCTTATCCCCCTTCTCTCCCCTCCCATCAATGTAATTTTTGTGGCCCGGGCACTTTTAATTTGCAGCCATATACTATACTGTGTGCTCAGCCTCATAGCAGACCTGGGCAGCCACCTCCCGACGCTGAGCCTGCTTCCTGACATTGGGCAGGAACAGGATGTCATGTGGTGCACATATGACTGCACGACTCGAGGAGCCTTCAGACGTGAGAGGAGCAGCCCAGCCCATCTAGCAGCCAGCCATGCCATACAGAGAAGCAGAGACTCAGGTATACTCTGCAGCTGACACACTGTGTGTGGGGGTGGGGGGGGGGGGTATATAAGTGTGCTGGGGAGGTGGATGTGGATATAAGTGTGTCCTGGGGAGGGGGAGGTGGATATAAGTGTGTGCTGGGGAGGGGGAGGTGGATATAAGTGTGTGCTGGGGAGGGGGAGGTGGATATAAGTGTGTGCTGGGGAGGGGGAGGTGGATATTATTGTGTGCTGGGAAAGGGGGGTATATTAGTGTGTGCTGGGGAGGGGGAGGTGGATATTATTGTGTGCTGGGGAGGGGTGGTATATTAGTGTGTGCTGGGGAGGGGGAGGTGGATATTATTGTGTGCTGGGGAGGGGGGTATATTAGTGTGTGCTGGGGAGGGGGAGGTGGATATTATTGTGTGCTGGGGAGAGGTGGTATATTAGTGTGTGCTGGGGAGGGGGAGGTGGTATATTAGTGTGTGCTGGGGGGTATATTATTGTGTGCTGGGGAGGGGGGGGTATAATAGTGTGTGGTGGGGAGGGGGAGGTGGTATATTAGTGTGTGCTGGGGGGTATATTATTGTGTGCTGGGGAGGGGTGATGGTATAATAGTGTGTGCTGGGGAGGGGGAGGTGGTATATTAGTGTGTGCTGCCCGTGGGTGTGCATGCATCTGTGATCCCTAGGATCGCATGGTGTGTACACTCCCTCAAACAGGACGCAGCTTACGATGTGGCCACATCTGTATTTGTAGGAGGGTGCCAAATTTATAGTTTGCAGGAGGGCGCCGAACACCTTAGCACCGGCCCTGCTCAGATAGAAAAAGAACTTCTAGCGATCACATATGCATGTGAGCGATTTCATCAGTTTGTATATGGTCAAACATTTACAGTGGAAACTGACCACAAGCCATAGGTAGCTATCATGACTAAATCATTGCATGACTGTCCCATGAGAATTCAACGAATGCTTATCAGACTACAGAAATATGATGTACACTTGCTGTACTGTCCCGGCAAATACATGTACATTGCTGATACACTTTCTCGTACTGTGGACAAAAGTGAAGGTTCCAAAAGTCTGATGGATGAAGAGATAGAAACCTATGTTAATTTGATCGTAGCTTCTCTACCAGTGTCTCTTGCAAGACAAGAACAGATTAGGAAAGAAACTGAGACAGATGACACAATGAAAGTGTTGAAAGATATCATTCTGAAAGGTTGGCCAGCAGAAAAACATGCGTGCCCGCTGTCTATCCATGATTATTGGATGTACCGCAGTGACCTTACAGTTGTCGATGGTATTATTTACAAAGGCAATAGGTTTGTCATACCTGTACGACTAAGAAAAACTATGCTGTTCAAGACACATGAAGGCCACTTAGGAGAAGAAAAATGTTAGCGGAGAGCGCGTGAAGTTATGTATTGGCCAAGAATGAACCAAGACATAGCACAGACTACAGCTACATGTGAATTATGTCTTACGTATAGACCAAAACAACAAGTCGAGCCACTGAGTCCTCACGCAGTGCCAGAGAGACCGTACCAGAAAGTTGGCGCAGATTTGTTTGATTGTAATGGGAAAACATACATTGTCGTGACTGATTATTACTCTAACTACCCTGAGGTGAAGACACTACATACAACTACTAGTAAAGCCGTAATCAATTGCATGAAGTCAGTCTTTGCAAGGCATGGTGTTCCTATGGAAGTGTTCACTGACAATGGTCCTCAGTTTTCCAGTGCTGAATTTAGACAATTTGCTGATGAGTGGGAATTTGTCCATACTACGTCAAGTCCCCACTATCCATGCTCAAATGGGTTGGTGGAACGTTCAGTAAAAACTGTAAAAAGTCTCATGAAAAAAGCTCAAGAAGGTAAAGAAGTTTTCTACAAAAGTCTTTTAATCTACCGCAGTACACCTTTACAGAATGGACTTTCTCCTGCACAAATGCTGATGGGAAGGAGGATTAGAGCAAATCTCCCGATACATGATGAACTGCTTAATACACATAACTCAGCGTTGGTCAGACTGAGTAAGGAACGTCAACAGGCGAAACAGAAACTGTTCCATGACAGGCTAGCAAAAAGCTTATCTGATCTAAAATCGGGTGACCAAGTCCGTCTCAGAGATCACGAGACAGGTATTTGGGTGCAGAAAGGTATTGTGCAAGCACAAGTAGCACCAAGATCTTATACTATACGTACAGAGCGTGGAACGGAAGTAAGAAGAAATCGGGTGGATTTAAGATCTCAACCTAACCATAATGAAGACAACATGACTGAAGAATACCCTTCATCTGACATGTATGATGATCCTGATGGTGAACAAACCACGATTCTAGAAAGGTCCAATATGGTCGATGAAACGCAGACTGTGTATGAAAGACCCAAAAGGGATATATGCAGACCTGAGAGACTCATTGAAACGTGTTAGATGATGTTCTTAATATGACGTTGTTAATTGTTGCATTGAAGTGTACAGGGCTTATCTTTAAAGAAAAGAGGATGTGATGTTAGTGTATTAGAATGCTTAATATTTGTAGACACTCCTTTACTAACATGTGTAAGCCTGAATCTTCAGTGATGGTCCCTGGGACCAGGGGGATGCTGGGAAGTGGGTGGTCCAGTGTGCAGTGTGCCTGGAGTTGGTGATAGAATAAACAGCACAGCAGTGAACTCACATGTCTCTGTGTCCTGATGACTGGATTTACAAACATATGAACAAAACACTATGTCAGACAGAACCCTATACAGTATATCTGGCTTTAAAGAGCAATTAACAGGCTATGATGCGGACCACTGCTTTGAAGTCGGATATCTAGGGTTCTCCATGGACGATTTAAAAAAATCTGGTACCTCTGGAAAGATGGGACCATCACCTATCAGCCTCGGGCACTTATACACCTGGGGCCCTTGGACGAGTGCCCATTGAACCCATACAAAAAGATGGCCCTACCCAAACACGCCCATCTGACTGCCAAACAGAGAAGCGTGATTCATCACTCCACAGAACGTTTCCACTGCTCCACAGTCCAGTGTCTGTGTGCTTTACATCACTCCATTGTACGCTTGGTATTAGACTTGGTGATGTGAGGCTTGCATGCAGATGCTCAGCCATGGAAACCCATTTAATTAAGCTCTCGCTGCACACAGTTGTGCTTACATTAATGCCAGTGGAAGTTCAGAACTCTTCAGCTCTGTAATCAGTAGTTTGTTGGCGATGTTTACACTCCATGCCCCTTAGCAGTCGCTGACACTACTCTGTGATTTTACGTTGTCTTCTGCTTCATGGCTGAGTTGCCCTGAACTCTTTCACTTTCTAATAATATCACTAACAGTTGACCATGGAATATCCAGCAGGGATGAAATTTCATGAACCATCTTATTGCAAAGGTGGCATCCTATCACAGTACCACGCTTGAAGTTACAAATGTTTGCAAATGAAGATTGTGTGGCTACAGTAGGTGCTTCATTTTATACACCTATGGCAACAGTTCTGATTGAAACACCTGAATTCAATAATTAGCAGGTGTGGCCAAATATACTTTTGTCCATATAGTGTACAGTATATATATTGTGGTGAGAGCTGTTGTCTCTCACCTGAATTACCCACATTCCTGTGGGAACAGCTCCCTCCAAATTAAGATAAAGTAAAAAATGTGCAGTCTGCACTAGCAGTAGACGTTTGGAATTCTGTGTTTTCCAAGCTGCACAGCTACACAGATCCAGTCTAACTCCTCAATGAGAGATAGGGAGATTTAAAACTCTCATACAGCCAGTGTTATGTGCACTGATGCTACACAGCAGTCAGTATGTAGGCTAGAGTCTCCTTAGTGCCAGGGACTGATGATATTGGCTGTGCCAGAGGAGCATAGGAGAATGTGGTAGCAGACTGGTCATTAAGCACTGTAGTGCTGGGACATTTACCTTTCACCTGTTTGTTTGTTTGTTTGTTTGTTTGTTTGTTTGTTTGTTTGTTTGATTGATTGTTTAATATGCCTGTTTGCCTAGGCTAAGGCTGCGGCCACACATAGTGGCCAAGCGGGTCCCGCTGCTTGGCCACAAGTAGACTGCATATGGGCTCCTATGCAGGCACCCACACATGTGAGGCAGTCCCGCCACCGGCATCTCCGACAGCAGCATGCTGCGGTTGGGCGGGATGACAGGACGGCAGGATTTCACAGTGAACACATATATTTCAGTATATGTGTTCCCACAGTGTGGCTGTGCCACACTGAATCCTGTGTGTCACTGGTCGTATCCTGTTCTGCGGGATCCCACAGAACAGGATCCGTGTGCACACAAACCCCCCCTCCCGGTAAAGCGGGTCCCATTCAGCGGGACCCGCGTGGCCGCTATGTGTGGCCCAGTACTTATATCTATGCATGTTAAAGTGCAGTGTCTGCTGCTATCAGGGCCATAACTACGTGTGGTGTCAGGTGTGCCTGGCACACAACGCAGCCACCCTGAGGGTGCAACTGCCCGCATCCCAATTCATGGGGCCCAGAGTCTACGGCATTGTAATGAGTCAGACTGACTCATTACAAGCCGCCGGACGGCGCGAGCATTCAAAGGGGAGATGTTGTTTTCCGGCAGTGTGCCTGACTCCTGAGTCCTGACCCCCGCTGTCTGCTTCCGCCTCCTGACCCCCCACTGCCTGGCTCCTGCCCTTACACGCCGGCTGCCTGGCTCTTGCTTTATAACCCCGGATCCCGCAGCCCCTCTCTGTCGGCCCTTCTCCCGCCTCCTGATGCGCCGGCTCCCGCACACAGAGGCAGGCTGCCCGGCTCCTGCTTTGTGATGCCTCGGGTGCACGGATCCCGCAGCCCCTCTCCCACCTCCTGACGCGCTGGCTCACGCACGCAGAGGCAAGCTGCCCAGCTCCTGCTTTGTGATGCCTCGGCTGCACCGATCCCGCAGCCCCTCTCCCACCTCCTGATGCGCCGGCTCCCGCACACAGAGGCAGGCTGCCCAGCTCCTGCTTTATGATTTCTCGGTGCATGGATCCTGCACCCACACTTCGGCTCCCGCCTCCTGACACACTGGTTCCTGCAGGTCCAGCAGCATGAAGAGCCACTGGTGAGAACAGAGGGAACTGACAGGGGAGAGTGCCAGGGCAGGGATAGAGTAGAGTATGTATGTGGCTGTGTGTATCTTTGTGTATATATGAGTACATGTGGCTGTGTTTATATGTGGCTGTGTGTGTGTGTGTGTGTGTGTGTGTGTGTGTGTGTGTGTGTGTGTGTGTGTGTGTGTGTATATACATACATGCATATGTATGTGTGAGTGTATATATACACATATGTATGTGTGTGTATATATATGTGACTGTGTGCACTGTGCATATATGTGGTTGTGTGTGTATATATGTGGCAGTGTGTATATGTATATATGTGGCAGTGTGCGGGGGAGGGCGGCACCTTTGTCTCTTTCGCCTCTGGGCATCTGATATGTACTAACGCCCCTGGCCTGCCGTAATGTGTAAAAAGGAGACTCTGCCTGACGTAATGTGTAAAAAGGAGGACTCTGTCTGTCGTAATGTGTAAAAGGAGTATTCAGCCATCCGTAAAGTGTGTAAAAAAGGGACTCTGCCTGCCATAATGTGTTAAAAATAGACTCTGCCTGCTATAATGTGTAAAAGAGGGACTCTGCCTGCCGTAACATATAAAAGGGGATCCTGCCTGCTATAATGTGTAAAAAAGGTACTCTGCCTGCCGTAATGTGTAAAAAGGAACTCTGTTGCCGTAATGTGTAAAAAAGGTACTCTGCCTGCCATAATGTGTAAAAAGGGGACTCTACCTGGTGTAGTGGCACTACTGTGTGGTTTAATTTGAATAATGGGGACTACAGTGCAGCGTAATATGAATTGGTATTATTTTGTGGCCAAACCCCTTTCCCATAAAGCTATACCCCTATATATTTATTATATGTAAGGGGGGGGGGGGGCGCGCTGATGCTGTTTCTTGCACACAGCGCTAAAATGTCTAGTTACGGCTCTGGCTGCTATTATAGACACTCCTTCACCATGAACCTGCTTGCCTTGAGTCCTCAATTCTACAATTCTAGCCACCTCCCAGTCGCCACCCGGGAACACATTTCAAGTACGTTTCTGATACCATCCATCTCAATAGCAGCAGCTCGTTTGTGAATACAAATTGTGTAACACATGTACCGTAGGGGATTTTAGGCACACGCAGTAGGAGAAAATAGCTGATCTCCGTGTATATCGGTATTGTGTCATACTCAGAATCAGGCTCAATGGCTGCGGCCCTTAAATATCTGAATAAAAGCAAAACTACAGATGTAGCCACACTGATAATGGTTATCTCTAAGATGTGCACGTGCTACATTTGCACTGAATGGGGCAACTATGGGGGTCATTCCGAGTTGTTCGCTCGCTAGCAGATTTTAGCAGCATTGCACACGCTAGGCTGCCGCCCTCTGGGAGTGTATCTTAGCTTAGCAGAATTGCGAATGAAATATTAGCAGAATTGCGAATAGAAAATTCTTAGCAGTTTCTGAGTAGCTCGAGACTTACTCCTTCACTGCGATCAGCTCAGCCCATTTCATTCCTGGTTTGACGTCACAGCCACTCCCCCGTTTCTCCAGACACTTCCGCGTTTTATTCTGGCACGCCTGCGTTTTTCCGCACACTCCCAGAAAACGGTCAGTTTCCGCCCAGAAACCCCCACTTCCTGTCAATCACACTCCGATCACTTCAACGATGAAAATTCTTTGTTCGGACGTGAGTAAATCTACTAAGTTTTGTGCTACAATACTTAGCGCATGCGCACTGCGTACCATGCGCATGCGCATTTTTGCCTTAATCGCTCTGTTGCGAAAATCGGCAGCGAGCAAACAACTCGGAATGACCCCCTATATACGCAGCCCCAATACGCAGATCAAGAGGACCTGATGAGCATGGCTACATCTGTACGAGTATGAGCAGAGGGCGTAATTCCAAGTTGATCGCAGCAGGATTTTTTATAGCAATTGGGCAAAACCATGTGCACTGCAGGGGAGGCAGATATAACATGTGCAGAAAGAGTTAGATTTGGGTGGGTTATTTTGTTTCTGTGCAGGGTAAATACTGGCTGCTTTATTTTTACACTGCAAATTAGATTGCAGATTGAACACACCCCACCCAAATCTAACTCTCTGAGCAAAGTAAAGGCCTGTAATCCCCAATCAGTGCACATTCTCTCAGGGACACCATTACAGTACATCTGGCAAAATCACCTAGATTTATAATTCTTAGTTGCAGGAAAGTTGGTAGAAACTTGATTTAATATGCATAGTTAGTTACATCATCATATTATACCATGGGGAATTGAGAAGACTTTCTAGTGAATATATTACTATTACTTTTTGTTTTATCTGCATTTCCCACTAGACATGATCTTGTGGTCTCTGAATTAAAACAGGCAATAGAGAGATGTATGAAACTGACGGGATGAGGCATCCAAGTGACTGGCTAATTAGAAGGTAGTTATAAAGGACTGTCATTTACAAAAATGAAAGGCTTCTGCTGATTATATTTCCCACGGTTTTCCTTACAAAACAGCTAATCTAACAACTGCAGGAGAATAAGAAAATAAAGTGAGAAAGCTGTATTGTTACTCAGTTCTATGGCTGTATTGTGGCCTGGCTATTATGCATACCTCTCGCTAATGGAGTATAAAACAGGGTAATTATAAAATATCACTTTTCATTCCTAGCTGGAACACCATGAAAGGGAACTGCTCATAAAATTGGTGAACTTGTGCACTACACATCAAGCCTTTTGGATTTGCCTGCTTATCCTGTAGCAGTGCTTATTTTCAACTGTTGTTAAGAATGGATACACAGAAACAGAAATAACCAATCGAATTGGAAGGGGCGCTCAAGCTGTGGCTCCAATTAATAGGTGTTTAGCAGCTGTCTAGATAGGCTAGTCACACCTATATCATCATACAAACAAGAATAACCAAAAAATAAGACAGCGCTGACTGAGATGGATTGTCAAAAAATTACAGTGTTATTTAATGATTAAAATTACAATAAAATAGCAAATAAAAATAAATAAATAATCTCACTGCACTGATGAGCTCATAGTCACCATACATATGATGTTGTTCACTTGCCGCTCGGTCTGTGTCACCTTCACTGGATATCTACCACCGCTTGGACCTCTAAGGACTCCGCAAAATAGCGCTATTTGCACCCATATCCACTAACAAGGACCGAATACTATGACTACCACGCATTACTGGTGAGGACCTTTCTGTTGTATTGCCACACTACTGGGACAGTTATTCCTCCAGCGTTGTTATTACTAATCCTTCGTCCCGGGGATTGTGCTACAACCCCAGGATAAGGGACATTTGAATGTGCGGATCCTATAAGGACATTTGACCGAGCGGCAAGTGAACAACATCATATGTATGGTGACTATGAGCTCATCAGTGCAGTGAGATTATTTATTTATTTTTATTTGCTATTTTATTGTAATTTTAATCATTAAATAACACTGTAATTTTTTGACAATCCATCTCAGTCAGCGCTGTCTTATTTTTTGGTTATTCTTGTTTGTAAGAATGGATACACACCTGAAAGCTATATCTGCAGATGGTGGTTGTTCATACACACTACCAATCATCATTGCCATCTAAAGATATGCCCGTTCATGTGAGCAGAGGCATACTATACCAATAGGGGCCCCACAGCACAAACTGGGATGCTAAGACAACCGCCACATTGTGCAGCTGTACCTCATAGTTTTTAAAAATTCCTTCCCTGCTGTATACTGTATAGAATAAGTTGTATATATGCCTCGGTTACACCAGGAGAGAACAGTAGTACAGGTGAAACTCAGAAAATTAGAATATCGTGTAAAAGTTCATTTATTTCAGTAATTCAACTTAAAAGGGGAAACTAATATATTATATAGATTTATTACATGCAAAGTGAGATATTTCAAGCCTTTATTTGTTATAATTTTGATGATTGTGGCTTACAGCTTAAAATAACCCCAAATCCAAAATCTCAGAAAATTAGAATATTACATGAAATCAATAAAAAAAGGATGTTAAATACAGAAATGTCGGCCCCCTGAAAAGTATAATCATTCATATGTACTCAGTACTTGGTTTAGGCCCCTTTTGCATGATTTACTGCTTCAGTAGTGGCGTGGCATGGATTCTATCAGCCTGTGGCACTGCTGAGGTGTTATGGAAGACCAGGATGCTTCAATAGCGGCCTTCAGCTCTTCTGCATTGTTCTGTCTCATGTCTCTCATCTTTCTCTTAAAAAGATAAATGTTAAAAGTTAAATGTTTAGTACAATCTGCTTCTTCTAGAGAAAACATACAGATGTGTCCACACTTGTTTGCCTGTGGTGCATTCGCATCACAGGCTGGTGGTCCCGGCACAGCATAATGTAGCTCCCGCGACTTAGTACAGGGAAAAGGCGCATTGTGGCCACAGGCAGCGGGGGAGCAATGCTTCTGCTGCCCGCTGCAACAGGGGGGTCAGCGGCACTCAAAAGGGATGGGCAGCTGTGCTCTCGCAACCCATTCCTATAATTAATTTTTAGTAAGCGGCATATATACGGGAGCATGCATACACACCCGCGAAAATTAGCAGGACAATAGATTGCTGCCGGTACACTAGATTGCGGCAATGCCATGCCAAGCATAGGCATTGGAACAGGGGGGCAAGGGGGCAGCATGCACCCACCAAACAAGATGCAGGCGCGGGTTAGGAGAAGAGCTTACCCCCGGATCCCTGTGGACGACTCCTCCTGTAAAATCAATGTGCTGCCGCTGCCTGCTATGCCCCATGTCCTCCTAGCTGGCTCTTCACTGATGCATTACTGGGAGGGAGGCGTGGCCATGCTGAGCCTGCTGGGACATCCCCAGTTCCTCCCAGTAATGCATCAGTGAAGAGCCGGCTAGGAGGACATGGAGCATAGCAGGCAGCGGCAGCACATTGATTTTACAGCAGGAGTCGCCCTGAGGTAAGCGCCACTCACCCGCACTGGGGGAATGGGGAGGTTTGGGGGGGAGTGGCAAAAAGTTATTTTTACTACGCCCCCCCAACCTCAAAACATTCCAGCGCCCCTGATGCCAAGTAGCAATTTATTGCAAAGATGTATGAGGACACATCTGTAGGCAATCTATGGCAAAGCAGCATCTATGGGACTACATGTCTTGACATGCCCTGACAGCTTTTATTCTTGTTAATTGTTTTCCTGGCTCTCAAATATATATATATATATATATATATATATACATACACAGTATATATATATTTTATATATATATATATATATATATTATTTTTAATTGAAGCAAAAACACTGTATATAATTTTGCAAGACGCAGGCATATATTTTAAGCATAATGAACATTACACATAGTGAAAGGCAACATACAGTACAACAAAACATCTCCAAGCCCACTTCCAGGGGCATCCATTAACAATATATAGGCATTCATATAGCTCAAGAGTTGTGTAAAATACAAACACGTGCATTATGCTTGGATATAAATGTAAATGAGACACAATGAAAAACAAAGGTAAAAGAAAAGTGTGTCTGGCACTCATCTGTCAGGCAATGTAGTGGGAAGGTTTCAGTGTCATACCACTGGGTCAGACGCATGCTATGATAGATCTGGAATTGCATTGAGGTTGGCAAAGTTGCAATAAAACTTTTAAATTTTACAAGAACAGGAGGTGGATGTTACGCACACCAGTGCTAACAGGAGTATACCGGTGTATGAACAGAGAGGGAAGCGAAGCAAACAAACTCACAGACAGTATAACATAACATACACAGGAGGTGATGGAATAACTAATAAACACAAAGTGAACGGAGAAGCCCAAAGGCTCAGGAATTGGGTGTCTCCCTAGTGTCAGGAATGCTCAGATGGAATAGAGCGGACAATGAAGCGATGTGTAGTGATTTAACATGTGGAGCACCTGAAATGATGTTGCTAAAAGCAACAGAAAAAACCCCAAGGGTTACCAACGGGTGTGGGAATAAACTCCTTGGTCAGAGATAGAAATGTAGACACAAGAAGAGTATCCACAATCCTAACCCCCACTTGCATGGTACAGGTTCAGCTTACTGCCACTAAACTGACACCTGGACGCCCTGCACAGTGAGGGAGGATTAAGCAAGCAGGTCTGAGAGTACAGCCGCAAACCTGCTGGGTTCACAGAATAGCAAAAGAACCCCAGCAGGTCAAACAACTGACTCCAGTCTTACTGCTAGGTCCGGATTGGCAGAATGAAGTACCGAATCCCAAGGCCTATTCGCAGTAAGCAACAAGTAAATACAAAGTCACACAGTACTAGCTAACTCTCTGGAACTGACTAACAAACAAAGATTCAGCAGCATTTGCCTAGCCTGAGAGGATGGTTTATATAGCAGGTGCTGTCCACGCCCCACTCAGACCTCACAGACTGTGAGCACAAAACCAGCGCCGGATTCCCTGCCGTGCACAGAGCCTGTAACCACTACACAGTAAAAACCCGGACCGGAGTATCAGCTGCGCTCAGGTTACTTCGCTAACACTTGCCTCCCGGTTGCCATGGCGACGTGGCAGCACTGAGCAGGAGATCCTAACAGTACCCCCCCTCTGACGAGGGGTCAAAGAACCCCTACCACCGGGTTTATCGGGGAACTGCGAGAAGAAAGAGCGTATCAGTCTGGGGGCATGAAGATCACAACTGCGCACCCACGACCACTCCTCCGGGCCATACCCCTTCCAGTGCACCAAAAATGACAGCCGACCCCGAACCATCTTGGAGTCAAGAACCCTTTCAACCACAAACTCCCTCTGACCCCGTATCAGAAGAGGAGAAGGTCTTCCACTGGAAGAAGGATTAATAACCGCCAGTTTTAAAAGGGAACAATTAAATGTTTTATTGATACCCAATGAACGGGGCAGATCTAACTGAAATGCCACCGGATTGATAACCCTGGTGATCTTATAAGGGCCGATGAACCGGGGGCCTAACTTATGAGATGGCTGTCTCAACTTCAAATTCTTGGTGGACAACCAGACGAAGTCTCCTAATTTGAAGCTGCAGGGTCTTCTCCGCTTATCAAAAACCCTTTTGGTCACTAATGACACAGACACAAGGGCTTTCTTCACTTTCCTCCAAATACCCCTAAGGACCGAAACAACAGAGGAACCACCAGGCGTGGAATCCAGGGGGTCAAAAGAATTGGCCTTAGGATGATGCCCATACACACAAAGGAAGGGAGAGATCCCTGTAGCAGAGTGAGCAGCGTTGTTATAGGCAAACTCCGCCATGGACAGATGAGCAACCCAGTCAGTATGACACTTGGAGACATAACACTTGAGGAACTGCTCCAAGGACTGGTTCACCCTCTCAGTCTGCCCATTAGACTGTGGATGGTAGCCTGACGACAAGCTCACAGAAATCTGGAGATCAGAACAAAATGCCCTCCAGAATTTGGCCACAAACTGGGATCCACGGTCAGAGACCACATCAAGTGGCAACCCGTGGAGGCGCACAACATGCTGCATAAATAACTCAGACAGGCGTCTGGCCGATGGCAACCCAACCAGTGGAACGAAATGCGCCATCTTCGAAAACCTGTCAACGACAACCCAAGTGGCTGTCATCCCCGAGGATTTGGGCAAGTCCACCACAAAATCCATGGAAATGTGGGTCCATGGCTTAGACGGAATAGAGAGTGGATGTAATGGGCCGACAGGAACCCCTCTAGGAGTTTTATCTCGGGCACAAACGTCACATGCCCGAACCCACTGATCCACATCCCTAGCCACCGAGGGCCACCACACCGCCCTAGACAGCAACTCCCGATTTCTGGCAATACCCGGATGCCCTGCCGACCTCTTGGCATGGAATTCCAGGAACACTCGCTGTCTTAACCTAGGAGGCACAAACAAGAGACCTACCAGAAGGTCTGGAGGAGCCTGCTCCTGTGCTCTAAGGACTAATGACAAGAGGTCCTGGGTAATGCCCACTTTAATACATGATGGGGACACAATGGGCAATGGCTCCTCGGTGGTCTCTTGAACTGGAGCAAAACTCCGTGAGAGCGCATCAGCCTTGATGTTTTTTGACCCAGGGCGATATGTTATCAAAAAATTAAAGCGAGCAAAAAACAAAGCCCATCGTGCCTGCCTGGCATTGAGCCGTTTCGCTGACTCTAAATATGCCAGATTCTTATGGTCGGTGAGAATTGAGACCACAAACGAAGCCCCCTCAAGCCAGTGTCTCCACTCCCCGAGTGCATCCTTTATAGCCAACAATTCCCGGTTACCCACATCATAATTCATCTCGGCAGACGAAAATTTACGGGAAAAGTAAGCACAGGGATGAAGGCGATTATCAGACACCCCCATCTGAGAGAGCACTGCCCCAATACCTATCTCAGAGGCATCCACTTCTACCACAAAAGGACGCTCTGGATCTGGGTGTCGCAGCACCTTGGCCGAGACAAATGCCCTTTTGAGACGGGCAAAGGCCGCTTTGGCCTCACAAGACCAGTGAGCAACATCCGCCCCTTTCTTAGTGAGTGCCACCAAGGGGGCCACTATAGACGAAAATCCAGCGATAAACCGTCTATAAAAATTCGCAAAGCCCAGAAAACGCTGAAGCGCCTTCAAACTAGTGGGCTGCACCCAATCCAGGACTGCCTGTACCTTAGAACCCTCCATTGGGAAACCTTCTGAGGAGATAATATACCCTAGAAATGCGATTTGCTGGACTTCAAACTCGCACTTCTCCAGCTTCGCCCCAAGCTGGTGGTCTCTGAGTTTCTGGAGAACTAAGCGTACATGCTTCCGATGTTCCTCCAGGGAATGAGAGAAGATTAGGATGTCATCTAGATAAACAACTAAGAATCTATCCAAATATTCCCTGAGCACATCGTTCATGAATTCCTGGAAGACTGCCGGGGCATTAGAGAGCCCAAAAGGCATCACCAAATATTCATAATGCCCTGAGTGGGTATTAAAGGCAGTCTTCCATTCATCCCCCTCTCTTATTCGGATTAGATTGTAAGCACCGCGTAGGTCAATCTTAGAAAAAATGGTGGCAGTACGAAGCTGGTCAAACAAAACCGAAATGAGAGGCAGTGGGTACGAGTTTTTAATCGTGATATGGTTCAATTCCCTGAAGTCGATGCAGGGTCGCAACGAACCGTCCTTTTTACCCACGAAAAAGAACCCCGACCCAACTGGGGACTGTGAGGGTCTGATAAATCCCTTAGCCAAGTTCTCCTGAATGTACTCTGCCATAGCCTGAGTCTCAGGACGTGACAGGGAGTACAACCTGCTCTTGGGAAGCTTAGCATCCGGCAACAAATCAATGGCACAGTCATAGGGGCGATGGGGAGGTAGTACCTCCGCAACTTTTTTGGAGAACACATCCGCAAAATCTGCATAACATACTGGCAATCCTGGCAAACTTAGCTGCGAGAGCCTGACTGGAAGGCTCAAGCAACTCCTGAAACAATCACTACCCCAACTAAGAATCTCCCCAGAGACCCAGTCAAATTGAGGGTTATGGGCCCTTAACCAGGGTAACCCCAAAACCACAGACAGTCACATAAAAAGACAATTTTTCAGAGTGTGTGGCTCCAATAAACAAAGGAATTTGGCTGGTGCAGGAGGTAATTTTACCCTGGGACAATGGTTCCCCGTTTAACCCACAGATCTCAATCTCTGATGCCAAAGGTACTGAGGGAACAGAGTGTTCCAGGGCGAATTGACGGTCCATGAAAACCCCATCGGCCCCACTGTCAACAAAGGCCTCAGTCTTGACAGTTTGACCGAGGATCTCCAAAGTCACCGGAATGAGAAAAGTCTTTTTAGGAAATTCTGACTTCTGGCCTGACAGGATATTTCCCATCACCCTCAGGCCCTGAAGTTTTCCGGTTTTTCTGGGCATGATACTACAACATGACCTTTATTCCCACAGTACAAACACAAACCCTGCTGTCTCCTCCGCGTCTTCTCACGCGAGGAGAGGCGGGTAGCCCCAATCTGCATAGGCTCCTCGGAATATTCCTCAGAGTCTGAGGTTCCCTTGGGAAAAAAGGAAACTGCGGTCTCCCTTTTAAGCCTACGCTCTCTCAGCCGTCTATCCACCCGGATGGATAACTGCATGAGCTGATCTAAGCTATCAGGCGAGGGATATTGTACCAGTTGGTCCTTTATCTGGTCAGAAAGGCCCCTTCGGTACTGGTTTCTCAGGGCTTTGTCATTCCACTGGGTATCATGAGCCAACCTCCGAAACTCCATACTATAAACCTCAGCTGGCCGTCGCCCTTGCTTAAGAACCGTAATCTGAGCCTCAGCTGAAGCCATCTTGTCAGGGTCATCATACAAAATGCCCAGTGCCGTAAAAAAAGCATCAACACTTTTAAGCGACGGACAGTCAGGCTGTAACCCATATGCCCAGACCTGTGGGTCTCCTTGTAGCAAGGAAATCACCATGCCCACCCGCTGAATCTCCGACCCAGAAGACTGGGGCCTAAGCCTGAAATATAGCTTACAGCTCTCCTTGAAACAAAAGAACTGCGAGCGATCTCCAGAAAAACGATCCGGGAGATTTACTTTCGGCTCCTTAACCCCTGAACTTGCTGCTGCTGCTGCGGGAGCTCCGCTAGCGGCCTGCGGGGTGTTCATTTTAATGGACATCTCATTAAATTGTCGAGTCAGGACCTGCACCTGATCGACCAACTGTTGCAAAGTATTTTGAGGGGTATGCTCCATATTCCCACAAAATTTCAACAGGAGTAAGGCTGCTGAATATGTTACGCACACCAGTGCTAACAGGAGTACGGTGTATGAACAGAGAGGGAAGCGAAGCAAACGAACTCACAGACAGTATAACATAACATACACAGGAGGTGATGGAATAACTAATAAACACAAAGTGAACGGAGAAGCCCAAAGGCTCAGGAATTGGGTGTCTCCCTAGTGTCAGGAATGCTCAGATGGAATAGAGCGGACAATGAAGCGATGTGTAGTGATTTAACATGTGGAGCACCTGAAATGATGTTGCTAAGAGCAACAGAAAAACCCCAAAGGGTTACCAACGGGTGTGGGAATAAACTCCTTGGTCAGAGATAGAAATATAGACACAAGGAGAGTATCCACAATCCTAACCCCCACTTGCAGGGCACAGGTTCAGCTTACTGCCACTAAACTGACACCTGGACGCCCTGCACAGTGAGGGAGGATTAAGCAAGCAGGTCTGAGAGTACAGCCGCAAACCTGCTGGGTTCACAGAATAGCAAAAGAACCCCAGCAGGTCAAACAACTGACTCCAGTCTTACTGCTAGGTCCGGATTGCCAGAATGAAGTACCGAATCCCAAGGCCTATTCGCAGTAAGCAACAAGTAAATACAAAGTCACACAGTACTAGCTAACTCTCTGGAACTGACTAACAAACAAAGATTCAGCAGCATTTGCCTAGCCTGAGAGGATGGTTTATATAGCAGGTGCTGTCCACGCCCCACTCAGACCTCACAGACTGTGAGCACAAAACCAGCGCCGGATTCCCTGCCGTGCACAGAGCCTGTAACCACTACACAGTAAAAACCCGGACCAGAGTATCAGCTGCGCTCAGGTTACTTCGCTAACACTTGCCTCCCGGTTGCCATGGCGACGTGGCAGCACAGAGCAGGAGATCCTAACAGTGGATCGATTTATGAGCATTAAGGTAAGATTTGTGGCGCAGAATGTGGCAGAGATGTCTAACTGTCCTTAGTAGGGGATTGTCACAAATCTCTAGCAGGACATCCTGAATCATGGATCACACTGTAGGTAGAAACTGCAATTCAAGGGGTCTGTTAGCATAAACATCTTCATCTTGGAACCAACTGGGCAAGAATCTCATCAGGGAGACATAATTATAAACAAGAATATTGGGAAATGTATCCCCCCATTAAATTTAGGTTGATACAGCTTTCTGAGGCTAACACAAGCCCTGCCGCCTTGCCATAGAAATATGTGGTGAGGTGAATAGGTAGGGCATGCAGCTTGTAGAGGAGATGGGGAGATTGAGGGGAGGAAGGGGAAGAGTCATCATCTTGATAAGGACAGCCCTGAAAAGATATGAGAGGGTCAAGTGTTTCCAACCTCTGAGCTCCTCAGCAATACTTATGGTCTTCTGAGAAACATTCATTTCATATAATAGTGCCAAGTTCTTATGTAAAAGAAAATCCCAATATTCTAGATGTGAGATGGCCCAGGAGAATGACAGAATGACAAAAGGATAAGCCCCAGGAAGGAGTGATAATGGTGGGATGGAGAAACCAAAATAACATTTCTATTGCAGTTCTCCACCTATCTTATATAGATGTGTTTCTATATCTACTTGTAGAACTTTCCATGCCTAGAGTGTTGTTGTTTTTGTCTTTGTCCCAGCGGCTCCATACAAAGATGCAGCTTCGGTTGAAGATCAGTTTATCAAACTTCCGAGTAGCACTATGTTCTAACAGCAAAAGTGCAGGAAGTAAGACTCCGGAGCCATAGCAGCTGCGATTGCAGTCACAGGCTCAGACACAACCTGCCACCCTCCCCATAACCACCCCAAATGGTCCCTGACTGTCTGTGAATAATTGTGTAAATAAATCCTCTCTGCGACCACCATGGCAAGACCACAGTGGTACATGCATGTGCATTTGACTAATAATTGCTAAAAATCTGGTTTCCAAACTTGATCTCTGAATCAGGCCCACAATTCACTAACAGTCCTGCCTGGTTTTGGACTTGTATTCTTCCTGCATTTGGACTGGTGTTTTAAGAAAGCTAACAGATCTATCTCTCCTGATTCTTTAAAAAAATGTTGACTGCATTTAAATTATTTAGATACTGTAATTAATTTGGTTGGGGCACTGAGTCTCAGGGGTATATTAAAACCTTTGCATATTAGCCCCTAAAAGTGTTATCGCCTAGTGTTGCATAATGGAGCAATAAGCAATGACTCCAGGATGGCCAATCCCAGGATCGATGGGATACTGGAATTTTGGCCTAAAATTGTCCAGGATTGAATCCCAGGATTGGAGCTTCCAATACCTGGATTTCGGGAGTAGCCACCGCCTTTGTTTTGTTTTTTAATGCTGGGCAGCGTTGAGCTTCTTCAGCGGTTATTTTAGTTCAATGATTTATGGTTATTTCAGTCAGTTATTTCTGGTAATTGAATTATTGCTATTTCTGTCAGTTGTTACAGTTAACTAAAGTTTTCATCCAAATCCAACCAGTGGAAAACCCAGAACAGGCTCCCTGTATCAAAGTTCTGCCCAGCATACAACAATGGGAGGTCTGACTGGGATCCCAACCCTCTAGTAGTTCCTCTAGGATCCAGGTTCAAAGTTCTGCGCGGCAAATTCTGCAGTGAGGTCCAACCGACACCAACCCCATAGTATGTCTTCTGGGGTCCAAGGTTATTATTCTGTGAATTTTTTTTCCAAATCCATCGAGTGGCAGGTGCAGAACTAGGCTCCCTGGGTCAAAGTTCTGGCCAGCATACAAAGTGGGCGGTCTGACTGGGACCCCAACCCCCTAGTATGTTTTGTGGAATACAATATTACCATTCTGTGAAATTTTCTTCCAAATCCATCCAGTAGCAGGCCCAGAACAGGCTACCTGGGTCACAGTTCTGCTCGGCACATTCCGACTGGGACCCCAACCCCCCTAAAACCTTGCCAGGATCCATCTGGACCCGGAAAGGGTATTAATAAGGTTATTACTAGTGATGTGCACCGGACATTTTTCGGGTTTTGTGTTTTGGTTTTGGATTCGGTTCCGCGGCCGTGTTTTGGATTCGGACGCATTTTGGCAAAACCTCCCTGAAATTTGTCGGATTCGGGTGTGTTTTGGATTCGGTTTTTTTTTTTACAAAAAACCCTCAAAAACAGCTTAAATCATAGAATTTGGGGGTCATTTTGATCCCATAGTCTTATTAACCTCAATAACCATAATTTACACTCATTTTCAGTCTATTCTGAACACCTCACAATATTATTTTTAGTCCTAAAATTTGCACCGAGGTCGCTGGATGGCTAAGCTAAGCGACACAAGTGGCCGACACAAACACCTGGCCCATCTAGGAGTGGCACTGCAGTGTCAGGCAGGATGGCACTTCAACAAAATTGTCCTCAAACAGCACATGATGCAAAGAAAAAAAGAGGCGCAATGAGGTAGCTGTATGACAAAGCTAAGCGACCCAAGTGGCCGACACAAACACCTGGCCCATTTAGGAGTGGCACTGCAGTGTCAGACAGGATGGCAGATTAAAAAAATAGTCCCCAAACAGCACATGATGCAAAGAAAAAAAGAGGCGCAATGAGGTAGCTGTGTGACTAAGCTAAGCAACCCAAGTGGCCGACACAAACACCTGGCCCATCTAGTCCCACGGACAACAGTTGTCTCCCCGGGTGCCTGACTTAAACAAACCACCTCACCATCAGAATCCTCCTTGTCAATTTCCTCCCCAGCGCCAGCAACACCCATATCCTCATCCTGGTGTACTTCAACAGTGACATCTTCAATTTGACTATCAGGAACTGAACTGCGGGTGCTCCTTCCAGCACTTGCAGGGGGCGTGCAAATGGTGGAAGGTCAGGCATCGCAGCCGACACAATTAGACTCTCCTTGGAGATTTGTGATTTAGAAGAACGCACAGTTCTTTGCTGTGCTTTTGCCAGCTTAAGTCTTTTCATTTTTCTAGCGAGAGGATGAGTGCTTCCATCCTCATGTGAATCTGAACCACTAGCCATGAACATAGGCCAGGGCCTCAGCCGTTCCTTGCCACTCCGTGTCGTAAATGGCATATTGGCAAGTTTACGCTTCTCCTCAGACGCTTTCAATTTTGATTTTTGGGTCATTTTACTGAACTTTTGTTTTTTGGATTTTACATGCTCTCTACTATGACATTGGGCATCGGCCTTGGCAGACGACGTTGATGGCATTTCATCGTCTCGGCCATGTCTAGTGGCAGCAGCTTCAGCACGAGGTGGAAGTGGATCTTGTTCTTTCCCTATTTTAACCTCCACATTTTTGTTCTCCATTTTTTAATGTGTGGAATTATATGCCAGTATCAATAGCAATGGCCTACTACTATACTACTATATATACTGCGCACAACTGAAATGCACCACAGGTATGGATGGATAGTATACTTGACGACACAGAGGTAGGTACAGCAGTGGCCTACTGTACCGTACTGCTATATATTATATACTGGTGGTCAGCAAACTGTGCAAAACTGAAATGCACCACAGGTATGGATGGATAATATACTTGACGACACAGAGGTAGGTACAGCAGTGGCCTACTGTACCGTACTGCTATATATTATATACTGGTGGTCAGCAAACTGTGCAAAAATGAAATGCACCACAGGTATGGATGGATAGTATACTTGACGACACAGAGGTAGGTACAGCAGTGGCCTACTGTACCGTACTGCTATATATTATATACTGGTGGTCAGCAAACTGTGCAAAAATGAAATGCACCACAGGTATGAATGGACAGTATACTTGACGACACAGAGGTAGGTACAGCAGTGGCCTACTGTACCGTACTGCTATATATTATATACTGGTGGTCAGCAAACTGTGCAAAACTGAAATGCACCACTGGTATGGATGGATAATATACTTGACGACACAGAGGTAGGTACAGCAGTGGCCTTCTGTACCGTTCTCCTATATATTATATACTGGTGGTCAGCAAAATTATGCACTGTACTCCTACTATATACTGTCTACAATGCAGCACAGATATGGAGTGTTTTTCAGGCAGACAACGTATACTGGTGGTCACTGGTCAGCAAAACTCTGCACTGTACTCCTCCTATATAATATTATACTGGTGGTCCCCAATCCCCACAATAAAGCAGCACACTGAGCACAGATATGGAGTGTTTTTCAGGTAGACAACGTATACTGGTGGTCACTGTCAGCAAAACTCTGCACTGTACTCCTGCTATATAATACAGCTGCTCCCCAGTCCCCACAATTAAGCAGTGTGAGCACAGATATATGCAGCACACTGAGCACAGATATGGAGCGTTTTTTTCAGGCAGAGAACGGATAAAACTGGTGGTCACTGATCAGCAAAACTCTGCACTGTACTCCTATATTATACAGCTGCTCCCCAGTCCTCCCCACAATTAAGCAATAAAGCACAATCAAGTTCAACAATAAACGGAGAGGACACCAGCCACGTCCTCTCCCTAACATTTCCAATGCACGAGTGAAAATGGCGGCGACGCGCGGCTGCTTATATAGAATCCGAATCTCGCGAGAATCCGACA
The DNA here is from genome assembly GCF_028390025.1 of Pseudophryne corroboree. Taxonomy (NCBI): domain Eukaryota; kingdom Metazoa; phylum Chordata; class Amphibia; order Anura; family Myobatrachidae; genus Pseudophryne; species Pseudophryne corroboree. The sequence continues at coordinate 195,854,408 of NC_086453.1, read as the reverse complement.
GCGGGATGATGACGTTCGGGCGCGCTCGGGTTAACCGAGCCATACGGGAGAATCCGAGTATGCCTCGGACCCGTGTAAAATGGGGGAAGTTCGGGGGGGTTCGGTTTCCGAGGAACCGAACCCGCTCATCACTAGTTATTACTAAAGGTATTGCCAAAACACTAACAACAATTATGGGTCATCAATGCTACATATAGTTAATGATGTTCCTAGCATAAGAGGAAATACTTACCTTAATTGTCTGTATGTAAATGCCAGAAGCCTTACAGGGAAAAAGGGTGAACTAGAAGTCCTTGCAGTAAACAAACAGTATGATATTATAGGAATTACTGAAACTTGATGGGATGAATCTCATGATTGGACAATCAATCTGGAGGGTTATATGCTGTTCAGGAGAGACAGAATAAATAAATGGGGTGGAGGGGCATGTCTTTACGTAAAGCCGTTTTTAAAACCTGATATACGGGAAGATATTCACGAGGGGACTGCAAATACTGTTGAGACTTTATGTGTAGAAATTGCATGCGGGGTAAATGGAACTAGATACTATTAGGGCTTTGCTACGAGCCGCCTGATATTAATTTGTCTGATGAGGAATTGTTACTGATACAAATTGAAAAAGCGGCAAGATTAGGAGACGTAATAGTGATGGGAGATTTTAAATATATGGAGATTAACTGGATAAATGTTTCATGTGATACTGCTAGGGGTAATAGGTTTTTAAACACACTAAATGATCACTACTTACTTCAACTAATTGAGGAACCGACTAGGTACAAAGCAATCTTAAACCTGGTATTAACATACAATGGGAAATTGATATCAAATATTATAGTAGGGAAGCCCATGGGAAACAGCGTCCACAATATGGTCACATTCAATATCAGTTTTCATAAGCAGCCTTACATAGGCTCAACTAAGACTCTAAACTTTAGCAAAGCCAACTTTGACATGATGAGGGAAGCTTTAAGGGACACTGAATGGGAAATTCTGTTTCAAGAAAAGAATACTACGGATGAATGGGAGGTATTAAAAACGCTGCTCGCTAACTATACTCGTCAATTCATTCCCTTGGGCAGCAAACGAAGGAGTAGTAATACTAAACCAATGTGGCTTAACAAAAAGATTAAAGAACTAATGGGCAAAACAGAGGCAAGCATTCAAAAATATAAATCAGATGGGAAAGTGGAGTCATTCCAGTGCTATAAGGATTGCAACAAAATATGCAAAAACGAAATACGAGCGGCTAAAATAGTAATTGAAAAGCAAGTAAATCATACCCCATAAAGTTTTTTTAAATACATCAACAGCAAAAGATTGAAGAAGGAAAAGTGTAGGCCCTTCAAAGGACAAGTTAGGCGTCTTAATCAAAGACGATAATGACATAGCGGAAAAATTAAATGCATTTTTCTCATCTGTATTCACAAGGGAGGACCAGATGGCGGGATTAGCACATAACCTCAGCAATGATAATGTACCACTGCTAAGTGCTTATTTAAGTGAGGAAGTAGTCTGCAACCGATTAAACATTTTTAAGATTAATAAGTCACCTGGTAACGACGGAATTCACCCAAGGGTTCTCATGGAACTACCCTCCGAACTAGCAAGTCCGCTATCTTTGATTTTCTATTGACTCATCAGGCATGGTTCCCAAAGACTAGCGTATAGCGGAAGTTGTGCCGATATTCAAAAAGGGAAAATTATAGACCAGTAAGTCTTATATTTATAGTGGGGAAAGTACTGGAAGGTATTTTAAAGGATAGTATACAGAATTTCCTGGAAGCCAATAAGGTTATTTTTTTTTTATGTATTTATTCAAATTTTTCAAATATAGAAACACATACAAAAAGAAAACCATACAAGCATATAATGTGTACAGCATATAAAAGAAGCTAAAATAATAAAGTGTCCAGAAATAGTGTTATATTCAACACTGTAAAGGAATGAGAGAACGTATCAATTCTTCGTCAAACTCCCAGTGGTGTCAATATGGGACACTTTGGTATAAATACTTGCAACCGGGGAAGAAAAACCTCCAATCTAAATCGTAAGCAAGACAAGACAAACCAAAACAAGACAAGACGATGGCAGGAAAGAAGGGTAGGGTAGGGAACGGGTGCAACTCTGGAAAATGATGTCTGGCTAGTCCGCTGTACATATTGATGCCAACAAGCTATATAATACCACATGAGTTAAAATTTATTCCGGCAATATCAGTATACAACCTGCACTAGGGGTAGTTTTATATTGATAATATATGCGAATGTGTATGAGTATCAAGCACTTCTATAAACAATGACCATTTTTGTGAAAATTTCTGCATGCCTGAATGCATATCCAACCGTGCATATTTTCTGTCAAAATACAAAATGTCAGGAACTGGTGCAGAATCCGAAATTTGGGATCAGGTACCAAGTGGTTGATGTTACCCAGAACAGAGGCGCGGAGTCTAACACGCCGGGAGGTTTTCACCAGGGAACCCCACAAGGGGATATGGGCTTCGCGGCTCTCGACGTGCAGGTCGCGGACCCCTGTCTGGGTTACCTGATACCTGAACTGGACTACAGTTATGGTAGAGGTGTTGTATGATAGTCCAGATCTATATGACAAACCACAGGGGTACGCATGAACAAACAGGAACTGGAGAAGGTGGCAGGGTGCACACGGCCATATGGTACACTGGGGCCGTGGAGATGGAACAACAGCAGGAACTCTAGGAGAGACACAGGAGGAAGCGGCACACGGACGGACTGGGGTGCAGACACTTGGAGACAGGGTAACGGTAGTAAGCAGACTAAGTTCGTCAGCAAGATGGTGAAGCTGGAATTCAATGCAGGAACAAGGTAAACCCACTGGACAGCTGAACTGAGACCAGAGAGGAACCAGAGAGCAGAACACCATATGGAGTAGCTATAACTGGCAGGCCTCTTGGGATTGAGAGGCTTAAAAGAACAGGCTGGACCAATCAGCTGTGAGCACCAGACAGGCCCCCAGTAATTGATATATCATGCAGGCTGACAAGCTGAATAGTAGGTTTCAGGTAACCAGCTGTAGTTACAGAATCCAGACACCTGTGGAGTCAGTTGCTGAATGCAGGAGCTGATGCACTGGGAGACAACTATGCAGAAGCTAGCTGTGACCTGTAGTTCCACAAACTAAGGCAACGGTAAATCATAAGAATAAAATGAGTAATATGCACAGGATTATAACAGCACCCCCCCCCCCCCCCCCTAGAACCAGGACTATCTGGAAATTCATAGAAGAAAGACCTCTTCTGTCTGGGTGCATGACGAAACCTCTCTGGTACCCAAGTTCTCTCTTCTGGACCGTAACCCTTCCAATGTACTAGGAAATGAACTTGACCCCTCCTGAACTTGGAATCCAGAATCTTTTCCACAACAAACTCCTGGTGACCTTGAACCAACACAGCGGCAGGCCTTCTGGAAGGAGATCTTCTAAATCTCTGGGACACAAATGCTGGTTTCAACAAGGAACAGTGGATAGTGTTATTGATCTTAAGTTATTTTGGTAAAAGGAGTTGAAAGGCTACTGGATTAATGTGTCTAATAATCCGGAATGGACCAATGCAACAAGGCCCAAATTTTTGAGAGGGCTGGCGTAACTTGATGTTTCGAGTGGACAGCCACATCATGTCACCCACTTTAAAAGTACAAGGTCTTCGTCGTCTGTCAGCAAATTTTTTGGAACGAACAGAGACTTGGTTGAGTGCTAGACGTACTCTCCTCCAAATTTTCCTCAGACGAGCTACAGGATCAAGTGAAGGAGGCTGTTGCTGCAGGATGTCAAAAGCGTTAGACCTAGGATGGAAACCCGAGAGACAAAAGAAGGGTGACATGGATGAAGAAGAGTGACTGGAATTATTATATGCAAATTCAGCAAATGCCAGATGGTCAACCCAATCGTTATGGTACTTGGAAACATAACAACGGAGATACTGTTCAAGATACTGGTTCACTCGCTCAGTCTGTCCATTGGATTGTGGATGATAACCAGAGGACAGACTAAGATTAATATCCAAGGCTGAACAGAAAGCTCGCCAGAATCGAGCAATAAACTGAGTTCCTCTGTCGGAGACGATGTCCTGTGGTAATCCATGTTTCTCTGACGTCCTAAGTGGATGCTGGGCCTCCGTAAGGACCATGGGGATTAGCGGCTCCGCGGGGGACTGGGCACAACTAAAGAAAGCTTTAGGACTACCTGGTGTGCACAGGCTCCTCCCACTAAGACCCTCCTCCAGACCTCAGTTAGATTCTTGTGCCCGGCTGAGCTGGATGCACACTAGGGGCTCTCCTGAGCTCCTAGAAAGAAAGTATATTTTAGGTTTTTTATTTTACAGTGAGATCTGCTGGCAACAGACTCACTGCAGCGAGGGACTAAGGGGAGAAGAAGTGAACCTACCTAACTGGTGGTAGCTTGGGCTTCTTAGGCTACTGGACACCATTAGCTCCAGAGGAATCGACCGCATGGAACCGGCCATTGATGTTCGGTCCCGGAGCCGCTTCCGGCCCCCTTACAGAGCCAGAAGCAAGAAGTGTTCCGGAAAATCGGCGGCAGAAGACTTCAGTCTTCACCAAGGTAGCGCACAGCACTGCAGCTGTGCGCCATTGCTCCTCATGCACACCTCACACTCCGGTCACTGATGGGTGCAGGGCGTTGGGGGGGGGGGGGCGCCCTGAGCAGCAATATAAACACCTTGCCTGGCAAAATCATCACAATATATAGCCCCAGAGGCTATAAATGTGATAAAAACCCCTGCCAGAATCCATAAAAAAGCGGGAGAAAAGTCTGCGAAAAAGGGGCGGAGCTATCTCCCTCAGCACACTGGCGCCATTTTCTCTTCACAGTGCAGCTGGAAGACAGCTCCCCAGGCTCTCCCCTGTAGTTTTCAGGCTCAAAGGGTTAAAAAGAGAGGGGGGGCACTAAATTTAGGCGCAATATTGTTTATACAAGCAGCTATTGGGGGAAAAATCACTCAGTTATAGTGTTAATCCCTGCATTATATAGCGCTCTGGTGTGTGCTGGCATACTCTCTCTCTGTCTCCCCAAAGGACTTTGTGGGGTCCTGTCCTCAGTCAGAGCATTCCCTGTGTGTGTGCTCTGTGTCGGTACGGCTGTGTCGACATGTGGGATGAGGAAGGTTACGTGGAGGTGGAGCAAAGGCCAATAATGGGATGTCGCCCCCTGTGGGGCCGACACCAGAGTGGATGGATAGGTGGAAGGTATTAACCGACAATGTCAACTCCTTACATAGAAGGCTGGATGACGTAAAACAGCTGTGGGACAGCCGGCTTCTCAGCCCGCGCCTGCCCAGGCGTCTCAAAGGCCATCAGGGGCTCAAAAAAAGCGCCCGTTACCTCAGATGGCAGACACAGATGTCGACACGGAGTCTGACTCCAGTGTCGACGAGGTTGAGACATATACACAATCCACTAGGAACATCCGTTACATGATCTCGGCAATGAAAAATGTGTTACGCATTTCTGACATGAACCCAAGTACCACATAAAAGGGGTTTTATTTTTGGGGAGAAAAAGCAGCCAGTGTTTTGTTCCCCCATCAGATGAATGAATGAAGTGTGTAAAGTAGCGTGGGTTCCCCCGATAAGAAACTGGTAATTTCTAAAAAGTTACTGATGGCGTACCCTTTCCGGCCAGAGGATAGGTCACGTTGGGAGATATCCCTTAGGGTGGATAAGGCGCTCACACGTTTGTCAAAAAAGGTGGCACTGCCGTCTTAGGATACGGCCACCTTGAAGGAGCCTGCTGATAAAAAGCAGGAGGCTATCCTGAAGTCTGTATATACACACTCAGGTTATATACTGAGACCTGCAATTGCCTCAGCATAAATAGTGCTGCTGCAGCGTGGTCTGATACCCAGTCAGATAATATTAATACTCTAAGACAGGGATAATAGTTTGCTAACATAGAGCATATTAAAGACGTCGTCTTAGATATAAAGGATGCACAGAGGGATATTTGCCGGCTGGCATCCAGAATTAATGCAATGTCCATTCTGCCAGGAGGGTATTAGAAACCCGGCAGTGGACAGGTGATGCTGCCTATAAAAGGCACATGGAGATTCTGCCTTATAAGGGAGAGGAATTGTTTGGGGATGGTCTCTGGGACCTCGTATCCACAGCAACAGCTGGGAAGAAAATTTTTTACCTCAGGTTTCCTCACAGCCTAAGAAAGCACTGTATTTTCAGGTACAGTCCTTTCGGCTTCAGAAAAGCAAGCGGGTCAAAGGCGCTTCCTTTCTGCACAGAGACAAGGGAAGAAGGAAAAAGCTGCACCAGCAGCAAGTTCCCAGGATCAAAAATCTTCCCCCGCTTCCTCTAAGTCCACCGCATGACGTTGGGGCTCCACAGGTGGAGACAGGTGCGGTAGGGGCGCGTCTCGGGAACTTCAGGGACCAGTGGGCTTGCCCACAGGTGGATCCCTAGGTTCTGCAAATAGTATCACAGGGATACAGGCTGGAGTTCGAGGCGACTCCCATTCGCCTTTACCTCACATCAGCTGCCTGCTGCCCTCGGAGAAAGGTAGTACTGGCGGCAATTCACAAGCTATACTTCCAGCAGGTGAAATCAAGGTACCCCTCCTTCAACAAGGCCGGGGTTACTATTCCAAAATGTTGTGGTACCGAAACCAGACGGTTCGGTGAGACCCATTCTAAAATTGAAAGCCTTGAACACTTATATACGAAGGTTCAAGTTCAAAATGGAATCGCTCAGGGCGATTATTGCAAGCCTGGAGAATTTCATGGTATCACTGGACATCAAGGATGCTTACCTGCATGTCCCTACTTACCCTCTTCACCAGGAATACCTCAAAATTGTGGTACAGGATTGTCATTACCAATTCCAGACATTGCCGTTGGTCTGTCCCCAGCACCGAGGTATTTACCAAGGTAATGGCCGAAATAATTATCCCGTACTTGGACGATCTCCTTATAAAGGCGAGGTCCAGGGAGCAGTTGTTCGGCGGAGTAGCACTATCTCGGGAAGTGCTACAACAGCACGGCTGGATTCTGAATATTCCAAAGTCGCAGCTGGTTCCTACGACGCGTCTACTGTTCCTGGGTATGGTTCTGGACACAGAACAGGATAAAAAGGGTTTGTCCCGGAGGAGAAGTCCAAGGAGTTGTCGTCTCTAGACAGAGACCTCCTAATACGTATACAGGTGTCGGTGCATCAATGCACGCGAGCCCTGGGAAGGATGGTAGCTTCTTACGAAGAAATTCCATTCGCCAGGTCCCACGCAAGGATTTTCCAGTGGGATCTGTTGGACAAGTGGTCCGGGTCGCATCTTCAGATGCATCGGCGGATAACCCTGTCTCCAAGGGCCAGGGTGTCGCTGTTGTGGTGGCTGCAGAGTGCTCATCTTCTAGGGGGCCGCAGATTCGGCATACAGGACTGGGTCCTGGTGACCACGGATGCCAGCCTTCGAGGCTGGGGGGCAGTCACACAGGGAAGAAACTTCCAAGGCTATGGAAAAGTCAGGAGACTTCCCTACACATAAATATTCTGGAACTAAGGGCCATTTACAATGCCCTAAGTCAGGCTAGACCCCTGCTTAAACACCGGCCGGTGCTGATCCAGTCAGACAACATCACGGCGGTCGCTCATGTAAACCGACAGGGCGGCACAAGAAGCAGGATGGCGATGGCAGAAGCCACAAGGATTCTCCGATGGGCGGAAAATCATGTGTTAGCACTGTCAGCAGTGTTCATTCCCGGAGGGGACAACTGAGAAGCAGACTTTCTCAGAAGACACGACCTCCACCCGGGAGAGTGGGGACTTCATCCAGAAGTTTTCCAAATGATTGTACACCGTTGGGAAAGGCCACAGGTGGACATGATGGCGTCCCGCCTCAACAAAAAGCTACAAAGATATTGCGCCAGGTCAAGGGACCCTCAGGCGATAGCTGTGGACGCTCTGGTAACACCGTGGGTGTACCAGTCGGTGTATGTGTTCCCTTCTCTGCCTCTCTTACCCAGGGTAATGAGAATAATAAGAAGGAGAGGAGTAAGAACTATACTCATTGTTCCGGGTTGGCCAAGAAGAGCTTGGTAACCAGAACTCCAAGAAATGATCTCAGAGGACCCATGGCCTCTGCCGCTCAGACAGGACCTGCTGCAGCAGGGGGCCTGTCTGTTCCAAGACGTACCGCGGCTGTGTTTGACGGCATGGCGGTTGAACGCCGGATCCTGAAGGAAAAGGGCATTCCGGAGGAAGTTATCCCTACGCTATTTAAAGCTAGGAAAGAAGTGAACGCAAACCATTATCACCGCATATGGTGGAAATATGTTGCGTGCTGTGAGGCCAGGAAGGCCCCAAAGGAGAAATTTCAGCTAGGTCGATTTCTGCACTTCCTACAGTCAGAGGTGACTATGGGCCTAAAATTGGGTTCCATGAAGGTCCAGATTTCGGCTCTATCGATTTTCTTCCAAAATAGAACTGGCTTCACTGCCTGAAGTTCGGACTTTTGTTAAGGGAGTGCTGCATAGTCAGCCCCCGTTTGTGCCTCAAGTGGCACCGTGGGATCTCAACGTGGTGTTGGATTTCCTGAAGTTGCATTGGGTTGAGCCACTTAAATCCGTGGAGCTACAATACCTCACGTGGAAAGTGGTCATGCTGTGGGCCGTGCCGTCGGCCAGGCGTGTATCAGAATTGGCGGCTTTGTCATACAAAAGCCCTTATCTGTATTTTATATGGATAAGGCGGAATTGAGGACTCGTTCCCAATTCCTTCCTAAGGTGGTATCAGTTTTTCATGTGAACCAACCTATTGTGGTGCCTGCGGCTACTTGGGACTTGGAGGATTCCAAGTTACTGGACGTAGTCAGGGCCCTGAAAAGTATATGTTTCCAGGACGGCTGGAGTCAGGAAAACTGACTCGCTATTTATCCTGTATGCACCCAACAAGCTGGGTGCTCCTGCTTCTAAGCAGACTATTGCTCGCTGGATCTGTAGCACGATTCAACTTGCACATGCTGCGGCTGGACTGCCGCACCCTAAATCTGTAAAAGCCCATTCCACGAGGAAAGTGGGCTCTTCTTGGGCGGCTGCCCGAGGGGTCTCAGCTTTACAACTTTGCCGAGCTGTTACTTGGTCGGGTTCAAACATTTTTGCAACAGTCTACAAGTTTGATACCCTGGCTGAGGAGGACCTAGAGTTTGCTCATTCGGTGCTGCAGAGTCATCCGCACTCTCCCGCCCGTTTGGGAGCTTTGGTATAATCCCCATGGTCCTTACGGAGTCCCAGCATCCACTTAGGACGTCAGAGAAAATAAGATTTTACTCACCGGTAAATCTATTTCTCGTAGTCCGTAGTGGATGCTGGGCGCCCATCCCAAGTGCGGATTGTCTGCAATACTTTATTGCCTAACTAAAGGGTTATTGTTGAGCCATATGTTGAGAGGCTCAGTTATATTTCATACTGTTAACTGGGTATAGTATCAGTAGCGGATCTTGCCACGGGCAAGCAGTACTTTTGCCCGGGGCGCCGCCTTCCGGAGGGCGCTGGCGCCATCCGGAGGGCGCCGCACCATGGCAAGATCCGCCACTGCTGTGCCCTCCGCTGCCCGCTGTGTCCCCCCGGCTCCTGCGGCTCTGGTCCCGTGAAGGGAACTAGACGCGTAGCGTCTAGTTTCCCTTCGCAAAGAGGACCATTACTGAGCGGTGCGCGATGACGTCATCACGCACCGCACAGCAAAGGTCCTCTCCGCGAAGGGAACTAGACACTATGCGTCTAGTTTCCCTTCGCGGAGAGGACCTTTTGCTGTGCGGTGCGCGATGACGTCATCGCGCACCGCTCAGCATTTAAGCGGCGCTTCTGCTGTACAGGGGGCGTGACTGACCACGCCCCCTGTAGTAAGCCACGCCCCCATTCCCTGCCCGGGGCGCCGAGGGCATTCGAACCGGCCCTGTATAGTATCACGAGTTATACGGTGTGATTGGTGTGGCTGGTATGAGTCTTACCCGGGATTCAAAATCCTTCCTATTTGTGTCAGCTCTTCTGGGCACAGTATCCTAACTGAGGTCTGGAGGAGGGTCTTAGTGGGAGGAGCCAGTGCACACCAGGTAGTCCTAAAGCTTTCTTTAGTTGTGCCCAGTCTCCTGCGGAGCCGCTAATCCCCATGGTCCTTACGGAGGCCCAGCATCCACTACGGACTACGAGAAATAGATTTACCGGTGAGTAAAATCTTATTAATTTAAAGATATGTTGGATAAACAAGGTTGCCAATTCACTGGCACTGGGGAGCTTGCGAAGAGGAACAAAGTGAGCCATCTTACTTAATCGGTCTACCACAACCCAAATGGTATTGTACCCTGATGATTTAGGAAGATCAACCACAAAGTCCATAGAAATGTGGGACCAAGGTCTTGAGGGAACCGCAAGAGGCAGAAGATGTCCCATGGGAGCTTTACGAGGCATTTTATGTTGAGCACAGATCTCACAAGCAAGAATGAACTCTCTAACGTCTTGGCACATAGAAGGCCACCAAACTGAACGAGACAATAAATCCAGAGTCTTAGAAATCCTTGGATGCTCAGAGACTCATTTTACATGAAATTCAGATAAAACTGCTGTCCTGTACTCTTTAGGGACAAAGAGGAGTCCTGAGGGAGTCTCCATGGGTGCAAGAGACTGTTTGGCTTGAATCTGGGAGACTAAATCTTGAGCAAGACCAGCATGGATATTGGAAACAATAATAATTGGTTCCGAAGAGCAGGACGAATTTTGAATTGTAAGGAAGCTTCGTGACAAGGCATCTGCTTTAAGATTCTTTGATCCTGGCCGATAGGAGATCACATAGTTGAATCTAGTGAAGAATAACGCCTATCGTGCCTGTCTTGGATTCAGTCTCTTGGCTGATTCAATATAGGATAGGTTTTTATGGTCAGTGAGGATTGTAATCACGTGTCTCGCAACTTCCAACCAATGCCTCCATTCATCTAGAGCCCACTTGATAGCAAGCAGTCCACGATTTCCAACATCGTAGTTGGCTTCGGCAGGAGAGAACTTTCTGGACAGAAAAGAGCACGGGTGAAGTTTAGAATCCTCGGGCTCTTTCTGCGATAGGACTGCTCCCACTCCCACTTCAGAGGCATCCACTTCCATATCAAAAGGCAGGTCAGGATTTGCAGGTGCGCAAATAAAGGCTTTTTTTAACTTGAGAAAAGCTTGTAGAGCTGAAGGTGACCAATGTGATGGATCCGCACCTTTCTTGGTCAAAGCAACAATAAGTGCAACAATGTCTGAAAATGAACGAATAAATCTCCTGTAATAATTAGCGATCCCCAGAAAGCATTGTATAGCTTTAAGGTTAGTAGGTTGTGCCCAATCTTGAATTGCTTGAAGCTTACTGGGATCCATGGAGAACCCCTTGGGAGAGATGATGTAGCCTAGGAAAGCGACTTCCTTCACTTCGAATTCACATTTTTCTAACTTGGCATATAGATGGTGCTCCCAGAGCTTTTGCAATACCATCTGGACATGGACTCGATGCTGCTCAAGTGACCATGAATATATCAGGATATCATCCAAGTAGACCACAACAAATTTTCAGAGGAATTTTCGAAGCACATCATTGATAAAATCTTGGAATACGGTAGGAACATTTGACAATCCAGATGGCATAACAAGATATTCATAATGCCCAGAATGTTAAAGGCCGTCTTCCACTCGTCATCCAGCCTTAATTCATATGAGGTTATATTCCCCCCGAAGATATCAATTTTAGAGAAGATTTCCGCCATCCGGAGTTGATCAAACAACACGGAAATTAAAGGCAAAGGATAAGAGTTCTTAACAGTGATCTTGTTGAGTCCTCTATAATCAATGCATGGATGTAAGGAGCCGTCCTTCTTTGCTACAAAGAAGAATCCTGTTCCTACTGGTAATTTTGAGGGACGAATAAACCCTTTGCTTAGGTTCTCCCGAATATAATCCTCCATAGCTTTGGTTTTCGGCAAAGAAAGAGCATATAATCTACCCTTAGGTTATTTATCTTCAGATACCAGTCTGGTGGCACAGTCATAAGGTCAATGTGGGGGAAGAGTATCCACCTCTTTCTTGGAGAAGACATCCGCAAATGAATGATATGGAGTCGGTAACCCCTCTGGTATAAATTGAGAGCATTGCTCTGGCAAGGACAGACACCTTCCTGTACATTCTGTTCCCCACTGTAAGAGTTCTCCTGTCTTCCAGCAGATGGATGGATTATGGGATTTCAACCATGGAAGCCCTAAGACTATGGAAGCCATGGGGCAATTGACCAGGAGGAAACTAATCTTCTCCGAATGCAGAAGACCGGTAGTTAAATGAACAGGAGGAGTTTGCTGAGACACTTGCCCACTGAGGAGGGGGTTACCGTCAAGGTCACAAATAGTCACAGGAGGCTTCATCCTTAGTATAGGATTGTTCCAGGACTGGGCGAAAGAGATATCCATGAAGTTGGCAGCTGCACCACAATCAACGAAAGCCTTGACTGCCACTTGCTGAGTAGGTAGACTAATTTGAACTGGAAGCAACACTGAATTTTTAGGAGAGATTCCAGCCAGACCCAGGAGTAACTCCCCTTTTATTCCTGGGTCTTTTCTTTTCTGACTTCAGGGTGCAAACATTAGCAAAATTACCCTTTGCACCACAATATAAGTATAGGCCCATCGATCGCCTACAGGATTTTTCCTGAGCAGAAAGACGAAAGGCCCCAATCTGCATGGGTTCACTGGAGTCTTCTGCTTCTACCAAGGCTACAGCTGAGGGAGATGATGACCCTTTTCCTTTCTCCATTCTCCGTTCCCTGATCCGACGATCTACTCGAATTGCTAACTGCATGAGCTTGTCCAGGGTTTCAGGAGTAGGATACTGGACAAGGTAGTCTTTAATTTGCTCCGTAAGGCCCAAGCGGAACTGACTTCAGAGGGCTGGATCATTCCAACCACTATTACCTGCCCATCTGCGAAACTCAGTGCAGTATACCTCGGCCGTATTTTTCCCTTGTCTCAGGGCTCGTAACAGTGAGCCTCTGCAGAAGCTGCTCGGTCCGGGTCATCATAAAGAATTCCAAGGGCGCTGAAAAAGGCATCCACTGTGTGCAAGGCGGGATTCTCAGTTTTTAATCCGAACACCCAGGACTGGGGTTCCCCCTGCAGGAGGAAGATATTGATACCCACTCGCTGAGCCTCAGAACCAGATGATAATGGCCGGAGACTAAAATATAGCTTGCAGCTATCACAAAAATTCTGGAACTGTTTCCGGTCATCTGTGAACCGATCGGGAAGATGCTCAGAGCTTTAGATCTTGTAGTTGCTGCGTCAAATTTTGTATTTGACCAGCCAAGATTTGAGCCGGATTTTGCTGTGACAGATCCATGCCCAGGAAGTGGTAGGCCAGTTATAATGTCAGGAACTGGTGCAGAATCCAAAATTTGGGATCAGGTACCAAGTGGTTGACGTTACCCAGAACAGAGGCACGGAGTCTAACACTCCAGGAGGTTTTCACCGGGGAACCCCGCAAGGGGATATGGGCTTCGCGGCTCCCGACGTGCAGGTCGCAGCCCCCTGTCTGGGTCACCTGATACCTGAACTGGACTACAGTTATGGTAGAGGTGTTGTATGATAGTCCAGACGTATATGACAAACCACAGGGGTACGCAGGAACAAACAGGAACTGGAGAAGGTGGCAGGGTGCACACGGACAGATGGTACACTGGGGCCGTGGAGATGGAACAACAGCAGGAACTCTAGGAGAGACACAGAAGGAAGTGGCACACGGACGGACTGGGGTGCAGACACTTGGAGACAGGGTAACGGTAGTTGGCAGACTAAGTTCGTCAACAAGATGGTGAAGCTGGAATTCAATGCAGGAACAAGGCAAACCCACTGGACAGATGAACTGAGACCAGAAAGGAACCAGAGAGCGTATGGAGTAGCTATAACTGGCAGGCCTCTTGGGATTGAGAGGCTTAAAAGAACAGGCTGGACCAATCAGCTGTAAGCACCAGACAGGCCCCCAGTAATTGATATATCATGCAGCTGCAGTGCAGACTGAGCAGGCTGACAAGCTGAATAGTAGGTTTCAGGTAACCAGCTGTAATTACAGAATCCAGACACCTGTGGAGTCAGTTGCTGAATGCAGGAGCTGAGACACTGGGAGACAACTATGCAGGAGCTAGCTGTAACCTGTAGTTCCACAAACTGAGGCAAAGGTAAATCATAAGACTAACATGAGTAATATGCACAGGATTATAACACAAAATCTGTAAAAGTTTTTGCTTCACTTCCGCCAGTTGCGGAGCTGACTATTTGGTCCAGTGTATCAAAATACATTTTCTAGCAACCATCAGGATCGTAATAAGGAGTGGAAACGCAGGTTTCTTGACAGTCTTTAGCGACCAGGCATGAAAATTTAAACCCGTACAAGCTAACGGTTCAGGCATTATATCTGGGTATGAAAAATAGAGTTAATAAAAGAAACTACTTTACACCAAAACCGTCTCAGTTTAAAGCAATCCCACATGCAATGAGAAAAATCAGCGGTTACTTTTCCACATTTGAGACAGCTGCCATCTTCTTCAGTAGACATATGACGTCTCTGATGAAGAGTAATGTAAGCCCTATGAAGTGTACGTATGGAGACCTCCTGCAGATAGCTAGATTGTAAGGCTTTCAGGGAAGAAGACTGATAACAGACTATCTAGGGAATTCAATTTAAATCGATAACGTCTTAAGACCCGTTAACTTGCGGTCACGTGATCATTTTTCCGGGTGAAATATTATCGGTATATTCATTTACGTGTTTATCGGGTGATATGTGTATTTTCGTTTTTGCTTTCACCCGTAACCGATTTTCAATGGTTAAAAATAGGTTTATCGCGGAATGGTATTCAATTTTTCGAAACCGATTTTTTTCGGTCGTTTTGACGGGTACTTATCGCCATTTTACTTCACCTACTGCTGAGTAGGTGAAATATATTTTAATGTTATTTTTTTTGCTGCAAAAAAGCAATAGTTTAGTTGTTTTGTTTTTTTAAAGTGTGCCCATGATTTTTTTTTAATTTCTCTTTTTTTATACTTTTAAAAGCATTTTTAAATTATTTTTTTGGTTATTGTAATATTAATCCCCATGATGCAATGCAAAAGTCTCCAGGATGCATTGCTCCTGTTTTGACAGGAATCTGTCACTCCTCTCTTGGGACTTCAAGGAGAAACACAGCAATTGTGCAGTCTGCTGTTGGATACGTTTTTTGCGGTTAGTTTGCGGATTTATTACTTGACAACTTTTTAGCTCTGTCTACAATCATGGAGCCATTCACTGATACAGTTTGGATGTTCATGATCCAGGCTGCTGTTGTGACACAGGAGGACAGGACAGATGAGGAAGGTGATCAGTCAATTGCTCCAGGTGGTGAGGTAGAGCGCGTTTCAATTCCACGCCCACGTAACTATCGTTGTAGGCGTGTGCTGGCAGACTTCTCCGAGGTGGATGTGATTAAGAACTTTCGCTTATCCTCTCGTTCAATCCATATGCTGTATGACTTGATGGAGCCGGACCTTGAACCACGGGTGCCCACTAATCATGCAGTCAGTGGTATGTCTAAACTGCTGGCTGCATTACATTTTTTTGCGTCTGGCACTTTCCAGACAGTTTTGTCCCAAACAGTCGGTGTTTCCCAGCCCACATTTTCGCGTATTTTAACTCAGGTCTGTATAGCTTTCCGTAAATTAACGACCCAGTTTATTTATTTTCCAAGCACTGTCAGCAAATGGAGGGAGGTCAAATTGGAATTTTTTGAGAAATCACGCTTTCCCAATGTTCTGGGCGCGATAGATTGCACTCATGTGGCAATTGCACCACCAAGGCAAATGGAAGAGTGTTTTCGTAATAGAAAATCTTTCCATTCCTTGAATGTACAGATGGAGTGTGATGCCAAATTAAAAATCACCAATCTTTTTGTGGGCTTCCCTGGGTCGGCCCACGACTCCTTTATTTTGAGCCAGTCATCCGTGTTCCGTGATTTTGAAGAATGCAACATGCCGGATGGGTGGCTGTTGGGTGAGGTTTTTTTTTCTTTCAGATGTTTAATTAATTTTTTAATTGTGGTTTATTATTTATGTTTTTTTCCCACCATTTATTTCTTTAAGGTGATGGTGGATACCCTAACAAGAGTTGGCTTCTTACCCCATTGTCCAATCCCGTTAGTGATGCTGAGCATATGTACCAAAAAGCACACATTACATCGAGGGGTGTAATTGAAAGGACCTTCGGTGTGCTTAAATCCCGGTTTCGCTGTTTAGACAGGTCCGGGGGTATGCTGTTATATTCTCCGGATAAAGTTTGCAATATAGTTAATGTTTGTTGCATTTTACATAACATCTGTGTTGCAAACCGATATCCGGAGAATATAGATCCAGGTGTTTGGCGGGATTCGGACATTTGCTCAGCATCACTTGAGGGTATGAATGATGGAGGTGATACTCGTCGAACACTAATTGATGGATTCTTCACAGGTGAGTTTTTTTTATTGCCTTTTTATTTGTTTGTGCTTGTTAGATACTGATCCTACTAATGTTTTTTCTTTTTTTTTTATTTGCAGAAGAATGTGCATGAGATTTTCTTCCGAGTTTGGCCCCTGTTGTTTAAAATATGGCCATTTGGTTTTTCTTGTTTGCTTTTTGAAGCGCAGTTGTTTATTTATCAATTTACTTGTTGGGGGGAAAATACAGGGGGCCCATGTGGCCACATGGTAGGTTCAAATGGGCGGGCGGGGGTCGGGCCCCCGGGGGGCCACATGGCACAGGAAGGAAAATACAGGGGGCCCATGTGGCCACATGGCAGGTTCGGATGGGCAAGCGGGGGTCGGGGCCCACGGGGTCCACATGGCACAGGGGGGAAAATACAGGGGGCCCATGTGGCCACATGGCAGGTTCGGATGGGCGGGCGGGGGACGGACAACACAGATTGGGCAATTTACCAATCTACTCCACCAAACAGGGCAAGAAAAATATGCTTCTTCTAACTGGCTGGCTTCTAGGCTAGCTTCTGGCTGGCTTCTAGATAGCTTGTAGCTGGCTTCTTGGCTGGCTTCGATTCTTGGCTGACTTCTGGCACTTGCAGTACTGCCACATTAAACATACAGGTATGCTATACACCGTGGAGGCTGAACTATGGCGGGAAAAACAAGCTTATATATAGCGATATTTGACACCACCCCATATACGGCCGATTGGACAGTTAACGGTTGAAGTGGGCGTTAAGTCGTTGCTAATTGGATACCTGCGCAAAGACGAAACCGAAAGTAATATTTTTCGACCGAATGCACCGAAAACACATTTCACCCGAAAACGTGTGGCGCAGTTCGATAAATTGAATATACCCCTATATCATCTAATTGCGTTAAAGTCGGAATATCCCCCTTCCATTTATTGAACAATAAGTCCCATTGCGGGTGATTTCCATAACATGACCTCATGAGTAGTGAGTAGAAAAACTGAAGTTTATATTTTTTTATTCCGCAAGTAATACAGGTTGAGTCTCCCTTATCCAAAATGCTTGGGACCAGAGGTATTTTGGATATGGGATTTTTCCGTATTTTGGAATAATTGCATACCATAATGACATATCATGGTGATGGGACCTAAATCTAAGCACAGAATGCATTTATGACACATATACACCATATACACACAGCCTGAAGGTAATTTTAGCCAATATTTTTTATAACTTTGTGCATTAAACAAAGTGTGTCTACATTCACACAATTCATTTATGTTTCATATACACCTTATACACACAGCCTGAAGGTCATTTAATACAATATTTTTAATAACTTTGTGTATTAAACAAAGTTTGTGTACATTGAGCCATCAAAAAACAAAGGTTTCACTATCTCACTCTCACTCAAAAAAGTCCGTATTTCGGAATATTTGGATATGGGATACTCAACCTGTATAGTAGGTTATCAATAGAAGTAATATGTGACATAGTGATAGACGAAGGGATGTTAATCATGCTACGTGCTTTAATGGTGGTTAGGTAATGTCTCATTTGAAAATACATAAATCTATGCGTATATAGGGTAATTAATACTGGTGGGTGAGATCATGAAAATCAAATATAATCAATCCTGGATCAAAAACCTTATGTGAGGAATGTAACCCTTTACTTTTCCAAAGATAGAATAGAGAATTTGTCATTGATGGTATTAAAGAGGTATTACCCCAGAGAGGAATATAATGAGATAGGTGAGGACTCCTGCTACATCTTTTATTGATATAGATCCACGAGGAGTACGTGTCCTTGAACAAAATGTGCATTTTTATCCGTGCTGGTATATTAGATTGGGTAGTCTGAAGCAAAGCCCCAGGGGCAAATGGGTGGAAAATGGCTTGGTCTAAGTCAGAATCAGTGTATATAGCCTTATTTAATATCCAGTCACTTATGTATCTGAAAAATATGGATGACGAGTAAGTCTCCAAATCTGGACATCCTAATCCACCCATCACTTTAGGAGTTTTCATTTTAGCTTTAGCAATCCGTGGCCGTTTGTTGTGCCAAATAAATTTTGAGAATAGAGTATCTAATTTAGCTATATCTGTCCTCTGTAGGGCAATAGGCAGCATCTGCATAAAATATAAGATTTTCGGGAATATAATTGATTGAATAATTTAAATTCTCCCCAATAGCGACATAGGAAGATTTGACCAGGCCTCCAATTTAGTGGCTATTTTTGCTATTACCTTTGAAAAATTTTATGCATAAAGGTGTGATAAATTAGAACATATTTGGATGCCTAGATATGTAAATGAGGGGGATGCTATGGTAAGCGGTATATGGAGATTCTCCAGAAAATCAGATGTAGTATTTTTAAGAAGTAATATCTCTGATTTTGACAAATTAACCTTATACCCCGAGAGCAATCCGAATGATTCAATGAGCCGTAATAGAGCAGGTAACGAATGAGTAGGGTTAGAGAGAAATATGAGGGTATCATCTGCAAATAGAGCAATTTTTAATTCTTCAGAATTAATAGTTATCCCTTGAATGGTAGGAGAGGTACGCACTGCAACGGCAAGAGGCTCTATGGCGATTGCAAAAAGAAGGGGTGATAGCAGGCAACCTTGACGCGTCCCTCTACCCAAAACAAAAGGGGAAGAAAGGATACCATTACAGGCGATTTGCGATTTGGGGGACGAGTATAATGTACGGATTATATGTATAAAGTGGGGAGGGAAGCCAAAAATGTTTTAAAGTTTTAAAAAGATGGGGCCACATTACTAAATCAAAAGCCTTTTCCGCTTCTAATGTGAGCACCATGTTAGAGGGGGAGTTAGGAAGAAAAAAGGTAGAGTAAACATGCTGTATAGCTGCTAGTACCCGCCGAATGTTGACAACCGAATGCCTTCCAGAAATTAAACCCGTCTGGTCTTTATGAATAATCAAAGGCAAAATGGGCTTCAATCTCTCTGCCAATATTTTCGTAAATATTTTATAATCAATATTGAGAAGAGAGATCGGCCTATATGAACCCGGTAATGCATGGTTTCATCCAGGCTTTGGTAAAACTTTTATTATAGCATCTGAAAAATACATCGGCAGCAACCATGATTTATAATAAAATTAAAACACTCTGTCAGTGGTTGTTCAATTTGAGGGGCCATTAGTTTATAAAATTCATCAGAGAATCCATCTGGGCCCGGTGCTTTAGACAATGTCAATTTCCCTATAGCCCAGGACACCTCTTTAGGAGTAATGGGTTCAATTAAACGGTGAGCCATTAATTCAGGTACTTGAGGTAAAGATAGCGAATCCCAGTAAGACAGGGGTTGGAGAGAGGGAGGAGACAAAGTAGGAGTAGCAGTACGAGATTAATCATTCGGGTTAACCTGTGGAGTAAAGATTTTCATAAAAATCTCTCATAACATCTACAATTTGGGCATCAGTGTCTCTCAGTAGCCCATTTTGCGTTAAAAGAGGGTGCACCGTAATTTGCTGCCTAGGGCCCCGCAGAAGATTAGTGAGCAATTTTCCTGTCTTGTTTCCAAATTTGTAAAACTTGGAATAGACGTTAAACAGATATTTATCTCCATTTAGCTGGAGAAATTCATTATAAAGCAAATTGGCCTTCTGATAATTAATTTTCGTTTCAGTCGAGGGGGACAATTTATACATTTGAAAGGTGTCCGTCAGCTGACTCTGTAAATCAAGGTAATTATGCTTTTGTTGCTTCTTGGTATGTGAAATAAATGACATCAATTCACCTCTAAGGACTGCTTTCGCAGCCTGCCAATAAATGGGAGGGTTAGAAACAGCAACAGCTGCATTCGAGGAGCTATAAGCATTCCACACCGACAAAAGTTTATCACGTAAAGCTGTTGACTGGGATAAATGTGAGGGAAATTTCCACTGGGGTCTAATATGACTAGATCTTCTAAAATCTAAAAAAATACATATATCAGTCCATGATCAGATAACACTGGAGGCTCAATGGAGGCTGAAACAGTTGTAGGGAAAAAAGGCTCTGGAATGAGAATATAATCTATTCTAGACCACGTATTATGTGTTAAAGATAAGCAGGTAAACTCCTTTTCAGTAGGATTGAGAGCCCGCCATGTATTTACCAAATTAAAGGATTTTGCAAGGTAAGACACACCTATTTTTGGTAAAGGCACCATATATTTCGGTGCAGGGGATCTGTCCATGAACTGAGATGTTATTAAGTTAAGGTCTCCACATACGATTAAGGAAGAGGAATCACACATATGCAATTTCGTCATCAATTCAATGAAAAAAGACTTCTTATACTGAGTAGGTGCATATACGTTACATATAGTGAATATACGACTCGCAACAGTTATACCCACAATCACGTATCTACCTTGGAAATCTGTATACGTTGAAGATACCTGAACATTTAAAGATTTTTTCGCCAATATTGCTACTCCACAAGATTTGGTATTCAAAGAAGCAGAACCTAATAGAAACCAATGCATCATTTGTAATTTTTGCACCTCATTTTGCATTAGGTGCATCTCTTGTAGACAAATGGTGGCCACATCACGTTTATTAAGATACGTTAATAACTTCCTACATTTAACCGGCGTATGGATAATCCTAACATTGAGGGAACCTATTTTAAGAGACATTGGAATAGCACAGAGAGTGATACATAAATGCGGACTGCAGAACACCTAGAAAAGGAAACAGGGGGGGGGGGACATGAGGGAGGGAATGGACGAGGACACACATAAAAACATAGAATGAGCAGAAAAACCATAGTTAAACAAGAACTCCCAGTTATAGTCTAGTATCTGCACCACCTTGAGTGCAAACACCAGGCAGAATGTAAAAACCCACATAACAATAGCAGATCGGCAAGGTTCCAACACCCCACCCCGACCCACTATAATAAGAACAGTAATATCGTTATCAAAACTCACGACTACTTATATTCCGATAGTCATAAAAAGTATCAGTTTAAACACCATCAAGTACGGAACAAAAAACAACTCTGAATTTTGTTAGCAACAATACCCTAACGCAGCAACTTAGTAAAGCAGCCACCCTTAACTAATAAACAAGTAGCACAGAAAGATAGGCTGAGGCATGAGAAATGGCAAACAAGAAAAAGACGGTAGTGAAAACAGCAAACCACTTCTTTATATGTCACATCTTTGAGGGAATGGAGACAGCGATCATCCCAAAGAAGAGTCTGTAATGTCCTCAGAGCCACATCCATCAATCTCTTCTTTCATATAGGCTTCAGCATCAGCAGCAGTAGGAAAGTCATGAAATCCAGAATCAGTAAAAATTCTGTCTTGCAGGAAACATCATATAGAATTTGCATTTTGCTTGGACCAATGCGGTGCACACTGTTGAAAAAGAACGTCTAGCCCTTGAAAGTTCAACCGAAAAATCTTGGAATATGCGTAGGGAACAGCCGTCCCACTGAAGATTAATTTTTCTGGAAGCAGACCAAATGGCTTGTTTATTTAAAAAGTTCAAGGTTTTAAATATCACCACTCTTGGTCTCTGTGGTGATTGTGGTTTCAGGTTACCAATTCTATGGACTCTTTCTATCACCATGTCTGCGCAAACTGATTCAATATGGAGCAGTTTGGGGAGCGTGTTATATACAAATGATCCAGCTGTTGTCCCTTATGGTCTCTGGCAACCCAGTAAGCCTTAAGTTATTTCTCCTTGTTCTATTTTCAATATTGTCCAGTTTCTCAGATAAACGCCTGTTATCAAGTTCTAATGTGTGTACTGATTTCTGTAGAGCATGTATATTATCCATATCGTCCCCTATATGTGCCTCCGCCACTTTCACACTATTAGTTAGGTGACTGATCTGCGCAGTGATGTCTGTGACTGCTTTCTGAAGCAATGGTGACATAGTAGTTTCTATTGATCAAACCAAGTCCTCATAAGATAGTGAGGAAATACCTGTACAAGCGTTATCTCTGGGGGGAGAACCGTCAGGGTCTGAGATCGGTTTCTTTGCCGCTGGCGTCCCCTGGGCATTGTCCGAGCCCGGCGCCAATGTTGTGGTCTCCTCGGCGCTTTTCCTGGCGCTGCTGCTGCGGGGCAGGGGGCTGCTTAATTGAAGTTTGTACTGCTACAAACTTGTCCATCACCGCGTCCGGGCGGCGGGGGGATCGGGAGCAGTGAGTACATGAGGCTGACAGGGTGAAAAGACACGTGGGTCAGCGTGGGGAACGGAGCCGCGAGGAGAAGCTGCTCACTCTCCCATGCCGGAACCGGAAGTCCAATAAGGTTATTAATAGGAACAACATGGATTTGTGAAGGATAGATCATGTCAAACAAACTTATTAGACTTTTATGAGACAGTTAGCGCTAACCTAGATCAGGGTAATGAGGTGGATGCAATCTTTTTAGACTTTGCTAAAGCTTTCGATACAGTACCGCACATGAGAGTTATCTATAAGTTACAAGAACTAGGGCTAGGGAGCACAATATGCACTTGGGTTAGAAATTGGTTGGATAATAGGGAGCAGCAAGTAGTGGTAAATGAAACTTTTTCAAAATGGACTGAAGTACTAAATGGCGTGCCACAGGGATCTGTACTTGGACCACTATTGTTCAACATTTTCATAAATGATCTAGAAGTAGATCTAGAGAGCATGGTATAAATTTTTGCAGATGATACCAAACTGTGTAAGGTTATAAATTCAGAGGGGGATGCTGAGTCTCTTTAGTACAACTTATTTAAACTAGAAGCATGGGCTGCAAAATGGAGAATGAGGTTCAATATAGACAAGTGTAAGGTAGTGCACTTTGGTAGCAAGAACGAAAATACTACCTACATACTAAATGGGGAAAAACTAGGGGATTCTATAGTGGAAAAAGATTTAGGTGTTCACATAGATAACAAACTCAGCAGTAGTGCCCAAAGTTGGATTGCAGCAAATAAGGCAAACAAGGTATTAGCATGCAAAAAGCGGGGAATTGATGCAAGGGATGACAGTGTTATAGTCCCGTTTTATAAATCACTTGTGAGGCCACATCTCGAATACTGTGCACAATTTTGGGCACCATACTACAAAAAGGATATCCTGGAACAAGAAAACGTTCAGAGACGGGTGACCAAATTGATTAAGGGGATGGAGACGCTAAAATACGAGGAAAATTCAAAATGGACAAGAATATACAGGGTTATGGTGGGTAGATCATGCACTATAGCTAAAAAGAAAAAAGAGGAATAAACATAACGGCCAACATTCATAACAGATAAAATTGTCCTAAAAATAATACATTGTAGGAGACCACTAATAGGTTGAACTTGATGGACAAATTGTCTTTTTTCAACCTCAGAAACTATGTTACTATGTATGTTCTCATTGGTTTCATCCCAATCAGTGCAGGGGTGTCTGAATGCATAACAAAAAATTAAAATTCTGCACAGCTCTGCAACATTATTCTGTATCTAACGTACCTTGGCTGCTAGCACTGATCACTGCAGTAGGCACTGAATCAGAGAATGCTGTTTAGTCTTGGACAGACCCACCTCTGAGCTTCTTGGCACTCTGTGATATTTTAGTGTTGCACAACCCAGAACTTGTAGCTTGCAGGGAGCTCAGCTGGGTGCGTGATGTTGCAGTTCAACTAGACTGTATGGTAGGCAGCAAGCTGAGTCCCCCGTCATCCTCTATGGAAGTCTGTGTAAGACTCCATGGTTACCTGCTGCAGCAGGCCCCTGTGTTCCGCACTTGGGACCAGACACATTGTGCAGAATAAAGTTAGCACACTGGGACTAGATAGGCGCTGGTTGTCCAGCGTGGGGTCGCTCCCACTGCACCCCACTCTGCCTACCTCACTGATGAGGTGATAGAGGGAGCGTATCTGTATCTGCTGCAGATGCTCCTTCTGCCCTCATCCACATCTTATGCATCCTGTAATAAACCATTCACACTCCCAGGCAGCGCCAGGACTTCAGCCGCACTGGGCCTGGGGTCATGTTGCATAAACATGAAGCATATAGTGGCCTGTAGCTTCATAAAGCTATTGGCCCAAACGCATTAAAGGAGGTCCGGCCTGGGGGGGGGGGGGGGGGGGGCATACAGTATTCCAGTGACGTGCAGTGAGGAGAGACAGGTGAGGCAGACTCTTTCCTGTCATACTAACATTTACTTCACCACATGTCCCTGCAGTATTCCCCACTGCCCCCTAGCCCAGCTGATCTCACAGAATGTATACTTGTTTAGCTGATAAGCTTCTTATTGTGTTATGGATATTTCAGAAATAAAAGAGATAATCTGCATACATGGATTATTTTTATGGCCATAGATATGAATATCTGGTACTTTGCCTAGGCACCAGTTGCCATTGTAATGTGCCCCACCGAGAGAATCATTGTTCCAATAAATAAAGAACATTTAGATCCTGAAGCAAGAATATTGTTTTGCTAGGCTTTATAGGCTACAAATCAGTTGTGACAAAACTGAAGAGGATGGTGATAGTTAAAGGATGATACTTTATGCTTCTATCTCTTACAGCGATACAATAATTGGTAGTGTTAATAGGTGCCCGAGAGAGCTATTAGTTGTAATGCAAATGGCAGTGAGTGTTGCGGGCGCCCATTACTCATCACACACAAAAGCACTGAGCTTTGATGCTCCAACAGCCATCTTTTTCGCAGATTTCTGCTCGCCACCTCAAAAGGCTGCAAGCAGAAATCATGCAGTCATGTTCAATTTGCAAAACAATTGAATAGTTCCATTGGATGCCAATAACTTATTGGCACCCAAAAAACAATTGTATTTCTCCCAGTGAATATCTCTCTCTCTCTCTCTCTCTCTATATATATATATATATATATATATATATATGTATATATGCAGTATATATATTCTTTATATCTATCATTTAGATAGATAGATAGATAGATAGATAGATAGATAGATAGATAGATAGATAGATAGATAGATACAATTTTCTATTTCTTTTTTGTTTAAAACACACATTCTGGGGGTTATTCAGAGTCCCTAGCAGTTTTTGCTAAATTAGCAAATAAAATTAGCAAAAATTAGCAAAAACTGTTAAGGATCAAATTACTTGCTGGGGGCCGCCCAGCACAAGGCAAGGTCACCCAGCATGTATGGTGCCGCCCCGCGATGCGATCGCAATTCAATTACAATCACATAGCAGAATTCAGAATTAAGGTTGATCCCTGCTGCGTAGGCAGGCACACAAACACCATTTTTCCGATCACAGGAAACACAGGCAATGTCATGGGGCCACCCTGAAAATGTCCATGACATGCCTGCGTTTTCTGCTCCACCCTCCCAATGCCATGTTGCCTGTCAATAATAATGCGATCGCATCCTTCCTTCCATTTCACATAATGAAAGCACACGCAATGTGTTAGGATATGGTGCACTTTGTACCTGTCTCCTTCTGTGTATCAGTCTATGGGTGCATCCCCTAGTGTTAGACCTCAAGTGCCAGAAGTCACTGGGATGCGGAGTTATATGATGTAGTTCCTGTTCCTCCATCTTAGAGAGAGTAAGGAGAGTGTGACACACACAGAGACTGAGACACAAGTGTAAAAGTGTGCAGAGCTGAGACTGGGAGTGGATCTCAGCTACAGAGACTCACAGTGCATGCATCATCTTCTCTACAGTAGGAATCAGACTGCACAGCTGTGCAGTCCTCCATGCTTCACCACCACAGACATCTCCTGATAAGTACCACTACCTAATGCTGTTACCTTGTGTGATATATGGGCTCCTGGTTACTGATATCAGTGTTACATCTGAGTTATCTGTGTACACTAAATAAACCTGCATTACTGTTTAAGTCACTAAGTGTGTGGACTGATGTCACTTGCACCAGATAATCCAGTACACTCTGCCAACACAATGCCACCACGGCATGGCAACAGATGGCCGAAAAGCGTCCGTTTGCAAATTTCTCAACACTGAGACCATCTCTGAATAGCCCCCACTGTACATACACACATTTATATTTAAATACAGTACTGTTCACTCATCCATATCAGTAGCAATCCTCACACACTGGTCACACCTCTGTACAGTGCTGTAACTAGACATTTTAGCGCTGTGTGCAAGAAACATCATTGGCGCCCCCCCCCCATGCAAGATAGGGTCAGTGCGCGCCGTAGGCATGTGAAAAATATACAATGGGGCGTGGCTTCATGGGGAAGGGGTGTGGCCACAAAATAATACCAATTCATACTACGGTGCACAGTTTTCAATATTCAAATTACGCCGCACAGTAGCGCCACGACACCAGGTAGAGCCCCTTTTGCACATTACGGCAGCCAGTCCCCCTTTTTACACATTACGGCAGCCAGTCCCCCTTTTTACACATTACGGCAGACAGCGTCTCCTTTTTACACATTACGGCAGACAGCGTCCCCCTTTTTACACATTACGGCAGACAGCGTCCCCCTTTTCACACATTACGGCAGACAGCATCCCCCTTTTTACACATTACGGCAAACAGAATAGATAGAGAGACAGACAGATGAATAGATAGATAGATAGATAGATAGATAGATAGATAGATAGATAGATAGATAGACAGACAGACAGACAGACAGACAGATAGATACTTACCATCTCTCCCCGCTGGCTCAGGCTCCTCGGTGCAGGCATCACGCAGCAGATCCCTGGCAGGGGAGTAGGAGGAGGAGGGAGGGGGACTGGAGCCGCAGCAGCGCTATGCAATTGGTAGAGGCGCCGCTGCAGCAGTCCCTCTCCTTCCGCATTGGCTGGCTGACGCCGCTGTGAATGCTGGGATGAGGGAAGCGCATCCCAGCATTCACAGCAGCGCCGGGCAGCCAATGGAGAGAGGGACAGCTGCAGTGCCGCCACTACCAATTACATAGCGCTGCTGCGGATCCAGTCCCCCTCCCTTCCCCTCCTCCCCTGCCTACGGCGCTGCTGCTCTCCTCTTCTCCGGCCGCCGTGCACACAGCACAGCACAGGCAGCTTCTAATGAGTCAATTTGACTAATTACAAGCCACTGGCCATTGCGCCCTCAGGCGACTGCACTGTGTGCCAGGCACACCTGGCACACACGTAGTTACGGCTCTGCCTCTGTACACAATAGGGCCTTCATACATTTTAGCTACAGGCCCATGAGGCCCTTAATCTGGCACTGTTTGTTTGTTTGTTTGTTTGTTTGTTTGTCTTTTCAGGTATGCAAGTGGACAGCCCTGAACTGATTGGGATGAAAACAACTCAAGGTGGTCGAGTTTTATCCTGGCCAGGTTTTAGGGGTGTTTGGGACATGGTTGGACCTCACGGCAGAATGTGCCAGGCAGAATTTTGACCCAGGGAGCCTGTTCTGGGCCTTCCACTAGATGGATTTGGTTGGAAACTTACCAGAATTGTAGCATTGGGTCCCAGAAGACATTCTAGGGGGTTGGGATCCCAGTCGGACCTCACGGCGGAATGCACAGGGCAGAAATTTGACATGGGAAGCCTGTTTTGGGCCTGCCACTAGATGGATTTGGATGGAAACTTACCAGAATTGTGACATTGGATCCCAGAAGACATTTTAGGGGGTTGGGATCCCAGTTGGACCTCCCATTGGTGTACGCTGGCTATAACTTTGACCTGGGGAGCCTGTTCTGGGCCTTCCACTGGATGGATTTGGATGAAAATTTTAATTAACTGTAATAGCTAACAGAAGTAAACATAATTCAATGACCCGAAATAACTGACTGAAATAACCATAAATCAATCAACTATAATAACTGAAAGAAGTGCAGTTGGGAAGGCAAAAATTTTGTGTATCCATAAGCCTTTGAATAGCAACATTGATAACAGAAGGAAAACTTTAAACCCATCTCGCAATGGGGTGCAGGAATAAACACAAATCTGTATATATAAATAAGAAAGCCCTCACTCACTCACTCACTCACTGACTCATCACTAATTATCTTACTTCCCGATATGTTAGGAAGCTAAAATTCAACATAGGTATTCTACAGGTGGGAAATAGGAAATTTTAACAAACCTACCCTAAGGGGATGAAAAGGGGGTTCGTCATCACAGATGCGTGGCATGCCTTGCATGAACGATAACGCCCAAACGGACAGTCAAATCAAAATTTGGACTGCACCTCCAGTGTGTAGAATTTAATAAACTGCAAAAATGCAAA
This sequence comes from Pseudophryne corroboree, assembly GCF_028390025.1. Taxonomy (NCBI): domain Eukaryota; kingdom Metazoa; phylum Chordata; class Amphibia; order Anura; family Myobatrachidae; genus Pseudophryne; species Pseudophryne corroboree. The sequence goes on along the minus strand of NC_086453.1, from coordinate 195,825,731 downwards.
AGCCCTCACTCACTCACTCACTCACTAATTCTCTTACTTCACAATATTTTAGGAAGATTAAATTTAAGGTGGGAAATAGGAAAACTACATAATTATAATTTTAGTAAACCACCTTTCATAAGGTGATGAAAAGGGGGTTGACATAATGATGTCATGACCGATGCGTGGCCTGCGTTTTGTGAACGATAGCGCCCAAATGGACAATCGGATCAAAATTTGGATTGCACCTCCAGTGTGTAGAATTTATTAAACTACAAAATGGTCCTGTCACTTTTTACCGTATCTGTTATGGGTGCTCCTCAGGTAACGCCAAGAACCATGGATTAACATTTACTTACATTAAGACGTCTCAAATTTACAGCTCTATTTATTTATTTATTAACAGTTTCTTATATAGCGCAGCAAATTCCATTGCACTTTACAATTGGACAATGATAAGGCAAAACTGAGTAATAACAAACAGTCATAGAGGTAGGAAGGTCCTGCTCACAAGCTTACATTCTATAGGGAAATAGGCATTTATACACAATGATAGGTGTTATCTCTTGCATAGTTGTCCACCGGATTGCAAAGGTTCTAGGTGGGCTGCATGATATCACATCACAGCAATGATGAACCAGAATCAGAAGGAAGAGAAAGTGAAGAAAGAGAAAATATGTGTAGATAGTGGGATGTAATTGGGTAGGAAAGCTTATGAAGGTTGAGTGAGCGGTTCTGGAATGTGATTAGTTAGCCTGAAGAGGTGAGTTTTCCGGGAACACTTGAAGGTTTGTAGACTAGGGGAGAGTCTTATTGTGTGTGGTAGGGCATTCCATAGAGTGGGTGCAGCCGGAAGAAAGTCCTGCAATCGTGCATGGGAGCAAGTAATGACATAGATCTTGTGAAGAACGGAGAGTCGGGTTGGGAGATATTTTGAGATAAGCGAAGATATGTATATTGGTGTAGTTTGGTTAATGGCCTTATGTGTGAGTAAAAGTATTTTATATTGAATACGGTAGAATATAGGTAACCAATGGAGGGACTGATAAAGTGAATCTGCAGCCAATGAACGTCTAGCAAGGAAGATTAGCCTCGCAGCTGCATTCAGAATGGATTGTAGTTGTGAGAGTCTTTTTGGTAAGACCAGCAAGAAGACTATTGTAATGATAAATGCAGGAGATAATGAGAACATGGATTAGAGTTTTTGCAGTGTCTTGTGTAAGGTATGGTCGTATTTTGGATATAGTAACATTAATGTAATATAGTAACATAGTTGGTGAGCTTGAAAAAAGACCAGTAGTCCACCGAGTTCATCCCTATTCTATTCTGGTTAAAGGCTATATCCTTGTATATCTTTTTCCGTTAGAAATTTATGTAACACATTTTTAAACGCATTGACTGAGTCTGCCATTACAACCTTCTCTGGCAGTGAATTCCATATTTGTATTGCCCTTCCAGTAAAGAATTCCATCCTGCGCTGAGTACGAAATTTCCTCTCCTCAAGCCTTAGCGGGTGTCTGCGCGTTTTGTGTAGAGGTCTCTTAATAAACAAATCACCTGATAATTCCGCATATTGCCCCTTTAAATATTTGTAAATATTAATCATAACTCCTCTGAGTCGTCTCATTTCTAGTGTAAACATATCTAACCTAGAAAGCCTCTCCACATAGTCCAGTTGTTAGGCGCCGAGGGTCCGCCCGTCAGTGCGGCCCGGCGCCTAGCAACTAGGGACGCCGCAGGCACACAGCCGCCGGCTCCCTAGCAACGCTAGACGCTGGGCGCACGGAGCCGCTCAGACCATAGCAACGGGGACGCCACTGTCGGACCGCGTTCCCCGTTGCTAGGTCTAATTAATCAGTTCATTTGTATCCTGGCCGTGCAGCATGCAGCTGCACGGCATGATATTATTACCCTGTCTGGATCCTGATTGGAGGGTTCCCAAATAAAAGCACTCTCAGGACTTCTCACAGACGCCGGTAATAGCTTCCTGTTTGCTGTGTCAGTTACAGAGAGTTTCCAGTCCTGCTCAATCCGGTTGTTCCTGTCCTCAGTGATCCTGTACTCGGAATTTGTCATCTATTCCTGGAGTCCGACCGAGCACCTTTAACATCCTGTGGTGTTTGTGAGTCGCGGCGTAGCCGTGTGTTGCGGCTTGACCGCTTACTGTTTATTATTTAGTTTCATTGTGTTCCGGAGCTTTTGCGGAGGATTCCGCTCCCACAAATCCACTCTGGTATCCATCGGTGCTGGATAGGAGTAACGGATCAGTGGATTTTTGGTTGTCCTTTTCCCTGGCGGTTTGTCCGCACATACTTTTGGTTTAAGTTAGATAGCTTGTAGCCCCTGGCCTGGTTGCTTAGTCAGAGGGCCCCTTGTTATCACCCTGTCTCGGATTTCCCTTTGTCTCCCATTAAGACCTGAGGGGGCATCGGGGTTGGGCAGACATAATCCGCCCTTCGAACGCGGCTGCCATGGGCTCAAGCAACCATAGTCTCGCAGGGGATTTCTGATAACACGGGCGAGACAACGGAGTTAGGGCGCCAGGGGTTACTAGGCTTTCCTGCTCCCGTAACCAGCATATCTTTCCAGTACTCAGACCTCTGCCATAAGATCTCCTCTGGTCTGGAGTACGGGAATCATAACATTATTACCGGCCAGACTAAATTTAAAATTAAACAGGATTTAATTTTTTCCCTTATTCAGTTGGAAGATTTGTCGGCCTCATGAATCCCACCGGTGTTGGGCCAAATCCTGGCCAGCTTCTAGTTAGCCAGATTCAGGAACTTACTCAGATGGTTCAGGATCTGTCCCTTCGGGTGAGGTCACAGGAAGATCTGTTACGGACTTCCCCGAGGGTCATTCCTGAACCAAAAATGCATTTGCCTGACCGTTTTTCTGGGGATAGAAAGCAGTTTTTTAATTTTAAAGAGTCTTGTAAACTTTATTTTCGTTTAAGACCAGTCTCCTCAGGTACGGAATCTCAGCGGGTTGGAATTATTATTTCTTTACTTCAGGGGGATCCCCAGACCTGGGCTTTTGGTTTAAGAACAGACGATCCGGCATTATTGTCTGTAGACGCCTTTCTGGGGTCTTTAGGGCTATTGTATGACGACCCTGATAGAGAGGCATCCGCCGAGAGTCAGTTGCGTGCTCTCAGACAGGGTAGGAATCCCGCAGAGATTTATTGTACGGAGTTTCGCCGTTGGTCGAACGACTGTGGATGGAATGACCCAGCCCTGCGCAGTCAGTTTCGCCTCGGCTTATCCGAGTCTATAAAAGACAGTCTTCTTCAGTATCCCGCTCCTGAGACTCTCGATAAACTCATGGAGCTCTCTATTAAGATTGATCGTCGTCTCAGAGAGCGGAGGGCTGAAAAAGGAGCATCTGTTGGGTCTACTCCTTGTGTTTTTTCCATTCCTGTGGACACAGAGGAGCCCATGCAGATAGGCCTCTCCAAACTGTCTCCTGAAGAAAGAACCAGAAGGCAAAATTCTGGTCTTTGTTTATACTGTGGAGGTAAGGGACATTTTGCCCGTAATTGTCCGAACAAGTCGGGAAACGCCTCGACCAAGTGATTTGTGAGGGGGTTCACTTTGGTCTGCAGCTTATCTCCTCAAATAATTCACTGTTAGTCCCAGCTAAAGTTTCCTTTGGCAGCCTCTGTTCCTCGGTCTCGGCTTTTGTGGACAGTGGAGCTGCAGGGAACTTTATGGACTTAACATGGGCCAAGGCATTAGGTATACCTCAGTTAGCCTTGGGTAGGTGTATCACCATGCATGGTTTAGATGGGAGTCCCTTGTCCAATGGGGTTATTTCTCTCTGTACACCCCCTGTTCTACTTTCGGTAGGAGCTCTGCATTCTGAAAAGATTGAGTTTTTCCTTACCCATTGCCTAGCAGTTCCAGTGGTTCTGGGTCACCCTTGGCTGGCCTTTCATAATCCCATCATTGATTGGCAGTCGGGGGAGATCTCACAATGGGGTACCATCTGTAGTAAGGAATGTATTACGTTTCCCATCAGAATAGCTGCTGTCATTCCCGCACCCATTCCTGTGGAATACCAGGATTTTGTTGATGTATTTTCCAAAGGCAATGCGGACATTCTGCCTCCCCATCGCCCTTATGATTGTGCTATTGAGCTAATTCCTGGTGCCACTTTGCCTAAGGGAAGGTTATATGCATTGTCCGGACCAGAAACTGTGGCCATGAATGAGTATGTTAAAGAAAGCCTAGGGAAAGGATTTATCAGGCCATCTAAATCCCCTTTAAGTGCAGGCTTCTTCTTCGTGGAGAAGAAGGATGGTTCACTCAGACCTTGCATTGACTTTAGAGCCTTGAATAAGATCTCAGTAAAAAATACTTACCCTTTGCCGCTGATTTCTGTCCTCTTTGATCAGCTACGTTCGGCTGTGATTTTTTCTAAGATTGACCTGAGAGGAGCATATAACCTCATCCGAATCAAGTCAGGGGATGAGTGGAAGACGGCATTCAGTACTCAGTCGGGTCACTATGAGTATCTGGTTATGCCATTCGGCCTGTCTAACGCTCCGGCAGTTTTCCAGGATCTCATTAACGATGTGCTCCGTGAATTTCTGGGAAGATTCGTTGTAGTCTACTTAGACGATATCTTGATATTTTCTGACTCTATAGAACAACATGTTACCCAGGTGCGTCAGGTTCTAAAAAAATTACGTGAAAATCACCTATATGCCAAGCTGGAGAAGTGTGAATTTCATGTCACGGAGGTATCCTTTTTAGGGTACATCATTTCCCCTCAGGGATTCTGTATGGAACCAAAGAAGCTCCAAGCCATCCTTAGTTGGGCGCAACCCACCAACTTAAAAGCAATTCAGCGCTTTTTAGGGTTTGCGAATTACTATAGAAGATTTATTCACTCTTTCTCCGACCTAGTTGCTCCCATTGTGGCACTGACTAAGAAGGGAGCAGATCCAACCAACTGGTCACGTGAAGCTGAGTTATCTTTTCAGGCCTTGAAACAAGCCTTTGTCTCAGCCCCAGTCCTCAGACATCCCAACCCAGAATTGCCTTTCATTGTTGAGGTTGATGCCTCGGAGGTTGGAGTAGGGGCTATCCTATCTCAGAAGGATCCGGATTCTCCTGAACTACATCCTTGTGCCTTTATGTCCAGGAAATTCTCATCTGCTGAATCCAACTACGATGTTGGTAACCGGGAATTACTGGCTATTAAATGGGCTTTCGAGGAGTGGAGGCATTGGCTTGAAGGAGCCACTCATACCATTTCTGTTTTGACTGATCACAAAAATCTTCAATACATTGAATCAGCTAAACGGCTGAATGCCCGGCAAGCTCGTTGGGCTTTATTTTTTACTCGTTTCAAGTTCATTATCACCTTCAGGCCAGGTTCCAAGAATACCAAGGCAGATGCCCTGTCACGCAGTTTTCTTCCAGTTCAAGATAACAGTCCTGTTACTCCCATACTTCCGTCTTCAGTCATTCGGGCAGGCCTCACTCAAGATTTATTTACCCAGTTAAAGCAGCTTCAACATCAAGCTCCTGGAAATACTCCTGCTGGTCGTCTTTATGTCCCTGAGTTTTTGAGAGCAACTGTTTTGACGGAGTTTCATGATAGCAAAGTTGCCGGGCATCCGGGGATCGCTAAGACTTTGGAATTAGTTTCCCGCTCAGTATGGTGGCCTGGTCTTTCCAAAGACATTAAGGAGTTTGTTTTTTCTTGTCAGGTCTGTGCACAGCATAAAGTTCCCCGTTCCTTGCCTATCGGTCAACTTATGCCCTTGAATGTTCCTCTTAGGCCATGGTCTCATATTTCCATGGATTTTGTGGTGGACCTCCCTCTGTCAGCCGGATGCCGAGTCATATGGGTGGTAGTGGACCGTTTTAGCAAAATGGCCCATTTCATTGCTCTTCCCCGATTGCCATCTGCCCAGGGATTGGCAGTCTTGTTCCTCCGCCATGTTTTCAGACTCCATGGGTTACCCACTGATATTGTTTCTGATCGGGGTCCACAATTCATTGCACAATTTTGGAAGTCTTTTTGTGCCTCATTAAAGATGAAATTATCTTTAACGTCTGGCTACCATCCCCAATCCAACGGGCAGACTGAGCGAGTTAATCAATCATTAAAACAATATTTGCGTTTGTACTCGGCCAAACTCCAAAATGACTGGTCTGAGTTTCTTCCGTTGGCGGAGTTTGCTTATAACAATGCCTGTCATTCCTCCACCAATGTGTCTCCATTTTTTGCAGTTTTTGGTTTTCACCCCAGAGCTAATTCCTTTTTTCAACATTCCTCTGTCTCCTCGCTGACCTTGACCTCTCATCTCAGACTCATTTGGAGAAAAGTGCACCTTGCTCTCAGAAAAGCGGCATTTCGGGAGAAAAAAATTTCTGACAGGCTCCGGCGGCCGTGCACTTTTAAAGTAGGAGATAGGGTATGGTTGTCGACTCGCAACATTAAACTTCGACAAACCTCAGCCAGATTGGGCCCTAAATTTATTGGACCATTCCATATTATAAAAAAAGTCAATCCAGTTGCTTTCCGGTTACGTTTACCAAAAACTTTACGGATCGGAAATACCTTCCATTGCTCCTTGTTGAAACCATATGTTTCGTCCAGTAGATTTCCTCGCAAGATCTCTCAGGGGAAATCACCAATAGATGTACAGGGTCAGCAGGAGTTCTTGGTGGAGAAGGTTCTCGATTCCAGGTTGTCCCGGGGAAGGCTTTATTTTTTGGTACATTGGAGAGGTTATGGTCCAGAAGAAAGGTCTTGGGTCCTGGATGAGGATCTCCTTGCCCCAAGGCTTAAAAAGGCATTTTTTCGAGAATTTCCTCAGAAACCTGGCCTTAGGGGTTCCTTGACCCCTCCTCAAGGGGGGGGTACTGTTAGGCGCCGAGGGTCCGCCCGTCAGTGCGGCCCGGCGCCTAGCAACTAGGGACGCCGCAGGCACACAGCCGCCGGCTCCCTAGCAACGCTAGACGCCGGGCGCACGGAGCCGCTCAGACCATAGCAACGGGGACGCCACTGTCGGACCGCGTTCCCCGTTGCTAGGTCTAATTAATCAGTTCATTTGTATCCTGGCCGTGCAGCATGCAGCTGCACGGCATGATATTATTACCCTGTCTGGATCCTGATTGGAGGGTTCCCAAATAAAAGCACTCTCAGGACTTCTCACAGACGCCGGTAATAGCTTCCTGTTTGCTGTGTCAGTTACAGAGAGTTTCCAGTCCTGCTCAATCCGGTTGTTCCTGTCCTCAGTGATCCTGTACTCGGAATTTGTCATCTATTCCTGGAGTCCGACCGAGCACCTTTAACATCCTGTGGTGTTCGTGAGTCGCGGCGTAGCCGTGTGTTGCGGCTTGACCGCTTACTGTTTATTATTTAGTTTCATTGTGTTCCGGAGCTTTTGCGGAGGATTCCGCTCCCACAAATCCACTCTGGTATCCATCGGTGCTGGATAGGAGTAACGGATCAGTGGATTTTTGGTTGTCCTTTTCCCTGGCGGTTTGTCCGCACATACTTTTGGTTTAAGTTAGATAGCTTGTAGCCCCTGGCCTGGTTGCTTAGTCAGAGGGCCCCTTGTTATCACCCTGTCTCGGATTTCCCTTTGTCTCCCATTAAGACCTGAGGGGGCATCGGGGTTGGGCAGACATAATCCGCCCTTCGAACGCGGCTGCCATGGGCTCAAGCAACCATAGTCTCGCAGGGGATTTCTGATAACACGGGCGAGACAACGGAGTTAGGGCGCCAGGGGTTACTAGGCTTTCCTGCTCCCGTAACCAGCATATCTTTCCAGTACTCAGACCTCTGCCATAAGATCTCCTCTGGTCTGGAGTACGGGAATCATAACACCAGTGTCTCCAACCCCTTAATCAATTTGATCGCTCGCCTCTGAACCTTTTCAAGTTCGGATATGCCTCTTTTATAGTGTGGTGCCCAGAACTGTACAAATACTCAAGATGTGGCCGTAGCAATGATTTGTACAGTGGCAGGATTACGCTCTCATCCCTTGTCTCAATTCTCCCTATAGTGCATGCTAATACCTTATTTGCCTTTGTAGCTGCACTTTGACATTGTGTACTGATGCTAAATCAACTAATACAGTTTCCCATATTTTCCCCATCTAATTGATAGGTTGCATGTTTATTCTTAGTCCCAAAGTGCATAACATTACATTTTTCAACATTAAAATGCTTAATTTCGTTGCCCAAAATTCAAGTTTAATTAAATCTGTCCAAAGAGACTCCACATCCACATCTGACTTGATTACCCATCATATTTTAGTATCATCTGCAAAAATTGACACTGTACTTTCTAGTCCTTCTCCTAGATCATTTATGAATATGTTAAACAATAGTGGCCCCAGCACAGAACCCTGCAGTATTCCACTGATTACTTTAGCCCAGGTGGAAAACTTCCCACTAACCACCACTCGCTGTTCCCTGTTATCAAGCCAATTACTCACCCATGTACATATAGTGTCTCCTATACCGAGCTCCCTTAACTTGAAAATCAGTTGAACGCTCGCTAGCTACTTATAGCAGCCGTACAAATGCATAGCTGCCACCAACGGGAGAGTGTATTTTCGCTTTGCAGGAGTGCAAACGCCTGCGCAGCCGAGCGGCAACAAACACATTTTGTGCAGAACAAGACCAGCCCTGTAGTTACTTTTTCTGTGCTATGATTGCTGCGACGAAGGTCCCGGTATTGATGTCAGAAGCCCGGACATGCCTGAGTTTTTCCAAACAGTCCCAGAAAACGGTCAGTTGACACCCAGATACTCCCACTTCCTGTCAATCTCCTTGCGTCCGCCAGTGCGACTGGAAGCGTCGCTAGAACCTGTGCAAAACCACAAAGCTCTTTGTACTTGTATGACGCGCCTGCGCATTGCGGTGCATACGCATGTGCAGATTAGACCCGTTCTGCCATAATCGCTGCGCTGCGAAAATCCGTAGTGAGCGATCAACTCGGAATGGCCCTCAATGTGTCAAAATCTTTTGCAAAATCCAGATAGACCACATCTACTGCGTTGCTCTGGTCAAGATTGTCACTTACTTTTTCATAGAACCTAACAAGATATGATTTTTAGATACATGTAACATGATTTTGAGACAGATTGAATGTGGGGAACAAAGGACAGTTCAGAGTCAAGTATGGCACCTAGGCAGTGAGTTTGTGGGATAGGATTGATTATTGAGTTCTCAACAATGATAGAAATATCAGGTTGGTATTTTAACTACTATTGGCCAGTGGAAAATAAGATTTTACTTACCGATAAATCTATTTCTCGTAGTCCGTAGTGGATGCTGGGACTCCGTAAGGACCATGGGGAATAGCGGCTCCGCAGGAGACAGGGCACAAAATAAAAGCTTAAGGATCAGGTGGTGTGCACTGGCTCCTCCCCCTATGACCCTCCTCCAAGCCTCAGTTAGGATACTGTGCCCGGACGAGCGTACATAATAAGGAAGGATCTTGAATCCCGGGTAAGACTCATACCAGCCACACCAATCACACCGTACAACTCGTGATCTGAACCCAGTTAACAGTATGATAAATGCAAAGGAGCCTCTGAAAAGATGGCTCAAACAATAATAACCCGAATTTTTGTAACAATAACTATATACAAGTATTGCAGACAATCCGCACTAGGGATGGGCGCCCAGCATCCACTACGGACTACGAGAAATAGATTTATCGGTAAGTAAAATCTTATTTTCTCTGACGTCCTAGTGGATGCTGGGACTCCGTAAGGACCATGGGGATTATACCAAAGCTCCCAAACGGGCGGGAGAGTGCGGATGACTCTGCAGCACCGAATGAGAGAACTCCAGGTCCTCCTCAGCCAGGGTATCAAATTTGTAGAATTTAGCAAACGTGTTTGCCCCTGACCAAGTAGCTGCTCGGCAAAGTTGTAAAGCCGAGACCCCTCGGGCAGCCGCCCAAGATGAGCCCACTTTCCTTGTGGAATGGGCTTTTACTGATTTCGGCTGTGGCAATCCTGCCACGGAATGTGCAAGCTGAATTGTACTACAAATCCAACGAGCAATCGTCTGCTTTGAAGCAGGAGCACCCAGCTTGTTGGGTGCATACAGGATAAACAGCGAGTCAGTTTTCCTGACTCCAGCCGTCCTGGAAACATATATTTTCAGGGCCCTGACAACGTCTAGCAACTTGGAGTCCTCCAAGTCCCTAGTAGCCGCAGGCACCACAATAGGTTGGTTCATGTGAAATGCAGAAACCACCTTAGGTAGAAATTGAGGACGAGTCCTCAATTCCGCCCTGTCAGAATGAAAAATTAAGTAAGGGCTTTTATATGATAAAGCCGCCAATTCTGACACCCGCCTGGCTGAAGCCAAGGCTAACAGCATCGACACCTTCCACGTGAGATATTTTAAGTCCACAGTGGAAAGTGGTTCAAACCAATGTGATTTTAGAAAACTCAATACAACATTGAGATCCCAAGGTGCCACTGGAGGCACAAAAGGAGGCTGTATGTGCAGCACCCCTTTCACAAATGTCTGAACTTCAGGTACTGAAGCCAGTTCTTTCTGGAAGAAAATTGACAAGGCCGAAATTTGAACCTTAATGGACCCTAATTTTAGGCCCATAGACAGTCCTGTTTGCAGGAAATGCAGGAAACGACCCAGTTGAAATTCCTCTGTAGGGGCCTTCTTGGCCTCACACCACGCAACATATTTACGCCAAATGCGGTGATAATGTTTTGCGGTTACTTCCTTCCTGGCTTTGACCTGAGTAGGGATGACTTCTTCTGGAATGCCCTTTTCCTTTAGGATCCGGCATTCAACCGCCATGCCGTCAAACGCAGCCGCGGTAAGTCTTGGAACAGACAAGGCCCCTGCAGTAGCAGGTCCTTTCTCAGAGGTAGAGGCCACGGTTCGTCCGTGAGCATCTCTTGAAGTTCCGGGTACCAAGTCCTTCTTGGCCAATCCGGAACCACGAGTATAGTTCTTACTCCTCTCCTTCTTATGATTCTCAATACTTTTGGTATGAGAGGCAGAGGAGGGAACACATACACTGACTGGTACACCCACGGCGTTACCAGAGCGTCCACTGCTATTGCCTGAGGGTCCCTTGACCTGGCGCAATATCTGTCCAGTTTTTTGTTTAGACGTGACGCCATCATGTCCACCTTTGGTTTTTCCCAACGGTTTACAATCAGGTGGAAGACTTCCGGGTGAAGTCCCCACTCTCCCGGGTGAAGGTCGTGTCTGCTGAGGAAGTCTGCTTCCCAGTTGTCCACTCCCGGAATGAACACTGCTGACAGTGCTATCACATGATTTTCCGCCCAGCGAAGAATCCTTGCAGCTTCTGTCATTGCCCTCCTGCTTCTCGTGCCGCCCTGTCTGTTTACGTGGGCGACTGACGTGATGTTGTCCGATTGGATCAACACCGCCTGACCCTGAAGCAGAGGTTTTGCTTGACTTAAGGCATTGTAAATGGCCCTTAGTTCCAGAATGTTTATATGAAGAGATGTTTCCATGCTTGACCACAAGCCCTGGAAATTCCTTCCCTGTGTGACTGCTCCCCAGCCTCTCAGGCTGGCATCCGTGGTTACCAGGATCCAATCCTGAATGCCAAATCTGCGGCCCTCTAGAAGATGAGCACTCTGCAGCCACCACAGGAGAGACACCCTTGTCCTTGGCGACAGGGTTATCCGCTGATGCATCTGAAGATGCGATCCGGACCATTTGTCCAGTAGATCCCACTGAAACGTTCTTGCATGGAATCTTCCGAATGGAATCGCTTCGTAAGAAGCCACCATTTTTCCCAGGACCCTCGTGCACTGATGTACTGAGACCTGTCCTGGTTTTAGGAGGTTCCTGACTAGCTCGGATAACTCCCTGGCCTTCTCCTCCGGGAGAAACACCTTCTTCTGGACTGTGTCCAGAATCATTCCTAGGAACAGTAGACGTGTCGTTGGAATCAGCTGCGATTTTGGAATATTTAGAATCCACCCGTGCTGACGTAACACTACCTGAGATAGTGCCACTCCGACTTCTAACTGTTCCCTGGTTCTTGCCCTTATCAGGAGATCGTCCAAGTAAGGGATAATTAAGATGCCTTTTCTTCGTAGAAGAATCATCATTTCGGCCATTACCTTGGTAAAGACCCGAGGTGCCGTGGACAATCCAAACGGCAGCGTCTGAAACTGATAATGACAGTTTTGTACTACAAACCTGAGGTACCCTTGGTGAGAAGGGTATATTGGGACGTGGAGATAAGCATCTTTGATGTCCAGAGACACCATATAGTCCCCTTTTTCCAGGTTCGCTATCACTGCTCTGAGTGACTCCATCTTGAATTTGAACCTTTTTATGTAAGTGTTCAAAGATTTCAGATTTAAGATTGGTCTCACCGAGCCGTCCGGCTTCGGTACCACAAACAGCGTGGAATAATACCCCTTTCCCTGTTGTAAGAGGGGTACCTTGATTATCACCTGCTGGGAATACAGCTTGTGAATGGCTTCCAAAACTGCCTCCCTGTCGGAGGGAGACTTTGGTAAAGCAGACTTCAGGAACCGATGAGGGGGAAACGCCTCGAATTCCAGTTTGTACCCCTGTGATACTACCTGTAGAATCCAGGGATCCACTTGCGAGTGAGCCCACTGCGCGTTGAAATTCTTGAGACGGGCCCCCACCATATCTGAGTCTGCTTGTAAAGCCCCAGCGTCATGCTGAAGACTTGGCAGAAGCAGAGGAGGGCTTCTGCTCCTGGGAAGCGGCTGCATGGTGCAGTCTTTTTCCCCTTCCTCTGCCCCGGGGCAGAAAAGAGTGGCCTTTTGCTCGCTTGTATTTATGGGAACGAAAGGACTGAGTTTGAAAAGACGGTGTCTTTTTCTGTTGATGTGAAGTGACCTGGGGTAAAAAGGTGGATTTTCCAGCCGTTGCCGTGGCCACCAGGTCCGATAGACCAGCCCCAAATAACTCCTCCCCTTTATACGGCAATACTTCCATGTGCCGTTTGGAATCTGCATCCCCTGACCACTGTCGCGTCCATAACGCTCTTCTGGCAGAGATGGACATAGCACTGACTCTTGATGCCAGGGTGCAAATATCCCTCTGTGCATCACGCATATATAGCAATGCATCCTTTAAATGCTCTATAGTTAACAAAATACTGTCCCTATCCAGGGTATCAATATTCTCAGTCAGGGAATCCGACCATGCGACTCCAGCACTACACATCCAGGCTGAGGCGATTGCTGGTCGCAGTATAACACCAGTATGTGTGTATATACTCTTTAGGATATTTTCCAGTCTTCTATCAGCCGGTTCTTTGAGGGTGGCCGTATCAGGGGACGGTAACGCTACTTGTTTAGATAAACGTGTGAGCGCCTTATCTACCCTAGGGGGTGTTTCCCAGCGCGTCCTAACCTCTGGCGGGAAAGGATATAGTGCTAATAATTTATTAGAAATTAGCTGTTTTTTATCGGGGAAAACCCACGCTTTATCACACACCTCATTTATTTCATCTGACTCAGGAAAAACTATTGGTAGTTTTTTCACCCCCCACATAATACCCTTCTTTGTGGTACTTGTAGTGTCAGAAAGGTTCAATGCCTCTTTCATTGCTGTGATCATGTAACGTGTGGCCCTGCTGGACATCACGTTTGTCTCGTCACCGTCGACACTAGACTCAGTATCTGTGTCTGGGTCTGTGTCGACCCACTGAGGTAACGGGCGTTTTAGGGCCCCTGACGGTGTCTGAGACGCCTGGACAGGCACTAATTGATTTGCCGGCTGTCTCATGTCGTCAACAGTTTTTTGCAAATTGCTGACATTATCACTTAATTGTTTAAATACAATCATCCAGTCAGGTGTCGACTCCCTAGGGGGTGACATCACTAACACAGGCAACTGCTCCGCTTCCACCTCATTTTCCTCCTCATACATGTCGACACACGCGTACCGACACACAGCACACACACCGGGAATGCTCTGATAGAGGACAGGACCCCACTTAGCCCTTTGGAGAGACAGAGGGAGAGTCTGCCAGCACACACCCAGCGCTATATATATATATACAGGGATAACCTTATATAAGTGTTACTCCCTTATAGCTGCTGTTAATATATTTATTTGCTGCCAAACGTGCCCCCCCTTCTCTTTTTTACCCTGATTCTGAAGCAGGACTGCAGAGGAGAGTCAGGGAGCCGTCCTTCCAGCGGAGCTGTGAGGGAAAATGGCGCTTGTGTGCTGAGGAGATAGGCTCCGCCCCTTCATGACGTCCTTATCTCCCGCTTTTTCTGTGTAAAATGGCAGGGGTAAAATACATCCATATAGCCCAGGAGCTATATGTGATGTTTTCTTTTTAGCCACCTAAGGTATATACTGTAATATTGCGTCTCAGGGCGCTCCCCCCCCAGCGCCCTGCACCCTCAGTGACCGGAGTGTGAAGTGTGCTGAGAGCAATGGCGCACAGCTGCGGTGCTGTGCGCTACCTTAGTCTGAAGACAGGATCGTCTTCTGCCGCCGATTTCACCGGACCTCTTCGTCTCTTCTAGCACTGTAAGGGGGACGGCGGCGCGGCTCCGGTGACCCATCCAGGCTGAACCTGTGATCGTCCCTCTGGAGCTAATGTCCAGTAGCCTAAGAAACCCGATCCACTCTGCACTCAGGTGAGTCCGTTTCTTCTCCCCTTAGTCCCACGATGCAGTGAGCCTGTTGCCAGCAGGACTCACTGAAAATAAAAAATCCTAAACTAAACTTTTATTCTAAGCAGCTCAGGAGAGCCACCTAGATTGCACCCTTCTCGGCCGGGCACAAAAATCTAACTGAGGCTTGGAGGAGGGTCATAGGGGGAGGAGCCAGTGCACACCACCTGATCCTTAAGCTTTTATTTTGTGCCCTGTCTCCTGCGGAGCCGCTATTCCCCATGGTCCTTACGGAGTCCCAGCATCCACTAGGACGTCAGAGAAATATAATTAACTCTGTTTTGGAAATATTAAGTTTGAGGTGGCGAGATGACAACCAAGATAAAACGGCAGAAAGGCATTCAGTGACACAGACCAACACAGATGGTAACAAATCTCGGGAGGATAAGTAGATTTGAGTATCATCTGCGTACAGATGATACTGAAATAAAAAAAAAATGACTAATTTACCAAGAGTTGAGGTATAGATTGAGATAAGCAGAGGACCTAAGACCAAGACTTGCGGTACCCCAACTGAAAGAAGTAGAGAAGAGGAGGTGGATTCAGAGAAGGGTAAACTGAAGGAGCAATTAGATAGGTAGGAAAGGAACCACGAGAGGGCTGTGTCTTGAAGACCTAGGGATTGCAGTGTTTGTATGAGAAGAGAATAGTTAACAGTGTCAAAAGCAGCAGAGATCTTGAAAAATAAGAAGTGAGTATTGGCCTTTGGACTTCACAGTGACTAGATCATTCACTACTTTAGTCAGAGCAGTGGAGTGTTGGGAACGAAAGCCTGACTGAAGTGGGTCCAATAAGTTGTGTGAATTAAGAAAGTGTGTGAGGCGAGTGTAGGCAAGTCTCTCAAGTAGCTTGGAGAGGCATGGGAGTTAAGAGATGGGAAGTCATTTGGGGTGAGAGGCTTGAGCAGTGATAAGAGTTTGGAAATGTGTTTGTTTGGCAGTGTCTAGGGCATTACGATAAGAGTGGTAGACAGTCTTATATGTGAGGAAGTCACATGGAATACGGGATTTACGCTACTGACATTCAATTTTCCGTAAGAGTTTTTGTAGGTGTCTTGTTAATTTAGAGTGCCACGGTTGATATCTAGGCCTACTTGGAGTGTGATAGTAGCTGGAGCCACTTGGTCAAGGGCTCTTTCTAGAGTCTGGTTCAGGTGTGATACAGCAATCTCAGGAGAAGTAAATGCAGAAACAGGGGAGAGCAGTTGTTGCAGAGAGGTGGACAGTTCTTGAAAATTAATTGCATTAATATTTCTACAGGTTTAAAGAGGATTGGAGGACCTCAATGACTCTTAGTTTGAAGTAATAGTGGAGAGCATGCAGGTGATAAGGTTGTTATCTGAGAGAGGGAAAGGAGTGTTAGTGAATTCCAAGCCACTTCCACATACAATGCATCCCTTACTTCTGCTCTTGACTCTGTTTCTCCACCAACCAATATTCACCCTCGCAAATTAACACCTCAACCCTGGCACACCAAATGCACCAGATATCTGCAAAAATGCTCACGTACTGCTGAGCGACACTGGAGGAAATCACGCTCTAAGGCAGACTTCCTCCATTTCAAACTTATGCTCTCATCCTTCAGTGCTGCCCTTTCTCTTGCTAAACAGTCATACTTCAAGAACCTCATCTCCTCCCAGTCTTCCAACCCCCGGCGCCTCTTTGCCACTCTCAACTCACTCCTCTGCCCACCTCCACCTCGTCTCCCTTCCTCACTCTCTGCTCTTGACTTTGCCACTTACTTCACATCCAAAATTGACTCCATACGTCAGGACATCACATCACACCAGACCATCAGTAACCAGCTTTCTCCCATCCCTTATCAACCCTCCCTATCCCTCGCAGCTACTCTGACATCTTTCTCCCATGCATCTGGAGAGGAAGTCATGGCCCTCATTCGTTCCTGTCCCCTCACCACCTCCCCACTTGACCCTATCCCCTCCCACCTCCTCTGCTACCTCTCTCCTTCTGCTTGTTCCCATCTTTTCCACCTTCTCAATCTGTCCCTCTCATCAGGCACTGTCCCCTCTGCCTTCAAGCATGCACTCATCTCTCCTATTCTTAAAAAACCTACACTTGATCCAAACACTCTCTCCAACTACCGACCCATCTCTCTCCTCCCTTTTGCCTCCAAACTCCTTGAGCATATTGTCTACAACCGCCTTACTTCCTTTCTTTCCTCACACTCACTGCTTGACCCATTCCAGTCTGGCTTCCGTCCTCTCCACTCCACTGAAACTGCCCTTACAAAAGTATGCAATGACCTCCATGCTGCTAAATTTAAGGGACACTACTCTATACTTATTCTACTTGATCTCTCTGCTGCTTTTGACACTGTGGACCATCCTCTCCTACTGCAAATTCTTCACTCCATTGGTCTGCATGACACTGCCCTCTCTTGGCTGTCCTCCTACCTTTCTGACCGTTCTTTCTCTGTCTCCTCTCATGACTCCACCTCCCCCTCACTTCCACTAACTGTAGGGGTACCCCAAGGTTCTGTCCTTGGTCCTCTTCTCTTCTCTCTCTATACGTCCTCACTAGGTAAGCTCATTAGTTCTTTTGGTTTCCAATACCATCTCTATGCTGATGACACCCAAATCTATCTTTCCTCTCCAGACCTCTCCCCTGCTCTCCTCACTCGTATCTCCAACTGTCTCTCTGCTACCTCTTCCTGGATGTCCCAGCGCTTTCTTAAACTTAACATGTCTAAGACAGAGCTGATCATCTTTCCTCCCTCCCGCATAACCTCACCTCCTACAATCGCATTATCTATTGATGGCACTACTATCTCCTCTAGCCCCCAAGTGCGCTGTATTGGAGTAATCCTTGACTCCTCCCTCTCCTTCAAACCACACATTCAGCACCTCTCACAAACCTGCCATTTTCATCTAAAAAATATTTCCAGGATCAGACCCTTTCTGACCCAGGACGCTACTAAGACTGTAATCCACTCACTGGTCACCTCCAGACTGGACTACTGTAATCTGCTCCTGACTGGCATTCCTGACAAACACCTCTCTCCACTCCAATCTATCCTCAATGCTGCTGCCCGGCTCATCTTCCTCACCAAACGCACTACGTCCACCTCTCCTCTCTTACTAGACCTTGACTGGCTCCCCTTCCCTTTCAGAATCCATTTCAAGCTTCTCACACTCGCTTACAAAGCCCTCACCCACTCCTCTCCCATCTACATCTCTGACCTTATCTACCTTTACACTCCCACCCGTCCTCTTCGCTCTGCTAATGCACGCCGACTCTCCTGCCTACGGATTACTTCCTCCCACTCCTACCTCCAAGATTTTTCACGTGCTGCACCACTTCTTTGGAATTCCCTACCTCTCCCCCTCAGACTCTCCACCTCTCTACAAAACTTCAAACGATCTCTCAAGACCCACTTCTTCACCAAACCCAGCAAATCTCATCCTAACCCTCTGTTCTACGCTCCCTATGTACCCCATCTGTGTCACCCCTGTCTGTCTACCCCTCCCCTTCAGAATGTAAGCTCTCACGAGCAGGGCCCTCTTCCCTCATGTGCTTATCCTTT
The DNA here is from genome assembly GCF_028390025.1 of Pseudophryne corroboree. Classification (NCBI taxonomy): domain Eukaryota; kingdom Metazoa; phylum Chordata; class Amphibia; order Anura; family Myobatrachidae; genus Pseudophryne; species Pseudophryne corroboree. The sequence goes on along the minus strand of NC_086453.1, from coordinate 195,807,535 downwards.
CTTACTTTAATAATCTTCAACTGCACCACATCCAGCAGTCTTCTGCCACCTGATACTTATTCCAGTGTCATCTGCTGATGTAACTATGTTTATTTACCCTGTACTTGTCCTATACTGTCATCAACTGTAAGTTGCTGTTTTCCTGTTTGATTATTTGTTTATGTATTCTGTAATTGGGCGCTGCGGAACCCTTGTGGCGCCATATAATTAAAGGATGATAATAATAATAATAATAATAATAATAATAATAATTCAGAAACTGAGCATAGTCTGGTTAATACTAGATCAAGGCAGTGGCCCTCCTGATGAGTAGAGAAGTCAGTCCATTGGGAGAGGCCAAGAGAGGAGGTTAGAGAGAGAGGTTTGGAGGCATGAGCAGCACAGCAGATTTTGGACTATCAATAGCAATATTGAAATCGCCCATGATGATGGTAGAGATGTCATAGGTTAGGAAGTGAGGGAGCCAGGCAGAAAAATCTTCCAGAAATTGTTTGGGTTGCCCATGTGGGCGATAGATTGCTGGAACACGCAGAGAAAAAGGAGTATAAATTCTGATGGAATGTACTTCAAATGATATGAATGTGAGTGATAGAACCTGTGATAGAACTGGGTTCAGTATGATTTACAGACGGTCGGGATGCCGGCCGTTAATATACCAACAATGGCATACTGGCCAGTATACTGGCAGCGGGTATCGTGCACACCCACAAGTGAGAATAGCCCTTGTGAGCCGAGACTCCGGCTGTCGGTATTGTCAGCAGTCGGGATTCCAGCGTCTGTGTTCTGACTGTCGGGATCTCGACTGCTGCCACATTAACTGCATCCCATAGAACTGTATATGCGAAAAATTGTGAAAATAATATTCCAAACTCACTTCCTTTACTGTTACCAGGCATGGAGGTGTGTGTGAAGTGCAGACCACCATGTGACAGTGCTGCAGGGGATTTTGTGAGCCATGTTTTTGTTATAGCCAGCACATTGAAGTTGTTAGATATAAAGAGGTCAGGTATGGATGTTAATTTGTTACAAACAGAGCGTGCATTCCATAAGGCACATTTTAGTGATTTGGAGGGTGCAGGGAGTTGTGATGTTTGTGAGGTTGGCTGGGTTTCTATATTGCTGCGCATCAGGTGGATGTGAATGGGGCAAGTGGTTGGGTCCCGGATTCGGTGAAATGTCACCAGCTAATAGAAGCAGGAGAGAGAGCTAAATACAGTTGTTGGAGTTTTGTGAATGTTTCTATGGTGATTTATTACATTTTTAACACTCATTTATATTTACAACTGTGAAAATTAGAAACTCCAGTTCGAAGAACAGGTAGTATTACAGCTAGTGCCCCGAACTTCACCCATTTTACACGGGTCCGAGGCATACTCGGATTCTCCCGTATGGCTCGGTTAACCCGAGCGCGCCCGAATGTCATCATCCCGCTGTCGGATTCTCGCGAGATTCGGATTCTATATAAGCAGCCGCACGTCGCCGACATTTTCACTCGTGCATTGGAAATGTTAGGGAGAGGACGTGGCTGGCGTCCTCTCCGTTTATTCATTGTTGAGTTGATGCAAATATTTGTGCTTGCTTATATCATTGTGGGGACAGGGGAGCAGCTTTATATTAATATAGGAGTACAGTGCAGAGTTTTACCACCAGTTTTATCCGTTCTCTGCCTGAAAAAAACGCTCCTTATCTGTGCTCAGTGTGCTGCATATATCTGTGCTCACACTGCTTAATTGTGGGGACTGGGGAACAGCTATATTATATAGCAGGAGTACAGTGCAGAGTTTTGCTGACAGTGACCACCACCAGTATACGTTGTCTGCCTGAAAAACACTCCATATCTGTGCTCAGTGTGCTGCTTTATTGTGGGGACTGGGGACCACCAGTATAATATTATATAGGAGGAGTACAGTGCAGTTTTGCTGACCAGTGACCACCAGTATATAATATATAGCATTACGGTACAGTAGGCCACTGCTGTACCTACCTCTGTGTCGTCAAGTATACTATCCATCTACATTCTATACCTTTGGTGAATTTTAGTTTTGCAGTTTGCTGACACAGTGACCACCAGTATATATAGCAGTACGGTACGGAAGGCCACTGCTGTACCTACCTCTGTGTCGTCAAGTATACTATCCATCTACATTCTATACCTGTGGTGCATTTTAGTTTTGCAGTTTGCTGACACAGTGACCACCAGTATATATAGCAGTACGGTACGGAAGGCCACTGCTGTACCTACCTCTGTGTCGTCAAGTATACTATCCATCTACATTCTATACCTGTGGTGCATTTTAGTTTTGCAGTTAGCTGACACAGTGACCACCAGTATATATAGCAGTACGGTACGGAAGGCCACTGCTGTACCTACCTCTATGTCATCAAGTATACTATCCATCTACATTCTATACCTGTGGTGCATTTCAGTTGTGCAGTTTGCTGACACAGTGACCACCAGTATATATAGCAGTACGGTACGGAAGGCCACTGCTGTACCTACCTCTGTGTCGTCAAGTATACTATCCATCTACATTCTATACCTGTGGTGCATTTCAGTTGTGCAGTTTGCTGACACAGTGACCACCAGTATATATAGCAGTACGGTACGGATGGCCACTGCTGTACCTACCTCTGTGTCATCATTAAGTATACTATCCATCTACATTCTATACCTGTGGTGCATTTCAGTTGTGCAGTTTGCTGACACAGTGACCACCAGTACATATAGCTGTACGGTACGGAAGGCCACTGCTGTACCTACCTCTGTGTCGTCATTAAGTATACTATCCATCTACATTCTATACCTGTGGTGCGTTTTAGTTTTGCAGTTTGCTGACACAGTGACCACCAGTATATATAGCAGTACGGTACGGAAGGCCACTGCTGTACCTACCTCTGTGTCGTCATTAAGTATACTATCCATCTACATTCTATACCTGTGATGCATTTTAGTTTTGCAGTTTGCTGACACAGTGACCACCAGTATATATAGCAGTACGGTACGTAAGGCCACTGCTGTACCTACCTCTGTGTCATCATTAAGTATACTATCCATCTACATTCTATACCTGTGGTGCATTTCAGTTGTGCAGTTTGCTGACACAGTGACCACCAGTACATATAGCTGTACGGTACGGAAGGCCACTGCTGTACCTACCTCTGTGTCGTCATTAAGTATACTATCCATCTACATTCTATACCTGTGGTGCGTTTTAGTTTTGCAGTTTGCTGACACAGTGACCACCAGTATATATAGCAGTACGGTACGGAAGGCCACTGCTGTACCTACCTCTGTGTCGTCATTAAGTATACTATCCATCTACATTCTATACCTGTGATGCATTTTAGTTTTGCAGTTTGCTGACACAGTGACCACCAGTATATATAGCAGTACGGTACGGAAGGCCACTGCTGTACCTATCTCTGTGTCGTCATTAAGTATACTATCCATCTACATTCTATACCTGTGGTGCATTTTAGTTTTGCAGTTTGCTGACACAGTGACCACCAGTATATATAGCAGTACGGTACGGAAGGCCACTGCTGTACCTACCTCTGTGTCGTCATTAAGTATACTATCCATCTACATTCTATACATGTGGTGCATTTTAGTTTTGCAGTTTGCTGACACAGTGACCACCAATATATATAGCAGTACGATACGGAAGGCTACTGCTGTACCTACCTCTGTGTCGTCAAGTATACTATCCATCTACATTCTATACCTATGGTGCATTTTAGTTGTGCGCAGTATATATAGTAGTAGGCCATTGCTATTGATACTGGCATATAATTCCACACATTAAAAAATGGAGAACAAAAATGTGGAGGTTAAAATAGGGAAAGATCAAGATCCACTTCCACCTCGTGCTGAAGCTGCTGCCACTAGTCATGGCCGAGACGATGAAATGCCATCAACGTCGTCTGCCAAGGCCGATGCCCAATGTCATAGTAGAGAGCATGTAAAATCCAAAAAACAAAAGTTCAGTAAAATGACCCAAAAATCAAAATTAAAAGCATCTGAGGAGAAGCGTAAACTTGCCAATATGCCATTTACGACACGGAGTGGCAAGGAACGGCTGAGGCCCTGGCCTATGTTCATGGCTAGTGGTTCAGCTTCACATGAGGATGGAAGCACTCATCCTCTCGCTAGAAAACTGCAGTGCCACTCCTAGATGGGCCAGGTGTTTGTGTCGGCCACTTGGGTCGTTTAGCTTAGTCACACAGCTACCTCATTGCGCCTATTTTTTTCTTTGCATCATGTGCTGTTTGGGGACTATTTTTTTGAAGTGCCATCCTGTCTGACACTGCAGTGCCACTCCTAGATGGGCCAGGTGTTTGTGTCGGCCACTTGGGTCGCTTAGCTTAGTCACACAGCTACCTAATTGCGCCTATTTTTTTCTTTGCATCATGTGCTGTTTGGGGACAATTTTTTTGAAGTGCCATCTTGTCTGACACTGCAGTGCCACTCCTAGATGGGCCAGGTGTTTGTGTCGGCCACTTGTGTCGCTTAGCTTAGTCACACAGCGACCTTGGTGCGCCTCTTCTTTTCTTTGCATCATGTGCTGTTTGGGGACTATTTTTTTGAAGTGCCATCCTGTCTGACACTGCAGTGCCACTCCTAGATGGGCCAGGTGTTTGTGTCGGCCACTTGGGTCGCTTAGCTTAGTCACACAGCTACCTAATTGCGCCTATTTTTTTCTTTGCATCATGTGCTGTTTGGGGACAATTTTTTTGAAGTGCCATCTTGTCTGACACTGCAGTGCCACTCCTAGATGGGCCAGGTGTTTGTGTCGGCCACTTGTGTCGCTTAGCTTAGTCACACAGCGACCTTGGTGCGCCTTTTTTTTTCTTTGCATCATGTGCTGTTTGGGGACTATTTTTTTGAAGTGCCATCCTGTCTGACACAGCAGTGCCACTCCTAGATGGGCCAGGTGTTTGTGTCGGCCACTTGTGTTGCTTAGCTTAGTCACACAGCGACCTTGGTGCGCCTCTTCTTTTCTTTGCATCATGTGCTGTTTGGGGACTATTTTTTTGAAGTGCCATCCTGTCTGACACTGCAGTGCCACTCCTAGATGGGCCAGGTGTTTGTGTCGGCCACTTGTGTCGCTTAGCTTAGTCACACAGCGACCTTGGTGCGCCTTTTTTTTTCTTTGCATCATGTGCTGTTTGGGGACTATTTTTTTGAAGTGCCATCCTGTCTGACACTGCAGTGCCACTCCTAGATGGGCCAGGTGTTTGTGTCGGCCACTTGTGTCGCTTATCTTAGTCACACAGCGACCTTGGTGCGCCTCTTTTTTTCTTTGCATCATGTGCTGTTTGGGGACTATTTTTTTGAAGTGCCATCCTGCCTGACACTGCAGTGCCACTCCTAGATGGGCCAGGTGTTTGTGTCGGCCACTTGTGTCGCTTAGCTTAGCCATCCAGCGACCTCGGTGCAAATTTTAGGACTAAAAATAATATTGTGAGGTGTGAGGTGTTCAGAAAAGACTGGAAATGAGTGGAAATTATGGTTATTGAGGTTAATAATACTATGGGATCAAAATGACCCCCAAATTCTATGATTTAAGCTGTTTTTTATGGTTTTTTTGAAAAAAACACCCGAATCCAAAACACACCCGAATCCGACAAAAAAATTTCGGTGAGGTTTTGCCAAAACGCGTCCGAATCCAAAACACGGCCGCGGAACCGAATCCAAAACCAAAACACAAAACCCGAAAAATGTCCGGTGCACATCACTACTGGTAACTAGTAGTGAATAATGGGTACTGCTGTGTGCTGTGACGTAATGTAACTATGGGGCACTACTACGCAGTGTAAAATAAGATTTTACTCACCGGTAAATCTATTTCTCGTAGTCCGTAGTGGATGCTGGGAACTCCGTAAGGACCATGGGGAATAGACGGGCTCCGCAGGAGACTGGGCACTCTAAAAGAAAGATTAGGTACTATCTGGTGTGCACTGGCTCCTCCCACTATGACCCTCCTCCAGACCTCAGTTAGGATACTGTGCCCGGAAGAGCTGACACAATAAGGAAGGATTTTGAATCCCGGGTAAGACTCATACCAGCCACACCAATCACACCGTATAACTCGTGATAATACTAGAGATGAGCGCCTGAAATTTTTCGGGTTTTGTGTTTTGGTTTTGGGTTCGGTTCCGCGGCCGTGTTTTGGGTTCGAACGCGTTTTGGCAAAACCTCACCGAATTTTTTTTGTCGGATTCGGGTGTGTTTTGGATTCGGGTGTTTTTTTCAAAAAACACTAAAAAACAGCTTAAATCATAGAATTTGGGGGTCATTTTGATCCCAAAGTATTATTAACCTCAAAAACCATAATTTACACTCATTTTCAGTCTATTCTGAATACCTCACACCTCACAATATTATTTTTAGTCCTAAAATTTGCACCGAGGTCGCTGTGTGAGTAAGATAAGCGACCCTAGTGGCCGACACAAACACCGGGCCCATCTAGGAGTGGCACTGCAGTGTCACGCAGGATGTCCCTTCCAAAAAACCCTCCCCAAACAGCACATGACGCAAAGAAAAAAAGAGGCGCAATGAGGTAGCTGTGTGAGTAAGATTAGCGACCCTAGTGGCCGACACAAACACCGGGCCCATCTAGGAGTGGCACTGCAGTGTCACGCAGGATGGCCCTTCCAAAAAACCCTCCCCAAACAGCACATGACGCAAAGAAAAAAAGAGGCGCAATGAGGTAGCTGTGTGAGTAAGATTAGCGACCCTAGTGGCCGACACAAACACCGGGCCCATCTAGGAGTGGCACTGCAGTGTCACGCAGGATGTCCCTTCCAAAAAACCCTCCCCAAACAGCACATGACGCAAAGAAAAAAAGAGGCGCAATGAGGTAGCTGTGTGAGTAAGATTAGCGACCCTAGTGGCCGACACAAACACCGGGCCCATCTAGGAGTGGCACTGCAGTGTCACGCAGGATGTCCCTTCCAAAAAACCCTCCCCAATCAGCACATGATGCAAAGAAAAAGAAAAGAAAAAAGAGGTGCAAGATGGAATTGTCCTTGGGCCCTCCCACCCACCCTTATGTTGTATAAACAAAACAGGACATGCACACTTTAACCAACCCATCATTTCAGTGACAGGGTCTGCCACACGACTGTGACTGATATGACGGGTTGGTTTGGACCCCCCCCAAAAAAGAAGCAATTAATCTCTCCTTGCACAAACTGGCTCTACAGAGGCAAGATGTCCACCTCATCTTCACCCTCCGATATATCACCGTGTACATCCCCCTCCTCACAGATTATCAATTCGTCCCCACTGGAATCCACCATCTCAGCTCCCTGTGTACTTTGTGGAGGCAATTGCTGCTGGTCAATGTCTCCGCGGAGGAATTGATTATAATTCATTTTAATGAACATCATCTTCTCCACATTTTCTGGATGTAACCTCGTACGCCGATTGCTGACAAGGTGAGCGGCGGCACTAAACACTCTTTCGGAGTACACACAGAGCCATATTAACAGCAGTGTGGGCCCCTGGGCACAGCAATGCACTGGGGCCCCTACCCACCCATCAGTGGTAGGGGTGGAGGGTGCATTCAGCGGCAGCTTTGATGTCCCGCGGGCGGTAGGGGGGGTTCTATCTTTTGCTCAGCATGTAGAACCTGGAGCAGTAATTTCTGCTAATTACTCCTTTACTGCACAGATGGGGCGGGAAGGAGAACACTAAACTGTAGAAGGGGACATTGGGCTGAAATAAGGGGCCCTGGTACATGACTTCCAGGGTGGTAGGGGGTGTTTAATGCGTAGGGGAGGGGTCAATAGTAGTGTGGGCCATAGTTGCCTACCCTCCCTCATTCTGCAGGAGACTCCCTGAAATAGAAGCAATCTCCCTCACTCCCTGAATAGTCCATCAATCTCCCTGATTGCACGTTATCCTCATTGTAGCTATTACATTCTTGGGGGGAAAAAGAAAAAAGAGATAAATACATTCAAATGGGAACATCAGTGCCATTTCCCTACATTGGAACCTCTTGTAAATCACAATACACAAACAAATCCTGAAAAATGTCAGTGTCTTTTCTTCAGCAAATAAATCTTACTAAATTTGGGGCTCATTTACATTTGGATCTAAGTAATTTTCATAACACGCCTACCCGATGTAGCAGTACGCGTCCGCGCTTTTAGTTGTTACTTTCACAATCTCCCTGAAATGCTTTTTCAAAAGTAGGCAAGTATGGTGTGGGCTTATAATTCATAATTTTAAGGTGGGAGGCCAGCTTGCTTGTCTGTAGATATCTCCAGTTCCTGGAAATAGATTTCTTAGCTTTAATGGGATTTTTTTTAAAAACACTAGAAAGTCCCACATTTCAGGAGATACTGGGGACTTGGGTATCAGATTTCAGAAGCCAGAGCAATCCACCAACAAAAATATAAAACTGCACATTAGGCATGTGGAGCTGGAGCAGGGACCAGCTGCTTGAAGGCTGATATCTCTGGTTCTGGGCATAGTAGAGACAAGCTGTGAGTGTCCACCGAAAGGGGAGAGTCCAATCTTTTGGAACATACCCTCAGAAAAACTCTAAGTTAGACAGAACCTGAGATATCTGGCTGGGAAAAGCAATTAACAGGCTTGGATGGGGACCACTGCTTTGAAGTCAAATATCTCTGGTTCCCCAAGGCCGATTTTCAAAAATCTGGTACCCCTGGAAAGAGGGGACCCTCAGCTATCAGCCTAGGGCCCTTTTACTCCTGGGGCCCTTGGGCAAGAGCCCATTGAGCCCATACGAAAAGACGGCCCTGAGTACACACTTGTGGGAGGGCAACTTAGGTAGAATAAAGCCAGTTTGTGCAAGGGCCTCCAAATTGCCTCTTTTTCCTGCCAGTATAAGTACGGACTGTGTGACGTGCCTACTTGGATGCGGTCACTCATATAATCCTCCACCATTCTATCAATGTTGAGAGAATCATATGCAGTGACAGTAGACGACATGTCCGTAATCGTTGTCAGGTCCTTCAGTCCGGACCAGATGTCAGCATCAGCAGTCGCTCCAGACTGCCCTGCATCACCGCCAGTGGGTGGGCTCGGAATTCTGAGCCTTTTCCTCGCACCCCCAGTTGCGGGAGAATGTGAAGGAGGAGATGTTGACAGGTCGCGTTCCGCTTGACTTGACAATTTTGTCACCAGCAGGTCTTTCAACCCCAGCAGACCTGTGTCTGCCGGAAAGAGAGATCCAAGGTAGGCTTTAAATCTAGGATCGAGCACGGTGGCCAAAATGTAGTGCTCTGATTTCAACAGATTGACCACCCGTGAATCCTTGTTAAGCGAATTAAGGGCTGCATCAACAAGTCCCACATGCCTAGCGGAATCGCTCCCTTTTAGCTCCTTCTTCAATGCCTCCAGCTTCTTCTGCAAAAGCCTGATGAGGGGAATGACCTGACTCAGGCTGGCAGTGTCTGAACTGACTTCACGTGTGGCAAGTTCAAAGGGCATCAGAACCTTGCACAACGTTGAAATCATTCTCCACTGCACTTGAGACAGGTGCATTCCACCTCCTATATCGTGCTCAATTGTATAGGCTTGAATGGCCTTTTGCTGCTCCTCCAACCTCTGAAGCATATAGAGGGTTGAATTCCACCTCGTTACCACTTCTTGCTTCAGATGATGGCAGGGCAGGTTCAGTAGTTTTTGGTGGTGCTCCAGTCTTCTGTACGTGGTGCCTGTACGCCGAAAGTGTCCCGCAATTTTTCTGGCCACCGACAGCATCTCTTGCACGCCCCTGTCGTTTTTTAAAAAATTCTGCACCACCAAATTCAAGGTATGTGCAAAACATGGGACGTGCTGGAATTTGCCCATATTTAATGCACACACAATATTGCTGGCGTTGTCCGATGCCACAAATCCACAGGAGAGTCCAATTGGGGTAAGCCATTCCGCGATGATCTTCCTCAGTTGCCGTAAGAGGTTTTCAGCTGTGTGCGTATTCTGGAAAGCGGTGATACAAAGCGTAGCCTGCCTAGGAAAGAGTTGGCGTTTGCGAGATGCTGCTACTGGTGCCGCCGCTGCTGTTCTTGCGGCGGGAGTCCATACATCTACCCAGTGGGCTGTCACAGTCATATAGTCCTGACCCTGCCCTGCTCCACTTGTCCACATGTCCGTGGTTAAGTGGACATTGGGTACAACTGCATTTTTTAGGACACTGGTGAGTCTTTTTCTGACGTCCGTGTACATTCTCGGTATCGCCTGCCTAGAGAAGTGGAACCTAGATGGTATTTGGTAACGGGGGCACACTGCCTCAATAAATTGTCTAGTTCCCTGTGAACTAACGGCGGATACCGGACGCACGTCTAACACCAACATAGTTGTCAAGGACTCAGTTATCCGCTTTGCAGTAGGATGACTGCTGTGATATTTCATCTTCCTCGCAAAGGACTGTTGAACAGTCAATTGCTTACTGGAAGTAGTACAAGTGGGCTTACGACTTCCCCTCTGGGATGACCATCGACTCCCAGCGGCAACAACAGCAGCGCCAGCAGCAGTAGGCGTTACACGCAAGGATGCATCGGAGGAATCCCAGGCAGGAGAGGACTCGTCAGAATTGCCAGTGACATGGCCTGCAGGACTATTGGCATTCCTGGGGAAGGAGGAAATTGACACTGAGGGAGTTGGTGGGGTGGTTTGCGTGAGCTTGGTTACAAGAGGAAGGGATTTACTGGTCAGTGGACTGCTTCCGCTGTCACCCAAAGTTTTTGAACTTGTCACTGACTTATTATGAATGCGCTGCAGGTGACGTATAAGGGAGGATGTTCCGAGGTGGTTAACGTCCTTACCCCTACTTATTACAGCTTGACAAAGGGAACACACGGCTTGACACCTGTTGTCCGCATTTCTGGTGAAATACCTCCACACCGAAGAGCTGATTTTTTTGGTATTTTCACCTGGCATGTCAACGGCCATATTCCTCCCACGGACAACAGGTGTCTCCCCGGGTGCCTGACTTAAACAAACCACCTCACCATCAGAATCCTCCTGGTCAATTTCCTCCCCAGCGCCAGCAACACCCATATCCTCCTCATCCTGGTGTACTTCAACACTGACATCTTCAATCTGACTATCAGGAACTGGACTGCGGGTGCTCCTTCCAGCACTTGCAGGGGGCGTGCAAATGGTGGAAGGCGCATGCTCTTCACGTCCAGTGTTGGGAAGGTCAGGCATCGCAACCGACACAATTGGACTCTCCTTGTGGATTTGGGATTTCGAAGAATGCACAGTTCTTTGCTGTGCTGCTTTTGCCAGCTTGAGTCTTTTCATTTTTCTAGCGAGAGGCTGAGTGCTTCCATCCTCATGTGAAGCTGAACCACTAGCCATGAACATAGGCCAGGGCCTCAGCCGTTCCTTGCCACTCCGTGTGGTAAATGGCATATTGGCAAGTTTACGCTTCTCCTCCGACAATTTTATTTTAGGTTTTGGAGTCCTTTTTTTACTGATATTTGGTGTTTTGGATTTGACATGCTCTGTACTATGACATTGGGCATCGGCCTTGGCAGACGACGTTGCTGGCATTTCATCGTCTCGGCCATGACTAGTGGCAGCAGCTTCAGCACGAGGTGGAAGTGGATCTTGATCTTTCCCTAATTTTGGAACCTCAACATTTTTGTTCTCCATATTTTAATAGGCACAACTAAAAGGCACCTCAGGTAAACAATGGAGATGGATGGATTGGATACTAGTATACAATTATGGACGGGCTGCCGAGTGCCGACACAGAGGTAGCCACAGCCGTGAACTACCGCACTGTACTGTGTCTGCTGCTAATATATAGACTGGTTGATAAAGAGATAGTATACTCGTAACTAGTATGTATGTATAAAGAAAGAAAAAAAAACCACGGTTAGGTGGTATATACAATTATGGACGGGCTGCCGAGTGCCGACACAGAGGTAGCCACAGCCGTGAACTACCGCACTGTACTGTGTCTGCTGCTAATATAGACTGGTTGATAAAGAGATAGTATACTCGTAACTAGTATGTATGTATAAAGAAAGAAAAAAAAACCACGGTTAGGTGGTATATACAATTATGGACGGGCTGCCGAGTGCCGACACAGAGGTAGCCACAGCCATGAACTACCGCACTGTACTGTGTCTGCTGCTAATATATAGACTGGTTGATAAAGAGATAGTATACTCGTAACTAGTATGTATGTATAAAGAAAGAAAAAAAAACCACGGTTAGGTGGTATATACAATTATGGACGGGCTGCCGAGTGCCGACACAGAGGTAGCCACAGCCGTGAACTACCGCACTGTACTGTGTCTGCTGCTAATATATAGACTGGTTGATAAAGAGATAGTATACTCGTAACTAGTATGTATGTATAAAGAAAGAAAAAAAAACCACGGTTAGGTGGTATATACAATTATGGACGGGCTGCCGAGTGCCGACACAGAGGTAGCCACAGCCGTGAACTACCGCACTGTACTGTGTCTGCTGCTAATATATAGACTGGTTGATAAAGAGATAGTATACTCGTAACTAGTATGTATGTATAAAGAAAGAAAGAAAAACCACGGTTAGGTGGTATATACAATTATGGACGGGCTGCCGAGTGCCGACACAGAGGTAGCCACAGCCGTGAACTACCGCACTGTACTGTGTCTGCTGCTAATATATAGACTGGTTGATAAAGAGATAGTATACTCGTAACTAGTATGTATGTATAAAGAAAGAAAAAAAAACCACGGTTAGGTGGTATATACAATTATGGACGGGCTGCCGAGTGCCGACACAGAGGTAGCCACAGCCGTGAACTACCGCACTGTACTGTGTCTGCTGCTAATATATAGACTGGTTGATAAAGAGATAGTATACTCGTAACTAGTATGTATGTATAAAGAAAGAAAGAAAAACCACGGTTAGGTGGTATATACAATTATGGACGGGCTGCCGAGTGCCGACACAGAGGTAGCCACAGCCGTGAACTACCGCACTGTACTGTGTCTGCTGCTAATATATAGACTGGTTGATAAAGAGATAGTATACTCGTAACTAGTATGTATGTATAAAGAAAGAAAGAAAAACCACGGTTAGGTGGTATATACAATTATGGACGGGCTGCCGAGTGCCGACACAGAGGTAGCCACAGCCGTGAACTACCGCACTGTACTGTGTCTGCTGCTAATATATAGACTGGTTGATAAAGAGATAGTATACTCGTAACTAGTATGTATTTATAAAGAAAGAAAAAAAAACCACGGTTAGGTGGTATATACAATTATGGACGGGCTGCCGAGTGCCGACACAGAGGTAGCCACAGCCGTGAACTACCGCACTGTACTGTGTCTGCTGCTAATATATAGACTGGTTGATAAAGAGATAGTATACTCGTAACTAGTATGTATGTATAAAGAAAGAAAGAAAAACCACGGTTAGGTGGTATATACAATTATGGACGGGCTGCCGAGTGCCGACACAGAGGTAGCCACAGCCGTGAACTACCGCACTGTACTGTGTCTGCTGCTAATATATAGACTGGTTGATAAAGAGATAGTATACTCGTAACTAGTATGTATGTATAAAGAAAGAAAAAAAAACCACGGTTAGGTGGTATATACAATTATGGACGGGCTGCCGAGTGCCGACACAGAGGTAGCCACAGCCGTGAACTACCGCACTGTACTGTGTCTGCTGCTAATATATAGACTGGTTGATAAAGAGATAGTATACTCGTAACTAGTATGTATGTATAAAGAAAGAAAGAAAAACCACGGTTAGGTGGTATATACAATTATGGACGGGCTGCCGAGTGCCGACACAGAGGTAGCCACAGCCGTGAACTACCGCACTGTACTGTGTCTGCTGCTAATATATAGACTGGTTGATAAAGAGATAGTATACTCGTAACTAGTATGTATGTATAAAGAAAGAAAAAAAAACCACGGTTAGGTGGTATATACAATTATGGACGGGCTGCCGAGTGCCGACACAGAGGTAGCCACAGCCGTGAACTACCGCACTGTACTGTGTCTGCTGCTAATATAGACTGGTTGATAAAGAGATAGTATACTCATAACTAGTATGTATGTATAAAGAAAGAAAAAAAAACCACGGTTAGGTGGTATATACAATTATGGACGGGCTGCCGAGTGCCGACACAGAGGTAGCCACAGCCGTGAACTACCGCACTGTACTGTGTCTGCTGCTAATATATAGACTGGTTGATAAAGAGATAGTATACTCGTAACTAGTATGTATGTATAAAGAAAGAAAAAAAAACCACGGTTAGGTGGTATATACAATTATGGACGGGCTGCCGAGTGCCGACACAGAGGTAGCCACAGCCGTGAACTACCGCACTGTACTGTGTCTGCTGCTAATATAGACTGGTTGATAAAGAGATAGTATACTCGTAACTAGTATGTATGTATAAAGAAAGAAAAAAAAAACACGGTTAGGTGGTATATACAATTATGGACGGGCTGCCGAGTGCCGACACAGAGGTAGCCACAGCCGTGAACTACCGCACTGTACTGTGTCTGCTGCTAATATAGACTGGTTGTTGATAAAGAGATAGTATACTACTAATATTATATATACTGGTGGTCAGGTCACTGGTCACTAGTCACACTGGCAGTGGCACTCCTGCAGCAAAAGTGTGCACTGTTTAATTTTAATATAATATTATGTACTCCTGGCTCCTGCTATAACCTATAACTGGCACTGCAGTAGTGCTCCCCAGTCTCCCCCACAATTATAAGCTGTGTGAGCTGAGCAGTCAGACAGATATATAATATATATAGATGATGCAGCACACTGGCCTGAGCCTGAGCAGTGCACACAGATATGGTATGTGACTGACTGAGTCACTGTGTGTATCGCTTTTTTCAGGCAGAGAACGGATATATTAAATAAACTGCACTGTGTGTCTGGTGGTCACTCACTATATAATATATTATGTACTCCTGGCTCCTGCTATAACCTATAACTGGCACTGCAGTAGTGCTCCCCAGTCTCCCCCACAATTATAAGCTGTGTGAGCTGAGCAGTCAGACAGATATATATAATATTATATATAGATAATAGATGATGCAGCACACTGGCCTGAGCCTGAGCAGTGCACACAGATATGGTATGTGACTGAGTCACTGTGTGCTGTGTATCGCTTTTTTCAGGCAGAGAACGGATTATAAAGTAAACTGCACTGTCCTCACTAGTAAACTCTCTCCACTCAGTCTCTACACTTCTACAGTAACAGTACTCCTCCTAGTCAGCTCCAGTAAATCTCTCTCAGTCTCTTATAATCTAAATGGAGAGGACGCCAGCCACGTCCTCTCCCTATCAATCTCAATGCACGTGTGAAAATGGCGGCGACGCGCGGCTCCTTATATAGAATCCGAGTCTCGCGATAGAATCCGAGCCTCGCGAGAATCCGACAGCGTCATGATGACGTTCGGGCGCGCTCGGGTTAACCGAGCAAGGCGGGAAGATCCGAGTCGCTCGGACCCATGAAAAAAAACATGAAGTTCGGGCGGGTTCGGATTCAGAGGAACCGAACCCGCTCATCTCTAGATAATACTCCCAGTTAACAGTATGAAATATAACTGAGCCTCTCAACAGATGGCTCAACAATAACCCTTAGTTAGGCAATAACTACATACAAGTATTGCAGACAATCCGCACTTGGGATGGGCGCCCAGCATCCACTACGGACTACGAGAAATAGATTTACCGGTGAGTAAAATCTTATTTTCTCTGACGTCCTAGTGGATGCTGGGAACTCCGTAAGGACCATGGGGATTATACCAAAGCTCCCAAACGGGCGGGAGAGTGCGGATGACTCTGCAGCACCGAATGAGAGAACTCAAGGTCCTCCTCAGCCAGGGAATCAATTTTGTAGAATTTAGCAAACGTGTTTGCCCCTGACCAAGTTGCAGCTCGGCAAAATTGTAAAGCCGAGACCCCACGGGTAGCCGCCCAAGATGAGCCCACTTTCCTAGTGGAATGGGCTTTTACTGATTTAGGATGCGGCAATCCAGCCGCAGAATGCTCCAGCTGAATTGTGCTACAAATTCAGCAAGCAATAGTCTGCTTAGAAGCAGGAGCATCTATTTTGTTGGGTGCCTACAGGATAAAAAGCGAGTCAGTTTTCCTGACTCCAGCCGTCCTGGAAATATAAATTTTTAAGGCCCTGAATACGTCCAGTAACTTGGAATCTTCCAAGTCCCTAGTAGCCGCAGGCACTACAATAGGTTGGTTCAAGTGAAAAGCTGATACCACCTTAGGGAGAAACTGGGGACGAGTCCTCAATTCTGCCCTATCCATATGGAAAATCAGATAAGGGCTTTTACATGACAAAGCCGCCAATTCTGACACACGCCTGGCCGTAGCCAAGGCCAATAACATGACTACTTTCCACGTGAGATATTTTAAATCCACAGTTTTAAGTGGCTCAAACCAATGTGATTTTAAGAAACTCAACACCACGTTGAGATCCCAAGGTGCCTGAATATGTAGCACTCCCTTTACAAATGTCTGAACTCCAGGCAGTGAAGCCAGTTCTTTCTGGAAGAAAATCGACAGAGCCGAAATCTGGACCTTAATGGAACCCAATTTTAGGCCCATAGTCACCCCTGACTGTAGGAAGTGCAGAAAACGACCCAGCTGAAATTCCTCTGTCTTCCTGGCCTCACACCACGCAACATATTTTCGCCAAATACGGTGATAATGGTTTGCGGTTACTTCTTTCCTGGCTTTTATCAGCGTAGGAATGACTTCTTCCGGAATGCCCTTTTCCTTTAGGATCCGGAATTCAACCGCCATGCCGTCAAACGCAGCCACGGTAAGTCTTGGAACAGACAGGGCCCCTGCTGTAGCAGATCCTGTCTGAGCGGTAGAGGCCATGGGTCCTCGAATATCGTTTCTTGAAGTTCTGGGTACCAAGCTCTTCTTGGCCCATCCGGAACCACGAGTATCATTCTTACTCCTCGTTTTCTTATTATTCTCAGTACCTTTGGTATGAGAGGCAGAGGAGGGAATACATAAACCGACTGGTACACCCACGGTGTCACTAGAGCGTCCACAGCTATTGCCTGAGGGTCCCTTGACCTGGCGCAATATCTAGTTTTTTGTTTAGGCGGGACGCCATCATGTCCACCTGTGGCCTTTCCCAACGGTTTACCAACAGTTGGAAGACTTCTGGATGAAGTCCCCACTCTCCCGGGTGTAGGTCGTGTCTGCTGAGGAAGTCTGCTTCCCAGTTGTCCACTCCCGGAATGAACACTGCTGACAATGCTAAGACGTGATTTTCCGCCCATCGGAGAATCCTTGTGGCTTCTGCCATCGCCATCCTGCTTCTTGTGCCGCCCTGTCGGTTTACATGGGCGACTGCCGTGATGTTGTCTGATTGGATCAGTACCGGCTGGTTTTGAAGCAGAGGCCTTGCCAGACTTAGGGCATTGTAAATGGCCCTCAGTTCCAGAATATTTATGTGTAGGGACGACTCCTGACTTGAACAAAGTCCTTGGAAATTTCTTCCCTGTGTGACTGCCCCCCAGCCTCGAAGGCTGGCATCCGTGGTTACCAGGACCCAGTCCTGTATGCCGAATCTGCGGCCCTCTTGAAGATGAGCACTCTGCAGCCACCACAGTAGAGATACCCTGGTCCTTGGAGACAGGGTTATCAGCCGATGCATCTGAAGATGCGATCCCGACCACTTGTCCAAGAGGTCCCACTGAAAGGTTCTTGCATGGAACCTGCCGAATGGAATTTTGCTTCGTAAGAAGCTACCATTTTTCCCAGGACTCGTGTGCAGTGATGCACCGATACCTGTTTTGGTTTCAGGAGGTCTCTGACTAGAGATGACAGCTCCTTGGCTTTCTCCTGTGGGAGAAACACTTTTTTCTGTTCTGTGTCCAGAACCATCCCCAGGAACAGTAGGCGTGTGGTAGGAACCAGCTGTGACTTTGGAATGTATAGAATCCATCCGTGCTGTTGTAGCACTTCCCGAGATAGTGCTACTCCGACCAACAACTGCTCCTTGGACCTCGCCTTTATAAGGAGATCGTCCAAGTACGGGATAATTAAAACTCCCTTTTTTCGAAGGAGTATCATAATTTCTGCCATTACCTTGGTAAAGACCCTCGGTGCCGTGGACAGTCCAAACGGCAGTGTTTGGAATTGGTAATGGCAATCCTGTACCACAAATCTGAGGTACTCCTGGTGAGGATGGTAAATGGGGACATGTAGGTAAGCATCCTTGATGTCCAGGGATACCATGTAATCCCCCTCCTCCAGGCTTGCAATAACCGCCCTGAGCGATTCCATCTTGAACTTGAATTTTTTTATGTATGTGTTCAAGGATTTCAAATTTAAAATGGGTCTCACCGAACCGTCCAGTTTCGGTACCACAAACAGTGTGGAATAGTAACCCCGTCCTTGTTGAAGTAGGGGCACCTTGACTATCACTTGCTGGGAATACAGCTTGTGAATTGCCTCTAGCACAGCCTCCCTGCCTGAGGGAGTTGTTGGCAAGGCAGATTTGAGGAAACGGCGGGGGGGAGACGCCTCGAATTGCAGCTTGTACCCCTGAGATACTACTTGAAGGATCCAGGGATCCACCTGTGAGCGAGCCCACTGATCGCTGAAATTTTTGAGGCGGCCCCCCACCGTACCTGGCTACGCCTGTGGAGCCCCCGTGTCATGCGGTGGACTCAGAGGAAGCGGGGGAAGAATTTTGATTCTGGGAACTGGCTGACTGGTGCAGCTTTTTCACTCTTCCCTCGTCTCTGTGCAGAAAGGAAGCGCCTTTGACCCGCCTGCTTTTCTGAAGCCGAAAGGACTGTACCTGATAATACAGTGCTTTCTTAGGCTGTGAGGAAGCCTGAGGTAAAAAAAATTCTTCCCAGCTGTTGCTGTGGATACGAGGTCCCAGAGACCATCCCCAAACAATTCCTCACCCTTATAAGGCTCTATGTGCCTTTTAAAGCCAGCATCACCTGTCCAGTGTTGGGTCTCTAATACCCTCCTGACAGAATGGACATTGCATTAATTCTGGATGCCAGCCGGCAAAATATCCCTCTGTGCATCCCTCATATATAAGACGACGTCTTATGTTCGCAAAATAGTATCCCTGTTTGACAAGGTTACAGACCACGCTGCAGCAGCACTATCTGCAGGTCTCAGTCTAGTACCTGAGTGTGTAAATACAGACTTCAGGATAGCCTCCTGCTTTTTATCAGCAGGTACCTTCAAAGTGGCCGTATCCTAAGACGGCAGTGCCACCTTTTTTGACAAACGTGTGAGCGCCTTATCCACCCTAGGGGATATCTCCCAGCGTAACTTATCCTCTGGCGGGAAAGGGTACGCCATCAGTAACTTTTTAGAAATTACCAGTTTCTTATCGGGGGAACCCACGCTTTTTCACACTTCATTCACTCATTTGATGGGGGAACAAAACACTGCCTGCTTTTTCTCCCCAAACATAAAACCCTTTTTTAGTGGTACTTGGGTTAATGTCAGAAATGTGTAACACATTTTTTATTGCCGGGATCATGTAACGGATGTTCCTAGTGGATTGTGTATATGTCTCAACCTCGTCGACACTGGAGTCAGACTCCGTGTCGACATCTGTGTCTGCCATCTGAGGGAGCGGGCGTTTTTGAGCCCCTGATGGCCTTTGAGACGCCTGGGCAGGCGCGGACTGAGAAGCCGGCTGTCCCATAGCTGTTACGTCTAGAGATGAGCGGGTTCGGTTTCTCTGAATCCGAACCCGCCAGAACTTCATGTTTTTTTTCACGGGTCCGAGCGACTCGGATCTTCCCGCCTTGCTCGGTTAACCCGAGCGCGCCCGAACGTCATCATGACGCTGTCGGATTCTCGCGAGGCTCGGATTCTATCGCGAGACTCGGATTCTATATAAGGAGCCGCGCGTCGCCGCCATTTTCACACGTGCATTGAGATTGATAGGGAGAGGACGTGGCTGGCGTCCTCTCCATTTAGATTATAAGAGACTGAGAGAGATTTACTGGAGCTGACTAGGAGGAGTACTGTTACTGTAGAAGTGTAGAGACTGAGTGGAGAGAGTTTACTAGTGAGGACAGTGCAGTTTACTTTATAATCCGTTCTCTGCCTGAAAAAAGCGATACACAGCACACAGTGACTCAGTCACATACCATATCTGTGTGCACTGCTCAGGCTCAGGCCAGTGTGCTGCATCATCTATTATCTATCTATATATAATATTATATATATCTGTCTGACTGCTCAGCTCACACAGCTTATAATTGTGGGGGAGACTGGGGAGCACTACTGCAGTGCCAGTTATAGGTTATAGCAGGAGCCAGGAGTACATAATATATTATATAGTGAGTGACCACCAGACACACAGTGCAGTTTATTTAATATATCCGTTCTCTGCCTGAAAAAAGCGATACACACAGTGACTCAGTCAGTCACATACCATATCTGTGTGCACTGCTCAGGCTCAGGCCAGTGTGCTGCATCATCTATATATATTATATATCTGTCTGACTGCTCAGCTCACACAGCTTATAATTGTGGGGGAGACTGGGGAGCACTACTGCAGTGCCAGTTATAGGTTATAGCAGGAGCCAGGAGTACATAATATTATATTAAAATTAAACAGTGCACACTTTTGCTGCAGGAGTGCCACTGCCAGTGTGACTAGTGACCAGTGACCTGACCACCAGTATATATAATATTAGTAGTATACTATCTCTTTATCAACAACCAGTCTATATTAGCAGCAGACACAGTACAGTGCGGTAGTTCACGGCTGTGGCTACCTCTGTGTCGGCACTCGGCAGCCCGTCCATAATTGTATATACCACCTAACCGTGGTTTTTTTTTCTTTCTTTATACATACATACTAGTTACGAGTATACTATCTCTTTATCAACCAGTCTATATATTAGCAGCAGACACAGTACAGTGCGGTAGTTCACGGCTGTGGCTACCTCTGTGTCGGCACTCGGCAGCCCGTCCATAATTGTATATACCACCTAACCGTGGTTTTTTTTTCTTTCTTTATAGTCATACTAGTTACGAGTATACTATCTCTTTATCAACCAGTCTATATTAGCAGCAGACACAGTACAGTGCGGTAGTTCACGGCTGTGGCTACCTCTGTGTCGGCACTCGGCAGCCCGTCCATAATTGTATATACCACCTAACCGTGGTTTTTTTTTTCTTTCTTTATACATACATACTAGTTACGAGTATACTATCTCTTTATCAACCAGTCTATATATTAGCAGCAGACACAGTACAGTGCGGTAGTTCACGGCTGTGGCTACCTCTGTGTCGGCACTCGGCAGCCCGTCCATAATTGTATATACCACCTAACCGTGGTTTTTTTTTCTTTCTTTATACATACATACTAGTTACGAGTATACTATCTCTTTATCAACCAGTCTATATTAGCAGCAGACACAGTACAGTGCGGTAGTTCACGGCTGTGGCTACCTCTGTGTCGGCACTCGGCAGCCCGTCCATAATTGTATATACCACCTAACCGTGGTTTTTTTTTCTTTCTTTATACATACATACTAGTTACGAGTATACTATCTCTTTATCAACCAGTCTATATTAGCAGCAGACACAGTACAGTGCGGTAGTTCACGGCTGTGGCTACCTCTGTGTCGGCACTCGGCAGCCCGTCCATAATTGTATATACCACCTAACCGTGTTTTTTTTTTCTTTCTTTATACATACATACTAGTTACGAGTATACTATCTCTTTATCAACCAGTCTATATATTAGCAGCAGACACAGTACAGTGCGGTAGTTCACGGCTGTGGCTACCTCTGTGTCGGCACTCGGCAGCCCGTCCATAATTGTATATACCACCTAACCGTGGTTTTTTTTTCTTTCTTTATAGTCATACTAGTTACGAGTATACTATCTCTTTATCAACCAGTCTATATTAGCAGCAGACACAGTACAGTGCGGTAGTTCACGGCTGTGGCTACCTCTGTGTCGGCACTCGGCAGCCCGTCCATAATTGTATATACCACCTAACCGTGGTTTTTTTTTCTTTCTTTATACATACATACTAGTTACGAGTATACTATCTCTTTATCAACCAGTCTATATTAGCAGCAGACACAGTACAGTGCGGTAGTTCACGGCTGTGGCTACCTCTGTGTCGGCACTCGGCAGCCAGTCCATAATTGTATATACCACCTAACCGTGGTTTTTTTTTCTTTCTTTATACATACATACTAGTTACGAGTATACTATCTCTTTATCAACCAGTCTATATATTAGCAGCAGACACAGTACAGTGCGGTAGTTCACGGCTGTGGCTACCTCTGTGTCGGCACTCGGCAGCCCGTCCATAATTGTATATACCACCTAACCGTGGTTTTTTTTTCTTTCTTTATACATACATACTAGTTACGAGTATACTATCTCTTTATCAACCAGTCTATATTAGCAGCAGACACAGTACAGTGCGGTAGTTCACGGCTGTGGCTACCTCTGTGTCGGCACTCGGCAGCCCGTCCATAATTGTATATACCACCTAACCGTGGTTTTTTTTTCTTTCTTTATACATACATACTAGTTACGAGTATACTATCTCTTTATCAACCAGTCTATATTAGCAGCAGACACAGTACAGTGCGGTAGTTCACGGCTGTGGCTACCTCTGTGTCGGCACTCGGCAGCCAGTCCATAATTGTATATACCACCTAACCGTGGTTTTTTTTTCTTTCTTTATACATACATACTAGTTACGAGTATACTATCTCTTTATCAACCAGTCTATATATTAGCAGCAGACACAGTACAGTGCGGTAGTTCACGGCTGTGGCTACCTCTGTGTCGGCACTCGGCAGCCCGTCCATAATTGTATACTAGTATCCAATCCATCCATCTCCATTGTTTACCTGAGGTGCCTTTTAGTTGTGCCTATTAAAATATGGAGAACAAAAATGTTGAGGTTCCAAAATTAGGGAAAGATCAAGATCCACTTCCACCTCGTGCTGAAGCTGCTGCCACTAGTCATGGCCGAGACGATGAAATGCCAGCAACGTCGTCTGCCAAGGCCGATGCCCAATGTCATAGTACAGAGCATGTCAAATCCAAAACACCAAATATCAGTAAAAAAAGGACTCCAAAACCTAAAATAAAATTGTCGGAGGAGAAGCGTAAACTTGCCAATATGCCATTTACCACACGGAGTGGCAAGGAACGGCTGAGGCCCTGGCCTATGTTCATGGCTAGTGGTTCAGCTTCACATGAGGATGGAAGCACTCAGCCTCTCGCTAGAAAAATGAAAAGACTCAAGCTGGCAAAAGCAGCACAGCAAAGAACTGTGCATTCTTCGAAATCCCAAATCCACAAGGAGAGTCCAATTGTGTCGGTTGCGATGCCTGACCTTCCCAACACTGGACGTGAAGAGCATGCGCCTTCCACCATTTGCACGCCCCCTGCAAGTGCTGGAAGGAGCACCCGCAGTCCAGTTCCTGATAGTCAGTGTTGAAGTACACCAGGATGAGGAGGATATGGGTGTTGCTGGCGCTGGGGAGGAAATTGACCAGGAGGATTCTGATGGTGAGGTGGTTTGTTTAAGTCAGGCACCCGGGGAGACACCTGTTGTCCGTGGGAGGAATATGGCCGTTGACATGCCAGGTGAAAATACCAAAAAAATCAGCTCTTCGGTGTGGAGGTATTTCACCAGAAATGCGGACAACAGGTGTCAAGCCGTGTGTTCCCTTTGTCAAGCTGTAATAAGTAGGGGTAAGGACGTTAACCACCTCGGAACATCCTCCCTTATACGTCACCTGCAGCGCATTCATAATAAGTCAGTGACAAGTTCAAAAACTTTGGGTGACAGCGGAAGCAGTCCACTGACCAGTAAATCCCTTCCTCTTGTAACCAAGCTCACGCAAACCACCCCACCAACTCCCTCAGTGTCAATTTCCTCCTTCCCCAGGAATGCCAATAGTCCTGCAGGCCATGTCACTGGCAATTCTGACGAGTCCTCTCCTGCCTGGGATTCCTCCGATGCATCCTTGCGTGTAACGCCTACTGCTGCTGGCGCTGCTGTTGTTGCCGCTGGGAGTCGATGGTCATCCCAGAGGGGAAGTCGTAAGCCCACTTGTACTACTTCCAGTAAGCAATTGACTGTTCAACAGTCCTTTGCGAGGAAGATGAAATATCACAGCAGTCATCCTACTGCAAAGCGGATAACTGAGGCCTTGGCATCCTGGGTGGTGAGAAACGTGGTTCCGGTATCCATCATTACTGCAGAGCCAACTAGAGACTTGTTGGAGGTACTGTGTCCCCGGTACCAAATACCATCTAGGTTCCATTTCTCTAGGCAGGCGATACCGAAAATGTACACAGACCTCAGAAAAAGAGTCACCAGTGTCCTAAAAAATGCAGCTGTACCCAATGTCCACTTAACCACGGACATGTGGACAAGTGGAGCAGGGCAGGGTCAGGACTATATGACTGTGACAGCCCACTGGGTAGATGTATGGACTCCCGCCGCAAGAACAGCAGCGGCGGCACCAGTAGCAGCATCTCGCAAACGCCAACTCTTTCCTAGGCAGGCTACGCTTTGTATCACCGGTTTCCAGAATACGCACACAGCTGAAAACCTCTTACGGCAACTGAGGAAGATCATCGCGAAATGGCTTACCCCAATTGGACTCTCCTGTGGATTTGTGGCATCGGACAACGCCAGCAATATTGTGTGTGCATTAAATATGGGCAAATTCCAGCACGTCCCATGTTTTGCACATACCTTGAATTTGGTGGTGCAGAATTTTTTAAAAAACGACAGGGGCGTGCAAGAGATGCTGTCGGTGGCCAGAAAAATTGCGGGACACTTTCGGCGTACAGGCACCACGTACAGAAGACTGGAGCACCACCAAAAACTACTGAACCTGCCCTGCCATCATCTGAAGCAAGAAGTGGTAACGAGGTGGAATTCAACCCTCTATATGCTTCAGAGGTTGGAGGAGCAGCAAAAGGCCATTCAAGCCTATACAATTGAGCACGATATAGGAGGTGGAATGCACCTGTCTCAAGTGCAGTGGAGAATGATTTCAACGTTGTGCAAGGTTCTGATGCCCTTTGAACTTGCCACACGTGAAGTCAGTTCAGACACTGCCAGCCTGAGTCAGGTCATTCCCCTCATCAGGCTTTTGCAGAAGAAGCTGGAGGCATTGAAGAAGGAGCTAAAAGGGAGCGATTCCGCTAGGCATGTGGGACTTGTGGATGCAGCCCTTAATTCGCTTAACAAGGATTCACGGGTGGTCAATTTGTTGAAATCAGAGCACTACATTTTGGCCACCGTGCTCGATCCTAGATTTAAAGCCTACCTTGGATCTCTCTTTCCGGCAGACACAAGTCTGCTGGGGTGCAAAGACCTGCTGGTGACAAAATTGTCAAGTCAAGCGGAACGCGACCTGTCAACATCTCCTCCTTCACATTCTCCTGCAACTGGGGGTGCGAGGAAAAGGCTCAGAATTCCGAGCCCACCCGCTGGCGGTGATGCAGGGCAGTCTGGAGCGACTGCTGATGCTGACATCTGGTCCGGACTGAAGGACCTGACAACGATTACGGACATGTCGTCTACTGTCACTGCATATGATTCTCTCAACATTGATAGAATGGTGGAGGATTATATGAGTGA
Source organism: Pseudophryne corroboree (assembly GCF_028390025.1). Classification (NCBI taxonomy): domain Eukaryota; kingdom Metazoa; phylum Chordata; class Amphibia; order Anura; family Myobatrachidae; genus Pseudophryne; species Pseudophryne corroboree. Next base: position 195,781,894 of record NC_086453.1, on the reverse strand, counting down.
CCGCATCCAAGTAGGCACGTCACACAGTCCGTACTTATACTGGCAGGAAAAAGAGGCAATTTGGAGGCCCTTGCACAAACTGGCTTTATTCTACCTAAGTTGCCCTCCCACAAGTGTGTACTCCGAAAGAGTGTTTAGTGCCGCCGCTCACCTTGTCAGCAATCGGCGTACGAGGTTACATCCAGAAAATGTGGAGAAGATGATGTTCATTAAAATGAATTATAATCAATTCCTCCGCGGAGACATTGACCAGCAGCAATTGCCTCCACAAAGTACACAGGGAGCTGAGATGGTGGATTCCAGTGGGGACGAATTGATAATCTGTGAGGAGGGGGATGTACACGGTGATATATCGGAGGGTGAAGATGAGGTGGACATCTTGCCTCTGTAGAGCCAGTTTGTGCAAGGAGAGATTAATTGCTTCTTTTTTGGGGGGGGTCCAAACCAACCCGTCATATCAGTCACAGTCGTGTGGCAGACCCTGTCACTGAAATGATGGGTTGGTTAAAGTGTGCATGTCCTGTTTTGTTTATACAACATAAGGGTGGGTGGGAGGGCCCAAGGACAATTCCATCTTGCACCTCTTTTTTCTTTTCTTTTTCTTTGCATCATGTGCTGATTGGGGAGGGTTTTTTGGAAGGGACATCCTGCGTGACACTGCAGTGCCACTCCTAGATGGGCCCGGTGTTTGTGTCGGCCACTAGGGTCGCTAATCTTACTCACACAGTCAGCTACCTCATTGCGCCTCTTTTTTTCTTTGCGTCATGTGCTGTTTGGGGAGGGTTTTTTGGAAGGGACATCCTGCGTGACACTGCAATGCCACTCCTAGATGGGCCCGGTGTTTGTGTCGGCCACTAGGGTCGCTAATCTTACTCACACAGCTACCTCATTGCGCCTCTTTTTTTCTTTGCGTCATGTGCTGTTTGGGGAGGGTTTTTTGGAAGGGCCATCCTGCGTGACACTGCAGTGCCACTCCTAGATGGGCCCGGTGTTTGTGTCGGCCACTAGGGTCGCTAATCTTACTCACACAGCTACCTCATTGCGCCTCTTTTTTTCTTTGCGTCATGTGCTGTTTGGGGAGGGTTTTTTGGAAGGGACATCCTGCGTGACACTGCAGTGCCACTCCTAGATGGGCCCGGTGTTTGTGTCGGCCACTAGGGTCGCTTATCTTACTCACACAGCGACCTCGGTGCAAATTTTAGGACTAAAAATAATATTGTGAGGTGTGAGGTATTCAGAATAGACTGAAAATGAGTGTAAATTATGGTTTTTGAGGTTAATAATACTTTGGGATCAAAATGACCCCCAAATTCTATGATTTAAGCTGTTTTTTAGTGTTTTTTGAAAAAAACACCCGAATCCAAAACACACCCGAATCCGACAAAAAAAATTCGGTGAGGTTTTGCCAAAACGCGTTCGAACCCAAAACACGGCCGCGGAACCGAACCCAAAACCAAAACACAAAACCCGAAAAATTTCAGGCGCTCATCTCTAGTTACGTCATCCAGCCTTTTATGTAAGGAGTTGACACTGTCGGTTTATACCTTCCACCTATCCGTCCACTCTGGTGTCGGCCCCACAGGGGGCGACATCACATTTATCGGCATCTGCTCTACCATCACATAAGCCTCCTCATCAAACGTGTCGACACAGCTGTACCGACACACCGCACACACACACAGGGAATGCTCTGACTGAGGACAGGACCCCACACAGCCCTTTGGGGAGACAGAGAGAGAGTATGCCAGCACACACCAGAGCGCTATATAATTTTGGGATTAACACTATATTGAGTGAATTTTTCCCAATAACTGCTTGTATATACAATATTGCGCCTAAATTTTGTGCCCCCCCCCCCCTCTCTTTTTAACCCTTTGAGCCTGAAAACTACAGGGGAGAGCCTGGGGAGCTGTCTTCCAGCTGCACTGTGAAGAGAAAATGGCGCCAGTGTGCTGAGGGAGAAGCCCCGCCCCTTTTTCAACTGACTTTCTCCCGCTTTTTCTGGAATACTGGCAGGGGTAATTTTACATCTATATAGCCTCTAGGACTATATATGATGTAGATTTGCCAGCCAAGGTGTCATATATTGCCCTCAGGGTGCCCCCCCCAGCGCCCTGCACCCTCAGTGACCGGAGTGTGAAGTGTGCATGAGGAGCAATGGCGCACAGCTTCAGTGCTGTGCGCTACCTTGGTGAAGTCCGAAGTCTTCTGCCGCCGATTTTCCGGACCTCTTCATGCTTCTGGCTCTGTAAGGGGGACGGCGGCGCGGCTCCGGGAACGAACACCAAGGTCAGTTCAATGCGGTCGATCCCTCTGGAGCTAATGGTGTCCAGTAGCCTAAGAAGCCCAAGTTAGCTGCAAGCAGGTAGGTTCGCTTCTTCTCCCCTTAGTCCCTCGATGCAGTGAGCCTGTTGCCAGCAGGTCTCACTGTAAAATAAAAAACCTAAAATAAACTTTCTTTCTAGGAGCTCAGGAGAGCCCCTAGTGTGCATCCAGCTCAGCCGGGCATAGAAATCTAACTGAGGTCTGGAGGAGGGTCATAGTGGGAGGAGCCAGTGCACACCAGATAGTACCTAATCTTTCTTTTAGAGTGCCCAGTCTCCTGCGGAGCCCGTCTATTCCCCATGGTCCTTACGGAGTTCCCAGCATCCACTAGGACGTCAGAGAAAATAAATTAGGTGTACTATGTGAGGTGTAATAAGAATAAGATTGTGCTACTGTATGGTGTAATTTGAATTGGGGGTACTATTGTGTGGCAATGTCCCTTCCTTATGAGACCACACCCCTTTTTGCACCTCACGTTTTCTGCATGCATTTTTCCTTTAGAATATTTGGAAGGTAGGGAACACATTTATAGTTTGCTGGGGGGCACTGAACACCCTAGCTCCACCCAATGGGAGGGGGTAGGTGGTGGGGGCAATGAGTTCCACCACCTCTACAGGACCACTTTAAGCCCTGGTTTGGAAATTATTTCGACTCTGTGTCACTTGCATATTCTCAGCATCAGAAATTGCACAGTGTGGAAGCACACAAGATACACTCCACCAACAGGCATACTTTCAACTCGGCATCAGGCCCTAAAACTGTTTAATGAATACAAAAATTCAAATGACAATACATTACAACATATTGCTATAACAATGGTGTGGATATTATCAAACAGAAATGTAGTAAAGGGTTGCAGTTATGTGACCAGTGGTCAGGACACTGCTGGTCACAACACCTCCCTCTCAGAGCCGGCTCCAGGCCTACCAGTACCCTGAGCGAGAACATGTAGAAGCGCCCCCCCCCCCCCCCCTATGCGCGCGCCAAAGGCGCGCGTGCTCCAGGAAAAGTGGGTGTGGCCTCTGGAAATGTGGGCTTGGTCTCATAACTTCATATTATTAGACTATAAATAAATATATTTTCACACCCCCTCTACGCACACAATTAGCAGCCTTACACATAACAGCCACAGTAGGGTTCCTTACACACAATGTCTCCAGTATAGTGTCAGATACACAATGTGCAGTGCCAGCTACACATGACATGCCCCCCAGCAGTGCCAGCTACACACAATATGCCCCCCAGCAGTGCCAGCTACACATGATAGTGTTCACTTTTTAGGGCAGGGTGCTGATCACAGGGAGGGCACATTTTTAAGTTAGGAGGGCAAAATGATGTACATACTGTAATGCTTGGTGCTCATCTACCTACATGGTAAAGAATGGACAGTGCGCGCCGTAGGCGCGCAGCAAAAATTTAGGGGCGTTCAGTGGCAAACGCAGGATTTGCATGGGGGGGTTTCCAGAACTGGGCGGAGCCAATCACGGGGGTGGGGACTGAGGTGACCCAGTATATGCTGGGTCCGTAAAATTAGTGTGTCTGTGTGTGTGTGTGTGTGTGTGTGTGTGTGTGTGTGTGTGTGTGTATATATATATATATATATATATCTACACATATATATATATATACATATATCTACACACACATATATATATATATATATATATACATACACACACACATACATATACACGGGTGGTCTTCAGTATGCCGGCGGTCGGGCTCCCGGCGACCAGCATACCGGCGCCGGGAGCCTGACCGCCGGCATACCGACACTTATTCTCCCTCGTGGGGGTCCACGACCCCCCTGGAGGGAGAATAGAATAGTGTGGCGCGCGTAGCGTGGCGAGCGCAGCGAGCCCGCAAGGGGCTCATTTGCGCTCGCCACACTGTTGGTAAGCCGGCGGCCGGCCTCCCGGCGCCGGTATGCTGGTCGCCGGGAGGCCGGCCGCCGGGAGATCGTAGTGAACCCATATACACATATACATAGCATATTAAACATGCATACATATATATATATATATATATATATATACACACACACACACATACAGTACACATATATATATACATGTATATATATATATATATCATATGTGTGTGTGTGATTATATGTATGTATGTATGTATATACATGTGTATATATGTAGGCACATGGATATATATGTACTATAATTAAAATAAAGTAAACTTTTATTGCACTTGCAAGTGCCTCCAGGAAGACAGCAGGCTGCAGAGGACGCTAGACAGTCATTAATAATACTCATGCAGCTAAAAAAAAAAAAAAAAAAAAAAATTTTTTTTTTTTTTTTTAGTGGAGGGGGGTTTCTGGGTACTCGGAAACCCCCCCTGGGTGCGCCACTGGCGTTGCTTCGTGGGAAAGGTGCGTGGCCACATAATAGTGGCAATTCGCATTACACCACACAGTAGTGCAGTTAATACACACTGCACCAGGTAGAACCTCCTAGACACTTTGCGCCAGGCAGAGCACGTTAGACACTTTGCGCCAGGCAGAGCACGTTAGACACTTTGCGTCAGGCAGCGCACATTAGACACTTTGCGCCAGGCAGAGCACGTTAGACACTTTGCGCCAGGCAGAGCACGTTAGACACTTTGCGCCAGGCAGAGCACGTTAGACACTTTGCGCCAGGCAGAGCACGTTAGACACTTTGCGCCAGGCAGAGCACTGAGACTCATTGCCTAGCCACAGACGCCTAGCAGGAACACTACATGATATGCTCCCCAGCCGTGCCAGCTACACATGACATGCCCCCTAGCAGTGCCAGATATGTCCCCACAGTTCCAGATACATAAATGCCCCTACAGTGCCAGATACAGATATGCCCCCACAGTGCCAGATAAATTCCCCCACAGTGCAGATATGCCCCCACAGTGCAGATAAATGCCCCCACAGTGCCAGATATGCCCCCACAGTGCCAGATATGCCCCCACAGTGCCAGAAATGCCCCCACAGTGCCAGAAACAGAAATGCCCCTACCGTGCCAGATATGCCCCCACAGTGCCAGAAATGCCCCCAGTGTGCCAGAAATGCCCCCACAGTGCCAGATACAGAAATGCCCCCACAGTGCCAGATATGCCCCTACAGTGCCAGATATGCCCCCACAGTGCCAGATATGCCCCCAAAGTGCCAGATATGCCCCCAGTGTGCCAGAAATGCCCCCACAGTGCCAGATACATAAATGCCCCCACCGTGCCAGATATGCCCCCACAGTGCCAGATATGCCCCCACAGTGCCAGAAATGCCCCCAGTGTGCCAGAAATGCCCCCACAGTGCCAGATACAGAAATGCCCCCACAGTGCCAGATATGCCCCTACAGTGCCAGATGTGCCACCACAGTGCCAGATATGCCCCTACAGTGCCAGATATGCCCCCACAGTGCCAGATACATAAATGCCCCCACAGTGCCAGAAATGCCCCCACAGTGCCAGATACATAAACGCCCCTACAGTGCCAGATACAGAAATGCCCCAACAGTGCCAGATACAGAAATGCCCCCACAGTGCCAGATAAATGCCCCCACAGTGCAGATATGCCCCCACAGTGCCAGATAAATGCCCCCACAGTGCAGATATGCCCCCACAGTGCTAGATAAATGCCCCCACAGTGCAGATATGCCCCCACAGTGCCAGATAAATGCCCCCACAGTGCCAGATAAATGCCCCCACAGTGCAGATGTGGCCCCACAGTGCCAGATAAATGCCCCCACAGTGCCATCCATAAATGTGCCCCCCCCCCAAAATACCTGCGGCGCTGAGAGGGGGAGGAGCACTGGTGTCCGAGTGCGGGCGGGAGGGCGGCCGGGCGAGTGCGGGTCCGAATCCGGGTCCAGGTGCGGGCAGGCGCTTGTGTGCGCTATGCTTGCAACGTGGCCCCGGCGTCTGACGTTAGACACCGGCGCCGCGCAGCGCGCATAGCGCACACAAGAGGTCACGCGGCCGGGCCAATGCTGCACAGGGTCGGCTCCAGCTTCGAATATGGAGGCGCCAGCGCGGGGCGCCCATTAAGGGTGGGGCCCTGCGCGGCCGCTCTATTCGAACATGCCTGGAGCCGGCCCTGCTCCCTCTACATCCCGCCCCCTCACTATCCCTATGCTCGGCAGGTTGACCAACATGGACTATACAGCACGAATCAGCAGTGATGATGAAAGGTGATGGTGAAGAGGGCACAGGAGGAGTTGTGTGTATAAGGGGAGAAGGTGGATGCTCCTTCCCCCTGTATAAGTTATCATATATTTTGTTTAAAAATGATTTCTTCCAGCAATGGACAGAGAAACATTAATCATTAAACATTCCATAACATCTTATTTTAGCATCCAAAGATTCCCCATCCCACACAGTCCTTAAATGTTTTATTTTTGTACCAGTCATGGATTGAATTGGAGGAACCACCTTTCAGACAGACATGCTGAAACAGCTATGCAAGCAAACACTACCCACACCCAGATAAATTAATTCAGGCACAGTCAGGCTGAAACACAAACAAGGGAAGGTAGTAATCCAGGACACATAAAGGTTCCTCGAGGTAGGCAAACAGAGGTGTGAAAACACACACACAGATATACATTCACATAGATGAACTACTTCCCCAAGAGTGGAATTCCAGGCAAGAGCAGGACTGCAGCTTGAAAAAATGTATTAGACACACAGCAATAAACAAACCAGCCAGACTAATCCGTATGCTGAGCTGCCAGCCTTACAGTATATAATAAAGGGAGCAACATGGTAATTATATAAGGCGCCCATAACTTTATTGTGATTACATAAACCTTTGTTAAACTAGCTTATCACTAAAATAAAACGACACAGACACGGTAGCTGGAGTTAAAGGTCAGACGATATTTATTGATCGCTGACCAACTCTTTAAACTATAATTGTAATTGAATTAGAATTAATTTAGATTGTAAAGTTACATTTAGATTGGAGGATGGCAAAGGAAAAGTCGCTACCAGACACCAGCTCCAGTCACTTAGATGAAAACCAACAAACCAAGGAGGGAAGTACCCAAACCCCGCCTCCTTCCTGCATAACCCGCATTGTGCTGGCCTCACCACTCTTTTCTCTGGCAAACGTTCGGTTCCCGCAGGGGAACGTCTAAATGTCCAACCGCAAGAGAAGGACACACCTGCCGTCCTTCTAAAGAGGGTGCCCCACAATGACCACTTATGCCTGTTTGACCGCTGGTTGGTAGCGACTTCCCGCCACCAAAGGTTTACAAAACCGCCACCGCCATCCGAACAAACAAATAAGAACAAACTAAGAACAAACTAAAGAGCCCTAACGAAAAGGACCAAAAACATCATCCAGGAAAACCTGCACTCCGTCCGGAGAAAGATGAACCCCATCCTCCTTGTAGAACTGCCGATTACGCAGCACAAGTAAAGGATGCCTGACAGCTACTCCCCCTATGGCCCTAACAAACAGAGACACCGCCGAATTCACCTTCTTGCGAGCCATCTCCAGAGCTGAGAAACGCACCGTACCCCGCCAATGAAAACGCGGAACTATCTCCGACCACACAATACGGACTCCTGGCCAGTGACAACGAATCGCCACCAAATCCGCCTTAATGGACAAAATTAAATCTATGCCCTTAACTCGGCCCAAATCATTGCCACCTAAATGCAGGACGATACAACTGGGGCGACCCCAGCGGCGCTCACGGTGAAAAAGGAGCTGCAACAAATTACCCCAAAGCATGCCCCTCACACCTACCCAACGCAACTCCCTAGACCCAAAAACATCAGCCGCCCTAAGTGCCATGGGATGCCTCGCAGCCCAAAAAATATAAGAATGGCCAACCAGCCACACATGCTCCCCAATATCGACGACAGCTGAAAAAGAAAACACCCTAACATCAGAAATTTGAACACAAAACATAGATAATGCAATAAACAGAAATAACCCAAGTGAAGGAGAAAACTAAAAAAAAAAAACACGTGGACATTAAGAGAACAGCCAATTGAAATTAGGCCCCCTCGGAGGAAAATGTAAAAATTCACTTCACACCCTCGATTCCTGAACGGTAAGCGTTCAAAAACCGACGAGTAAACAAGTTTTTGGGTTAGCGCAACAGGCGCCCCTACATCTTATCAAAACGGACATAAGACTTATAGGAGGCAGACTTCCAAAGGCCTAGCTCCCGAATAGCCGCCGGGGATGAGCCCGTAGCCACTGCATGGGTAGCCGCCCCAATCCGAAAGGAATGGGTACCGAAGTCCGCTCCGCGCAAGCCTAGCGCCTCCAAACATTTCCTAAACACTGCAGCAAATTGAAACTTCGTCAGTGACCCAGCGTGCGCATGCACCAGCAACTGGTAACCCCCCGAAGGCCTCAACCAGAGATACTCCTGCGCCAACCACAGCGGGCAAACACTCGCTTCCTCCTGGGCCTCCAAGGACACCCAGCGACCCCGACCTGTTTGATCTGTCTTGGACCGCACAATCCTACATAGCAACAGGCCATCCTGCAGGCGCACATTCCCGTAAAGCATACCGGATTCACGAGATGCCTTACTGCACACCACTAACTCGCTCACTTGGAAAGCCCCAAAGAAAGCTAGGGCAAAAGCACATCTAAATAGAGCCACCTCGAACTCCGAGGTTGCAATTTGAGGCAGCATACGCAGCAACTCCGTTAGAAGCTGCAACGTCACGGGTCTACGGGAGTCCGCGGGCACCGGGCGCATCCTAGCCCATCCTTTAAGCGCTCTGGAAAGGACAAAAGACCCGGTGGGATCCGTCATCCCGCGGAGCCGAGAGTGAAAAGCAATGCCCGCAAGGGCAGAAGACATGGCTGCTGTTGACCTACCCCTTTGATAATGTTCCCAAACAAAGGCCAGCAAAACGTCAGCCGGGGACTCACCTGCCACACCGTACCTACTTTGAAAGGCCGACCAATCACGCCAGGCCGCATCATACGCCCTGAGCGTGGAAGGAGCCAACGCACACCTGGCCAGAGCAGCTAACCCGACTCGACAATCTGCCAGACAGAAGGCGGGCACGGTAAACCCTCCGCCGCCGCTCCCGGAACCAACGTCCGGAATCTATCAAACTGGGACCGAGACAACGCATGCGTAATTCCGTTGTCGATACCGGGAACGTGACGGGCCCTGAAATTAATAATGCGCCGCAAGCAAACTAACACCAGATGACGCAACAGCCGCAAAGCCTGTGGAGAGGAAGAACGCTGGTTATTGATAGCGTGCACCACCCCCAAGTTGTCGCAACGGAACGAAATGTCCCGATTCGAGAACTGGCCGGCCCACAACTCAAGGGCAACTATGATCGGGAACAACTCCAGCAAAAGGAGGTTCTTGGTGAAACCCCGTGCCACCCAAGAGGACGGCCAAGCAGCAGCACACCATGCCCCGGCAAAAAATGCCCCAAAGCCCTGACTGCCCAAAGCATCAGTGAACAACTGGAGCCAACTGTTGGAACAACAAGGGGGAGGCCACAAAACCTCCCTGATACCAGGAAAGAAGCCCAAATCCGCAAATCATCCCTGATCTCGCAGGAAAGGTACACGGTGTGATGCTGCCGGACCGTCCCCGCCGTGGCCCGTTCAAGTTTGCGACAGAAAACCCTACCCATGGGGATAATCCGACATGCAAAGTTGAAAGAACCCAGTAAAGATTGTACCTGCTTAAGCTGAACCCTGCGCTTGCCTAAACAATCGTGAATTAAACCCAACAGCTTCCACACTTTATCATCGGGGAGGCGACAGCAACCCACCACCGTGTCTATTTCGATTCCCAAATAGCTAAGACAACTGCAGGGGCCCTCACACTTGTCCTGCGCGACGGGAACTCCCAAACTTTCGAACAAGGACCTAGCCACCGACAGAATATCGCCACAGACCGAACTTCCCCCTGGGCCCATAAAGAGAAAATCGTCCAGGTAATGAGCCACCCCGGCTTGCCCGGAGGCGGCTTGGACGCACCAGTGCAAAAACGTGCTAAATCTCTCAAAATAGGCGCAGGAGACCGAACACCCCATGGGGAGACACCGATCCACGTAAAACTCGTCCCCCAATTTGAAACCCAGGAACCGCAGGGAATCCGGGTGGAGGGGAAGGATCCGAAAAGCCGATTCCACGTCTAATTTCGCCAACAGGCCCCCCGGACCACAGTCCCGCACCAAGCGCAGAGCGTCATCAAAAGACTGATAACGCACCCTGCACACGGCCTCGGGAATGGAGTCATTAACCGAAACGCCAGGAGGATGCGACAAGTGCTGTATCAGGCGCAACTTACCCGGGGCCTTCTTGGGCACCACCCCCACAGGAGAAATGCACAAGGAGGGCATAGGGGGAAAGGCGTAGGGCCCACACATGCGCCCCAAGCCGATCTCCGCGTCCACTTTCCGCCGGACCTCATGCGGGAATTCGCGAGCCGACTTCAAATTCTGGCACGCCACCACGTGCACCGAATCCGAAATGGGCAGGCGAAAACCCTGCTGAAAACCCTCCAAAAGGAACAACGCTGCCGACTTGTCGGGGTATAAACTAAGCCAGCGCCGCAATTCGGGAACTCAAATAGGGGAGGGGGCCTTACTTATCAACTCCCCCGGCCTCGGACGGAGCGGAGGGCTTACCGCTCGCCGCCGAGGTGCAGTCTTTGGCCGGGTGACCGGCCCCGCACAACTTACATGAGTGTCGAAAACGACAATTTACGCCCCTAGTGCATTTCCCTTCGTTGTAGGCAAAACACTTGCCTTTCCCCGATGACCGGGAACCTGAAACACCGGCCGCCGCGGGCTTCTTGACCGCGGCGTCCGGAGCGGGCTTGACTGTTGTGTGACCTCCAACCACACCTCGACATCCTTAAACCCCGCGGGCAGAATGGGGTTGCCATCCTGATTACGACGGAATTTCTCGTCGTAATCCCGCCAAGATTTTTGACCAAATTGGGATACTCTGCGAGCCGCAATTCGGTGTAGCAAGCCAAAAAAAACAAGAAACCCCGCAACCACTGGTGAAAATTACGGAAAGCACTCTCACCAATACCCCCCGGTTTCTTAGCTGCCTCAAAAGCCTGCCGCATCTCATCCGTAAGGGTGAAGATGTCAACATACTTTCCTTTCCTGATTTTTTCCCGCATTCGCTTGCGCACCCCCCGAGTAACGGTCGTGTTGGCGCAATGCACCATCTCCGTATAACGGGGGGGGTCAGCGGTAACCGCCGCCGCCGGCGCTGTCGCCTTACGTGATTCCTTAGCCACGCGCCGCGCGATAAGTCTAGCTTGTTTACGCGGGCGCCGCGGAGAACCAGAAGAAACACTGCTAGATGAGGTGGAAGAAGTGCTAGAAGAACAATGGGAAGTAATAGCGTGCTCACCAGCGCCTGAAGGACCTGGAACAGCCTCGTCCATTGCACCCGACTCCGGTGGCGGCGGAACATCTCCCGTCGGTGCCGCGGCCCTCCCCAACCTCCGGCCCCTCCGCGAAGACGACCCAGAACCAGCCAGCACCTGAGAGGAGGAAAAAGAAGGGACAACAGGCGCAGAAGAAACCAGCGCATCAACGGAAATGGGGGTAACAGGCGGGAGGGGGGCCAGCGGGCAGCGGCGGGAGAGGACCCACCAGGGAGGGGGACGAAACGGCGTGGGGGAAGGCGGACCCGACCCCCGCCGCGCCACCAATGGTGTAGGCAGGAAGCCACGCGGGAGGCGGCAAGCGCACGGCCGACCCGGAAAATGCAGACGAAACAGGTTGGAACGAAGTAGGAGCAGGGAGTGGCTGCCAAAACTGTGCCAACAGATTCGCCCCAGCCGGGGAGGACCCGACATACGAGCTCGCAAAGGCAGGGGGGGATCGCAATCCGGGGGCCACTGGCCGACCACGTGGGTTGGACGTCAGCGGCCGAACTTGCAACATACGGGTAAAAGTGCGGTGAGGACAAAACCGGCGGGCCTGTTAAAGGCGCTCCGGAGGCCGCGGTCAAAGCCTGCGCAACTGGCCAGGGAAAGCCACCGGGAAAAAACTGTCCCCCGGCAAACTCGTGAGGCGTGGAAAACGCCAGAGGAGGGCCAGGCAGGTGGAACGCAGCCGCAATGGATGACTGCGTCGCCACCAGCTGCACCGCCCCCACCGGCCCGGGGGGAGAGCCTGGAGCCCGACGCCCGGGGATGCCGACGCGCCAATATAACCAGCGGGTGACCGGGAGCCCAATGAAAACGCCCCCGCTGCAAGCGCCCCCGCCTGGGACCACAACACCGAAACTGCGCGGGGGGCCCCGGCCGCGGCAATCCGCGAAAACTCCACCCCCCTCAATGCACTGGGGCCCGTCCTAACCACCCCATCCCCAACCATATATGCGGGGGGAAGCGGCCCCCCCACAGGGGGGAGCCCCTCCACAGCCGCAGCAGCCCACGTAATTGAGGGCGCAGGAGCTCCCTGCAACCCCCCAAAATCTGTGCCCCCCGGCAGTGAGTGCTCTCCCCCACCCCCCGCAGCCCGCCCGCGGATGCCAGGCACCACTTGGGCGCCCGCGCCGCTGGCCGCAGCCGCCGGCGGGAGGGGAAGGGAAGACGCGCCGCAGCTAGACGCGCCGGGCGAGGGAGCCGCACGGTGCACGGAGGCCTCCGGGGCGCACGGAGGCCTCCGGGGACGCCAACGGCCGGGGCCCAGCCGAGACGTCCTCCGCAGTAGCACGGCCCGAGCGGCCGCCGGCCGCACCACCACCGCTGGCTGGGGCGCGGGCCGCAGTGGCCCGACCCCGCCGCGATACAACCGCCGCCGGGACCAACCTGCGGGGGGCCGCACTCCGTGATCGCGGGCGAAAGGTGCCCGCGGCTTCCACGAGGCGGCGGGAGGGGGGGGCGGATCGGCGGGGACGCGCATTGCAGGGACGTGCAGTGAGCTAAAAGGCTAAGGCGGCACTAGCTAGCACCAGAGCCAAATTTACACACAAAATATGAGCCAAAGGGTACATCTGGGCATTATACACAGGTGCAGCAGTATAAACTCCTGGAAATTTGGTGAGTTTTGATCAGAGATGTGCTGAAAAGATACACAGGTGAGGCACTGCCTCTACTGCCATATACTTTTTACTCCAGAGATTTGGCTATAAAAATGATTAGAATAATGCAAAAAAAGATATTTCAAACATATTCTTTGTATTTTTCATATACTTTATACAATCAAAACTCTGGTACAAATGTAAGTATGACAGGAAAGGCTCTGCCTCACCTGCCTCACCCCACTGCACGTCACTGGCGCATTGTAAGGAAACAGGACCAAGGAACAGCACAGGGGATTGAATTACAGGGATGCCTAAACAAGGGAAGCAGTAACAATAAAACAAAGGGGAGCAAATAAAGAACAAAGCACAATGTATGAGAGGAAAATATACTCAGCTGTCCTGGGCCATACAATAAATGGCAAGAGGAAGTCTGAGGCACATGACCCTGCCCTATATACTATCCTGAGACCAACCCCTTAAAGCTTGACGGACAACCCTCTGATCCTATAGGAAAAAAACACGGAAACATGATCTGCCTAGCAACTGCTTAGTCATAAAACAACCAATCACCAAAAGTTGGGCTCTTATATGGCCTCAAGCTTATGCAGCCTTCAGCTAATCAATACTTTACATTACAATACAATTCTAAACAAACAGCTTGCTGTTTACACAGGGGCGTTTTAAGAGAGGAGGAGGCCAGTGTGCAGCCTTCTGCTTCAGGGGCCCCCTCCTCTCTGACTGATGCACAGGTATTTTAATACTTACCTCTCCGGAGTCCCCCGGCGGTGCCATCCCTCTCCGCAGCGCAATAGAGTCTGAGAACAGACTCTATTGCGCATGTGCAAACCTCCGGGAACACGGCGCGGCGGCCATTTTCCCGAAGATTTTGCTAATGCGCATGCGCGAAACTCCGGAAAAATGGCCGCCGTGCCATCTTTCCGCAGTTTTCAGCAAGCGCAATAGAGTTTGTTCCCCCTAGTGTTCAAACTCTATTACGCTGCTGAGAAGGGATGGCTCCGACGGGGGACTCCAGAGAGGTAAGTATTAAATAAATGGGTGCAGTGTGTGCGGGGTGGGCCCTCCTGGACCCTGGGGGCCCGTGTGCCTTGTACACACTGCACCCATTATAGATACGCCAATGTGTTTTCAGCTATTTAAAATAGAGATGAGCGGGTTTGGTTCTCAGAGAACCGAACCCCCCCGAACTTCACCACCTGAGCCCGGATCCGAGCCCGGCTCTGGTTTTCCCGCCTGACTCAGAAACCAGAATGAGGCAAAACGTCATCATCCCGCTGTTGTATTCTCACAGGGTTTGGATTCCATATAAGGAGCCACGTGTCCCCGCCATTTTTACTCCAGCATTGTAGAGTGCAGAGAGAGGACGTGTCTCCGTCCTCAGTGTCCTCAGTGGTAGTGTCTTGTGCTGCATCTGTCCTGTCACAGTGGTTGTGTCCACTGCTGCCATATGTCCAGTGCTGCTGTGTAAGTCCAGTGCAGTGGTGCTGTGTTGTGCTGCATCAGTTCAGTGGTAGTGTCTTGTGCTGCATCAGTCACAGTGGTGGTGTCCTCTGCTGCCATATTTCCAGTGCTGCTGTATAAGTCCAGTCCATTGCAGTGGTGCTGTGTTGTCCTGCATCAGTCCAGTGGCGGTGTCCCTGTGCTGCTGTATAAGTCCAGTGATACTGCGGTATATGTCCAGTGATACTGCCGTATATGTCCATTGATATTGCCGTATATATCCAGCCAGGGGCAGATTGGGATACAAAACCAGCCCGGGAAATTTCTGGAAGCTGCCCTAAATAGGGCTGCGGGGTCAGGGCAGTGGAGAGTGGATATGGATTGATGTACTGGTGGGGTGTAGCAAAATATGGAGAGGCATGGCCACCCCCTTAACAAAAATTACTATTCATCTGACCCCCTCTGCAACTAACACGGGCCACTACTGTATGTGCAAGGGGACAGTGCCGTAACTAGGCATTTTAGCGCTGTGTGCAAGAAATGGCATTGGCGCCCCCCTCAGGCAAAACACGGGCAGTGCGCGCCTTAGGCGCGCGCAAAGTTTTTAGGGGTGTCGCTTCATGGGAAAGGGGTGTGACCACAAAATAATACCAATTCATACTACGGTGCACAGTAGTCTACATTATTCAAATTACGCCGCACAGTAGCGCCACTACACCAGGTAGAGCCCCTTCTACACATTACAGCAGACAGCATCCCCCTTTTTACACATTACAGCAGCCAGCGTCCCCCTTTTTACACATTACGGCAGACAGCGTCTCTTTTTACACATTACGGCAGACAGCGTCCCCTTTTTACATATTATGGCAGACAGCATCCCCTTTTTACACATTACAGCAGACAGCATCTCCTTTTTACACATTACGGTAGACAGTGTTCCCCTTTGTCAAAGTCAGAAAAATATCCCCATGCACGTTGCCATATTTGCACCGCACACTGGTCCGTGCTGCGCATGCGTACGCTCTCCCGTGAAGGCGCATACCCGCAATAGCGTGCACTCGCAGGCGCGGTATGCGTATTTACGGTAGAGTTTATGTAGTCGTAGCGTGCGACTCATTCGTTACATATTTTCACAATTAATGTAGTTTATAGATCATGATCCCTTTGATAGTTTCTGAAAGTTTGGTTAATATAGAAGGTCCCTGTTTAAAGTAATCCCTCTTTGTATTGTACGAAGGGTCTAACAGGAATCATACAGCAGTGTTTGGTACCCATCGGAAGAGTATTTAATTAGCAATATTCCGGTGTTGGTTTGGAGCGTATTAATCGCTCGTGCGAATAGTTATGGACATAAGAAGTTTATGTCCATTTCTACTATTTACTCATACTCAGGTATGCGGCGGGAAACCTAGTTCCCCACCCACCTGAGCTGTTTGAAATCGTCACAGCCCACCTGTATGAATCAACCTATGACCTTTTGTTGTGATACAGGGTCGAATTCCTTCATCCAATGGACAATGGGATTGTAGGGACTATGAGATTGCATTGTGTGTGGGGCATAAATAGGCAGGCCGACCACATCCAGCTCTCACTCTTCAACGGTTCTCATTGCTGAAAATCGGGTGCTGGATGTCCAGGCGCATGCGATCGTTTACCCTTGTGCGTAAGTTTCTCTCCGTAATCATTGTCTTACTGCGAGCCAATTTCTCTCATCTCTCTCCGTCTCTCTCTCTCTCTCTCTTTCCCTTCTCTTTCTCTCGTATCTCCCCTAGACTAGTATTGTATTGTATTAGATAGTATTGTATTTTGGTTAGGAAGTCTTTGTTATATTGTAGTGTATCATTTGTACTGTTATCCCCTTTTTACAAGTATACTAGATATAATACAGTTAATAGGCTTTGGACCCTAAACCAGTATCTGTGTATTTCCTATAGTGTTAAGTGTTCACTTGAGCGTCGGTGACGCTCAAGCAGCTTTGTAGTTAGTCAGGTTACACAAGGTTGCACTTACACCCTGTATTCACATTAAGGTATTCCGTGTATTTCATTGGTATAAGGTTTAGACATAAAGGTATAGCGTTGTGAGCGTCTGCGCCGCTGGTGATCTCCTCGTGGTCTCGAGCGTCCGCTACGCCATAGCGAATCATTACTCTAGTCATAGCCAATAACGTGTCCTGTGATCACTGGGCCGTGAGCGAACGTGACGCTTGAGCGTCTCGCCTACGGCTGAGCGATCGTTACGCAACTAGCGTACCATTACGGTACTTCTTAAGTAAACAGCGTACAGTGTTCTTAGACTTCATAAAGGGTTGTTTATACGACAAGGGAATTTAGCATTGTCAATTGGGGACTCGTCCTATCCTTCTCATATCTGCACTAGGTAGATCAGCAGACATTATCCCCCCAGCAAAGGGTGGGAGGTTGTCTCGCAGTGCTGACGGGATAAGCGTCTGCTTCGCTTAGATAAAGAGTGCTGAAGGAATCCGGGAACCGGAAGTAAGAACAAAACGCTTGTGTCTTTTAAAACTGTTTTATTTCTCTTCTGTCTTGCGTATACACGCACGCATACATATATATCTGCATTTCTTTTTTTCAATTTCGTATATCACTATTCCTGTTTGCCAAGTTTTATAGTTGATAGAAAGTGCTAAAAGAGATTTGCTGTTATTTCATAGTAGAGGTAATAGTTAAAGTATAGACCAACACACGGCTTGTCTGGGAGATAAGGCAGTCAGTGTGGTGTGCGGTAGATGATCAGGGATCATCTACATTGATAAAGGTAGAAATTGTGTTACGGTGGATCTTTGTTTTGCGTACACGTGTCCCTAACAAAAGACTTGCGTACGCAATCCAAAGGCAGACGCACGCAGCGTACGTTACGCAACGTAGCGTCTGGTTACGCCCACGTAGCTCAAGTCACGAAAAGTTGAATTAGCGCAAAGGCGATAAGTAACGCACAGCGGTAAATAACGCGACGCGGTAAATAACGCAAATCTATTTTTGGAAAAATCTGAAATTTAGTTTAACAGATCCTGCTCCTAATTGGTAACACAGTTGGACTGAAGACAATTTCTGCGCAGAAATAGATATAGAAACAAAGTGTACATGTGTTGAGTGAGTGTGTTTTTATTACATAAGTTTATATAACTTAAGAGGTTGAACCAAAAGGAAAGTCGGGTACTCGTCAAGGGACACACGTGTAAGTGACATATACGGTGGCTAGGGAGGCATCCTTGGTTAAATAATATTTGAGCATTAGAGTATAGCGGACCATAAGGTAACAGACCAGGAGGTCATAAGGTAACAGACCAGGAGGTCATAAGGTAACAGACCAGGAGGTCATTAACAGACGGTAACAGACCAGGAGGTCATAAGGTAACAGGTAAAATAGACAAAGAGGTCCGCTATAAAGGTACAAGAGGCACAACGCCTGGGGTGTTGGTGCAGAACCCATATAGGCCATAAGCTCTTGCTGAAGGAATCGCGGCCGGAAACATCGATTCCATTGATCTTTCAGTACATGACAAGTAGTGCTTATGTACTGAACGATTGGACCGCACGTAATTGTGTGCAGTAGTTAGTAATCTGACCTAATACCATTAGAGTAAAGTGGTCACAAACGCTATCTGTACATTCTGACGTGATTTGTGTAATGTTTTATTTTTAAAGGGAAGTTCGCTGGTCACTCAGGAACTATCTAACAACCCCACCTTTACTGGAAAGAGTAAGTGTCCTTCGGGTAACCCTCATATGTTCCAGTAAACAGGAGGTTCACAGGGGCCCTGGGTTGGGTACAGCAGCTCTGGTTACAGTTATTGCAGTACTGGCCAACGTGGGCGAGAAGTAAGTGGGGTACTTGGTAAACCGCCACCGCCGGCCTGCCCAGGACATCTTGGTTTGTTTGTAAGGGTTCGCTGAAAACCTTGATATAAAGATCCAAGGAGGAATAAGCAACACCTGCAGAATTATGGGGGCCAGTTGTTCAGGTAGGGGGCGATCAACCTCGGTTCGGGTTGATTCAGAGAACCGACCCGTTGGGTCGGCAAGGTACATCATGTGTGAAAAATACGGAAGTCACACAGAATCTTTATGTGATGAATGGGAGAGAATGACTGTACAAGACAGGGACAAATTCCCAAGAATAGGTAGCTTCAGTCCAGACGTGTTACAAAATTTAAGGAGGAGGATATGTCTCGTAAAATCAACAAAGAGACGAATTCAGCATCATGATTATTTACAGTTATGGCACCAGGAAGGTGAGATACAGAGAGGTTTGGCTCTGGCGGCAGGATCTGGGGCAGTCAGTAAGCTGATAGCCACAGCCCCTCCTCCACCATACATTGCAGGAGAGAAGTTGATTGCGGAGAGAAACGCACTGGGTTGTAAAACACAAACACTTAGTAACCCTGTAAATGTAAATGATGTTAACCAAGTAACTCATGCTATTATTAACCCGTGCAAGTTGTACCCTGTTTTGAACCTTCCTCAGGAGTGTGATCAAGAAGAAGATTCGGCAACAATTTCAGCTCTCTCTCTTGCGGCCACCATAGCAGAGACCACAGTAGGCACAGCAACACCCACGAGATTAGCGAAAGCCCCTAGCGGAGGGATAGGTGAGGTCGTGTCAACGGGTAAGTACGGCACCATGCACTACACTGAAACAATTGTACCACAAGTTGTAGAATCTACGCAGAATGAGGCTGTTAGAATTGCTCCTGTAAGGGTGATAGCAGTTCCCAATGGAAAAACAGATGTGTCTGGAGCCACTCCCATAAGGAACATTGCCATGTACACTCCATTTTCCCGAATGGAATTAAGAACAATAGTGTCCGAATTTCCTGACCCCAGGAAAGACTTAGTTGCTAGCCAAAAATACATCAGGGATCTAGGTAACACTGTAGAACCCAACAACAAGGATTGGCAGATACTGCTAAGAGCTTGTTTACCTTCCAATGTCGATGCAACTCAATTTTTAGTTGACTGCGCCTTGGATAAAGATGTACCGCTTACAGACGTGTACAACAAGGATAATGTAAAAAGGATAAATTTACAGCTAAAAGAGTATTTCCCAGCCGTTGTTAAATGGAATAAAATATTTTCCATTAAGCAAAAGGAGTCCGAAACGGCAACAGAATATTTTCACCGGGCACTATTAGAAATGGCAAAGTACACTGGTATAGAAGACATTAAGACCAACCCAAACCATCGAGAAGTAGCAGTATCTGTACTGATGGATGGTTTGAAAGAAACATTAAAAGCTAGGGTACAGACCACACAACCATGTTGGCGAGGTCTGTCAGTGTCCACATTGAGAGAGGCTGCTATTGATCACGACAGAAACATCACTAGGCACAGGGAGTCGCAAAGTGATAAGTTGATGTCCGTAAGTATACAGGCGCTGACCACAAGGCAGCCTGCGTATGTACCACCGAATCCTGTGGGTAAGGCAAGTGTAATAACATGTTTTTCTTGTAACAGACCGGGACACTATGCACGAGAATGTAGAACAAAGAGTGTACAAAGATCTTTTCAACCCCCTAGACAACGACACGACACACGACATTGGGAGCAGGGTCCACAGAGGCGGAGTTTCGAGCCACATACAGGGGAAACAAAAAGATATCCCCCGAACAGAGATTGGCATGCCTCTGGTAGTTCCCAGCTAACCCCCTCACAAGTAGTCGCTGCCAGCGGGATACAGGGAGGTCAGCATACCCACTAGGGGTGTGGCCATACCTGTAATCTGCAGCCAGTTAAGTTGATTGCCAGTCTTGGAAGTGAACCAGAGATTGCAATCAATGTAGCTGGTAAAACTTTAAACTTTCTTGTAGACACAGGGGCGGCCAAGTCAGTGATAAATTCGACAGTGGGCATGAGAACCACTGGTAGGACAATTCCAGCCATGGGAGTAACAGGAGTAGTCCAGCACTACCCTGTTAGCAAACCAGCCGAGATTACAATAGGGCCTTTGCATACCAAGCATTCCTTTTTGCTGGCTGCATCGGCACCAACTAATCTCCTGGGTAGAGACTTACTATGTAAAATGGGTTGCGTCATTTATTGTACTCCTGAAGGTGTATTCTTGGACATACCTGAGAATCACGCTCAGGAGGTACGAGACATGTTAGACTCCCCATCAAAATTAATGTCACATTCCATTATGACAAATAGGAATCCATCCCAAGTAGAAGAGATGACATCTCAGATACCAGAGTCACTTTGGACAAAAGATGGACAGGACACTGGATTAATGGCAAACGTAGCTCCAGTAATTGTACAAGTAAAAGATGGTAGGATAGCTCCAAAAATCCCACAGTATCCTCTGAAGCCAGAGGTGGAGTTAGGAGTTTTCCCAGTAATAGAACGCTTGCTGCAACAGGGCATTCTGGTAAGAACGTCCAGCACAGCCAATAGTCCCATCTTCCCTGTTAAAAAGAGTGGGGGGAGGGGTTACAGGCTAGTGCAGGATCTAAGGGGGATTAACAAAATAGTTGAAAGCCAGTTCCCCGTAGTGCCTAATCCAGCTGTCATCCTAATGCAAATTCCTCCCACTGCCAAATTTTTCACTGTTATTGACCTCTGCTCCGCTTTCTTTTCGGTACCTCTGCACCCTGACAGCCAATATTTGTTTGCATTCACATACAGAGGAGTCCAATACACGTGGACTCGGTTACCCCAAGGTTTCATAGATAATCCAAGTATATTTTCTCAGGCTTTGCATGATTGTTTACAGTCTTTCCAACCAGAGAGTGGATCAGTATTGATACAGTATGTGGATGATTTACTGCTGTGTTCAGATTCACTGGAAGCTTCCCTGAAGGATACGAAACAGCTCCTGTTTCATCTTTCAGACACAGGTCACAAGGTTTCCAAAGACAAGTTACAATTATGCCAAACTAAGGTAAAATATTTGGGACACTGTCTAACACAAGGACTGAGACACCTGACCGCTGATAGAATCCAAGCCATTAGAGACATGACACTGCCACAAACCCAGCAACAGATCAGGACGTTTTTAGGAATGTGTGGGTATTGCCGTAATTGGATCCCAGGGTTTTCCATATTGGCGTTACCTTTGCAGGAAATGGTCTCTTCAAACAAACCTGATCGGATTTCGCATACAGACGAATCCGAAACAGCATTTGAGAGACTCAAGCAATGCCTAACGCAGGCACCAGCACTAGGTATGCCAGACTATGGGAAACCCTTTGAACTATACGGAACAGAAAGTGCTGGGTGCGCAGCAGGTGTACTAACACAAAAACACGGTGACGCCAGCAGGCCAGTAGCATACTACAGCGCCCAGCTAGACACGGTAGCGCGATCCCTCCCCACATGCTTGCGTAGCGTTGCGGCGATAGCATTGCTAGTGACAAAAAGCGAAGATGTCGTGCTAGGCCACAACCTCACAATCCATACACCGCATGCGGTATCTGCCTTATTGAATTCTGCCCAAACCAGACACGTCTCATCAGCAAGGTTTACAAGATGGGAATTGGCATTAATGGCCCCAGTAAACATCACCATAAGGAGATGCAGTGCATTAAATCCTGCAACATTTCTCCCAGGTGTGCCTGATCAGACACAAAGGGTGGAAGGTGAGAGTGATGGGGAAGGAGGATTTAATGCAAAGGGAGATACACATGATTGTATGGAATATTTGACCCAAAATTTTACCGCAAGGCCTGACATCAGTGACAACCCACTGGAAGATGCAGAACTCACGTTCTACACGGACGGTAGTTGTCATAGACAGTCAGACTCGGGAGACTTGTGTACTGGATACGCAGTCGTAGATGACCAAGACACCATAGAAGCGGAACCGCTAGGCCCACCTCACTCAGCCCAGGTTGCTGAACTGGTCGCCCTAACCAGAGCATGTGAATTGGCTAAGGGCAAGTCAGCCAATATCTACACCGATTCTAGATACGCCTTCGGGGTAGTACATGATTTCGGAGCGCTATGGCGTCTCAGAAATTTCATGACGGCAGCTGGTACACCAATAGCGCATGCAGCGTATATAAAAAGGCTTCTAACAGCGATACAGGAACCCGACAGAGTGGCTGTTATCAAATGTAAAGCACATACATATAGCCAAGACCCAGTATCCCTTGGTAACAGCCGAGCAGACGAAGCCGCAAAGCTTGCAGCTGCTACCCCCATACAGACAGACACCACACAACTGATGGTATTTAATACCATCAACACACAAAAGTTGTGTGAGATGCAGAATTTGTGTTCCACACAGGAAAGAGCAGTCTGGAAGGCAAAGGGATATGGCCAGGAGTCCTCAGGGCTCTGGACGGATGGACATGGTAAACCAGTGGCCCCCAGGGCATACCTTCCATGTCTGGCTGAAGCAGCTCACGGGCTGACTCATCTAGGCAAGGAGGGGATGTGCAAATTGGTAAGAGCATACTGGTGCGCCCCAGGATTCTCCTCTCATGCGAGTAAAAGAGCAATGTCATGCCTTACCTGTCTGAGAAAGAATATTGGAAAAGCAATACCTACAGAACCATCCCATATCCCACCTGCCGGCGGCCCTTTCCAGGTAATACAAATTGACTTCATTCAATTGCCCCCATGTCGAAATTTGAAATATGTACTTGTCTGTATAGATGTTTTCTCGAATTGGGTCGAAGCTTTTCCAGCAGCTACAAATACCGCTATGTTTACAGCTAAGAAAATTGTGCAGGAATTTGTATGTAGATATGGTATCCCTAGAATCATTGAAAGTGATAGGGGTACCCATTTTACCGGTGATGTCTTTCAAGGAATGTGTAAGTTGATGGGAATTGATAGTAAGCTGCACACTCCGTACCGTCCACAGGCGAGTGCGAAGGTCGAAAGAGTGAACAGCACTATTAAAAATAAATTGAGTAAAGTAATGGCAGAGACAGGATTGACGTGGCCAGAAGCTTTACCCATTGTTTTGTATAGCATCAGAACCACTCCCAGGTCCCCTCTTAATCTGTCTCCTTTTGAAATTCTGTTTGGTCGACAACCGCATGTCATGATTAACCCTCAGGAAGATTTGAAATGTAACAATGAAGTAACTGTAAAGTACTTGATTAACATGAGTAAGCAGTTGAGGAATCAAAATGATAATCTGAAGTTGGTGATTCCTGATTTACCAGATAGTAATTGTCATGACATTGAACCTGGGGATTATGTAATGATACGAAATTTTCTACGCTCAGGTTGTCTTATTGATAGATGGGAAGGACCATACCAGGTCTTATTGACTAGCACCACAGCATTGAAGGTGGCTGAGAGAGAGACTTGGGTCCATTCATCCCACTGCAAAAAGGTTGCTGATCCAGAGAAGTCCCGTGATAAGGAACAGACGGTAGAGGTTGTATCACTGGAGTGTCTGTTCCAGGAGGACTGAGGCGGCACCTGAGCCTTGAAGACCGAAAGCAGTTGTCGACTCCCCTCTCCCTTTTATTGTTTTTCTCCACTTCCCATCCCCTCTTCCTTGAAATTTCTTTTTTTTCCCCTTCTCATTCTTCTCTATTTTCTCCTCAAAGATGGACTTGCCCCAAGAGACTGTGATCCGGATTTTGATGTTAACCGTGATGTTGACCAGAGCAGTCTGTTCCGGCGAGAGTACCATAGAGGTCGAGAGAGGATCTGGAATGGGTTCCGATTATGATGATGGAGGCGTAGTTTTCCAAGATCAACCAAACCAACAAGCAAAGGCGAGTATCAGAAAACGATCCGATAGAAGAAATTGTGATGGATTGTTAGCTGAAGAAAATTGTATCTGTAGGCTCTGTGATAATCTGGTTGAAGATGGATGCATAAAGAAATGCCAATCCAGTTTTAATATCCATATGGACCGGCATCCATTGAGTGACTATCACTCTTTAGTGGGTAATGTGTTAAACAAAACAGATTGTTGGGTATGCTCTCAAGTACCTCAGGGTCATAGCAAATCAGGGCTAGTACCATTTCCTTTAACGTTAGGGGAGGTACTTGAGCTAAGTGGTGGGAGACCGGTGGACCGGAGATTTAACATCTCCAGCCCTCCTAGTTTGAAGCTCCACCAATACCATGTGGATAGGTCCCTCTTATGTTTCAACATCTCCAATCCCAGAAAACCGGGAAATTGGGAAGTGTCATGGAGCAACCTTACCATGACCTTTTCACACAGAGCAGATAGAATGCCTACAGATACAGAGCTGGTACGCCACATAGCCAGTAGAGGAAAATCTTTCCGGTATCGATATACCTTAGGAAATAGGATTACTAGAGTTGGAGAGGTATCACCAGGATACTGTGCACATATCGTACAAACTGATACGTGCATTAAGCAGATGGAAGAATTAGGGTCAGGAGATTTCACCTGGAAGGTTTGTAACATGGTAATGTCCTTCTCCGTCCCATATGTTCTCCCCGATGACGCACATTTCATATGCGGGAGAAAGGCGTACAAGTGGCTTGCCCCAAACTCTGAAGGATTGTGTTATATTGGAAAAGTATTGCCTGAAGTGATGACTGTAACACATGACAAAATGAAAGACATACACCGTGGTGCCCAAGCTCCTTATACTCACACTCATTACGAGCACCGAGTTAAAAGACAACTGTCAGAAAGGTTAGAGCATCCGGCCTCTGATCTTATCCATGAATCCACCGGGATTCAGGTTCTGGTAGCGTTAGATTTCACTCGCACCGCTCGAGGAGTGATGAATTATAGATACATTTCCGCACTCGCCAATTTGTTAGATAATATCACTGAAATGTATGATGACACGTTTAGATACACTGGAAGAGAACTTCAAGCTTATAAAACAGAACTAGTTCAGCATAGGATGGTTCTTAATTATCTTACAGCAGTAACAGGCGGATATTGTGTTACATTGGCAACACAGTACGGCATAAAGTGTTGCACTTATATCACGAATAGCACCGAGGATCCGGTAGAGGTCATAGACCAAAAGATGGACGATATTCTGCAATTAAAGTGGGAATTTCGTCGAAAACACAATCTCACCCTTGCTGCTGTAGGTAATGAGCTGACTGGTTGGGTGTCATGGTTGAACCCGCGAAATTGGTTCTCCGGTTTAGGAGACTGGGCTCAAGGAGTCATAATGGATGTTGGAAAGTTTCTACTATGTATCTTGGGTGTCGTTATATCGATTGGATTGATATTTAGATGCGGGCAGGCTTTAATGAGGTGCAAACAAAGTACAAAAGTGATGAGCATGAGGAGTGAGGAAACTGTAATTAACCTGGATTTGATTTATGACCCAATAATAGAAACCCGAATGTGATGAAAATGCGATTATACGGTCCGTTTCTTTCACCTGTTTTTTCTGCTTTTCTCCAAGATACAAAGACCCCCTTGGACGAGGAAGTTGACGAGACGCTATACAGACAACAGACAAGCACCAAAGATGAAGTTTTGACCACTTGAGAAATGGACACTTGATGAACTTTGCCATGGATCCCCAGTTTCCCTAGTACATTTAAACTCACGCTAGCCCAACATTTTTTTTGTAAATCCGATGGCTCTGACAAAGCTATTTGCTCATGCCCAAGGAGCAATACAGCGCAAAGAAGACGACTCTCAACAGATACCGAACACAACTTCGACGACAGATGTACATTTCCCTGACATAGAATATCATTGCATTTTCCATAAGTGTTCTTTATCTTCATCTCTACAACCCTCAGGTAATGACACACATAGACGATAGGGAATACAGGCACAGATATCAGCAACCACATACCTCCCCCATTCATGTATCATCAACTAAAATGTGCTCCCCATTTTGTTCAAAATCCGAAAAGAGCTCGGTAAAGTTTGACAGCCCATCCACAGACCTGTACCACAGGATAAGAAGGAATTCAAATGTATACTTCGCAATACCTCGAAGCTTGATTTACAACACGTACGGCACGATGATACATGACCCTCCAAACATGGACTCATACACACATGCTTCTGCTATCACACTAGGTCATACCCTCTTCACACCTACTCCTCTCTCCTCCCTCACCCAACCATGGAAATGAATTAACCCCTGACATATATTTTTCTCCTTTTGAAATGTTTTAGAAGGTGGCAGTTATTATTGACTGCCAAAGGGTGGACTGTCAAAGTCAGAAAAATATCCCCATGCACGTTGCCATATTTGCACCGCACACTGGTCCGTGCTGCGCATGCGTACGCTCTCCCGTGAAGGCGCATACCCGCAATAGCGTGCACTCGCAGGCGCGGTATGCGTATTTACGGTAGAGTTTATGTAGTCGTAGCGTGCGACTCATTCGTTACATATTTTCACAATTAATGTAGTTTATAGATCATGATCCCTTTGATAGTTTCTGAAAGTTTGGTTAATATAGAAGGTCCCTGTTTAAAGTAATCCCTCTTTGTATTGTACGAAGGGTCTAACAGGAATCATACAGCAGTGTTTGGTACCCATCGGAAGAGTATTTAATTAGCAATATTCCGGTGTTGGTTTGGAGCGTATTAATCGCTCGTGCGAATAGTTATGGACATAAGAAGTTTATGTCCATTTCTACTATTTACTCATACTCAGGTATGCGGCGGGAAACCTAGTTCCCCACCCACCTGAGCTGTTTGAAATCGTCACAGCCCACCTGTATGAATCAACCTATGACCTTTTGTTGTGATACAGGGTCGAATTCCTTCATCCAATGGACAATGGGATTGTAGGGACTATGAGATTGCATTGTGTGTGGGGCATAAATAGGCAGGCCGACCACATCCAGCTCTCACTCTTCAACGGTTCTCATTGCTGAAAATCGGGTGCTGGATGTCCAGGCGCATGCGATCGTTTACCCTTGTGCGTAAGTTTCTCTCCGTAATCATTGTCTTACTGCGAGCCAATTTCTCTCATCTCTCTCCGTCTCTCTCTCTCTCTCTCTTTCCCTTCTCTTTCTCTCGTATCTCCCCTAGACTAGTATTGTATTGTATTAGATAGTATTGTATTTTGGTTAGGAAGTCTTTGTTATATTGTAGTGTATCATTTGTACTGTTATCCCCTTTTTACAAGTATACTAGATATAATACAGTTAATAGGCTTTGGACCCTAAACCAGTATCTGTGTATTTCCTATAGTGTTAAGTGTTCACTTGAGCGTCGGTGACGCTCAAGCAGCTTTGTAGTTAGTCAGGTTACACAAGGTTGCACTTACACCCTGTATTCACATTAAGGTACTCCGTGTATTTCATTGGTATAAGGTTTAGACATAAAGGTATAGCGTTGTGAGCGTCTGCGCCGCTGGTGATCTCCTCGTGGTCTCGAGCGTCCGCTACGCCATAGCGAATCATTACTCTAGTCATAGCCAATAACGTGTCCTGTGATCACTGGGCCGTGAGCGAACGTGACGCTTGAGCGTCTCGCCTACGGCTGAGCGATCGTTACGCAACTAGCGTACCATTACGGTACTTCTTAAGTAAACAGCGTACAGTGTTCTTAGACTTCATAAAGGGTTGTTTATACGACAAGGGAATTTAGCATTGTCACCTTTTTCACACATTATGGCAGACAGCGTCCCCTTTTTACACATTACGGCAGACAGTGTCCCCCTTTTTCACACATTATGGCAGACAGCGCCCCCTTTTTACACATTACGGCAGACAGCGTCCCCTTTTTACACATTACGGCAGACAGCGTGCCCCTTTTTACACATTACAGCAGACAGCGTCCCACTTTGTGTGAGGAGGGTAGGGCTGTGTGTGGGCATCTGAGGAGCTGTGTATTTACCTTTAGTTGAAGGGCTGAGGCAGCCAGGCAGATACCGGCTGCGCTTCTCTCCCTGGGGCCCTCCTCTATTTTCCTACATGCAGCACAGGCAGACAGACACTAAGCCTGCGCTGCAGTGAGACGCCGCAGCCCGGTCCTCGCCTGTGAGTGCAGAGAGGGACGGGAGCCGGGAGGTAGCGCGGCACATCACAAACTTCAGCTTCTGCGCATGCGCGGTCTCCCGATCGCGGCAGCCGGCCCAGCACAGGTCAGTGAAGGCCACTGAGGGGACGTCGGGACCGGCTAATCGGAAACTGATCCGGCGTCCCAATCCTCCCATGTATCCAGCGGTACTGCCGTATAAATCCAGTGATCCTGCCGTATAATTCCAATGATCCTGCCGTATAATTCCAGTGGTACTGGGGTATAGGTCCAGTGATCCTGCCATATAATTCCAGTGGTACTGGCATATATGTCCAGTGATACTGTCAAATATGTCCATTGACACTGCCGTATATGTCCAGCGGTACTGCCGTATAAATCCAGTGATCCTGACGTATAATTCCAGTGATCCTGCCGTATACTTCCAGTGGTACTGGCATATAAGTCCAGACCAGTGATACTGCCGTATATGTCCAGTGATACTGCCATGTATGTCCATTGATACTGCCATATATGTCCAGCGGTACTGCCGTATATGTCCAGCGGTACTGCCGTATAAATTCAGTGATCCTGCCATATAATTCCAGTGGTGCTGGCGTATAAGTCCATTCCAGTGATCCTGCATTATATGTCCAGTGGTACTGCCATATAATTCCAGTGATTCTGCCGAATATATATACCCTGTTGCAAAGCAGATTACTGAGGCCATAACTACTATGCTGGTGTTAGACGTGCGTCCGGTATCTGCCATTAGTGCAGTGGGACTGCAGTGCCAACCCTAGATGGGCCAGGTGTTTGTGCCGCTACCTCATTGCCCTCTTTTACTTCTTGGCATGATGTGCTGTTTGGGTACTATTTTTTTTAAGTGCCATCCTATCTGACACTGCAATGCCACTCCTAGATGGGCCAATTGTTTGTGTCGCTTAGCTTAATCATACAGCTACCTCATTGCACCACTTTTTCATCTTTGCATGATATGCTGTTTGGGGCCTTTTTTTTATATCTGCTCTCCTGTCTGGCACTGCAGTGCCACTCCTAGATGGGCCAATTGTTTGTGTCACTTAGCTTAGTCATTCAGTTACCTCATTGCACCTCTTTTTCTTCTTTGCATGATGTGCTGTTTGGGGCCTAATTTTTTTTTTAAGTGCCATACTGTCTGCCCCTGCAGTGCTACTCCTAGATGGGCTAGGTATTTGTGCCGCACACTTGTGTCACTTAGCTTAGTCATACAGCAACCTTGGTGCACCTCTTTTTCATATTTGCATCATGTGCTGTTTGGGGCACGGTTTTTTAAAGTGCCATCCTGTCTGACACTGCCGTATAAGTCCAGGGGTCCTGCTGTATTAGTCCAGGGGCACTGTCGTATAAGTCCACCAATTGCAGAATTTTTGAAAAATGACAGGGGAGTGCAGGAGATGCTGTCAGTGGACTGAAAAATTGCGGGCCAATTCGACATTCAGCCACTGCATGCCACTACTAGATGGTCCAGGTGGTTGTGTCGCTTAGCTTAGTCATACAGCAACCTCGGTGCACTTCTTTTTCTTCTTTGCATCATGTGCTGTTTGGGGACTAGTTTTATAAAGTGCCATCCTGTCTGACACTGCAGTGCCACTCCTGGATGGGCCAATTGTTTGTGTTGCTTAGCTTAGTCATACAGCTACCTCATTGCACTTCTTTTACATCTTTGCATGATGTGCTGTTTGAGACATTTTTTTTATATCTGCCATCCTGTCTGCCACTGCAGTGCCACTCCTAGATGGGCCAGGTGTTTGTGCCGCACACTTGTGTCTCTTAGCTTAGTCATACAGCAACCTCATTGCAATTCTTTTTCTTCTTTGCATGATGTGTTGTTTGGGGCCTATTTTTTAAATCTGCCATCCTGTCTGCCACTGCAGTGCCACTCCTAGAGGGGCCAGGTGTCTGTGCCGCACACTTGTGTTGCTTAGCTTAGTCGTACAGCAACCTCATTGTAATTCTTTTTCTTCTTTGCATGATGTGCTGTTTGGGGCCTATTTTTTAAATCAGCCATCCTGTCTGCCACTGCAGTGCCACTCCTAGATGGGCCAGGTGTTTGTGCTGCACACTTGTGTCACTTAGCTCAGTCATACAGCCACCTCAGTACAACCTTTTGGCCTAAAAACAATATTGTGAGGTGTGAGGTGTTCAGAATAGACTGGAAATGAGTGGAAATGAATGTTATTGAGGTTAATAATACCATAGGATCAAAATTACCCCCAAATTCTGTGATTTTAGCCGTTTTTATGTTGTTGTTTTTTAAATCATCCAGATCCAAAACCAAAACATGAAAGGGTGGTTTTGGCAAAACAAATCCAAAACCAAAACACGAGCGGGGAATTAGAACCAAAACTCAAAACACGAAAAGTGCCAACCGCACATCTCTAATTTAATAGAAGAATTAAATAAATAAAGGGGGAGTTTAATCGTTTCTCAAGACTGTAGCTCCCGTCTAACGTGACCATAAGTTTTTGGACATCCATCACTTATTGCAGATTTCACACCAGCTTGAGGTGCAAGCAAATATACGACTGGGCTTTTGGGCGGCTTAACTGCAGGACACCCGACTTTTGGGGGCCTTAACTGTCACTGACAAGGCCATATTTTCATGGAGCAATCGGGGTGATCGCCCCAGGGTAGGGATGGCCCTTGGTGGGTTATCCATCCATGGTCACCATCGCTGGTACCATTTATGGATAACCGCGATGGTGGGAAACCATCTGTAAGGAAATCATCTGTAAGGGAACCATCGATAATTTCACCCATAGACGGTCACCACCTACTTTAGTACTGAGCGAGCCGCGGGCTAATAGGGCCCAGGGGCAAAATATATTTGGTTATGCCATGCCATTGATGGTGGGAAACCATCTGGGTTCCCCCATTAATGAAAAAAATATTCTACATCGGCCAAAAACTATTGATGATTAGGAATCATCGATGATCGATTGCCAGACTCTCCTCTAGTCTCCAAACCTTTAAACGTTCCCTGAAACTCATTTCTTCAGACAAGCCTACCAAATTCCAGACCCACCCACATAACCTTCAATGCTTCCCTATCCAGTTACATCCTCTCTGTACAGTCCACATAACCTCACATTTTGTCTTCCAACATTGCTGGGTGATCATATCATACAACCCAATAAGAACCTAGCAATCTGGTGGACTATTATGCAATAGGTAGCAACTATCCTTGTGTATCAATGCCTATTTCCCTATAGATTGTAAGCTTGCGAGCAGGGCCTTCCTACCTCTATGTCTGTCTGTCTTTGCCCAGTTTTGTTCTATAATTTGTTCTAATTGTAAAGCGCAATGGAATATGCTGCGCTATATAAGAAACTGCTAATAAATAATAAATAAATAATAAAATAAATAATCCCTACCCCAGGGCCCGCACACAAAGTAATCCTGCAGGTACCGCCACAGCTGCCGCCACTGCCAGCAGAAACAATGAGATTGGCGGAGAGGCGTCCGCTGACGGGCAGGAGAGGTAATCCGGAGTGTTAGCTGCTGCAGAGTGCAGAGTGGGGGAACAATGGGGATCCTGCTGCTGGGGAGTACCGAGGTGATAGCTGGGTCGGAGGCTCCATAGCTGACGCTGCTGAGTTAGGCAACACCTCCAGTAGGGACTGTCGATTGTTGGAAATTACATATATACATTAAGACTGTAAGATCCACAGTGGGGCTTCATTTCTGAGAACCTGTACCCCTGGAGTGTGAATTGACATGATTTAATACATTTTTAAATTGTATTAATTGTGTTTATAATGTATGTAAGGCTAAAAGCCTGTTTTTTTATCAGGTGCTAATAGATATAACAGAATAAGTATCAATTAACTAGCCCCCGGGCACATTAGACAGGCACTGTGGGAGTGAGAAACAACTGAATTCCCCTATGACTGTTTTGCATCTGAGTTGTACTAAGTATTAATTATTATTATTATTATTATTATTATTATTATTATTATTATTATCAGTAGCAGTAGTAGTAGTAGTAGTAGTAGTAGTAGTAGTAGTAGTATTATAGTTTATTTCTATAAAGGTAACAGGGTGCATAGAAAAATGCAGCAGTGTTGGGACTGTGTCTTGAGTCTTGTCAGCCACTGGGAATTTATATACAGCTGAAGAAGCCCAGGTGTTTTAGGAGAACCGCTAAGTCTAAAGGTGGGTACACACTAGTAGATATATCTGCAGATCAACTGATCTGCAGATATATCTATGGACGGATCGGGGAGTGTGCTGTGCATACACACTGCCCGATCCATCGGGGACTGACGTCATGAACTGGGCGGGCGTGTACACACGCCCGCCCAGTTCAGCTGTCAATCACCGCCGGCCGCCACAGCATGTGTACGGGCGGGCGGCCGACCGCCCCGTACACACACAGCGACGCACCAATATATCGGTAGTTCACAATATATCGGAGTTCACAGACGTATCGGCCGTACACACTGGCCGACGGTCCCGCGATATATCGGCCGTTCAAGAGAACGGACGATATATCGACCAGTGTGCACGGGCCTTAAGATAGAATATGATTGCTCAGATGGTGTAACCGATGTGCGTCTGATGTTCCCACTTATATACGTGAGCGGCAGATGTGATATGACAGCAGTCAGAGCCGGCCCTAGGCATAGGCAAATGCCTAGGGCATTTGGAGTGCCTAGGGGCACAAGCAGCATCTGCTGATTAAAGTGATATGCAGCATACCTATATTCTGTGTGTGACTGTGACTGCAGCTGTATCTGCATATGAAATGCTACATTACAGTGTATTCCTGGAAATCACTGTAATGTAGCTGCTTGGCGTATTGAGGCAAGATGTATGAGGACACATCTGTATCCAAACAGAGGCAGAGGTCACAGTGTGAGCAGCCATGTAAGTGCTGTGTGCGTGTGGGTTGGTTGTGAAGTAGTGTGCAGCATATGTGTAAGGGACATTATGTGTATAAGGGTATTAATCATGTTTGGCATATGTGTAAGGGATATTTTGTGTGTCATTATGTGTATAAGGGCATTAATAAAGTGCAGCGTATGTGTAAGGGACATTATGTGTATAAGGGCATTAATAAAGGTTGGCATAATGTGTAAGGCACATTATGTTTATAAGGACATCAATAATGTGTGTCATGTGTTAGGGGCATTACTGTGTAGTATAAAGTGTATAAAGGCATTACTAATGTGTGGCATTATGTTTATAAAGTTCTCTACTGTGTGGATGAACATATAGAAAGGACAATACTGTGTGGTCTAATGTGAATAAAGAGCAATATGGTGAGGTGTAATGTGAATAAGGGGCAATTCAGTGTGATGTAACGTGAATAAGGAACAATATTGCATGATATAATGTGAATAAAGTTGCACTATCAGGTGGCGTAATTTGAATGGGGGGTACTATTTTGTGGCCATGCCCCTTTCCAGCAAGAATATGCCCCTTTTTGGGCTGCACACCAAATGTGCGCACTGTTCCTATTTAAAATATAGGGGGTAGAAGCACCAAAATTAGAACTTCTATGGGTGAGGGGTGATGGTACTGGGAAAGGGGAGCAGGGTCAGAGGCGGAACTAGCGGTGGTGCTAGGGGGCACCAGCCAAAATTTTTGCGTAGGGCATCATATTGGTTAGGGCCGGCTCTGCTGACAGTGGTCGTCTTTGAGCACAAGAAAGGCAGCTGAGCCATTAGCATATTTCTACAAGTACCCCACAACTGCATACACCTCTGAATCAGGCCCTTTGTGTAAGGTCACACCACTTCTCTAGCAACGGAGCCGACCAGATGTCTCGTCAGACATGCCTATAGGTAAGTATGTATTTTGACAGATTAATATTTTTCGAGAGCCAATAATCGATAATATTATATATATCAAGCAAGACAAATTCTCATTTTGAAATGTTTTAGAATCATCTAGTGACTCTTTTGTATGGTTAGTGTCACCGTTAAGGATCCTATTCCAGTCATTTATTTTATTTTAAACAAATACTGTTGCCAAAAGCCTGTGACCTGAGCTGAATTTGAGGTAAACTGTGCAATTACAGGGGGTCATTCCGAGATGTTCGCTAGCTGCTTTCGTTTGCTGCGCAGCGATCAGGCAAAAAACCAGCACTTCTAAGCATGCGTATGCGGCGCAATTTGCACGCGCGTCGTACTATTACAACGAACAATGTCGTTTCACACAAGGTCTAGGGAAGCTTTTCAGTCGCACTGCTGGTCGCAGAGTGATTGACAGGAAGAGGGCGTTTCTGGGTGTCAACTGACCGTTTTCAGGGAGTGTTCGAAAAAAACGTAGGCGTGGCTGGGCGAATGCAGGGCGTGTTCGTGACGTGAAAACAGGAACTGAACAGTCTGAAGTAATCGCAAGCGCTGAGTAGGTCTGAAGCTACTATGAAACTGCACAAAATTATTTTGCCGCCGCTCTGAGATCCTTTTGTTCGCACTTATGCAAAGCTAAAATACACTCCCAGTGGGAGGCGGCATAGCGTTTGCACGGCTGCTAAAAACTGCTAGCAAGCGAACAACTCGGAATGACCACCACACAACAAAGTATGTGGTAAGCGGTTACATTTGTTGATGTCATGTGTACAATGCGACGCACCTGTTCTTTAGAATTGGCTTTAATAAACCGTAGTGCAAACCACGTGCAAAGTTACTGTACATCTGAAGGCAATTAATAACCCTTTCTCACATAACCTATATACAGTACACAGATATTTTGTCCGGTGCATGCGCATTGATCCGGGACTTGGCTATGCGTGAACAGAAATTGCCCTGGTCGGAGTCCTGGATACTACATATAAGGTGCGGATTGGTGGCACAGCGGCGCTTGGAAATATCATCCAAGAGTCCAGTGCCTGATGGAAGACTAAGGCCACTGAAAGACTCGATCTAGTGTGAACAGCGAGGACCCAGGAATAATCCGGGTCCAATCACATTATGTAAAAGAGGACCTCAGGCTGAGTCCCGGGTTGAAGCCGGGTTTACAGACCTGGGTTGAAGCTGGGTTAATAGACCCAAGTTGGAGTCTAGAAATTCCCGGCTCATACTGTATATGTGAAAGG
The DNA here is from genome assembly GCF_028390025.1 of Pseudophryne corroboree. Classification (NCBI taxonomy): domain Eukaryota; kingdom Metazoa; phylum Chordata; class Amphibia; order Anura; family Myobatrachidae; genus Pseudophryne; species Pseudophryne corroboree. The sequence continues at coordinate 195,746,183 of NC_086453.1, read as the reverse complement.
GGTACAATAAAGCTACAAGAAATACCATTGTACACAGTCTTACGCCTCTTGACAAAGGGGAAGCAAACTGAAAAATTAGATCTGCCCTCTCTAACCCCATTCACTATCCAAGATCCCCAAGCCTCACAGAATACAGACCTTCTCCCTTAGGGTGACCTCTGCCCAGGATCGGTTGAAGGGCCATATGCGCCTGGTGCTGAAAATGTTTTATAGGCTTACAATGAGAAGGGGAGGAGTAGTGACCAGTGCTATGTGGGTGTGGTCAGTGACATGTGGGTGTGTACACCCTTACACTATCAGACCCACAATCTCACAAAATACATAAAAATAGAAAAAATGCAGAATGTTGTGAGAAAACTAGAAATACTATTTCAATACTTATGCTTTATGGTCGATCGTGTGGCCAGCTAGGTGGCTGATCACAGGAACGGATTTACCCCAAGGCAACCTAGGCGCCTGCTTAGGGCCTGGCGCGTCCCAAGAGGCCAAAGGCAGGGCCCCACGAAATCTACCCCATACATTCTGTAGACAGGAAATATTTTTCCTGTTACAGCAGTCAGTCAGCAGACATACCACTGAAGCCCTGTCCACTACCCCTCCCCTGCAGTTCAAATATGTGGGGCATACAATGTGACACACGCTGGTGCCCACTGGACAGAACTCATCCATGGCCCACTTCCCTCTGCTCCCTCTTTTACCCACCTCTTTCATCGATTTCCTCCCTTGAGTCCCCCATTCATCAGCTCCCATTCATCTTCTCTGTGTTTCCCCTCAGGGCTCCATATAACCCTCCCCCCCATTGCAGTACCCCGATCCCCCCATCACGGGAATCCCTGACCCTCTCAATCGTGGGAAGCCTGACCCCCTGATGATCATGGCAAGCCCTGGCCCCGACACCATTGCTGGACCCTGACTCCCCCATCGCGGCAAGCTCTGCCCCCCCCCATTGCGGGTCCCCAGAACTAACCCCCATCATGGGATCCCTGACCCCCCATCGCAGGTCCCCCAATCTCCCCCATTGCGGGACCCCCAACCCCCCCCCCCCCCATCGCAGCACCCCCCGACCCACCATCGCCGCAAGCGGAAGGCAGGAAGCACTGCAGGCTGCTGAAGGAGTGGGGTGTTCATACAGGATGTAATCACATCACCGGAGGTTGGGATCCCGCCAGACAGTATACCGACACCGGAATACCAACCACTACAAATGCCGACAGTCAGCATGCCGACTAACAGGGACTATTCTAACTTGTTGGTGTCCATGACACCCATATAGTGTGAATATTGCCTGTGGTGAACGTAGCGAGTCACCGAGCCCGCTGCATGGCGAGCGTAGCAAGCCGACAAGGGGCTTAGTTTCACTGCCCCCCACCGGCATTCTGGAAGCCAGGATCCCAGGTGCCAGCTAAGCATACCCAAACCATTCATTCAATGGTTGGGACCTGAGCAAAGATGCAGGACACACAGTGCTTTCTTTGCCTTTCTTTTGGTAGGTGATGGCTTTGGGGATCAAATTAAAGTACAGTGATAGGCTCTTCCCTGGTGGTTGGTTCCTTTATTCTTGAAGAAGAGGGATGGGGCAATGGCATAGACTGGTGGACCCAGTAGCAGATTTACCACTATCTCCTAGGGATTTATCGCGGTTGCTTATTGCCTGGCGGGGCCCGCTATCAGGGCAAAATCTGTTAGTGGGCACTGCACCACACTATACTGTTCATTCAAACTCAAATATGTGTAGAAGCAGCATAACTACAGTGGGCATTGTGTGTGTAAGCAGCACAACTACAGTGGTCATTGTGTATGTAAGGGGCATAACTACAGTGGGCATTATGTGTAGAAGCAGCACAACTACTGTGGTCATTATGTGTAGAAGCGGCACAACTACAGTGGGCACTGTGTAAGGGGCATAATTACAGTGGGCATCATTTATAGAAGCAGCACAACTACAGTGGGCATTATGTGTCTAAGCAGCACAATTTCAGTGGCCATTTTGTGTGTAAGGGGCACAACTACTGTGAACTCATGGCCATAAAAGATTATTTCTGCTGCGGGGTACACTGGGCTCCGCAAGTCTGGACAATGGGGTGTAGAGTAGGATCTTGATCCGAGGCACCAACAGGCTCAAAGCTTTGATTGTTCCCAAAATGCATAGCGCCGTCTCCTATATCACCCCGCCTCCCAGCACAGGAGCTCAGTTTGTCAGTTGGTGCTGCAGTAAGCAGGCACTTAACAGAGGGGCTGCTCCAAGCAGCCCTGAGAAAAGCTTTTTATGAGGTTTCCCTATATCTGATTTATCACCGTGACCGGGCGGTTCTTAGGACTCGTCCCGGATATTTACCTAAGGTGGTTTCTTCGTTCCACCTTAATCAGGAGATTGTGGTCGGCCCAACGTGGTGCAACCCTTGATCAATTGTGCAAGGCTGCTACGTGGTCCTCCGGGAACACGTTCATAAGGTTCTATGCCTTCGATACTGCCGCTTCCCAGGATGCTTCCTTTGGACGCCGGGTTCTTGTGCCCGCTACAGTGCGTCCCCTCCCATAAGGAACTGCTTTAGGACATCCCCATTGTCCAGACTTGTGGAGCCCAGTGTACCCCTCAGCAGAAAACGAGTTTTATGGTAAGAACTTACCCTTGTTAAAACTCTTTCTGCGAGGTACACTGGGCTCCACAAGGTGCCCACCCTGACGCACTTAGCTTCTTTGGGTTGATATGGCATTAGCCGCTGACACTTCTCTTGTCGTGAGAGTGTGGTGTATGTGGCTACTAACCGTTGTCGTCTCTTTTCCTGCTACTGCATTGGGCTGGTTAACTAAACTGAGCTCCTGTGCTGGGAGGCGGGGTGATATAGGAGACGGCGCTGTGCATTCTGGGAACAGTCAAAGCTTTGAACCTGTTGGTGCCTCGGATCAAGATCCTACTCTACACCCCATTGTCCAGACTTGTGGAGCCCAGTGTACCTCGCAGAAAGAGTTTTAACAAGGGTAAGTTCTTACCATAAAACTCGTTTTTAGGAAGTTAGGGACTGCTCTGGAGCAGGTGGTAACCACTGTAACTTTTCGGAAGTATTGCCAGTACACAGAGGTGAAGACAGAACTCAATGTTTGGCTAAGGACATGGTGCAATGAGGAGAGATTTGGATTTCTAATCCATAGTCACACCATCTGCCAAGATAGGAGCGCTTACAAAAGAGACGGCCTGCACCCATCTTCAAGAGAATACTAAATGAACAGTTTGGATGCTTCATCAAGAACTATTTAAACAAACGAAAAGGGGGCAGTGAACCAAATAGGAATAAAGCAATCTGCTCCCCCAACACAGATGTACTGTTTCTGCAGGCAAAGGGAATAGGAAGCATATCCACCAGAAAATTCAGATCAAACCCAAATAAACATAAGCAGAGAGAAGAACATAGCTAGGAACTGAAAAAGCACAAACAAAACTCTAAAAGCTATGTGTGCAAATGCTAGGAGTTTAGGAAATAAAATCCCAGAACTAATTGCAATAATGACAAGAGATGATCTAGATATTGTGGCAATTACAGAGTCATGGCGCAATGAAAATCATGACTGGGACATAGCTATACCGGGATATACTTTATTTAGGAAGGACAGAATTGGAAAAATCAGAGGAGGGGTAGCAATGCATGTAAAAAGAAGCATAAATACTACCTTAATACAAAGTATTAAAGAAAAAACTGAGGCCCTTTGGGTGACCATAGAAACAGGGGAGAAGTCGATTATTCATATTGGCGGGATATACAGGCCACCAGGTCAGGAAGAGGAACTGGACAAGAACCTATTGCAGGACATAACTAAAATGGCATTAAAAGGAGAGGTAATAATCATGGGAGACTTTAATCTTCCTGATGTAAACTGGGAGGGGTCTGTTGCTAGTTCCACTAGAAGTAGGGACATTTTAAATTCCCTTCAGGGAGCATCCCTCCACCAATTTGAGGGAGCCCTCTCGGAAAGATGCAATATTAGACCTAATACTTACAAATGGAGACAGAATATCAGATGTAAAAGTGGGTGAAAACCTGAGATCCAGTGATCATCAAGCAGTATGGTTCAGCATAAAGACAGAGACTGACTCATCCCACACAAAAACAAAGGTGTTGGATTTTAGGAAGGCTGATTTTGTAGGTATGGGAAAATATGTAAGCGATTCTTTGGCAGAGTGGAGGAACTTGGAAGCAGTGCAGGAGAGGTGGGAAACATTAAAAAGTGCAATATAAAAGGCAACAGACCTTTGTATCAAAAGTGTAAGGAAAAACACAAGGAATAGGAAGCCAGTGCGGTTTGCGAAAGAAGTAGCAAATATTGTGAAAGCAAAAAAGATGACTTTTAGGAAATATAAGCAGACACAAAATAATGAAGACAAAGAGATATACAATATCTTGTTAGACAGAAGGAGACTAAGAAGGTAATCAGATGTGCAAAGGCACAAGCTGAGGAGAAATGGCCCAGTCAGTGGGTAAAGGAGGCAAAACTTTTTATGTATATAAGCGAAAGGACAAAAACAAAGGCTGAATAATAAAACTAAAGACAGAGCATGGGAGTCTTGTTGAGAGAGACAATGGGGGTAATTCCGAGTTGATTGCAGCAGGAACTTTGTTAGCAGTTGGGCAAAACCATGTGCACTACAGGGGAGGCAGATATAACATGTGCAGAGAGAGTTAGATTTGGGTGGGTTATTTTGTTTCTGTTCAGGGTAAATACTGGCTGCTTTATTTGTACACTGCAATTTAGATTGCAGATTGAACACACCACACCCAAATCTATCTCTCTCTGCACGTTATATCTGCCTCCCCTGTAGTGCACATGGGCCCTCATTCCGAGTTGTTCGCTCGCTAGCTGCTTTTAGCAGCATTGCACACGCTAAGCCGCTGCCCTCTGAAAGGTGTATCTTAGCTTAGCAGAATTGCGAACGAAAGATTTGCAGAATTGCGATTAGAAATTTCTTAGCAGTTTCTGAGTAGCTCGAGACTTACTCCTACACTGCGATCATTTCAGTCAGTTTCGTTCCTGGTTTGACGTCACAAACACACCCAGCATTCGCGCAGACACTCCTCCGTTTCTACAGACACTCCCACGTTTTTCCCAGAAACGCAAGCGTTTTTTCGCACACGCCCAGAAAACTGCCAGTTACCGCCCAGAAACACCCACTTCCTGTCAATCACAGTACGATCACCAGAACGATGAAAAATCCTCGTTATGCCGTGAGTAAAATACCTAACTTTTGAGTAAAATAACTAAGCGCATGCGCTCTGCGAACCTTGCGCATGCACAGTAAGCGACTAATCGCAATATAGCGAAAATCGTCAACGAGCGAACAACTCGGAATGACCACCATGGTTTTGCCCAATTGCTAACAAAGTTCCTGCTGCGATCAACTCAGAATTACCCCCACTGTAATAGCAGATCATCTTAATTATTTTTGCTCAGTATTCACTTCTGAAAGAGAGGGGAAGCTGCCACAGGAAAATGAAACAAGTACATTTACAGAGGAGAAGGTCCTAACAGAACTCTCAAAGTTGAAAGTGGAGAAATCTATAGGGCCAGATGAGATACATCCAAGGAAACTAAAATAACTTAAAGAGGTGCTGGTAGCACCATTGACAGAATTATTCAAACAGTTATTAGCTAGGGGAGTAATTCCAGAGGACTGCAAAAGAGTGAATGTAGTCCCACTACACAAAAGTGGAAGCAAAGAAGAGGCAAACAACTACAGACCAGTGAGTCAGTAGTAGGGAAATTGATGGAAGCACTTTTAAAAGAATGAGTTGTAGACTATCTCAAATCCAGCAATTTATAGGGTCCCAAACAGCATGGATTCACTGGGGAGAGATCATGTCAAACACATCTTATTGACTTTTTTGACTGTGCGACTAAAATGATGGATAAAGGTGGAGGCGTGGATATAGCTTATCTAGACTTTGGTAAGGATTTTGACACTGTCCTTAAAATCTTGGGATTGGATACTAGGATTATTGAACGGATAAGATCTTGGTTGCAGGATAGAAAACAGATAGATGTGGTAAATGGAGTGCATTCACAGAAGGAAAATATTACAAGTGGAGTACACCATGGATTTGTATTTGGACCAGTGCTTTTTAATATCTCTTTTGGTGGCATTGCAAATGGCATTAAAGGGAAAGTATGCCTTTTTGCAGATGACACAAAGGTATGCAACAGGTTAGACACACCAGGTGGGGTAAAATAAATGATTGAGGCTCTAGGTAGACTAGAGGAATGGTCAAGAGTGTGGCAATTACAGTTTAATGCCAAAAAATGCTAAATTATTCACTTGGGTCTCAAAAATCCAAAGGCTAAATATAGTATTAATGGCACTATACTGGGAACTACTGAGGACGAAAGGGATCTAGGAGTCACTATTTCAGGTGACTTAAAGGCAGGTAAGCAATGTAACAAAGCAATGAGGAAGGCTAGTCAGATGCTTGGCTGCATTGGGAGAAGAATCAGCAGCAGAAAGAAAGAAGTAATAATTATTTTATTATTACCAGTTGTATAGCGCACACATATTCCGCAGCGCTTTACAGAGAATATTTGTCCATTCACATCAGTCCCTGCCCCAGTGGAGCTTACAATCTATATTCCCTAGCACATGTACACAAACAAACATTCATATTAGAGTTAATTTTGTCACAAGCCAATTAACCTACCAGTATATTTTTGGATTGTGGGAAAAAAACGGAGTACCCGGAGGAAACCCACGCAAGTACGGGGAGAATATACAAACTCCACACAGTTAGGGCCATGGTGGGAATCGAACCCATGACCTCAGTGCTGTGAGGCAGTAATGCTACCCATTACACCATCCATACTGCCCATAATGCCACTGTATAGGTCATTTGTACGGCCTCATCTAGAATACTGCATTCAGTTCTGGAGGCCGTATCTTCAGAAGGATATTAATGCATTAGAGAAAGTACAAAGAAGGAAAACTAAAATGGTGCATGGCTTACATCACAAAACATACCCAGAAAGACTATGAAATCTCAATATGTATGGTTTGGAGCAGAGAAGGGAAAGGGGGGACATGATAGAAACTTTCAAATATATCAAGGGTTTTAACAAAGTCCAGGCGGGAAATATTCTCCAAATGAAGTGAGGCAATAGGACACAAAGACATGGGACTGGAGGGGGAAGGGAGGTTCAGGGGAAATTTGACTTCACAGAAAGGGTAGTGGACAAGTGGAATAGCCTCCCATCAGAGGTGGTAGAGGCTAAGACAGTAGAGCAATTTAAACATGTATGGGATAGACATAAGGATATCCTTACAAAGAAATAAGGATCAACTAAGGTTTGAGATAAAAAAAAAGTAAAAAAAAAAAAAGGGGGGGGTAGACTAGATGAGCCTAGTGGTTCTTATCTGCTGTCAAATTCTATGTTTCTATGTTACTGTTGGCGTTATCTGAATAAGCAGCCCAACTACAGTGGGCATTGTGTGTGTAAGGGGCATAACTACAGTGGACATTATGTGTATAAGTAGGGGTGTATCTAGTGGTCCGAGCGCCCCTGGCAAAGTAAGGGCTGGTGTCCCCACATATTTGAAATAAGGAGGGTGTATCAAAAAAGGGCATGGCCTTGTGGGGAAGGGGCGTGGCCACACAATAGTACTTCCAATTCAAATTATGCCACACAGTAGCATATTACACCACGCAGTTGTGTCTCTTATTCACGTTATGCCACACAGTAGTACCCCTATATGAAACACTGTCTATAGAAGGCATATGGGGATTGCAAATAGAAAATAGAAATGTGGACCAGTGCTAGTAAATATATTTCTATTTTTATAAGTGGAATGCGGTCAAACCACATTCAGGGATGTGACTGCAATATCTCTGTTCTCAGCGCTCCGTCGATTGGATCACATCGGCTGTAAACTGATTGACAGGCGGAGGCATTAACGGGGAGGGAGGGGGGCAGTGATGGACCATTGCGGGGGCGGCACGGGGAAAATGGGGTTGGGCCGTCTGCATTTTCGGGGCGGTTGATTAACATCACGCGCAGCCACCCAAATGTGAAAAATGGTGGCGGGCCACCTGTATATGCAGACTAGCTGCAGCTGCAGGGGGTCTTCCACAGTTGCTGTGACCACAATTAAATTGCAGTCGCAGTGCAGGCCATTTAGTATGCTGGACGGCCTTGTCCTGCAATGGATGAGCATCCCCCAGCATGCAATAGAAAGGATTGCAGAGTCTGCTTTTTAGCAGAATCTGCAATCCTTACCAAATATCCCCCACTGCCATTAGTACATCTGATCCCTCCCATAGGCACACACATATACACTTACATACATACTGTCACACACAAAACACATACAGTACATATGATATATAGTACAGTCACACATGCAGTATATACAAATAGTTACACACATGCATACATACTGTATATAGAGTCACATACATACATACATACATACATACATACATACATAGTTAGTGTTACACACTTATTCACATACATAGTCATACATTAATACACACAAATACAGTAGATACTTATACACACAAACATACATACACATATAGTCACATACATAAATGCAGTCACAGACACACATACAGACAGACTATATAGTGTTTACCCCCCCTCACTTCATAGACAGGGTACACTCAATGCATGCACTTTAGTAGCTCCTTGTCCTCTCCCCCTCTCCTCCATGCTGCTGGGTTGCCTGGCACTGACTAAGTGCTGTGTAGCCCCGCCCCCCTACTTCCACTCCGTCCACTTCCCGAAGGTCAATGCCGTGCAGTGCAGTCTTGTGCCACCCCGCCCCACACTTAATCTGGATTGTACCTTGTGACTGTCTATTACTGTCGTTGCCGGTGGGCAACGGCACAGCACTGCACTAATGATCAATGAGACTCAAAATAAACTACAGCTCCTGGAGCTCCCGGCAACAAGGGATGCTGTGAGCTGTAGTTTATGTTGAGTCTGATTACAAGTGAGGTGCAGTGTGATGCCGCCTGACGCTGGCACTAACAGACAGTCCGCAAGTATGGCAGTACTACTGGATTATACCCCCTGGCCGTGGATGGCACTGCCAAGCGGCGCACCCTCCTTGCCTGGCTCCCCTGGCGAGTGCCACCGTGGTACCCACGTGTGGGATAACCCTACTGTCCCCCTACTAGTAGTAATAACAGCCAGCGCTGCCTGCAGGGACCTGTCAGCTACACAGGCACTGACAGGGTCGAGATCCCCTGCCCCAGTTGCCCAGCAACAACATACGGGAAGAGCCGTGATGGAGGGCACCAGGACCCAGGAGAGCCGTACTGCTGGTCTGCCCAAGTGCGGGAACCCGGTGTGCCAGGATTGGACGGGAAGCTGCGCGCCAGGAAGAGGAGGAGGGGAGAGAGTGATCCGGCGCGCACGGGAGCAGAGCCACCGTGTGTGCAGAGGAAGCCGCCTCAGAGAGAGAGAGAGAGATGGACAGGAACTGCTGCCGATGAGATAGAGACCCGCCGGAGGGGAGAGAGGGAGAAGCTGCCGCGGAGTACAGCAGGTGTGTGCGGCGGTGTGAAGATAGAGAGACGCTTCTCTGTGGACGGGCAGGAGAGGAATCCACGTGACTGCAGGGAGCCGCGGCTAGCGGGAGCGCAGTGCAGCCGGCTACCACTGCACCATCATAGAGCACCAAGCCCTACAGCCGTCCAAGAAGAGGGGACAGACGCCGCTGTGAGGAGAAACCAAGGAGAACGGAGCCCAGCAGTGTGTGCACAGCCACAGCAGTTAGCATTCAGGAGAGGATTCTGTTGCACCCACCATTACAGGTACCCAATTACGTCTACCCCCAACAGCTATACATGTGGTGGGTCCTGTCATGAGCAGTGTCCTCTGAGTGAGGAAGGGGATGCCCCTGACCCGAGATGTTATAGTCAGAGACTCTAATTTCACTGATAAAGAACGGGACTTACTCCATCAGGATAGGAAGCAACCCCAGCCCCATTAGTATACTGCAGGGATACAAGGACGATATCCCAGCCCTATCGTGAGGTAGTGCCCCGCATCGGCAGCCTACAGTTTGTGCCTGGCCTGCCCGTCTACTTACCATTCTGTGGATACCAATACGGTCAGTACCGTTAACCATTGCTGCTGTGTTGTATTACAAACAGGTAGTTCGGCACACCTTCCTACAGATACTTACCTTACGTCCACCGACGTCTTCCCAGGAATTCACTGTTAGAGTGCAGGTGGTCTGTTAAAGACGGCCCCTGAGATGCAGTAACTGAAAATTAGTGCCCGGCATGTAACGCCATCTTGTGGACAGTTTAGGAAGCGCTTCCACATTACTGCCAGGACATTTGTTACCCTAAGATAACGTTACCTTCCAAATGATTGTTCGTACATGTAATGTATCTGATTGTTTGATCCAGCCGTGGTTATGCCTTTGAGATATTTAAACTGTGAACACTGTTATAGACAGGGAAAGAAGCAGGATGGTAATGATGTTCAACCTATGCAATCGCCACAGATGAGAATTGAGTTATAGCGGTGACTGATATTTTCAGTGCAATAAATGATTGTCACCACCCCCATGCATAGTGGTCATTGAGTATATTGTGTTTGGGGTTGTCCTTCCGGGGTTCTCCTGGTCCTTCTGTCCCAGCCTTACAGGTGATGGGAAGAATAGTCGCTGGCCTCGACATCGTTGAAGAGTGGATACGGCCGACCACGAAAACGACAGAGCTTCAGGTACGAACCCACTTTGTAGCGATATTACACTTGGCATCCACGAACAGGATCGTTTCAAGATGTCAAACCCAGAAATTCCTGAGTCGTCCTCGGGACAGGGACAACCACCAGCGGCACCCGGAAACTCACCAGGAACAACTGCATCACCTATCACCATGCCATACTACTTTGGGGCCCCTTGGTTGCCGACATACGCAGGAAAACAAGTCCCTGGCTCAAGTACTTCCAAGGCATTCAGAGACAAAATTCTCTCCATGTTTCGCCTATATACACTCACGGAAGAACAAAAAGTAGAGATCCTGAAGGGACATTTAACAGGCCCAGCACTGAGGGAAGTAGAAGCATGGGAGGATAATGAGAAGAGTGCAGATTGTATACTCCAGAAATTAAGGAACATATTTGAATGCAAAACGGTAGCAGAACTAAAGAGCCGTCTGTACACGAGAAAGCAACGGCCAGGTGAATCTTTACGGGAATTTGCGCTAGGCCTACAGGAAGCCTTGAGGGCTGTACGAGCGCTGGACCCACTGGATGTCGGACTGACAGATGACACCCTAATTAATTTCTTCATTGAAGGAGCGCAAGGCGAAGCAATTCGATCACAATTACGAATGTGGAGACGCCAAAATCCAGACAGACCTTTCTCTGCGTTCTAAGAAGATGTTCTACAAATATTAGGATTGAATCAGGGCGACGGGACTGAAGACGACGAGGCACCAAGGAAAGTGGATGAAGAAAACCTCCAGAGCACCCCTCCGTACAAAAATGTAGATGCCGCCACCCGAGCGGGGGCAGTCCTTCAGCAGGCACAGGCCCCACCAGGGCCAGACCCTATCGAAGCCCTGAATCGACAGATGTCAGAAGTGACACTCAACCTGTCCCGGATGAGCCAGAGGCTAGAAGAACTCAGCAAAGAACCAAGTGGAAGCCGACGCAGGGAATGGCGTCAAGAACATGGTGGAAGAAGCCACCCTCGATGGGAGGTCACGAGAGAGTCAGGCCGACGGCCTACCGATCGGTTTGATCCATAGGGTCGACCGATTTGTAGGGGATGTCACCAGGGCGGACACATCGAATGGAACTGCCCGCTTGACCCTTTAAACGGGGGGACCCCGAGGCGAGGGACCAACCCTCGGGAGGAGAACTACTGACAGGTCCGCCGTCACGAGATTAGTGGCCCCAGTATGTAGGAGAGTGCCCTCACCTGAACATCCGCATCAATGGAATTAAGATACCGGCTCTCTTGGATACGGGCTCACAAGTCTACAATCCGATTTACGGAGTTCCTTCAACACTGGGACAAAGCCACCATTGTGTCCCCACCTGCTAGCCAGCAATGGACAACCCATCACCTTCCAAGGCTACTGGGAAGCCGATGTGGAAGTAGGGAATGCCACCTTGACCCGCCAAGGATGCCTCATCACCACCGCGCCCAGCGCGCACTTGCCACCCGTGATCCTGGGCATGAACATTCTGAGAAATTGTCCAGAAGAGCTAGTAGAAGCCCTACGGCACAAGATTAAGACCGCGGCCCCTATGGAACGAAAAGCCCTGCAACAGACCGTCAAAATGCTAGAAGGCCAAAGGAAATTCGTTAATGGTCAGGGTGAGATTGGGAAGGCCCGAATCAACGACCGCCAACCTGTTCTGCTGAGACCGAACTCCGAGCAAGAGGTGTGGTGCAAAACACGAATTGGTCCGGGGGGAGAGACTACGAGGCTCTGGTGGAACCCTGTGACTGGGATGGGCAACAGCCGTTCGCTGTGGCGAGGACACTAGCCAAAGTGGTACACGGGAAGGTACCAGTCCATCTTCTGAACCCACACTCATATGCCATCAGACTCTACAAGTACTGCCCCGTGGCAAAGGTCAGTTGGATCGACTTCCAAGACATCGTGGGGCAAGGTGTAACCGCAGCTCAATCAGGGGCGGCAGACAAAGAAACGCCGGCAACTGAGGAAGAACCCCCATGGTGGGCCGAGGTCCAGATCGGTGATGTCGACACCCCCACTGATAAAAGAGACGGAGTATTACAGATTGTGTGGTGCAACGCTGCTGCATTCAGCCAACACCCTTCTGATTTTTGGCAAGCGGACGAAGTGTATCATCACATCCCCACGGGGACAACCCCTCCTATCAAGGAACAACACCGACCCCACCCTCCAGCCATGTACCAGCCAGTGAGGAACATGATCACGGAGATGAAAGAGGCTGGGGTCATCCGTGAAAGCCACAGCCCATGGGCCGCTCCACTGGTGATAGTTAAGAAGAAAGACGGTAGTCTGCGCTTCTGCGTAAATTATCGCAGGCTCAATGCTGCAACTCACAAGGACGCCTATCCGCTTCCCCGAATTGAAGAATCTCTGGCGGCCTTAAAGACGGCAGCATATTTCTCCACACTGGACCTCACCAGCGGCTACTGGCAGGTCCAAATGGCCCCTGAAGGCATCGAGAAGATGGCTTTCACTACGCCAGTGGGCTTATTCGAGTTTATGAGGATGCCATTCGGGCTCTGCACGCTCCGGCCACCGTCCAGCGCGTCATGGAGCACTGTCTCGGACACCGCAACTTCGAGATGGTCCTGTTGTACCTCGACGATGTAATAATCTTCTCAAGAAACTACGAGGACCATCTGCGACATTTGGAGGAAGTGTTCCAACAATTGACCAACTGCGGCCTGAAGCTTAAACCGAGCAAATGTCACCTGCTCAAACTCAAAGTCCAGTATCTTGGACATGTCGTCAGCGCCGAGGGCGTGATGCCTGATCTGGAGAAGATCAGAGTCGTTCAGGACTGGCCAGTCCCCAAGATCATCTGAGAAGTCCGAAGTTATTTTGGATTCGTGGGCTACTATAGGCACTTCATTGAACAATTTGCTGCAGTGGCGGCCCCGCTGCATGAATTACTCAGAGGCCAATCGGGTCATGAGCGAAGATGGTCGTCCTTGGTATGTTGGGGAGAGGAACAGCAGCGAGCCTTTCACCAGTTGAAGACATCCTTAATCGAAGCCACGTTATTGGCCTATCCCGATTATGAACAACCGTTTCAAGTGTATACAGACGCCAGTCACCGGGGACTAGGAGCCGTACTCTCCCAGGTGCAGGACGGGCGTGAAAGAGTGATTGCATACGCCAGCCGGGGATCCGCAAGACTGAGCGGAACTGTGAGAATTACAGCGCTTTTAAGCTGGAGTTGCTCGCCCTCATCTGGGCTGTCACCGAGAAATGTAAACACTATCTGGCCGCCACGCCGTTCATCATCATGACAGATAATAACCCGCTGGCACATCTGTCTACTGTTAAGCTCGGAGCTCTTGAACAGAGGTGGGTATCCCGACTAGCAAATGTCCGGTACACCATATCCTACCGAAGTGGGAAGTCCAACGGGAACGCTGACGCCCTCTCCCGATTACCCACTGTAGATGTTGCGGAAGAAGATAGAGATGTGGATGAGGATGTCGAAACCCCAGTGTTTAAAGTCTCTCAAAAGGGAAGAACGGTCACGTCGGACCCCCTATCCGTCACCGGACCTCCACGGGTGGAAAGCGCCCTATTGGATGCTCCCACAGTCGATTGGCGTGAGAAGCAGCGGAAGAGTCCAGTGCTGAGGGAACTTGTGGCCTTGTTGCACCAGCGACGCCAGTTGACCTGGATCCAACGAGCCAAAGCTGACCAGGAATTGATCAAGTTACTACGGCATAGGGACCGCATTCACCTGGAGGAGGGGATCCTAGTGCGTACCAGCATAGATCCGAGTACTCACCAACCAGTCACTCAGGTGGTTGTCTCTAAAGATCAAGCCACTCTTCTGCTCACGGCCTACCATGACAAATCCCGACACTTCGGCACTCAAAAGACTGAAGCCATCCTACGCACACGGTATTTCTGGGTGGGCATGCAAGAAGATGTGGAAAGATGGTGCCGTGACTGTGTTCCATGCACAAGGAAAAGGCAGGCCGACGCTACCCAAAGGGACCCTCTGCATCCCATTAGGAGCCAACATCCATTACAAATCGTTGCCTTGGACCATGTGAAATTGGAGCCGAGCACCAATGGATATCTGTATGCCCTTACAATAACGGACCATTACAGTAAATTCCTAGTAGCCGTCCCGGCCAAAGACCTCACTGCTAAAACCACTGCCGAACTGTTTTTGAAGCATTTTGCCAGGCCCTATGGGTATCCAGACTGCATCGTGACCGACCAAGGCCCTGCCTTTGAGTCGCAGTTGTTTCACGAACTGTGGGGGTCATTCCGAGTTGTTCGCTCGCAAGCTGCTTTTAGCAGCTTTGCACACGCTAAGCCGCCGCCTACTGGGAGTGAATCTTAGCTTATCAAAATTGCGAACGAAAGATTAGCAGAATTGCGAATAGACACTTCTTAGCAGTTTCTGAGTAGCTCCAGACTTACTCGGCATCTGCGATCAGTTCAGTGCTTGTCGTTCCTGGTTTGATGTCACAAACACACCCAGCGTTCGCCCAGACACTCCTCCGTTTCTCCAGCCACTCTCGCGTTTTTCCCAGAAACAGTAGCGTTTTATCACACACTCCCATAAAACGGCCAGTTTCCGCCCAGAAACACCCACTTCCTGTCAATCACACTCCGATCACCAGAACGAAGAAAAAACCTCGTAATGCCGTGAGTAAAATTCCTAACTGCATAGCAAATTTACTTGGCGCAGTCGCACTGCGGACATTGCGCATGCGCATTAGCGACTAATCGCTCCGTTGCGGAAAAAAAAAACGAGCGAACAACTGGGAATGACCCCCTGTGTTCCTACTACGGCTGTCGAAAAAGCTCGGACAATACCCTATCACCCGCAGGGGAATGGATTGTGTGCACGAGCTAACCAGACCCTCATCGGGATGCTCCGGAGCCTGGTGTCACCATCCGGGTATCTGGACGCCATTACTTGCCTTTTAGATGCCTCCAGAAGCTGGCCCAGCGTTCCAGGGCCGGATCTCATCTGTGTTTCTGATGTCCACATTCTGCATATCCCTCCTGTCACTCTGAGACGCTGTCACAGCGGCGCCATGTTTGAATCTAGTGTGGCGTCTCCCGTCCTCCGCGGCCTCCGCCGCCGCTACTGTGTTCCAGTATGCAGGTTGTCAGAGTGGTGCCCCATGCCTGCCGCGGTCTCCGCTGTCATCCATGTGTCTCAGTGTGCAGTTGTCAGTTTGGCGTCTCCTGTCCTCCGCGGCCGGCGCCGCCATTGCTGCTATGTTTCCACATGGTTTTCCAAACCAACTTTCCCTCCAAGTACTAACATGGGCGCAGCCATGTTTGTTCCAGTCACATGTTCAGTCTCCACCAATCTGCTGCACTGTGAATCTGCATGATTGGCCAGCCAATGCCTGCCCTGCAGCAGGTATAAGTATCCTGTACCTGAACCAGGAAATGGTCAGTGCTTTGAATGTCAAACCTTGTTCCTGTCTTTCTCTCCTGTGGTTGTTTCTCCAGATTCCAGCTCCTGTCTCCAGCATCCACTACGAGACCCGCGCCTGCCTTCCATCCTGCGGTGCAGCCTGACTCTGCAGCCCTCTGTGGCTATTCCAGCTTCCAGCTATTAACCCATCTGCTTCCAGCGGTCAGCTTCCAGCAGTATCCAGTTTCTTTAAAGTGCCGGTGTTATTCCAGCGGATCGTTACTTACCAGCAGTATCCACTACCACCGGTAACCTCTTTTCAACTCTTCTGTTACTACGCTCCCTAGCATCTTACAGTATCTACTCCGTGTCTTCATCACCTGACTGGTTCCATCCAACATCCACTCCGTGTCTTTATCACCTGGCTGGTTCCATCCAGCATCCACTCCGTGTCTTCATCACCTGGCTGGTTCCATCCAGCGTCCACTCCGTGTCTTCATCACCTGGCTGGTTCCATCCAGCATCCACTCCATGTCTTCATCATCTGGCTGATTCCATTCAGCATCCACTCCGTGTCTCTACCACCAGGCTGGTTCCATCCAGTATCTACAACAGTCTGTTCAAGTTACCAACTACATCTATACTTCTACTGGCGTGTTCCTCGGCTATCTTCACTACTACAGCCAGGCCTGGTAAGGTTATTCCATCAAAGGACTTTAACATCTATTCCTCAACCTACCAGTGCTCTGTGATACCTCCCATGGTTATAGTGATCCAGGAACTGTATTATTTGCCATTTGCTTTTATCAACTGTGAATACTGTTGTTTATACACGGAGTCTGTTAATAAAACCTTTTATTGACTTTTAACCTGGTTGTCATGGTCACGCCTTCGGGTAATCCTTCTACACTTACATGTCCAGGGGTCTGATTAAACCTCCCAAGATTAACTTCATTTCAGCCCCTACAACTGAGGCTTCCTCCTGTCAGCCTAAACCCTCAGTTGTGACCGTAAACACTGACCATATGAATCCAGTCGGAGACCAGGATCAAACGGCCAGGCCGATGCAAGAACTGGCAGCCAGACTCTAACATCAGGAGGCTGCACAAGGCCACATCATCCGCTGTCTCCAGGATCTCTCTACCCGACTGGATGGGATTCAAACGACCCTCCGTGGACCTGGCACGTCCGGTGCATCCATCACAGTGACACCAGCTGTAACCCCACCCACCTTACCCATTTCTACTCCACGTCTTCATCTTCCAACGCCAGCAAAATTTGACGGATCTCCAAGATTCTGCAGGGGATTTCTCAACCAATGTGAAATCCATTTTGAGCTACAACCTGACAATTTCCCCAGTGACCGTACTAAAATTGCCTATATTATTTCCCTTCTCAGTGGCTCAGCCCTTGAGTGGGCATCACCTTTATGGGAGAAGTCTGATACCCTGTTGTCTTCCTATACTGATTTTATAGCTACATTCAGGCACATCTTCGACGAGCCAGGCCGGGTAATCTCTGCTTCATCTGAGATTCTCCGTTTACGCCAGGGAACACGTGCTGTGGGACAGTATCTCATACAGTTCAAAATCCTGGCATCCGAACTGGCATGGAACGACGAGGCCCTGTATGCTGCATTCTGGCATGGCTTATCAGAACGCATCAAGGATGAATTAGCTACCAGAGACTTGCCTTCTAAGTTGGATGAGCTAATTTCACTATGCACAAAGGTTGATCTTCGTTTTAGAGAAAGAGCAACTGAGCGAGGAAGATCATCTATTCCAAAGTCTTCTGCTCCTCCTCCTCGTCAACCGTCTCCATCCAAAGATGAGCCCATGCAAATTGGCCGTTCCCGTCTATCTCCCGCTGAGCGCCGAAGACGTCTCTCTGAGTCTCTCTGTCTCTACTGTGCAGCTCCGTCTCACGCTATCAATGCTTGTCCCAAATGTCCGGGAAACTCCAAATCCTAGCTCGCCAAGGAGAGGGCCGGCTAGGAGTAATGATCTCCTCTCCATCTCCTCATGATTGTAATCTCCCAGTCTCGCTTCAAATTGCTCAACGTTATTGGAACGTCATTGCCCTCCTTGATTCCGGAGCAGCTGGGAATTTCATAACCGAAGCTTATGTTAAACGGTGGTCCCTACCCACCGAGAGACTTCCTACGTCTATTTCCTTGACTGCCGTGGATGGCAGTAAGATTTAAGACGCAGTTATTTCTTTAAGGACTCTACCAGTTCGTCTGAGAGTAGGAGTTCTTCATTCAGAATTTATTTCCTTTTTAGTGATTCCAAGAGCCACACATCCAGTGGTTTTGGGCCTTCCATGGCTCCGTCTTCACAATCCATCGATTTACTGGACGACTACGCAGATACTAGCATGGGGTCCCTCCTGTGCTGAGACCTGTTTGTCCAAAGTGCTTCCTGTTTGTTCTTCCTCCCCCAGGTCGTCTGATGTTCCACCTCCTCCATATCAAGACTACACAGATGTGTTCAGTAAAGCCTCCGCTGATATCCTTCCTCCTCATAGAGAATGGGACTGTCCAATTGATCTCATCCCAGGGAAGGTTCCACCTCGAGGCCGAACTTATCCGTTGTCCCTTCCAGAGACGCATTCCATGGAGGAGTACATCAAGGAGAACCTGGCGAAGGGTTTTATTCGACCTTCCTCTTCTCCAGCTGGCGCAGGCTTCTTTTTCGTTAAGAAGAAAGACGGTGGCCTGCGGCCGTGCATCGACTACAGAGGTTTGAACGACATTACCGTTAAGAACCGTTATCCTTTACCCTTGATTACAGAGCTCTTCGATAGAGTTAGCGGAGCAACCATCTTTACAAAGTTGGATTTGAGGGGTGCCTACAATCTCATCCGGATCCGTGAGGGTGACGAGTGGAAAACCGCCTTTAACACCCGGGATGGACATTATGAGTACCTCGTCATGCCCTTCGGATTGAGCAACGCTCAAGCTGTTTTCCAGCATTTCGTAAATGAAATCTTCAGAGACATCCTGTACCGCCATGTCGTGGTTTATCTAGATGATATCCTTATCTTTGCCAATAATCTAGATGAACATCGCTTCTGGGTAAAGGAGGTTCTGTCCCATCTCCGTGTCAATCATCTCTATTGCAAATTAGAGAAATGTGTTTTTGAAGTCAAATCCATTCCGTTTCTAGGTTACATTGTGTTCGGTTCCGGACTAGAGATGGATCCTGAGAAACTACAAGCAATCCAGAATTGGCCGATACCCCTAACCCTCAAAGGGGTCCAGAGGTTCTTAGGGTTCGCCAATTACTACAGAAAGTTTATACGAGACTTTTCCACCATTGTGGCGCCTATCACTGCTTTAACCAAGAAGGGTGCTAACCAGTCCAAGTGGTCTGAAGAAGCTACGCAAGCTTTTCATCTATTAAAGCAACGGTTCATCTCTGCACCAGTTCTGAAACAGCCCGACATCGACTCTCCTTTCATCCTTGAGGTGAATGCCTCCTCCGTTGGAGTAGGAGCGGTGTTATCCCAGAGGGCTAAAGATGGTCATCTACATCCTTCCAGTTTCTTCTCCCGGAAGTTCTCCCCAGCTGAGCGCAACTATGCCATTGGCGACCAGGAGTTGCTAGCCATCAAGCTCGCTCTAGAAGAGTGGAGATATCTGTTGGAGGGAGCTTCCCATTCAGTCACTATACTTACCGACCACAAGAATCTTTTATATCTGAAAAGCTCACAATGTCTTAACCCTCGTCAAGTCAAATGGGCACTTTTCTTTTTCAGGTTCGACTTTAAACTCCAGTTTTGTCCGGGTTCTCAGAATCGCAAGGCCGATGCCCTTTCCCGCTCATGGGAACAAGAAAATGAGTCAGAGTCTTCGGACAAGCATCCTATTATTAATCCGTTGGCATTCTCCACGGTAGGGATGGACTCTACGCCTCCACCAGGGAAAAGTTTTGTGAAGCCGGTGCTAAGGAAGAAGCTCATGCATTGGGCCCATGCTTCCCGTTTTGCCGGACATAAAGGCATCCAGAAAACCCTTGAGTTTATCTCTAGGTCCTATTGGTGGCCAACTCTGAAGAAGGACGTCATGGAGTTTATTGCCTCTTGCCCAAAGTGTGCCCAACACAAAGTCTCCCGTCAGTCGCCTGCTGGGCAATTGGTTCCATTATCTGTTCCCCGTCGACTGTGGACCCATTTGTCGATGGACTTCGTTACAGACCTGCCTATGTGCAACAAGTTTAATACCATCTGGGTGGTAGTTGACCGGTTCACCAAGATGGCACATTTCATACCTCTCACCGGTCTTCCGTCAGCTTCCAAGCTGGCTCAAGTGTTTATTCAAGAGATCTTCCGACTTCACGGTCTTCCTGAAGAGATCATCTCTGATCGTGGTGTACAATTTGTAGCCAAGTTTTGGCGAAGTTTATGTCAAGCCCTCCAAGTCAAGTTAAAGTTTTCCATAGCTTATCATCCTCAGACCAATGGTCAAACCGAGAGGGTGAATCAGGACTTGGAGGCCTTCCTCCACATTTATGTGTCTTCCTCTCAAGATGACTGGGTTCAACTCCTTCCTTGGGCCGAGTTCAGCAACAACTATCAATACCATTCCTCATCTTCTTCAACACCATTCTTCATCAACTATGGATTCCACCCTAAAGTTCCAGAATTCCAACCACTTCCAGCAACTTCTGTTCCAGCAGTGGATGTCACCTTGCGTCAGTTTTCTAACAACTGGAAGAGTGTGCGAGCGGCCCTGCTCAAAGCCTCGTTCAGGTGCAAGAAGTTTGCTGATAGAAAGCGTAGAGCGGTTCCTGCTCTCAAGGTGGGTGATCGTGTGTGGTTGTCCACGAAGAATTTGAGGTTGAGAGTTCCCAGCATGAAGTTTGCACCTCGTTACAGCGGTCCTTTCAAAATTGAACAAGTCATCAATCCTGTTGCTTACAAACTCCAGTTACCTCCCTTCCTGAAGATACCCAGGACATTCCATGTTTCCCTGTTGAAACCGCTGATCCTGAATCGGTTTCATTCTGCACTTCCTCCGGCTCCGAAAGTTCAAACTCAACGGGGAGTTGAGTATGAAGTTGCCAAGATTCTGGATTCACGTTTCCGTTACGGTCAATTGCAGTATCTTATTGACTGGAAGGGCTATGGTCCTGAAGAACGCTCTTGGACCAATGCTTCAGATGTCCATGCTCCTGCCTTGGTCCGGAATTTCCACTCTAAGTTTCCTCAAAAGCCGAAGAAGTGTCCTGGGGCCACTCCTAAAGGGGAGGGTGCTGTCACGATCCGGGTATCTGGACGCCATTACTTGCCTTTTAGATGCCTCCAGAAGCTGGCTCAGCGTTCCAGGACCGGATCTCATCTGTGTTTCTGATGTCCACATTCTGCATATCCCTCCTGTCACTCTGAGACGCTGTTACAGCGGCGCCATGTTTGAATCTAGTGTGGCGTCTCCCGTCCTCCGCGGCCTCCGCCGCCGCTACTGTGTTCCAGTATGCAGGTTGTCAGAGTGGTGCCCCATGCCTGCCGCGGTCTCCGCTGTCATCCATGTGTCTCAGTGTGCAGTTGTCAGTTTGGCGTCTCCTGTCCTCCGCGGCCGGCGCCGCCATTGCTGCTATGTTTCCACATGGTTTTCCAAACCAACTTTCCCTCCAAGTACTAACATGGGCGCAGCCATGTTTGTTCCAGTCACATGTTCAGTCTCCACCAATCTGCTGCACTGTGAATCTGCATGATTGGCCAGCCAATGCCTGCCCTGCAGCAGGTATAAGTATCCTGTACCTGAACCAGGAAATGGTCAGTGCTTTGAATGTCAAACCTTGTTCCAGTCTCTCTCTCCTGTGGTTGTTTCTCCAGGTTCCAGCTCCTGTCTCCAGCATCCACTACGAGACCCGCACCTGCCTTCCATCCTGCGGTGCAGCCTGACTCTGCAGCCCTCCGTGGCTATTCCAGCTTCCAGCTATTAACCCATCTGCTTCCAGCGGTCAGCTTCCAGCAGTATCCAGTTTCTTTAAAGTGCCGGTGTTATTCCAGCGGATCCTTACTTACCAGCAGTATCCACTACCACCGGTAACCTCTTTTCAACTCTTCTGTTTCTACGCTCCCTAGCATCTTACAGTATCTACTCCGTGTCTTCATCACCTGACTGGTTCCATCCAGCATCCACTCTGTGTCTTCATCACCTGGCTGGTTCCATCCAGCATCCACTCCGTGTCATCATCACCTGGTTGGTTCCATCCAGCATCCACTCCGTGTCTTCATCACCTGGCTGGTTCCATCCAGCATCCACTCCATGTCTTCATTACCTGGCTGATTCCATTCAGCGTCCACTCCGTGTCTCTACCACCAGGCTGGTTCCATCCAGTATCTACAACAGTCTGTTCAAGTTACCAACTACATCTTTACTTCTACTGGCGTGTTCCTCGGCTATCTTCACTACTACAGCCAGGCCTGGTAAGGTTATTCCATCAAAGGACTTTAACATCTATTCCTCAACCTACCAGTGCTCTGTGATACCTCCCATGGTTATAGTGATCCAGGAACTGTATTATTTGCCATTTGCTTTTATCAACTGTGAATACTGTTGTTTATACACGGAGTCTGTTAATAAAACCTTTTATTGACTTTTAACCTGGTTGTCATGGTCACGCCTTCGGGTAATCCTTCTACACTTACATGTCCAGGGGTCTGATTAAACCTCCCAAGTTTAACTTCATTTCAGCCCCTACAACTGAGGCTTCCTCCTGTCAGCCTAAACCCTCAGTTGTGACCGTAAACACTGACCATATGAATCCAGTCGGAGACCAGGATCAAACGGCCAGGCCGATGCAAGAACTGGCAGCCAGACTCTAACATCAGGAGGCTGCACAAGGCCACATCATCCGCTGTCTCCAGGATCTCTCTACCCGACTGGATGGGATTCAAACGACCCTCCGTGGACCTGGCACGTCCGGTGCGTCCATCACAGTGACACCAGCTGTAACCCCACCCACCTTACCCATTTCTACTCCACGTCTTCATCTTCCAACGCCAGCAAAATTTGACGGATCTCCAAGATTCTGCAGGGGATTTCTCAACCAATGTGAAATCCATTTTGAGTTACAACCTGACAATTTCCCCAGTGACCGTACTAAAATTGCCTATATTATTTCCCTTCTCAGTGGCTCAGCCCTTGACTGGGCATCACCTTTATGGGAGAAGTCTGATACCCTGTTGTCTTCCTATACTGATTTTATAGCTACATTCAGGCGCATCTTCGACGAGCCAGGCCGGGTAATCTCTGCTTCATCTGAGATTCTCCGTTTACGCCAGGGAACACGTGCTGTGGGACAGTATCTCATACAGTTCAAAATCCTGGCATCCAAACTGGCATGGAACGACGAGGCCCTGTATGCTGCATTCTGGCATGGCTTATCAGAACGCATCAAGGATGAATTAGCTACCAGAGACTTGCCTTCTAAGTTAGATGAGCTAATTTCACTATGCACAAAGGTTGATCTTCGTTTTAGAGAAAGAGCAACTGAGCGAGGAAGATCATCTATTCCAAAGTCTTCTGCTCCTCCTCCTCGTCAACCGTCTCCATCCAAAGATGAGCCCATGCAAATTGGCCGTTCCCGTCTATCTCCCGCTGAGCGCCGAAGACGTCTCTCTGAGTCTCTCTGTCTCTACTGTGCAGCTCCGTCTCACGCTATCAATGCTTGTCCCAAATGTCCGGGAAACTCCAAATCCTAGCTCGCCAAGGAGAGGGCCGGCTAGGAGTAATGATCTCCTCTCCATCTCCTCATGATTGTAATCTCCCAGTCTCGCTTCAAATTGCTCAACGTTATTGGAACGTCATTGCCCTCCTTGATTCCGGAGCAGCTGGGAATTTCATAACCGAAGCTTATGTTAAACGGTGGTCCCTACCCACCGAGAGACTTCCTACGTCTATTTCCTTGACTGCCGTGGATGGCAGTAAGATTTAAGACGCAGTTATTTCTTTAAGGACTCTACCAGTTCGTCTGAGAGTAGGAGTTCTTCATTCAGAATTTATTTCCTTTTTAGTGATTCCAAGAGCCACACATCCAGTGGTTTTGGGCCTTCCATGGCTCCGTCTTCACAATCCATCGATTTACTGGACGACTACGCAGATACTAGCATGGGGTCCCTCCTGTGCTGAGACCTGTTTGTCCAAAGTGCTTCCTGTTTGTTCTTCCTCCCCCAGGTCGTCTGATGTTCCACCTCCTCCATATCAAGACTACACAGATGTGTTCAGTAAAGCCTCCGCTGATATCCTTCCTCCTCATAGAGAATGGGACTGTCCAATTGATCTCATCCCAGGGAAGGTTCCACCTCGAGGCCGAACTTATCCGTTGTCCCTTCCAGAGACGCATTCCATGGAGGAGTACATCAAGGAGAACCTGGCGAAGGGCTTTATTCAACCTTCCTCTTCTCCAGCTGGCGCAGGCTTCTTTTTTGTTAAGAAGAAAGATGGTGGCCTGCGGCCGTGCATCGACTACAGAGGTTTGAACGACATTACCGTTAAGAACCGTTATCCTTTACCCTTGATTACAGAGCTCTTCGATAGAGTTAGCGGAGCAACCATCTTTACAAAGTTGGATTTGAGGGGTGCCTACAATCTCATCCGACCCCGTGAGGGTGACGAGTGGAAGACCGCCTTTAACACCTGGGATGGACATTATGAGTACCTCGTCATGCCCTTCGGATTGAGCAACGCTCAAGCTGTTTTCCAGCATTTCGTAAATGAAATCTTCAGAGACATCCTGTACCGCCATGTCGTGGTTTATCTAGATGATATCCTTATCTTTGCCAATAATCTAGATGAACATCGCTTCTGGGTAAAGGAGGTTCTGTCCCATCTCCGTGTCAATCATCTCTATTGCAAATTAGAGAAATGTGTTTTTGAAGTCAAATCCATTCCGTTTCTAGGTTACATTGTGTTCGGTTCCGGACTAGAGATGGATCCTGAGAAACTACAAGCAATCCAGAATTGGCCGATACCCCTAACCCTCAAAGGGGTCCAGAGGTTCTTAGGGTTCGCCAATTACTACAGAAAGTTTATACGAGACTTTTCCACCATTGTGGCGCCTATCACTGCTTTAACCAAGAAGGGTGCTAACCAGTCCAAGTGGTCTGAAGAAGCTACGCAAGCTTTTCATCTATTAAAGCAACGGTTCATCTCTGCACCAGTTCTGAAACAGCCCGACATCGACTCTCCTTTCATCCTTGAGGTGAATGCCTCCTCCGTTGGAGTAGGAGCGGTGTTATCCCAGAGGGCTAAAGATGGTCATCTACATCCTTGCAGTTTCTTCTCCCGGAAGTTCTCCCCAGCTGAGCGCAACTATGCCATTGGCGACCAGGAGTTGCTAGCCATCAAGCTCGCTCTAGAAGAGTGGAGATATCTGTTGGTGGGAGCTTCCCATTCAGTCACTATACTTACCGACCACAAGAATCTTTTATATCTGAAAAGCGCACAATGTCTTAACCCTCGTCAAGCCAAATGGGCACTTTTCTTTTCCAGGTTCGACTTTAAACTCCAGTTTTGTCCGGGTTCTCAGAATCGCAAGGCCGATGCCCTTTCCCGCTCATGGAAGCAAGAAAATGAGTCAGAGTCTTCGGACAAGCATCCTATTATTAATCCGTTGGCATTCTCCACGGTAGGTATGGACTCTACGCCTCCACAAGGGAAAAGTTTTGTGAAGCCGGTGCTAAGGAAGAAGCTCATGCATTGGGCCCATGCTTCCCGTTTTGCCGGACATACAGGCATCCAGAAAACCCTTGAGTTTATCTCTAGGTCCTATTGGTGGCCAACTCTGAAGAAGGACGTCATGGAGTTTATTGCCTCTTGCCCAAAGTGTGCCCAACACAAAGTCTCCCGTCAGTCGCCTGCTGGGCAATTGGTTCCATTATCTGTTCCCCGTCGACCGTGGACCCATTTGTCGATGGACTTCGTTACAGACCTGCCTATGTGCAACAAGTTTAATACCATCTGGGTGGTAGTTGACCGGTTCACCAAGATGGCACATTTCATACCTCTCACCGGTCTTCCGTCAGCTTCCAAGCTGGCTCAAGTGTTTATTCAAGAGATCTTCCGACTTCACGGTCTTCCTGAAGAGATCATCTCTGATCGTGGTGTACAATTTGTAGCCAAGTTTTGGCGAAGTTTATGTCAAGCCCTCCAAGTCAAGTTAAAGTTTTCCATAGCTTATCATCCTCAGACCAATGGTCAAACCGAGAGGGTGAATCAGGACTTGGAGGCCTTCCTCCGCATTTATGTGTCTTCCTCTCAAGATGACTGGGTTCAACTCCTTCCTTGGGCCGAGTTCAGCCACAACAATCAATACCATTCCTCATCTTCTTCAACACCATTCTTCATCAACTATGGATTCCACCCTAAAGTTCCAGAATTCCAACCACTTCCAGCAACTTCTGTTCCAGCAGTGGATGTCACCTTGCGTCAGTTTTCTAACAACTGGAAGAGTGTGCGAGCGGCCCTGCTCAAAGCCTCGTTCAGGTACAAGAAGTTTGCTGATAGAAAGCGTAGAGCGGTTCCTGCTCTCAAGGTGGGTGATCGTGTGTGGTTGTCCATGAAGAATTTGAGGTTGAGAGTTCCCAGCATGAAGTTTGCACCTCGTTACAGCGGTCCTTTCAAAATTGAACAAGTCATCAATCCTGTTGCTTACAAACTCCAGTTACCTCCCTTCCTGAAGATACCCAGGACATTCCATGTTTTCCTGTTGAAACCGCTGATCCTGAATCGGTTTCATTCTGCACTTCCTCCGGCTCCGAATGTTCAAACTCAACGGGGAGTTGAGTATGAAGTTGCCAAGATTCTGGATTCACGTTTCCGTTACGGTCAATTGCAGTATCTTATTGACTGGAAGGGCTATGGTCCTGAAGAACGCTCTTGGACCAATGCTTCAGATGTCCATGCTCCTGCCTTGGTCCGGAATTTCCACTCTAAGTTTCCTCAAAAGCCGAAGAAGTGTCCTGGGGCCACTCCTAAAGGGGGGGGTGCTGTCACGATCCGGGTATCTGGACGCCATTACTTGCCTTTTAGATGCCTCCAGAAGCTGGCTCAGCGTTCCAGGGCCGGATCTCATCTGTGTTTCTGATGTCCACATTTTGCATATCCCTCCTGTCACTCTGAGACGCTGTCACAGCGGCGCCATGTTTGAATCTAGTGTGGCGTCTCCCATCCTCCGCGGCCTCCGCCGCCGCTCCTGTGTTCCAGTATGCAGGTTGTCAGAGTGGTGCCCCATGCCTGCCGCGGTCTCCGCTGTCATCCATGTGTCTCAGTGTGCAGTAGTCAGTTTGGCGTCTCCTGTCCTCCGCGGCCGGCGCCGCCATTGCTGCTATGTTTCCACATGGTTTTCCAAACCAACTTTCCCTCCAAGTACTAACATGGGCGCAGTAATGTTTGTTCCAGTTACATGTTCAGTCTCCACCAATCTGCTGCACTGTGAATCTGCATGATTGGCCAGCCAATGCCTGCCCTGCAGCAGGTATAAGTATCCTGTGCCTGAACCAGGAAATGGTCAGTGCTTTGAATGTCAAACCTTGTTCCAGTCTCTCTCTCCTGTGGTTGTTTCTCCAGGTTCCAGCTCCTGTCTCCAGCATCCACTACGAGACCCGCACCTGCCTTCCATCCTGCGGTGCAGCCTGACTCTGCAGCCCTCCGTGGCTATTCCAGCTTCCAGCTATTAACCCATCTGCTTCCAGCGGTCAGCTTCCAGCAGTATCCAGTTTCTTTAAAGTGCCGGTGTTATTCCAGCGGATCCTTACTTACCAGCAGTATCCACTACCACCAGTAACCTCTTTTCAACTCTTCTGTTTCTACGCTCCCTAGCATCTTACAGTATCTACTCCGTGTCTTCATCACCTGACTGGTTCCATCCAGCATCCACTCCGTGTCTTCATCACCTGGCTGGTTTCATCCAGCATTCACTCCGTGTCTTCATCACCTGGCTGGTTCCATCCAGCATTCACTCCGTGTCTTCATCACCTGGCTGGTTCCATCCAGCGTCCACTCCGTGTCTTCATCACCTGACTGGTTCCATCCAGCATCCACTCCGTGTCTTCATCACCTGGCTGGTTCCATCCAGCATTCACTCCGTGTCTTCATCACCTGGCTGGTTCCATCCAGCGTCCACTCCGTGTCTCTACCACCAGGCTGGTTCCATCCAGTATCTACAACAGTCTGTTCAAGTTACCAACTACATCTATACTTCTACTGGCGTGTTCCTCGGCTATCTTCACTACTACAGCCAGGCCTGGTAAGGTTATTCCATCAAAGGACTTTAACATCTATTCCTCAACCTACCAGTGCTCTGTGATACCTCCCATGGTTATAGTGATCCAGGAACTGTATTATTTGCCATTTGCTTTTATCAACTGTGAATACTGTTGTTTATACACGGAGTCTGTTAATAAAACCTTTTATTGACTTTTAACCTGGTTGTCATGGTCACGCCTTCAGGTAATACTTCTACACTTACATGTCCAGGGGTCTGATTAAACCTCCCAAGTTTAACTTCATTTCAGCCCCTACAACTGAGGCTTCCTCCTGTCAGCCTAAACCCTCAGTTGTGACACCTGGCAGCAGAAGATCGCACCAAGTGGCCGATCGTACTCCCCGAATTAACCTATCTCTACAACAACACTGAACATTGCTCTACCGGCTTCACGCCATACTACCTTATGTTTGGCCGACGAGGTATATTGCCCCAGGATCTGGAATTGGCCCCTGCAGTAGTCCCTCCCGTCGACCCAAGGACCGACTGGGTTCGTGAGCACCAGCGGAGAATAGAAGCTGCCCGAAAAATTGTAACAAAAAGAGTGTTACATGCCCAGCATCGCCAGGAGACGAACTACAATGCCCACATCCGACCGGAGGCATTGAAGACTGGAGACCTTGTCTGGAAGAAACGAAATCACTGCACCAGCAAACTTGACACTATGTGGGAGAGTTGCCCGTACGTCGTGTTCCTGAGGGCGAATGATATACCTACAAGATCCGTAAGGGCCTGGAAGGTCCAGTCAGTGTTGTACCGAGAGACCAACTTAAGCTCTGTACCGTAGAGTTACCAACGAGGAGCGCAGATCCACCTGTGGCAGAGGGACGGGAGACCCTGGGGGGCATACCCTTACACGATCCCATGGAGCTCTTAGTGTTTATGGGTGGCCTACCACCACCGCATTCAGCCCCACCTGTAGTTCCAGACCCGGTGTTTGACAGGCCTGTTTAAAGCCTGGATCGGCCTAACCTAGTTACCGCTCCTAGCGAGAGCGACCTTCCCATAGTTGAGGCCTGAAGGTCTGGACGTAGCACACAAGGCGTCCCGACTTTAAGGTATAGAGAGTAAACTGTTAACTGTTTCTTTGTATGTTTATACCTGATTCGTTTGCACTTGTTGATGTTGTTTTGGACTTGAGAGACTCATGTTAGGGACTCTGGCTCCCTGATCCATGCGTGAGGACACGCATCCTTCCACCAGGGGCACATGTGGTACCCACGTGTGGGATACCCCTACTGTCCCCAAACTAGTATTAATAACAGCCAGCGCTGCCTGCAGGGACCTGTCAGCTACACAGGCACTGACAGGGTCGAGATCCCCTGCCCCAGTTGCCCAGCAACAACATACGTGAAGAGTCGTGATGGAGGGCACCAAGACCCAGGAGAGCCGTACTGCTGGTCTGCCCAAGCGTGGGAACCCGGTGTGCCAGGATTGGACGGGAAGCTGCGCGCCAGGAAGAGGAGGAGGGGAGAGAGTGATCCGGCGCGCGGGGGAGCAGAGCCGCCGTGTGTGCAGAGGAAGCCGCCTCAGAGAGAGAGAGAGAGCCGGACGGGAACCGCTGCCGCTGAGATAGAAACCCGCCGGAGCGGAAAGAGGGAGAAGCAGCCGCGGAGTACAGCAGGTGTGTGCGGCGGTGTGAAGATAGAGAGACGCTTCTCTGTGGACGGGCAGGAGAGGAATCCACGTGACTGCAGGGAGCTGCGGCTCGCGGGAATGTAGTGCAGCCGGCTACCACTGCACCATCATAGAGCACCAAGCCCTACAGCCGTCCAGGAAGAGGGGACAGACGCCGCTGTGAGGAGAAACCAAGGAGAACGGAGCCCAGCAGTGTGTGCACAGCCACAGCAGCCAGCATTCAGGAGAGGATTCTGCTGGACCCACCATTACAGGTACCCGATTACCTCTACCCCCAACAGCTATACATGTGGTGGGTCCTGTCATGAGCAGTGTCCTCTGAGTGAGGAAGGGGACGCCCCTGACCCGAGATGTTATTGTCAGAGACTCTAATTTAACTGATAAAGAACGGGACTTAATCCATCAGGATAGGAAGCAACCCCAGCCCCATTAGTATACTGCAGGGACACAAGGACGATATCCCAGCCCTATCGTGAGGTAGTGCCCCGCATCGGCAGCCTACAGTTTGTGCCTGGCCTGCCCGTCTACTTACCTTTCTGTGGATACCAATACGGTCAGTACAGTTAACCATTGCTGCTGTGTTGTATTACAAACAGGTAGTTCGGCACACCTTCCTACAGATACTTACCTTACGTCCACCGACGTCTTCCCAGGAATTCACTGTTAGAGTGCAGGTGGTCTGTTAAAGATTCAGTGACCGCAGACGGCCCCTGAGGCGCAGGAACTGAACATTAGTGCCCGGTGTGTAACGCCATCTTGTGGACAGTTTAGGAACCGCTTCCACGTTACTGCCAGGACAATTGTTACCCTAAGATAACGTCACCTTCCAAATGATTGTTCGTACATGTAATGTATCTGATTGTTTGATCCAGCCGTGGTTATGCCTTTGAGATATCTAAACTGTGAACACTGTTATAGACAGGGAAAGAAGCAGGATGGTAATGATGTTCAACCTATGCAATCGCCACAGATGAGAATTGAGTTATAGCGGTGACTGATATTTTCAGTGCAATAAATTTGTCACCGCCCCCATGCGTAGTGGTCATTGAGTATATTGTGTTTGGGGTTGTCCTTCCGGGGTTCTCCTGGTCCTTCTGTCCCAGCCTTACAGGTGACGGGAAGAATAGTCACCGGCCTCAACATCGTTGAAAAGTGGATACGGCCGACCACGAAAACGACAGAGCTTCAAGTACGAACCCACTTTGTAGCGATATTACATATAAGCAGCACAACTACAGTGGGCATTGTGTGTGTGTAAGGGGCACAACTACTGTTGGCATTATGTGAATAAGCAGCACAACTACAGTGGGCATTGTTTCTGTAAGTGGCACAACTAGACTGGGCGTCTTGTGTTTAAGGGGCACAACTACTGTGGGCATGTAAGCAGCACAACTATTGATTGTTGGCATACATTGACTGACTGAGGGGATTGTTTGAGGAAGGGTGGGCCCCAAATCAGTGCCTTGCTTAGGGCCCCATGAGGTCTGAATCCACCCCTGGCTGGACTCAATCATGCTGTCATGATTTTTATGTGGAGGCCTGGAGCTGGAGCTCCATCCATCCCATTGTTAATCTAGCCCAGTCTCTACCCACCAACTTATTTCCTTATTGCTTGTTATATTCTACACTATTATACTGGATACTGTTTACTTATTTATACACTGGATTGTGTTGGGGGGATTTTTTTGTGCTACAATGTTGTAACTTTGCTCTTAGTAATACAATATTTGTTTGAAGAATCTCTACAGTATTCTTACACTTGCTTTTTTGTACTTGAAATGTATAGCCATTTTTTGCAGCATTACTTATTGGTGCTTTGTGTGCTTATTATTTTATGCCTTTACACTAGTTTTTAGCTTTACAGTTACTATAGTTTCTTGCCATCTCTAAGGATTCTATTTATTAAGACTCATGTTGCAGCCCTGAAAATTAGCATTCCTTATCACCATATATCATTGCCAGAAACATATAACGTAAGCATACGTGTACTGAATTGTATCCCAAGGACCAATGCTACAGCACTATTAGACAAGCTAAGGCTGTCTCCTAGAGCACCAGTATTTCAGGGACGCCTAATACACAGAGTAACTGACATCATCTGACTTCTTTCGTTTTCCACCAACCTCACCATAAGCTCTGTCGTCTCTGGTGATTTATACTAACCACTTCAGACATTGGGTTAGAAGGAGTGTATTTTTTATTAATATTAACTTGAGAGCATGCTGTACACTTTCTGCCTTATGATAGGCTGAGAGCATGTTACTGTGCTCTGAATATATACTGTATACCCATTCTCAGCATGTCACACACACAAAGGAATAGCCAGCAGCATGTATGACATGTTACTGTACTTCACCCAAGGTAAAAGGCAGGGGACATGTGCAGCACCACCTGATGTGGGGCGGGAGAAGCTACTGTGGGTGGTGCGTCTGAGTGTACCCAAACATACTTTCCACAGATGTGGCATGGTGGCAGAGTTGCTAACTGCAAGGAGTTAGCCATTTTGTCTAGTGCATCACTGATCTTCACCAGTCACAAAACATTATTTTTCAGCAACCGCAGTGGTGCATACTAAACATACACAACTTTAAAGAACTTCACTGTGACTGAAAATTATTGCATGTTAACTTTTTTAAATGGAATTGCATGCTCATTCCACTGGGGTCCCCTCCATAAGCTTTGAATTTCAGTGTGGCATCTCTTGAATGAAGAAAGCTGACTGGATGGCTGTCACATAATCCAGCCAATGTTCCATTAAAACAAGAAAACTGTGAGGTATTGGTATTCACAGTTCTCCTGCTTTCTAGCTAGCTAAATGACAAATCACAGAGCCATCAACTGGGTGAACATCAGATGAATGGTGGAAATCCAAAAGTCTGGACCTTCACAACTTTGCTACTTAGGGGAGGGTGACATCACTAATAGTGGGTCAGTGTTGGCTTTTTCTAATATGGAACATACTGACATTTCCAGCTGAAAATGACCTTTGTTTTTATAGAATGTTATAGATCTTAAATGTCAATATAAATGAAAAGATTATTTCACTGCCTTGGATGGAGAAAAGTTGCATTTTAGTTATGAAAGCTTTCATGAGCGTTGTTCTGTACTGATATTTGTAGCAATATAAAAGCACTCTGTGATGAGCTGTTTAGAATGGCTATAAATACAGTAAAATGTCATGTCCATGGAGGAGAAATAATCACCGGACCCTTTTTGAAATTGCAATATTGTTATGAACTGTCACTTTATGAATCGTTTTAGGGAGTGTAAGAGCAACATGCAATAAATAGATATATATTTTTTTTAAGGGAGAACTAATGTATTGCATACGACATGTGGTATTTACAACCACAGTGCAGGGATGTTTGGTGAAGTAAGTGGCTCAAGAGGCATTAGCTAGTACTAGAGTCAGATTTACATACAATATACAGTATGAGCCATAGGGTTAATGTGGGCATTATACACAGGTGATGCAGTATATACTGGGAATTTGTTGAGTTTTGATCAGAGATGTGCAACACTGCCTCACCTATCATAGAGTTTGACTATAAAAATGATTAGAATAAAACAAAGAAGATATGTCTAATATATTATTTGTATTTTTCATATACTTTATATAGTCAAAATTCTGGCATATATGTTAGTATGACAGGAAAGGCTCTGTCTCTCCTCACCGCATGTCAATGCCACAGTGATCCCTTAGCCAAAGGCTCTTGAGAGTGGTGAAAAATGTGTTTGCACGTGTTTGTTTCCACAAATAGAGCTCAGAATGAGTTACTAGTTATTCATTATAGTAAGATATCCCATAGTAAGAGACAGTAAGTGGATTAATATCATCCTTTCACCACTCATAAGGGAAAATGTATTAAATGACCCGGACAGTAACATTGAGCATAAAAAAAAATCATTATATTGAGACTAGAGAAGTGCACCGGAAATTCTTCGGGTTTTGTGTTTTGGTTTTGGATTCGGTTCCCTGGCCATGTTTTGGATTCGGACGCGTTTTGGCAATACCTCCCTGAAATTTTTTTGTTGGATTCTGGAGTTTTTTAACCCCTCAAAAACAGCTTAAATCATAGAATTTGCCCCCCCCCCCCCCCCACCCTTATGTTGTATAAACAGGACATGCACACTTTAACAAACCCATCATTTCAGCCACAGGGTCTGCCACACGACTGTGGCTGAAATGACTGGTTGGTTTGGGCCCCCACCAAAAAAACAAGCAACCAATCTCTCCTTGCTCAAACTGGCTCTACAGAGGCAAGATTCCACCTCATCATCATCCTCCGATTCCTCACCCCTTTCACTGTGTACATCCCCCTCCTCACTGAGTATTAATTCGTCCCCACTAGAGTCCACCATCTCAGGTCCCTGTGTACTTTCTGGAGGCAATTGATGGTGAATGTCTCCACGGAGGAATTGATTATAATTCATTTTGATAAACATCATCTTCTCCACATTTTGTGGAAGTAACTTCGTACGCCGATCGCTGACAAGGTGACCGGCTGCACTAAACACTCTTTCGGAGTACACACTGGAGGAGGGGCAACTCAGGTAAAATAAAGCCAGTTTGTGCAAGGGCCTCCAAATTGCCTCTTTTTCCTGCCAGTATACGTACGGACTGTCTGACGTGCCTACTTGGATGCGGTCACTCATATAATCCTCCACCATTCTTTCAAGGGTGACAGAATCATGTGCAGTGACAGTAGACGACATGTCAGTAATTGTTGGCAGGTCCTTCAGTCCGGACCAGATGTCAGCACTCGCTCCAGACTGCCCTGCATCACTGCCAGCGGGTGGGCTCGGAATTCTTAGCCTTTTCCTCGCAGCCCCAGTTGCGGGAGAATGTGAAGGAGGAGCTGTTGACGGGTCACGTTCCACTTCAGTTGAAAAGTGTCTCACCAGCTGGTCTTTGAACATGTGCAGACTTGTGTCTGCTGGAAAAAGAGATACAACGTAGGCTTTAAACCTAGGATCGAGCACGGTGGCCAAAAGGTAGTGCTCTGATTTCAACAGATTGACCACCCGTGAATCCTGGTTAAGCGAATTAAGGGCTCCATCCACAAGTCTCACATGCCTAGTGGAATCGCTCCATTTTAGCTCCTCCTTCAATCTCTCCAGCTGCTTCTGCAAAAGCCTGATGAGGGGAATGACCTGACTCAGGCTGGCAGTGTCTGAACTGACTTCACGTGTGGCAAGTTCAAAGGGTTGCAGAACCTACGTTGAAATCATTCTCCACTGCGCTTGAGTCAGATGCATTCACCCTCCTTTGCCTATATCGTAGGCAGATGTATAGGCTTGAATGGCCTTTTGCTGCTCCTCCATCCTCTGAAGCATATAGAGGGTTGAATTCCACCTCGTTACCACCTCTTGCTTCAGATGATGGCGAGGCAGGTTCACGAGTGTTTGCTGGTACTCCAGTCTTCGGCACGCGGTGGCTGAATGCCGAAAGTGGCCCGCAATTCTTCGGGCCACCGACAGCATCTCTTGCACGCCACTGTCGTTCTTTAAAAAAAATCTGCACCACCAAATTTCTGCACCACCAAATTCAATGTATGTGCAAAACATAGGACGTGCTGGAATTTTCCCACATGTAATGCGTGCACAATATTGGTGGCGTTGTCCGATGTCACAAATCCCCAGGAGAGTCCAATTGGGGTAAGCCATTCTGTGATGATGTTCCTCAGTTTCCATAAGAGGTTGTGTGCCTCTTATGGAAAGCGGTGATACAAAGCGTAGCCTGCCTAGGAACGAGTTGGCGTTTGCGAGATGCTGCTACTGGTGCCGCCACTGCTGTTCTTGCTGGGGGAGGCAATACATCTACCCAGTGGGCTGTCACAGTCATATAGTCCTGCTCCACTTGTCCGTGGTTAAGTGGACATTGGGTACAACTGCTTTTTTTAGGACACTGGTGACTCTTTTTCTGATGTCTGTGTACATTCTCGGTATCGGGTATTTGGTACGGGGACACACTACCTCAAGAAATTCTCTAATTCCCTGTGAATTAACGGTGGATACCGGACACACGTTTAACACCAACACAACTGCCAAGGCCTGAGTTATCCACTTTACAGCAGGATGACTGCTGTGATATTTCATCTTCCTCGCAAAGGACTGTTGGACAGTCAATTGCTTACTGGAAGTAGTACAAGTGGTCTTCCGAATTCCCCTTTGGGATGACAATCGATTCCCAGCAGCAACAACAGTAGCGCCAGCAGCAGTAGGCGTTACACTCAAGGATCCATCGGAGGAATCCCAGTTAGGAGAGGACTCGTCAGACTTGCCAGTGACATGGCCTGCAGGACTACTGGCGTTCCTGTCTAAGGAGAAAATTGACACTGAGGGAGTTGGTGGTGTGGTTTGCAGGAGCTTGGGTAAAAGAGGAAGGGATTTAGTTGTCAGTGGACTGCTTCTGCTGTCACCCAAGGTTTTTGAACTTGTCAATGACTTCTGATGAATGCGCTGCAGGTGACGTATAAGGGAGGATGTTCCTAGGTGGTTAACGTCCTTACCCCTACTTATTACAGCTTGACAAAGGCAACACATGGCTTGACACCTGTTGTCCGCATTTCTGTTAAAATAATTCAACACCGAAGAGGTGATTTTTTTTTTGTAATTTGACCAGGCATGTCAATGGCCATATTCATCCCATGGACAACAGGTGTCTCCCCGGGTGCCTGACTTAAACAAAGCACCTCACCATCAGATTCCTACTTGTCAATTTCCTCCTCAGTGCCAGCAACACCCATATCCTCATCCTGGTGTACTTCAACAGTGACATCTTCAATTTGACTATCAGGAACTGGACTGTGGGTGCTCCTTCCAGCACTTGCAGGGGGCGTGCAAATGGTGGAAGGCGCCACCTCTTCCCGTCCAGTGTTGGGAAGGTCAGGCATCGCAACCGACACAATTGGACACTCCTTGGGGATTTGTGATTTAGAAGAACGCACAGTTCTTTGCTGTGCTTTTGCCAGCTTAAGTCTTTTCATTTTTCTAGCGGAATGATGAGTGCTTCCATCCTCATGTGAAGCTGAACCACTAGCCATGAACATAGGCCAGGGCCTCAGCCGTTCCTTGCCAATCCGTGTCGTAAATGGCATATTGGCAAGTGTACGCTTCTCCTCAGACACTTTTAATTTTGATTTTTGGGTCATTTTACTAAACCTTAGTTTTTTGGATTTTACATGCTCTCTACTATGACATTGGGCATCGGCCTTGGCACACGACATTGATGGCATTTCATCGTCTTGGCCATGACTAGTGGCAGCAGCTTCAGCACGAGGTGGCAGTGGATCTTGATCTTTCCCTATTTTACCCTCCACATTTTTGTTCTCCATTTTTTAATGTGTGGAATTATATGCCAGTAATATATCAATAGCAATGGTCTACTGTACTCTCTGTACTACTACTGCTGGTCACCAAAATGCTGCACTGTCCTACTATATACTGCTCACAACAATGCAGCACAGATATGGATACTTGAAGTGATAAGGAGGTGCAAGATACAGCAATGGTCTACTGTACTGTACTACTGTATATGTATACTGGTGGTCACCACAATGCTGCACTGTCTTACTATATACTGCTCACAACAACAATGCAGCACAGATATGGATAGTATACTTGACACAGAGCTGCAAGATACAGCAATGGCCTACTGTACTGTACTATATGTATACTGCTGGTCACCATAATGCTGCACTGTCCTACTATATACTGCTCACAATAATGCAGCACAGATATGGATAGTGTACTTGACACAGAGCTGCAAGATACAGCAATGGCCTACTGTACTATATGTATACTGCTGGTCACCAAAATGTTGCATTGTCCTACTATATACTGCTCACAATAATGCAGCACAGATATGGATACTAGTATACTTGACTTAGAGCTGCAAGATACAGCAATGGCCTACTGTACTGTACTATATGTATACTGCTGGTCACCAAAATGCTGCACTGTCCTACTATATACTGCTCACAATAATGCAGCACAGATATGGATACTAGTATACTTGACACAGAGCAGAAAAGATACAGCAATGGCCTACTGTACTGTACTGTACTATATGTATACTGCTGGTCACCAAAATGCTGCACTGTCCTACGATATACTGCTCACAATAATGCAGCACAGATATGGATAGTATACTTGAAACAGAGCTGCAAGATACAGCAATGGCCTACTGTACTGTACTATATGTATACTGCTGGTCACCAAAATGCTGCACTGTCCCACGATATACTGCTCACAATAATGCAGCACAGATATGGATAGTATACTTGACACAGAGCTGCAAGATACAGCAATGGCCTACTGTACTATACTACTATAATTATATTATTTACTGGTGGTCCCCACAATGCAGCACACTGAGCACAGATATTTGCAGCACACTGAGCACAGATATGGAGCGTTTTCAGGCAGAGAACGTAGATATTTGCAGCACACTGAGCACAGATATTTGCAGCACACTGAGCACAGATACGGAGCTTTTCAGGGAGAGAACGCAGCCACGTCCTCTCCGTTCAATCTCCAATGCACAAGTGAAAATGGCGGTGACGCGAGGCTCTTTATATAGAATACGAATCTCGCGAGAATCCAATAGCGGGATGATGACGTTCGGGCGCGTTCGGGTTAACCGAGCAAGGCAGGAAGATCCGAGGCTGCCTCGGAACTGTGTAAAATAGGTGAAGTTCGGGGGGGTACGGATCTCGGAGAACCGAACCCGCTCATCTCTAATTGAGACAGATTTATAATTGTACACAAGGGTGTAGCTACCATAGGTGCAAGGAGCTGAGAGATGCCTACTTTCCCTGTCAAAGTTACATGTATTGTATACATTTTGCACCAATTGGTTGTACACTGTAGATCAAAATCTTTTGCTTTTTGGTCTACAATAGATCTAGTTACGCCCCTGGACCTGCTCATTGTAATGTGGTATAACATGAACTGGAAGACATTATAATGTTAAATAAAGAATGTAGTGGGTCACTGTAATGTGTTATTGAACTTCAGCACAATTATATAAGATCCCTAGAGCCACCAAAAGGGTTATCTGGCTACAACAGCCGCCTGTTGTTCCTTTAGTGTATTGCCACACATCAGTATTTAGGATGCTACCAGGTCTTCGACCTCAAGCAGTAGAGACTTACACAATTTACTGGAGACCGCAGGATGATTGGCTGAAGTAATGTACAACAAACAACACAGATAAGAACTGAAGCACAGCGGGTTAACCGGTATGGCAGCAAGTGGGACAATGTGTGAGTTGGTAATGCAGAACACAGTGCAGCTGAACACTTGCAGGCTGAGCTGTGGGATAGAACAATAGAAAACAAAGCCAGGAGTTACTGATGGCATGTTCAACAATCAGGCAAGATTCAGGCATGACTAGCAGACAGAGTATACACAGAGTATAGGAAACCGGGACACAGACCAGCAACTTACACTGAAGCATAAGCTATAACCGGAGCAAGCCTGACTGCCTTATAACAGGGAGTGGAACCAATCAGAGCGACAGGAACAAGAAGGCCTACAACATTTAATAAGTCCTGTAGCTGCAGTGCAGCACGTACCCCTGGCGTCCTGAGCTCTATGCAACTAGAGGTGCCATAGCTGTCCAGCACCACGGTTGCCTGAGGTCCAGCAGGACTGTCACACCTTGCCATCGAATTATGCGGTGTCCCAGATGCCTAGCAACAACAGGGACCCATCGCGGAATTGTAACAGTATCCCCACCTTGAGGAGGAGTTAAGAAACCCCTAGAACCAGGCTTTTCTGGAAATTCTCTAAAGAAAGATCTTTTAAGATCGGGTGCATGGAGAAATCTTCCAGACACCCATGCTCTCTCTTCAGGCATATAGCCCTTGCAGTGAACCAAGGAATGGACCCGCTCTCATACAAACGTGGAATCCAGTATCTTTTCCACAATATTTTCTTGATTAACCCGGCCCAGAATTGGAGATGGCTTTCTGGGAAGGCAAACTCTGAATTTTGTAGAAAAGAATGCTGGCTTTAAGAGAGAGCAATGAAAAGTATTATTAATACTTTTGAGACAAAAAGCTACAGAGTTTATTTGTTTACTAATCTGGAAGGGCCAAATGTATCTTGGTCCTTACTTCTTTGAAGGCTGCCGACATTTAATATTCCTGGCGGACAACCACTTTCAATGTGCAGGGTCTGCAATGTTTGTCAGCAAAACATTTTGAGTGGAATGACGTTTTAATGAGAGCATGGTGTACCTTCTTCCAGATTATTTTGAGGCAAGAAAGGAGTTTGGCATAGGGATCAAATTAATTAATTCTTGGGTTATATCCAAATACGCAAACAAAAAGAGACATCATAGTAGATGAGTGACAAAAATTGTTGTGAGCGAATTCTGCTAAAGGAAAATACTCAGCCCAGTCATTGTGACCCTTAGGGCCTGATTTAGCTTGGATCACAAAAGCAAAATCTTTCTCTATTGAGCAAAACCATGTGCACTGCAGGTGGGGCATATTACCATTTGCAAAGAGAGTTAGAGTTGGGTAGGGTTTGTTCAAAGTGAAATCTAAATTGCAGTGTAACTATTAAGTAATCAGTATTTACCCTGCGCAGAAACAAAATAACCCACCCAAATCTAAATCTATCTGCACATGTTAAATTTGCCCATTAGAGAATGATTTTGCTTTTGCAATCCATGCTGATCCAGGACCTTACACATGCAGCAGCAGAGGATTGGTTGACACATTCAGTCTGATCATTTGATTGCGGATGACATCCTGAAGACTGAGATTGATATTTAAAGTGGAGCAGAATGATCTCCATAACTGGGTAATGAACTGGGTACCTCTATCCAACACAATATCCTGTGGCAAACCATGCAATTTAAGACATGTTGGATGAGGCCAGACCTTTAGCACTGGGTAGTGTGGTCAAAGGAATAAATTGAGTCATCTTATTAAAATGGTCAACTATCACCCAGTATTATATTTGGAATATAAGGGAAGATGCAGAATAAAATACATGAAGATATGTGACCATGGTTTAGAAGTCACAGACAGAGGTAAGAGATGTCTGGCAGGTGACACACAAGGAATTTTATTCTTGGCACAGATTTTGCAGGATTTCACAAACTCCTTGACATCCTGAGTAACCTAATGTCACCCTATAAACCAGGACAATAACTCAAGCGTTCTGGATATGCCTGGATGACCTGAGGCTTTATTGACATAAAAATAAGACAATACTGCTCCTCTGAGTTTTTCAGAAAGGAACAGGAGGCCTGATGGGGTTTCTGGAGGTGCTAGTGCCTGCATAGACTATACTCGGAAGGCAAGATCTTGAGCAAGACAGGCATGGATACATGTGGATGGAATTACACGTATAGTGCCCAGCATGCCTCTGTAGTGTTTAGCCTTTTGGCTGTCTCAATGTAAGATACATTTTTATGGGCACTGAATACTGTGGAGGTATGCTTTGCTCCCTCCAACCAGTGCCTCAAATCTTCAAATGCCCACTTGATGGTAAGACATTACCAATTTCCAACATCATAGTTGACTTCAACAGAAGAAAGGTTCCGGACAAGAAGGCACATGGATGAATCTCTTCCTTTTCATTCAGGCCTTATCTTTTCCCACTTTCAAGGGACAGGAGTTAGCAAGGTGACCCCTGCCACTGAAATAGAGACATAACACTAGAGTCCACCTCCTGGTTTTCTCTTTGACTGAAAGTTGAAATGCCGCTATCTGCATCAGCTCTATAAGATCTTCCACTGATTCTGAAACTACAGCACATGAGGACAATGGCAGCAGTTACTTTTCCATCCTCCACTCCCTAATACGCCTGTCAATCTTGATGGCCACTTGGATTAAGCTAGTAAGGGTCTCCAGACCAGGATATTGGATAAGGAAGTCCTTTATCTGTTTCAAGAGCCCTATATGGAATTGGCCTCATAGAGCAGGATCATTCCAGCCACTATTGTTGGCCCATCGTCTGAACTGAGTGCAGTATACTTCGACAGAGTTCCGACGTTTGATAAGTGAACGTAAATGGACCTCTGCTGACACTGCACTGTCAGGGTCATCGTACTGAATTCCAGGGGCAGAGAAGGCATCGATGGACTGTAGAGCTGTATGTTCAAGCCTTAATCCAAAGGCCCAAGCCTGTGGAACTCATTTTATGAGAGAGATGACAACTTCCACGTGCCGATCCTCTGACCTAGATGTTTCAGGCCTGAGTTTAAAGTACAGTTAACAACTTTCATGGAAGTTAAAAAAAAAATGTTTACGCTCACCGGAGAACCAATCTGGAAGGTTGAGCCTAGGTTGCTTTAAGGCTTAATGAGCAGACCTATTACTCTGTTCCTGAGAGAAGACCCATAGAGTCAGTACCTGCACTTTCTAGGTTAAACTCTACATCACATTAATACAGTATTTTCTTTATAGAATGTAAAGTTTTTGTTTCTTTGAGTTGATTAATTTTATTCTATTTAGCTTGGTGGTAAGATGCGCTCCTCAAAACCTAGACTGTAATGGCTGAGTTTAGGAAACTCAGATTTATGCCATTATACTTGGAATTATTGGTAAATAGGCTTACCATATTGTCCCTTTATAAACCTCATATAGTCTGAGGATTGTCTGTAACATAAACCATAACATCTTAACACTTAATTATAATAAATAAAGACACGGAGACTTGAATTTGGCAGAAAATGTTAGCTATTTATTTAAGTGAACCATTAACTGTGAATAATTAAACTAAAGTATGGTGGCCAGAAAGAACGTCTAAACAACCCTATCCCATAAACAAACTATCTTATAAAAAAAGAACTGACGTAAACCTTCCAACAAACAATAGGTATCCGCTCAACCTCCATCCTGACTACCCACCCGTGAAGGTGATGAGGCTGCCACCCGAGAAGGCAGTCCAGCAGATGTAAAATCAGTCAGCGAAGGAGAGCACACCTAAAAATCAACCACCAAACGACCTCCAATCCACTCTTTAATACAACAAATGTTAACTTGCCATTCTTTCCCGCCACAACCAAACCGTGACAACCCACATCACGAAAATAGCCAACGCAACAGCATAAAACAAACACCACCAGTAGGGAGGGAGGGTGGGACGACAAAAGCAGAAGAGGCTGACCCAGCCCCTTTCCCAGGCTTAAGAACCCATTCCACCTACCCCCAACATTCATTCCTATTGGCTAACCATAAAACTCCCATAATGCCTTACCCTCCTGCCCCCAGACTAGCTGAGGTTTAACTTACTCCTCTCCTATTCTGTCAATTCGTTCTCCTAAACCTCATATAGTCTGAGGATTGTCCGTAACATAAACCATACCATCTTAACACTTAATTATAATAAAGTAAGACACGGAGACTTGAATTTGGCAGAAAATGTTAGCTATTTATTTAAGTGAAACCACCACCCACAGAAGGCGGAGAAATGCGTCAGGTGACTAAAGAACGTTAGGTGGAACGCAGGTGGAACGCACCGGAAGCTCCGACCAACATGGAAGCCGCGGCATGCAGCCGAGCGCTCCCTGCTTCACCACACGCCTTGAGCGTGTCACCGCTCAGCTGGCTACAGCGGTACGCCTCTAGTGTGATCTAGCCCAGCCGGAGACACCAGAACCGCCACAGAGTAGGAGGGTAAGCACTACCCATATGAGTGTCCCGACGGGGGATTAATTGATCACCTAATTTATCAGCATTGCATCTTTGACCAATGTGAGCTGGTATTACATCAAATTTTCTGAGCAAAGCAGTTATATACCAATAAACTGTGTTATAAACTTCCATCAAGGGACTGTGTTTCTTTTCAAAGAGTGTGAATTAATCAACACTAACACTACTAATACAAAATTCCCTGGAGGGAGAAAACAGGTTCTAATTAATAAGACTGCATTTAAGGACTGTGCTTCGTTACAACCAACTACTAACCAATTTGGCATGCATGCAAACTACTAATTATTCACAAAGTATAACTGGCCAGAGCTGGGTATATATTATCTTTACATTGTGATTTCCATTGTGATGTTCCATTTTATTTAGTAATGTCTATTTAGTCTGTTGTTTTTAAATAAAGGAATTTTTTATTAAACCAGCAGCCTTCTAATTATCCAAAACTTATAATTATATGTTC
This sequence comes from Pseudophryne corroboree, assembly GCF_028390025.1. NCBI lineage: Eukaryota > Metazoa > Chordata > Amphibia > Anura > Myobatrachidae > Pseudophryne > Pseudophryne corroboree. Next base: position 195,702,054 of record NC_086453.1, on the reverse strand, counting down.
GCTCACACTTTTAATTATATTTCCTAGGTGCAGTGTCTCCTTATTTGGGGGGGATATCCAGATCCTCCTTGAGTGAGCAGCCATTCATTATTAGTTAATTTAATTAATTTCTAGCGCCCACTTTATATAATTTTTATTTTCTAAATAATAAACAAAACAATAAAAACAACCCAAATGATTATTTCTCTTTTATATTGTCTGTTAATACTTAAGTTCAATTTATTTTGCACAGTATAGTGTTCTTTTAATCTGCAAATATGGGGCATATTTAATGAAGAGTGATATTCTTGCTATCATTCGTTACAAAATTTTAGATGCTGCTCCAACTAATAAGCTCCAAGCTATCATTTTTCAAAAACATGACAGCTGGTAGCTGATTGGTTGGAGCACTATTTAAGATTAGTAACGAGAGATAACAAGGATATCACTCGTTATTAAATATGCCCGATAAAGCCCTCTGAGTCTTATGGAGAGCACTGCAAGTCTTATTGGGAGAAAAGTATCTCCTTCTCTTTTTTCTTCTCCTTCTTCTTTTACCTCCAGCAGCATTCGGCTCCCTGCTGTGCTGCTCCGGGTAGTAGGTGCGTGCTTATGTATGCTCCCGCTGCCGTGATACATTCAAAACCTACGGCTTCCTGATACCCTTACTTACTGACCTCTGCTGGCTCAGACTTGGATTTGTGGGTGGCAGGATCATCGCTCCCCTGCTACATGCTCCGTCTTCTGTGGTGTTTTATTTCCGGATAGAGGGAGCATGCATAGGCATGCTCCCGTTACAGCATGCTATGCCGGGACTTACAGGCCGTGATGTGGATGCATTGCAGGCAACAATATAAGTGGACACATCTGTAGCATGAGAAAATTTAGTTGATTTCCCATTGCAACCATGCTTGTTATTATTTACAGTAACTACTTATGGGCTGTTTCAGAATTGGTGGCAAAGCAAATCCATGTAGCGCTGGCGACTAGGCAAATTTAAAATGTGCAGAGAGATTTATGGAGGTCATTCCGAGTTGTTCGCTCGTTGCCGATTTTCGCTATGCTGCGATTTGCTGGTAAATGCGCATGCGCATGGTACACAGCGCGCATGCGCTAAGTTATTTAACTAAAAACTTAGAAGATTTGCTGGTGTTCATATGACGCTTTTCAGTCGCACTGTTGTTCGGTAAATGATTGACAGGAAAGGGGCGTTTCTGGGCGGCAACTCAGCGTTTTCACGGCATTGGCTAAAAAACGCAGGTGTGTCAGGGAAAAACGCGGAAGTGTCTGGAGAAACGGAGGAGTGGCTGGCCGAACGCAGGGCGTGTTTGTGACATCAAACCAGGAACTAAACGGACTGAGCTGATCGCAATCTGTGAGTAGGTCCGGAGCTACTCAGAAACTGCTAAGAATTATTTAGTAGCAGTTCTGCTAATCTTTCGTTCGCAATTCTGCTATGCTAAGATACACTCCCAGAGGGTGGCGGCCTAGCGTGTGCAATGCTGCTAAAAGCAGCTAGAGAGCGAACAACTCGGAATTACCCCCTAGGGTGGGTATTCAATTGTTTGAATAGTCAGTTGGGTGTCTGTTTTTTCCTATCTAATAGACACGAAAAAACACCCAACTGACTTTTCAAACAATTGAATTCATAGAAACATAGAAACATAGAATTTGACGGCAAATAAGAACCACTTGGCCCATCTAGTCTGCCCTTTTTTTTATCCTTTAGGTAATCTCAACCATTTTTGAACCTTAATTCTTTGTAAAGATATTCATATGCCTATCCCAAGCATGTTTAAATTGCTCTACAGTCTTAGCCTCTACCATCTCTGATGGGAGGCTATTCCACTTATCCACTACCCTTTCTATTAAGTAATTTTTCCTTAAATTTCCCCTGAACCTGTCTCCCTCCAGTCTCAGTGTATGTCCTCGAGTTCAAATACTTCTCTTCCTTTGAAGAATGTTTACCTCCTGAACTTTGTTAAAACCCTTGGTATATTTGAAAGTTTCTATCATGTCCCCCCCTTTTCCTTCTCTCCTCCAAACTATACATGTTAAGATCTTTAAGCATTTCCGGGTAAGTTTTGTGATGTAGGCCACGCACCATTTTAGTTGCCCTTCTTTGTACACTCTCTAATGTATTTATATCCTTCTCCAGATATGGTCTCCAGAACTGGACACAGTATTCCAGATGAGGCCGTACCAATGACCTATACAGTGGCATTATTACTAATTTTTTCCTGCTACTGATTCCTCTCGCTATGCAACCAAGCATCTGAATTGCCTTCCTCATTGCTTTGTTGCACTGCTTTCCTGCCTTTAAGTCACTTGAAATAGTGACTCCTACATTCTTTTCCTCCTCAGTAGTTTCGATTATAGTACCCTTGTTACTATATTTAGGATTTGGGTTTTTGAGACCCAAGTGCATGATTTTGCATTTTTTAGCATTAAACTGTAGTTGCCACATTCTTGACCATTTCTCAAGCCTAGCTAGGTCATCAATCATTTGTTTTACCCCTCCCGGTGTGTCTACCCTGTTGCAAATCTTTGTATCATCTGCAAAAAGGTATACTTTCCCTTCAATACCATTTGTAATGTCACCAACAAAGATATTAAAGGGAACTGGTCCAAGTACAGATCCCTGGGGTACACTACTGGTAACATTTCCCTCCATAGATTGCACTCCATTTACTACAACTGTCTATTTCCTATACTGCAACCAGGTTCTTATCCATTTAACTGTTTTATAATCCACCCCCACGCTTTCAAGTTTATTTAGCAGTCTGAAATGTGGGACAGTGTCAAATGCCTCAATAAAGTCTAGATATGCTACATCCTCAGCTCCCCCTTAATCTATTATTTTCATCACAGAGTCAAAAAAGTCAATAAGATTTGTTTGGCATGATCTCCCACCAGTAAATCCATGCTGTTTTGGATCCTGTAAGTTGTTTGATTTAAGGTATTCCACAACTCTTTCTTTTAATAGTGTTTCCATTACTTTCCCTACTACTGATGTAAGGCTTACTGGTCTGTAGTTACTTGCTTCTTCCTTGCTTCCACTTTTGTACAGTGGAACTACATTCGCTCTTTTCCAGTCCTCTGGAATGGCACCTGTATTTAGTGACTGGTTAAATAATTCTGTTAATGGTGCCACCAGCACATCTTTTAGCTCTTTTAGTATCCTTGGGTGTATCCCATCTGGCCCCATTGATTTATCCACTTTTAGTTTTGAAAGTTCTGCTAGGACCTTCTCCTCTGTAAATGTAGTTTCATCTACCTTATTTTTATGAATGACCTTGCAACTTAACTGTGGCCCCTTCCATTCTCCTTCTGTAGTAAATACTGAGCAAAAATAATTATTTAGGTGATCTGCTATTGCCTTGTCTCCTTCCACCAAATTCTCATTCTCTGTCTTAAGTCTTATGACTATTTGATTTTCTCCTTTCTTTTATATACTTAAAAAAAGTTTTGACCCCTTTATCTACTGACTGGGCCATTTTCTCCTCAGCTTCTGCCTTTGCATGTCTGATCACTTTCTTAGCATCCTTCCATCTGTCAAGATACACCTCTTTGTCGTTATTATTTTGAGTCTGTTTGTATTTCCTAAAAGCCATCTTTTTTGCTTTCACACTAGTTGATATTTCTTTAGTGAATCATACTGTCTTCCTTTTCCTGGTGCTTTTCCTAACCCTTTTGATACAAAGGTCTGTTGCCCTTAGTATTGCACTTGTCAGTTTTTCCCACCTCTCCTGCACTCCTTCCAAGTTCCTCCATTCCACCAATGAAAACCTCTCCCCATTTTTGCAAAGTCAGCATTTCTAAAATCCAACATCTTTGTTTTTGTGCGACAGGAGTTGGATCCTGTCTTTATACTAAACCATACTGCTTGATGATCACTGGATCCCAGGTGCTCACCCACATATATGTCTGATATCTTGTCACCATTTGTAAGAATTAAATCTAATATTGAGTCTTTGTGAGTGGGCTCCCTCACCAATTGCTTGAGACATGCTCCCTGTAAGGTATTTAGAAATTTGCCACTTGTAGCTGAACTTGCAAAAAACCCCTTCCAATTTACATCAGGTAAATTAAAGTCTCCGATGACTGACTTCTCCCTTTAAAGCCATTTTAGTGATGTCCAACAATAGGTTCCTGTCCAATTCCTGCCCCTGGCCTGGTGGCCTATAGATCACCTCAATGCGAATAACGCCCTTCTCCCCAGTTTCTGTGGTGACCCAAAGGGCCTCAGTTTTAACTTCAATATTTTGTATTAAAGTAGCATTTATGGGTTTTTTCACATACATTGCTACTCCTCCTATTCTTCCGATTCTATCCTTCCTAAATAAATTGTATCCTGGTATAGCTATGTCCCAGTGATGATTCTCATTGCACCATGACGCCTCACTTACCGTTGAGAAGTTCATGTCCTATCTTTGCAGTTCAAAAATTAAGATGCCCAGTATTTAAGGGTTACTTGCAGCCAGAATTTACCCAACTTGCAAATAAAAAATAAATATACCTCTTGCATTCCAACATGGTTTATCCAGTGCAAACTTACTCCTTTTGGTGTGTTTTTTCTTCTTTTACTCCCAATTCTGAATTGGTACCTTAATTTTTGTTCTGTTGACATTATTAACATCCCACTCAAGTTGTCATGACTGTGGTTTTTGTGAACCCCGGCGTGTATGTGAAGTCTGTGTAGGTAACTGGAGGATTAAGTGTATATTTGGCTGGTCTGTGGGAATCAGTGAGATGAAGTAGTAAAGATCAATCCCTGACCAGAGGTCAAACCTGGGCCTCAGCAGAGGGAGCCATATCCTGACCACTGGATCACCAGGGACTTGGTGTTGATAGCAGGATGGTGAATGTATTGGTGAGAATGAACTGGATATACTGTCACAAGAGTAGGTGTTTGTGTACTCAAGGTTACTATGAAATAGGTTCTCTTGAGTTGCAAAGAACTGGGAGGAGAGCTTATGACGTTGAACCAGACTGGTTACCGGTGAAATTACAATAATGTATACATACATGTGTACACAGGGAGCGCTAAATATTCATAATTATCTAATTTATTTAGACAATAAAAAATAGAATGACAATGCACAATTTAATAATAATAAGATATATCAATTAAAAAAATAAAAACCATATCAAATGGACATCTCTCGTGGAAATAAACTCAGTTGCTGGTGTTAAAGGGTCCAGATTAGGCTATTTAGCCAATAATTACTGAGCAAGTCCAGAATCCTAGTGCATCGTTAATGTCACCAGCAAGTAGCTTTTAACTGTTAAAAGATGTACTGTAGTAGTCCAATGCCACTTAAATTTAAGCTCACCGCTGTTGGAAGTATTTCCAAACTCCCATCTATTGCTGTTCAGCGGTGTCCCCGTCTCCCCTACAGGCTTACCAGTGTGCGCTGATGAACCGTGGCCGCACAGCCGGACGTCTCCGGCAGTGATGTGGAGCCTGATTTGCAGACTGGGGGAGAGAGCTGGATGCAGGCAGCACGGAGCAAAGTGGTGACGGATAGATATAAGTAGATTTCCACAGAGAAATTGTAGGTTCCTTGACGCGTTTCTCCGCTATAAGTAGAGTAGCGGTTTCATCAGAAGGTACCTGATACCTTCTGATGAAACCGCTACTCTACCTATAGCAGAGAAACGCGTAAAGGAACCTAAAATCAACTGGCCAGGAGTGCCTCCCAGAAAAGTGGCAAGTCTCTAGCAAGTTGCTTGCACCCCCCACAGTCTCTGTTACGAGGGAAAGTGGGAGAGGTGATTGTAGCTCCGCCCCCCACTTTGCAATGTCGGTAATGCGGGCATTGTATAGCAAAGGCCGTGGCCCAGATGACGCGATCGCGTCTCCATACCCCTGGACCACCCTCAGATACTGAGCTCTGCCCCCTGATAAGCCAATTTGGGAGGGGGCACCCAAAATGTCGGCAAGTATTATTTAATGTCCTGGACCTGGGAGTCCTGTGCGTGCCCCTTAAAAGAGGGCATGGCCATAGCAAAAGGGGGCGTTGCTTAGCAGGAATGCCTCAGCCGCGAGTCCTACCCCTGTTTCCGTCACTGTGAGGGCATGCCCAGTGCTCCAGGAGCTGCTGGCATGCCCACAGTCCCTCTCTCCTGGTGTGAATAGATGCTGTGCGCATGTGCACAGCATCTATTCACCACTACTCTGCAGAGTAGTGAGTTGCAGAGGTTTAACAACTGTACTCCCCACCCATCGTGAGACACAGTAGCCAATGGTTTGGACATCGGGACAGTGCCAGAAAAACATGATTTAACTATCTGTGATCATGCATGGATATCCTTAGACCATGGACTGTTAGTGTGCCTAGAGGACCACATTTATGAAGCACTGCTCTATAAGTAAACCCTTTGTAAGTATTTATTGCTGATTTCACTGCTGATTTTGAAGACAATTTTTAACAGACTCAAGCAGAACATGCATCATTTTGCAGCAGAAGAGGGAACCCCCCCCCCCCCCCACACACACACACACCATACCATACTTACCTACTCTCCCGGATTCTGCGGGAGACACCCGGTTTTTCGAGTAGTCCCCCGCAGCCCCGGAAGAGTGGGCACACCTCCCGCATTCTGCCCACTTCCTAGTGAAGTGGGCAGAATGTGGAGAAAGATAGAGCAAAATCGCAGACTGGTGGAGGGGGCGGAGCCTAATGACGCGATTATATGATAATCGCGTCATTTAGCTCCGCCCCCTATGCAAATATTAACCTACTGTGGGCTTTTCCTGGCGAGTAGCCGGGCTTAATGATGTAATTATCTCAGCCCCACCCTAGTCGCCGCCCACCTGCTTCTCCTCTCCGGGCATCTCCCGGAGAGGAGATTTCAGATGTCGGTAAGTATGACACACACATACACATACACAGTTACACACACACACGCAAGTTCCATGGACCATCTCCTGGAGTGGATCAGCAAAAAGTGGGTAAGTCATAGTTGCCTACCCTCCCTCATTCTGCAGGAGACTCTCTGAAATAGTAGCGATCTCCCTGACTAGCCTGTCAATCTCCCTGATTGCACCTTATCCCCATTATGTAGCTGTTACATTTTTAGGGGGGGGGGGGGGGAATCAGAGATATATACATTCAAATGGGATCATCAGCGCCATTTCCCTGCATTGGTATAAGGCACAATGGGGCAGATGTATTAACCTGGAGAAGGCATAAGGAAGTGATAAACCAGTTATCAGTGCAAGGTGATAAACGCACCAGCCCATCAGCTCCATTATGTAAATGAACAGTTAGGAGCTGATTGGCTGGTGAGTTTATCACCTCGCACTTAACACTGGTTTATCACTTCCTTATTCCTTCTCCAGATTAATACATCTGCCCCAATATTGGGGCAGATGTATTAAGCCAGTAGAAGTGATAAAGCAGTGATAAGTGCAAGGTGATACAGTTAGGAGCTGATTGGCTGGTGCGTTATCACCTTGCACTTATCACTTCTTTATCACTTCTCCAGGCTTATTAATACATCTGCCCCGATCCCTATGGTTACATGCATTTTAAATAAGGTTTCTTGTGGCCACTTACAGTATATGGAAGCTTGTGTAAAACACAATATAGAAACAAATCCTGCAAAGTATCAGTGCCTTTTCTTCAGCGCCGTAACTAGGTGTGTGTTAGTGGTGCCTTGCACACAGCGCAGATGCGCTGGAGGCACAGGACCACTAGCAACACCCGCCTGGCCGCTCCGCCGCCGCTATCGCCGCCACATTGAGGTGTCCTGGCCGCGTCTCCCTGCCTGTCACCGTCCGGTGCCCCCAGCTGCATTGGCCGGCTACCGCTCACATAGGTAGCCGGGCAGCGCTACAGCTCCCCCTCCGCTCCCCCCGTGTGCTGGGAGAGATGATGTCTCTCCCAGCCCGCCCCCAGCCCATTCAAAATGCCCTGCGCTGCCAAGAGCAGAGCGCAGCGCAGGAAGACAGAAGAGGTGTGGAGAGGAGAGGCGCATCTATCATGCCGGCTCATCACAGGTGGTGAGTATAACTCTCTCTCTCTCCTTCCTTTCTCTCCCCACCCATAATGTGTAAAAAGGGGGACTGCCTGCAGTAATACAGTATGTAAAAAAAGGGGGACTGCCTGCAGTAATACAGTATGTAAAAAAGGGGGACTGCCTGCAGTAATATGTAAAAAGGGGGACTGCCTGCAGTAATACAGTATGTAAAAAAGGGGGACTGCCTGCAGTAATATGTAAAAAGGGGGACTGCCTGCAGTAATACAGTATGTAAAAAAGGGGAACTGCCTGCAGTAATATGTAAAAAAGGGGGACTGCCTGCAGTAATACAGTATGTAAAAAAGGGGGACTGCCTGCAGTAATATGTAAAAAAGGGGGACTGCCTGCAGCAATACAGTATGTAAAAAAGGGGGACTGCCTGCAGTAATATGTAAAAAAGTGGGACTGCCTGCAGTAATACAGTATGTAAAAAAGAGGGACTGCCTGCAGTAATATGCAAAAAAAGGGGGACTGCCTGCAGTAATACAGTATGTAAAAAGGGGGGACTGCCTGCAGTAATATGTAAAAAAGGGGGACTGCCTGCAGTAATACAGTATGTAAAAAAGGGGGACTGCCTGCAGTAATATGTAAAAAATGGGGACTGCCTGCAGTAATGCGTAAAAAACGGGGACTGCCTGCAGTAATGCGTAAAAAGGGGGGACTGCCTGCAGTAATGCGTAAAAAAGGGGTACTGCCTGCCGTAATGCGTAAAAAAGGGGGACTGCCTGCTATAATGTGTAAAAAAAAAGGGGGACTGACTGCCGTAATGTGTAAAAAAGGAGGGCTCTCTTGCTGTATGTGTGAAAAAGGGTGACTTTGTTGTCGTAATGTGTAAAAAGGGAGCTGTGCTGCCGTAATGTGTAAAAAAGGGGGTTTCTGTTGCTGTAACGCGTAAAAAGGGGACTGCTTTGTATACGGGGGGGAGGGGCGCAGATGCTGTTTCTTGCGCATAGCGTTAAAATGCCCAGTTACGGCACTGCTTTTCTTCAACAGGTAGATCTTACTACCTTTGGGGTTCACTCACATTTGGATGTATGTCATTTGCATGACACGCCTCTCAGATGTAGCAGGACACGTCCGTCCGCACTGATAGGTGTTATTTTCACAATCTCCCTGAAATGCTTTTTCAAAAGTAGGCAAGTATGAGGTAAGTATGATGTACGATGTTCAGTATCTATCCTCAACAAGCCACAAATAAAAGAACATAGTGTAAATCATTTTTCACATCCTGTTTTTTTCTGTCCAGTTCTTTACAGTCTTGAGCATCTGATACAGCAGTAACGTTTTTCCAGCTATTGATACAGTAGATGAATTGCTTAATTGTCAAAACAACTTCCCAAAAAGTACATGTTCCTTCTTACACTGTTGCTGAAACATAAAGCCCAGACTACAGTGAACACAGTGTTTTGTTTTTGTTAACAATCTCTTAACGTTCTGCCTAGTTTGTGCAAGTTTTGTTCACTTGTATCCAGCTGTTTCAGCATGAAATCACAATGTACTGCATACACAATAGGACTGGCAGTAGGACCCCGCAGGATCCCAGCTCTCCCCAGTGTCTGAGTCCACAGAGGGTGTGTAGAGATTGAGAATTAAACTTTTTTCTTTTTCCTTACTCAGTAGTGTAACACGTCCGGGCAGAATAAGCCACTACTTTGAATGAGTTCACAGCTTGTTACTGCAGAAACTCCCCTGCCATAGTTACTGGGGGACCTGCTTCCCAAGTATTATTATTATTATTATCTTTTATACTAGTACATTCCTCTCCTGCAAATGCTGGCAGCACTGAAGAAATCTTCTTATTACAACTAATTATTGCAATTTTCTACTGGCAGCCACAGCTCCTGGGCAGGAGGTGGAATCACTGACACTGAGGAAATAAGCCTGGAAGACCCCCCAAAGATGCGAAAATCAGAAGACGGAGACTCTGATGTCCCCTACTAATGAATATGCCTGATCTGAAGACGTTTTGGTTCTAGAAATAAGTTCCCCATGCTGCACTCTGATATGTTTGTCTTCCTAGTACTCTATCTGCACTCTCTTCCATTGCCTGCCTCAGGACAGACTATACCCAAAACAGGTAAGTGCCCTTATTAACTGACAGCGTACTAACCCACTGACACATTTTACAGGGTGGAATTTCATCTGTCTCACTCGTGTAATTGTCCAGTGGGAAATTTAAGTTGTGGGATACAGGTGAATTATTTCATCATGACTTTACACAAATATTAATTCTAGCAATAACACATGTATTCACGTTATTTGTAACTGTATACCTTAATATATGTAGTAGGAACAGTAATGCGATATTTGATGGCATGAATAACCAACCTTTGCATTAGCAGACATGCTGAGACTTGTAGTTCCATAACTGTTGTACAGCTACATATTGCTTATCTTTATAGGTGCTTTCCAGTAACTTATAGAAAGAGTGTTAATAGTACTGCACTTAGTTTATTACTACTAATACAAAATGAAGTCAAACAGTACAACGGTTACCATGGAAAGTGGGGACCACAAAAAAAACTTTAGAGAGCTGCAGGTGGCCCCTGAGCAGCTAGTAGGAAAGCCTTGATCTACAGTTGTTCATATTGTGTTGTGGATGAAGGATTTAGTAACCTGGAATGGGGAAGTGGGTGCAACCAATAAAACCTAGAAATGCACATAAAAAAGCAGACATATGTTTAGTCATATGGAATTGAAGATGTGTCCAGTAGCATTTGCACCAGATGTACATCAGATGTACAAGAGTGTATAAGATAGTGTAGAACATAGGTTCTCAAACTTGGTCCTCAGGACCCCACACGGTGCAAGTTTTCCAGGTCTCCTCACAGAATCGCAAGTGAAATAATAAGATCCACCTGTGGACCTTTTAAAATGTGTCAGTGAGTAATTAATACACCTGTGCACATGCTGGGTTACCTGCAAAACATGCACTGTGTGGGGTCCTGAGGACCGAGTTTGAGAACCTGTGGTGTAGAATAAGGTTTTCAATACCAAACCACAACAGGACATGTTTTGAGGACTCTTTAATTATGCACAAGTGAGTTCATTTATTGTGCTTAGTCAGTAATTATCCCACTTGTTGCCAAGATAGACGGAAATCGTGACCTGTTGGGGTACAAAATTATTGGAATTGAAATCCCTTGTAGAGATGTCATATTAGCAAGGCATTATAATGTTACCAGCTGAATACCCGTGCTTCGCTACGAGATGAGGATGGTAAATTAGAATTATAGTTATTCGTTAATTGACGTTGGTTGGAGATATAGTATATAGTAGCGATGTGCACCGGAAATTTTTCGGGTTTTGGTTTTGGATTCGGTTCCGCGGCCGTGTTTTGGATTCGGACGCGTTTTGGCAAAACCTCCCTGAAATTTTTTTGTCGGATTCCGGTGTGTTTTGGATTCGGGTGTTTTTTTACAAAAACCCCTCAAAAACAGCTTAAATCATAGAATTTGGGGGTCATTTTGATCCCATAGTATTATTAACCTCAATAACCATAATTTCCACTCATTTCCAGTCTATTCTGAACACCTCACACCTCACAATATTATTTTTAGTCCTAAAATTTGCACCGAGGTCGCTGGATGACTATGCTAAGCGACCCAAGTGGCCGACACAAACACCTGGCCCATCTAGGAGTGGTACTGCAGTGTCAGACAGGATGGCCGATTTAAAAAATAGTCCCCAAACAGCACATGATGCAAAGAAAAATGAGGTGCACCAAGGTCGCTGGATGGCTAAGCTAAGCGACCCAAGTGGCCGACACAAACACCTGGCCCATCTAGGAGTGGCACTGCAGTTTTCTAGCGAGAGGATGAGTACTTCCATCCTCATGTGAATCTAAACCACCAGCCATGAACATTGGCCAGGGCCTCAGCCGTTCCTTGCCACTCCGTATCGTAAATGGCATATTGGCAAGTTTACGCTTCTCATCAGACGCTTTTAATTTTGATTTTTGGGTCATTTTACTGAACTTTTGTAGTATACTTGACGACACAGAGGTAAAGCAGTGGACTACTGTACCGTACTGCTATATATTATATACTGGTGGTCAGCAAAATTCTGCACTGTCCTCCTACTATATATACTGCGCACACCTAAAATGCACCACAGGTATGGATGGATAGTATACTTGACGACACAGAGGTAGGTAGAGCAGTGGCCTACTGTACCGTACTGCTATATATTATATACTGGTGGTCAGCAAAATTCTGCACTGTCCTCATACTATATATACTGCGCACAACAACTAAAATGCACCACAGGTATGGATGGATAGTATACTTGACGACACAGAGGTAGGTAGAGCAGTGGCCTACTGTACCATACTGCTATATATTATATACTGGTGGTCAGCAAAATTCTGCATTGTCCTCCTATTAGATATACTGCGCACACCTAAAATGCACCACAGGTATGGATGGATAGTATACTTGACGACACAGAGATAGGTAGAGCAGTGGCCTACTGTACCGTACTGCTATATATTATATACTGGTGGTCAGCAAAATTCTGCACTGTCCTCCTATTAGATATACTGTGCACACCTAAAATGCACCACAGGTATGGATGGATAGTATACTTGACGACACAGAGGTAGGTAGAGCAGTGGCCTACTGTACCGTACTGCTATATATTATATACTGGTGGTCAGCAAAATTCTGCACTGTCCTCCTACTATATATACTGCGCACACCTAAAATGCACCACAGGTATGGATCGATAGTATACTTGACGACACAGAGGTAGGTAGAGCAGTGGACTACTGTACCGTACTGATATAATACTGGTGGTCACTGGTCAGCAAAATTCTGCACTGTCCTCCTACTATATACTACAATGCAGCACAGATATGGAGCGTTTTTCAGGCAGAGAACGTAGATATTTTCAGCACACTGAGCACAGATATTTGCAAGCACACTGAGCACAGATATTTGCAGCACACTGAGCACAGATATTTGCAGCACACTGAACACAACTGAGAGAACGCTGCACGTCCTCTCCCTATCATCTCTAATGCACGAGTGAAAATGGCGGCGACGCGCGGCTCCTTATATAGAATACGAATCTCGCGAGAATCCGACAGAGGGATGATGACGTTCGGGCGTGCTCGGGTTAACCGAGCAAGGCGGGAGGATCCGAGGCTGCCTCGGAACTATGTAAAATGGGTGAAGTTCGGGGGGGTTCGGATTCCGAGGAACCGAACCCGCTCATCACTAGTATATAGGCATATCTTACTTCCCTGACCCAATTTGTTTAGTAGCTGGACCCCTTTTTGGTCCCCCAAGGGACCCTGCTCTTCCCACTATATAACTCTCAGTGTGTGGGATCGTGCTACCTCCATTCCCCTCCTGACATCATGTCACTGCCCCTGTCACATGCAGCCCTGTCCTGCCTGACATATCATGCATCTCCTAATATACTCTGTGCTGCAGGGGATCCTGCTCCTCCCACTATATAACTCTCAGCGTGTGGTATCCTGCTACCTCCATTCCCCTCCTCACATCATGTCACTGCCACTGTCACATGAAGCCCTGTCGTCACTTACATATCATGCATATCCTGATATAGTATGTGCTGCTGGCCCACCCCTAGGGGTGTGTTACCCCCACAGTGTTTGTTCCCAGATGGAAGTCATATGTGTACCAAGTTTGGTGTAAATTGCTTCAGGCATTCCAGGGTTATGCTCTCTACTGAAATACTCTGTGCTGCTGCATCACCTTTAGGGATCCTAGGGGTGCCTTACCCCCACAGTATTTGTTCCCAGATTTAAGTCATACGTGTTCCAAGTGTGGTGTAAATTGGTCCAGGAATTCCGGAGTTATGCTGTATCCTGATATATTCTGTGCTGCTGTCCCACCCCTAGGGGTGCTAGGGGTGTCTTATCCCCACAGTGTTTGTTCCAAGATTGTAAGTCATATGTGTACCAAGTTTGGTGTAAATGGCTCCAGACATTCCAGAGTTATGTTGTATGCTGAAATACTCCGTGCTGCTGCCTCATCCCTAGGGGTGCTAGGGGTATGTTAGCCCTACAGTGTTTGTTCCCAGATTATCATATGTGTACCAAATTTGGTGTAAATTGCTGCAGGCATTCCATTCCGGAGTTATGCTGGAACATACATATACACATACATACATACATACATACATACATACATACATACACACATCCATTTTTGGCGTTTTCCGTGGATGACCAGTGACATTTGTAAAACTGGTTCTTAGCAAGCACCTGAGACCTAAGGAAAAGCTACCTGCCAAGTTTCAAGACTGTAGGCCTTGTGGTTTTATGAGATTTCGTTATGAGTCAATCAGTGAGTCAATCTCCTTTTTTTGCCTTTATATATATATATATATATATATATATATATATATATATTAATAGATTAGTGAGTGCTAAAGTATCATTACTCTACTTGTTCTCAGTATAATAAGTGTCTTATGCAGAAGAAATAATATTGCCGTCAGTCATTGATAAATACAAAAGCTTCATTTTCAATACAAAATGCAATTGAATAGCCTCGAAAATACAAATTAATAGAAATGTAAATATCTGTTGTTTTCCCTTTACACGTCAAATGGGAAATATATTTCCTGCAGCAGTCTAAGGGGCCTATTTCTTTTTCATCCACTAGGGGTCACTGGAGTACTCTTGGGATATGGACAGTTCCACTGGAACTAGGCACTGAACAGTTAAACTTTGACTATACCTCCCCTCCATATCCCAGAGTACCTCACAGAGCAACTAGGCTTGTGGAAGTGGATCCACAATTATTGATTTTTCTCTTTGATTATTTTTGAAAACATCCCTTTCCCCCTTCCAAGAAGGCGAGGGTTTGGGATAGTGAAAGCTGCTCATGCAGCTGTGGGTGTCGGACCTCTCTAGAAGAGCACCCTCATTTCCACGTGCAGGACACCTGCAGTAAAATGCTGACAGTGCTTGCAGAGAAGCCCCGTCATTGCCCTCACCACAGGGTCCAGGTATGTGTTTGGGGCGGTCAGCTCATGCTGCCGCCCCGCTGTGTGGGATTACTGTGTCTGTGTATTATGCCGTGCGCTGCCCGCAGCCGCCCGCCGTCGCTTTCAGCGCCGCTGTGAACACCTCTCCCGCCGCGCTCAGCATCGCTGGTGCATAGACGCTCCACGGCTCCATGCGGCATATCGTCTGGCACTTCCGGAGTCATAGCAGCGGTCTCCGGATACAGAGTAGCGGTACATGGAGCACGGGTGAGAGAGGGAGGCACACACTTTTTTATCCAGGGTGTATGGTCTAACACAGAGCCAGCAGCGCTGTATAGATAAGTAACAGGATGGCATATATACATTTAAGTATAATCTGCTGCATATGTTAAATGTTTGCACTTTGTGATATTCTGTGAGCATGGGGACATATTAAACCATGCTTCCTGTTTTTCCTGTTTCTCTCCAGATTTTCCTGTAATACATCTCTCCACCATTGAAGGCGCAGGGGTGTTAGGGGGATTTTGGGATCAGGATATTACTGGCACACTTGGCCAGATATATAGAGACACCTTAGTACTATTTACTGAGTCCCACAGGTTTTCTCTCTCTTGTCTTTGTATTTATATTGTTTTTTTTTATTTTATTATTATTATTATTATTATTATTATTATTTACATAATGAGTAAGACACCAGCAAAGTCTAAGAAGCAGTTTTTCTGCAATGTCTGTAAGGGTGTATTACCTGACGGATTTACCACATGTAAAGTATGTGTGGTAAATTCCGAAACAAATACAACTCCTGCTCCGGTTCCAAATCCAGTTTCTACCCCGGACCCGCCATGGGCTATATTAACAGATGTTTTAGCTGGTTTGCAATCAGAGTTGGCCGCCTCTCGGCAGGAGCGAGAGGCGGCAAGATCTGAATCTAGGGTGAGACTGCTAGAACTTCCTGAGGGGTCTCAGCCTTACCAAAGGTCTAGATCCTCTTTGACTAAAGGGGATAAGTTTCATTTTTCTTATAAACTACCGGTTTCTGCTATGTTACTGTCTGATGATTCTTCACCAGACCTCACTGTACAAGATGTGGGTGAGGAGGGCGAAGTAGACCAGCAGTCAGATGGTGACGATTTTGACAGGCCGGGTATTGATAATCTCATCAGAGCAGTGCGTCAGTCTCTGAATTTTACAGAAACAGAGGAGCCTCTGACAAATGATGAGGTCGTTTTTACTAAATGACAGAGAATTCCAATTTGTTTTCCTGTGTCAGAATCTCTTAATAAAATGTTACTAGAAACAAGGAAGAATCCGGATAAACGGTTTTCTGTACCTCACAGATTTAGGTCTAGCTATCTGTTTCCAGATTCTATGACAGCTACATGGGAGAATCCGCCGTTGGTGGATTCATCTGTGTCTAAACTTACAAAGAAATTAACCATACCAGTACCAGCTGCAACTACACTCAAGGACCCTTCGGACCGTAAAATAGAGGTTTTGCTGAAGTCCATGTATACAGCGGCAGGAGTGCTGCTTAGACCTGGGTTGAGTGGCATTTGGGTAACTAAAGCTCTAATGGTATGGATAACAGAACTCAGATCTGCCTTAACTGATGATCATCTTATACTTCTCGCTGATCAAATCTGGGAAGCGGCTGACTATTTATGTACAGCTTTCTACTGACGTCTGTCAGCTCACTTCTCGCCTTTCATCATCACTAGTCACAGCACGACGTGCGCTCTGGCTACGTTCTTGGCGAGCGGAGACAGAGGTCAAAAAAGGAATAGAAGCATTACCTTATGAGGGCGAGAAGTTATTCGGTCCTGAATTGGACATATGGATTTCTGAGGCCACGGGAGGGAAGTCGGTTTTCTTACCATTTCCTCCAACAGTGCCTAGAAAAAGATATTCTGGACCGGCGTTCAAATCTTTTACACCTCAGTCCTTTCGCGGGCGTGGCAGGGGAACGGCCACACCAGGTAGACGAGGTTGGGGACGTAGTTTCCAACGAGCCAATACCACTCGTCAGGATACTAAAGTCACCGGTAAGCAAGTGGCATGACGGGCTCCCAGCCCATCTCGGTTCTCCTATTGTAGGAGCACGTCTTCAGTCATTCCAGTTGGCGTGGCTTCAGACGTCCACAGATGGGTGGATCCGCAATCTAGTTTTAACAGGTTACAAAATAGAGTTCGACTGTCTCCCGCCAATGCGGTTTTTCAGGACAGGACTGCCTCTGTTGGACGACAAGAGGGCGATTCTGCAGACTGCCATTCAGTCTCTGGTGGACGCAGCAGTTTTGGTTTCGGTCCCTGTGCACCAACAGGGTCAGGGTTATTATTCCAGTCTGTTTGTGGTACCGAAGCCGGATGGCTCGGTCAGGCCAATATTGAACTTAAAGGGCCTCAACCAGTACGTCACTTACTACAGATTCAAAATGGAATCTCTACGATCAGTAATTGCAGGTCTAGAGCCACAGGAGTTTATGATTGCGCTGGATCTCAAGGATGCGTACTTACACATTCCGATTTGGCCTCCTCATCAAAGGTTTTTGCGGTTTGCAATACGACAGAACCATTACCAGTTTCAGGCTCTACCGTTTGGCCTCTCGTCAGCGCCTCGGGTATTCACCAAGGTGATGTCTGTGATGATAGCTCATCTCAGATCTCTAGGAGTGATAATAGTTCCATACTTGGACGATCTACTCATCAAAGCTCCGTCTCAACAAATCCTCCTTCAACAGGCATTGCTGACATACAATGTACTGGTTCACCACGGTTGGATTGTCAACTTCAAGAAATCACATCTAGTTCCGTCCCAACGACTTCAATTCCTAGGTATGATTCTCGATACGGTAGACCAATGGATCTACCTACCCGAACAGAAAGTACAGGTCATTCGTCATCTGGTACAATTAGTGCTCAAGCCACGCACAGTCTCGGTTCATTTGTGCATTCGCCTCTTAGGCACAATGGTGGCGGCTTTCGAAGCACTTCAGTTCGGAAGGTTTCACACGTCCTTTTCAACTGGATGTGCTCGCACAGTGGTCGGGCTCGCACTTACAGATTCACCACAGGGTAAGGTTGTCTCCAATGACGAGAGTGTCTCTACTCTGGTGGCTCAGGGTACAGAATCTAACCGCAGGAAAACAGTGCAGCACCTGGAATTGGATAATTCTCACGGCAGACGCAAGTCTCAGAGGTTGGGGAGCTGTAGTTCAGAATCTTCAGCTCCAGGGTCTCTGGGCGGATCACGAAAGATTGCTGTCTATAAATGTCCTGGAACTCCGGGCAATTTACATTGCGTTACGACAGGCAGTGCACATGCTGCAGGCTCAGGCAGTCCAGGTGCAATCAGACAATGCGACGGCGGTCGCATACATCAACAAACAAGGCGGAACGAGAAGCTGCATGGCAATGCGGGAAGTAGCTCGAATCCTCAATTGGGCAGAATACCACCAGGTCATATTGTCGGCAGTATTCATTCCGGGAGTGGACAACTGGGAGGCGGATTATCTCAGTCGTCTGGATTTTCATCCAGGAGAATGGGCATTAAATCCAGACGTATTTCTCATGCTGGTCCAGAGGTGGGGTTACCCGCAGGTGGACTTGATGGCATCTCGCCACAATCATCAAACGCCCCAGTATGTATCCAGAACGAGAGATCCAGAGGCAGTGGCGGTGGATGCTCTCACAGTCAGGTGGCCATACAGTCTAGTATATCTGTTTCCACCGTTTCCGCTGCTCCCTCTATTGCTAAAACGGATCAAAAGAGAGTTCGTCACAGTCATACTAGTGGCGCCTCATTGGCCACGGAGAGCTTGGTTTTCGGATCTTCGCGGATTACTCACAGACGATCCTTGGCCGCTCCCACTACGTCCGGACCTGTTACAACAGGGTCCGTTTCTTTACCCCGATTTAGCGCGGCTGCGTTTGACGGGGTGGCTGTTGAGACCGCCCTCTTAAGAAGAGAGGGCATTCCAGAATCGGTCATTCCAACCATGTTACGAGCTAGGAAGCCGGTTACGGCAGCTCATTATTATAGAATTTGGCATGCCTATATAGGTTGGTGTGAAGCTAGGAAGTTTACAACTTCATCTTTCAAGTTATCCCGTCTTTTGTTATTTCTACAGATGGGATTAGATGGAGGTCTACGTTTATCCACACTAAAAGCGCAGATATCTGCTTTGTCAATTTACTTTCAAAGACGATTGGCTCTTTTGCCATCAGTACACACCTTTATGCAGGGTGTCCTCAGAGTACAGCCTCCATTCATTCCACCTACAGCGCCATGGGACTTGATTCTGGTTTTAGATTTCTTACAGTCTTTTCATTTTGAACCCTTACAACAGGTGGATATTAAATTTCTCACTTGGAAAACAATTTTTCTTCTAGCCTTGGCTTCGGCAAGGCGAGTTTCAGATTTGGGTGCCTTGTCATGCAAGCCACCATATTTGGTGTTTCATGATGACAGAGCGGAACTTCGGACGAATCCCGCTTTCTTACCAAAAGTAGTGTCATCTTTTCACATCAACCAACCAATAGTAGTTCCTGTGTTATTAGGACATTCTGAAACTCTGGATGTGGTACGCGCTTTACGCGTTTATGTGTCTCGAACGTCTACACTTCGTAAGACGGATACGTTGTTTGTTCTCTATGATGCTGCCAAGAGGGGTTGGCCAGCCTCTAAGCAGACCCTATCCAGATGGATAAAACTGACCATACGTCAGGCTTATCTTCAGGCTAGATTACAGCCGCCTACATCGGTAACAGCTCATTCCACACGTTCTGTTGGAACTTCATCGGCAGCTGGTCGTGGAGCCTCTACGACACAGCTTTGCCGGGCGGCTACATGGTCATCAGTGCACACGTTTGTGCGCTTTTATAAGTTTGATACTTTTGCGGCATCAGCATCTAGCTTTGGCCGTTTAGTGTTACAAGTGCCAAATAGCTCTCCCGCCCACGGGGGAAACTTTGGTACGTCCCAAGAGTACTCCAGTGACCCCTAGTGGATGAAAAAGAAAATAGGATTTTGGTACTTACCAGATAAATCCTTTTCTTTGAATCCATAGGGGGCACTGGACGCCCACCCAGAGCAGTTATTACCTGGTTGTGGTAAGTGCAGGGAATATTATGGTAACACACTCTTACCGACTGTTTCAAATTAGAAATTCTGTCGGGTTGGTGTCAACTGTTAGTTGTCATTTTTTGTTGGTGTCAACTTTATTGTTGTCCAGTTTTGTTATATGTATTTCTCCATTGTCAACCTCTATAGCTCCAGTTCGGCTCAGTAAAAAACACTGAGGTACTCTGGGATATGGAGGGGAGGTATAGTCAAAGTTTAACTGTTCAGTGCCTAGTTCCAGTGGAACCGTCCATATCCCAAGAGTACTCCAGTGCCCCCTATGGATTCAAAGAAAAGGATTTATCTGGTAAGTACCAAAATCCTATTTTATCACCATCCGCATCCAGGATGTTGATGACAGATGATAGTCGCCCAAACTCGCACTGCGATAACTGATTACATCGCAGGGATGTATCAATTATCGCATGTAGGGACAGAGCTTGCGGTCAAGCTCTGTCCCTGCAATGACACTCCGCAGCATCATCGGGATATTTTTTGTAAAAAATACCACGATGTCCTGCGGTGCATGTGCCGCCCCCGCTGACATCGCCACTAATGCCTCCACCCGGTCGACCCCGTCACGACTGCCCCCGCGCACCGCAGACCCCCCCATCCCCACCCCAGCAGATCAATAAACTTACCAGTCCAGGGAGCCAGTCCGCGCTGCTTCTGCTGGGCTGCAGGATCCTGTGTACTGTGGTGATCCCTGGTGCTGTAAAGTGCGCTGCCGCTTTGCAGCGTCAGTTTACTGCACCGGGATCACATTGCAGCACATTGGGGACCCGGCGCCCGACAATGCTCAGCGGAGCAGCGGGCACTGGCTCCCTGGACTGGTAAGTATATTTTTGGGGTTTTATTTACTTTTTTTTTTTTTTTTTTTATTTACACTTTGATCAGCTTGTGTGTCCATCGGACACACATAGCTGATCACTGAAGCCGGGTCCCACATAGCTTTCTCTGCCAGGAGCAGAGAAAGCTGGGCAAAAGGGTGCACATCGCAGTGCTGCCCTGTGATCTCGCCAACCTGAGCTGGCAAGATTATCACAGGGCACACTGCAGTATCTTTTCACATTTATTTTTTAGTAAATTTGCATACCCTCCAACTGTACCTTTTTTGCAGGTACAGTACCTTTTTTTTATGGTCTGTACCAATTTTTTCCCCCCAAAGTTCCATTGAAAGTATAGGAAAGGGGCGTGGCCCTTTACCCATGGACACGCCCTCTTTTCTAATTTGTACCGATTTTTATGTGTAAAATGTTGGAGGGTATGAATTTGGCCACATCACATTTCCTATTATAAGTATGGGGAATGCGATGTGACTTACTAGAAAAAAGTGAATTAAAGGGTTTGGAGCAGTTTTTCATGAAATGCCCTTTAAAACATTCAGGTGATACTAAAATAATGTGAAAAGGGAGTAAAAACAGAAAACACCCTTTTTCACATTGTTTTAGTAAAATTAATGTTAATAAATAGACCTGTAATGAGAATGTCTCTTCAGTAATGCGAATGGACGACCACAACACTAATGATTTAAGTACTATCAAATGTAGAGGTCAATAGGCAATGGGCCAAACTGACGCGTCAATGTAGTGATGCTGGCAGTCATCAGCATTCCGGATCATTGCAGCAGCACTTTGGCATCAACAAGTCCTTCTTAAAGGTGTAACTGCGCATGCATCCAAATGAGCACCAAACCACATGGTCCTACTTGTCATAGCATCACGCTCACTTTTCAGCAAGTCATTTAGTTGAAGAATGATGCTCTGGTGTCTGTGAAAAAGCCCTGGCTACAGAGTGTCATACATACATAATACACCTCATATATTCTTATACACAGGGTCACAATTGTTATGATTCACAGATGTAAAGAGACGGAGTTTGTCCAAACACTTTGCTGCTTAACGTGAAACGAAACCAACTACATTTATTTACACAGGAAGTAGAGTTTTGCATTGAATTACACTCCTTGCAATGCTGAGTAATCGGGTAACATGATAATAGTGATTTGCCAAAGACTAGTAAGACAGTAAAACTGTTTATAAAGCAAAGTGTGAAAAAACAGCTGCATGTGTCTGACCTTGCAGGTGGATTATGTTTAGACAAGTGGCAGTAGTTAGCTTAGCGCTTGGAAAAATGAAGTGAATGCACTGTACCATGAGGTATTCGCACTGATAACTAGCAGTAAGTGGTATGCATGTATGGTGTTGCTATAGGTCATAGTTGCCTACCCTCCCTCATTCTGCAGGAGACTCCCTGAAATAGCAGCAATCTCCCTCACTCCCTGAATGGTCCCTCAATCTCCCTGAAAAAAAAAGAAATCATAGATACATACATTTAAATGGTATCATCAGTGCCATTTCCATATATTGGTTATAAGGCACAATGATCCCCATGGCTACATGCATTTTTAAGGTTTCTTGTGGCCACTTACAGTATATGGAACCTCCTGTAAAACACAATACACAAACAAATCTTGCAAAATATAGGAGTCTTTTAGTAGATCTTACTAACTTTGGGGCTCATTTCATTTGGATGTAAGTCATTTTCATTACACACCTCTCAGGTGTAGCAGAACATGTCCGCACTGATAGGTGTCACTTTCACAATCTCCCTGAAATGCTTTTTCAAAAGTAGGCAAGTATGCTATAGGTAGGCAGCGTGACTGGCACTGTGTGGAGCAGATACCAGATCTAAACTAAGGGCATGGATTTTCTTTTCTATTTGGAAATTATCTTTAAAAAAATATTTGAGTACGTTGTAGAGGAAAATAAGCTGTGACATGGATTTTCTTAAATATCAGAGCAGCTGTTTACAACAAGCTGAGCTCTGCCGTGTGTCTATTATTCCAGTGTATTCCCCATCCCGTCACTAAATACCAGTGGCTATAAACCTCATGCAAGGCACTTCAGAGCTGTGTGCTCATATATACTGTACTTCCATGCCCTCCAACTTTTTACTCAGAAAAATCGGTACAAATTAGGAAAAGGGGCGTGACCACGGGAAAAGGGGGTGTGGTCAGATACCTTTTTCTATACTTTCAATGGAAGTTTGGAGAGCCAAAAATCGGTACAGACCATAAAAAAAAAGGTACTGTACCTAGCAGAAAGGTACAGTTGGAGGGTATGTACTTCTCATTAGAGATGGCCATCGGTCTGTTTACCATTGATGGTTGACAACAATGGTAAAACTGCGAGTGGACATTGATGGTCACCAACTATGCTATGGGCGACCATCGTTGGGTTTCACCCATCGATGGCCATCCCTGTTCTCTCAGTGAATGGCCGCGGGCCAATCACAGCTGGAGGCGGGGCTTTGTTGGTGTCGGGGGGAAGCTAAGCACAGTGTCCCAGAACCTTGCAAAAAAATTTTTTTTATGTTGTGCCATCGATGGAGGGAAACCATCTGGTTCTTTCCCATCGATGGCAAAATCATTTGACATTGGCCATAAACCATCGATGATTATGACTCATCAATGGTCGATCATGGCCATCCCTACTCTTCACCAAGCTAGACTTACAAGGGTGATATGCTTTTATGCACCTGTCTCTTAGAGCTGAACCTGCCCATCTGTCTTACAGTATCTTAAAGCAAACTCACTATGGGGGTAATTCAGACCTGATCGCTAGGCTGCGTTTTCTCATAGCCTGCGATCAGGTCTGAACTGCGCATACATACAGTATGCACTGCAATGCGCAGGCGCGACGGACCGCAGCAACGGGGATCGATGCATAGCGATGGAATGGTGCGAAAAATGTGATCACAGCGGCTGAGTAAGTCCTGGGCTGCGCAGAGACTGCACAAAATCAGTTCACACACTTGCGCAGCTCAAATACCCTCCCCCTGTGGGCCGCGACTATCTGATTGCAGGGCTGAAAAAATCACTGCCCAGCAATCAGTTTCATTTAAGTACTATTTACATGCAAGCCGTTTAGCTGCCCCATTGTAAAAGACACACATCCAGTGCAAATTATTTCCAGCATAATAACCATACTTGCCTACTCTCCCATAATGGCTGGGAGGCTCCCAAATTGTATGGCGCTCTTGGCCTCCCGGAAAAAGTGGGCAGGCCTCCCTGAGCCTGCTGTTGCCGCTAGATAACCACATACTTACTGAGTGAAGTGGACGGTACAGCAGCCAGTGGTGCAATTTGTGCTGAATCGTGTTATCGTAGCCATGGCCCCCAGTAACGTTGGCATTGTATAATGGGGACGTGGCCAACATGATGCGATTGTGGCCACCACACTCTGTACTGCCCCTTATGCTTTGTCCCTTTCCCTATGACACGAGATGCTGTCCCCCTGCTGTGACGACCTGCTCTCCTCGAGGGGGCAGCCAGAAAGTTGGCACTCATGACCATAACCTTTCATTGCCCTCAAAATGGAAAATATATAAAACCTTCCTACAGAGTGAACAAGTGGAGAAGTTGCCAATACCAACCAATCAACTTCTACCTATAATTTTATAAAATGTCCTTACCAAAATGTTATCTAGAAGCTCATTGGTTGCCATGGCCAGCTTTTCCATTTTTCCACTCTTTAGAGGGTTTGATATATTTTCTGCAAAATGAGCAACAGCAGCTGAGAGGTCAGGGCTTGCACAGTAATGCCCCATTCTGAAACCTAAAGGGCTTCTCGCTGACTTGACACTGGCTGAACTCAGCTGTTGGTCAGCAACCAACTCGCAGCCAGTCTGCCTGCTGCTGCAGCCCAGCTCGTGGCCCCTCCCTGCTCCACTGACACACTGAGCACAGAGCCACCTGGCCAGATTTGGCAGGCTGCCTGCAGCAGTGAGCCACTTGCCAGCCCCGCCATACGCAGAGGGAATGGGCAAACATTCCATGAAAGAAACCATCATACCATGGATGATTTTGGCTGTTTTAACCAGCTATGGCAACCATCGTTGGCAATCACTAGCAAAGGGCCCTACACACTACCCGATCCCCGCCGACGCCGATATTGGCAGCAGTGGGGACCAGGTGGGGGGACCGGTATGCACACTTGCCGATGCAGCCAGGACAGGCAGCGACGGCGGGGGTGCAGCAGGGGGAACGACAGCCATGCTGCAGATGCAGGACTTCCCTCGTCTGTACATGTTAACGACATTTAGTGTACACACTGGACGAGATTGTGAAAGATTTCGTTCAGATCGGCCATTCTGAGCAAGATCTTTCAAAATCTCGTCTAGTGTGTATGGGGATTTAAAAGAAGCCTCCTGCATGGTGTCTGAGTTGCAAGTGCTCTAACTGTGGTGTAAGTATAATGATGACTGCAAATGATTGGTCACACACAATGAAAACATACCCATTTATGCAAAACACCTAAAACTGCTGCAACCCTTTTTTAAAGTAATTTTGCACTACTGAGCACACTTGTTTTACACAAAGGGGGTGATTCAGACCTGAAAGCTGCTGTGCATTTTCGTACAGCGGATGATCAGGTAGTAACTGCGCATGCATATGCACCACAATGCGCACGCACGTCAGCCAACAACAAAGGGCATCGCCGGTCAGATGTGAAAAATCCAATCGCACGGGCGTTCGCAAGGTGATTGACAGGAGGAGGTCGCTTGTGGGTGGTAACTGATTATCGGGAGTGTCTGGAAAAACGCAGGCGTGTCCACTGTCCAGGTATTTTCAGGGAGGGTGTGTGACTTCAGCTCTGGCCCCAATCAGCCTCTTCTGATCGCACTGTAGGAGTAAGTCCTGGGCTGTGCAGAGACTGCACAAAGTGGATTTTGCAGCTGTTTACACAAGTGATCGCACATTTGCACAGCGAATTTACACTCCCCCTGGAGGTGGTGACTATCCAAATGCAGGACAGCAAAGTTTGCAGCCCAGCGATCAGGTCTGCATCACCCCCAGAGAACGCTTCTTATTCAGTTGGGAATACAGCACATATATTTATACAGCACAGCATTTATACAGCACATATATTTATTTATTTATTTATTATTTAAAATGCAAGAGTAGCAGATGCAAATAGGAAGCTTTATTTCTTTTGATTTAACACATATATTTATGTGTTAAATCAAAAGAAATAAAGCTTCCTATTTGCATCTGCTACTCTTGCATTTTATATGCTCCAATCCACTTGGGTACACAATAACTGCTCATTATCTACCCTATCTGGCCATTATCTGTAATGTGTGTACTGCCATTTTTAGCAATTTTTTAAACTTAGGAGCAGAGCATTCTGTCCCTCACGGAGAGGGTCATGTTGGGAGGTATGTTATAGTGAAACCATACCCCAGCAAAATCTAGCCGGATCAGACACAAGTACGACAAGGGGAGGCAGGGCCTGATGAAGGCTGGTGGGGGCCCGGGGCAACTAAATTGCTTGCTGCCAAACACCCCTGAGCCCCCCCCCCCCCCTAAAACCTTGTGAGCTCACCCATTAAAAAAATACACACACACACGGCTGTTTCTAGCAAATATGGCTCCCTGTGCAAAAGTGCCCCCCCCCCCCAGACATAAACAATATATATATCTTGCATGCGCACCCAGCGAGGGGGCGAGGCCTCATTAAAATGGACATGGTCTCGCTAAAATGGGTGTGGCCTCACTGGAAAAGACTACCTTACACCACAGTTTTTGACCCTGCACCAACAGACCTTGGCCAGCACTGGAAAGAAAAAATTTCCACCACTGTAAGCCCCACATAGTAATGCCTCCTGCACCATATTATGCCACACACTGCAGTGCCTGTGATACATTATGTCCCACAGTAAGGCTTCTAATTAATTTTAAATTACCTGCTTGTTGCCAGGGGTTTCATGCTCTGGGTTTCATGTTCGTTGCCAAGGGTTTCATGCTCTGGCTATCATGCTCGTTGCCAGGGGTGTGTAATGCTCATTGCCAGGGGTTTCATGCTCTGGCTGTGATGTTCATTGCCATTGGTGTGTAATGCTCGTTGCCAGGGGTTTCATGCTCTGGATACACACACATTACCTGAACATCATGGAGCAGCACAGCGCGCTGGAGAAGCAGACACGAGCGG
Source organism: Pseudophryne corroboree (assembly GCF_028390025.1). Lineage (NCBI taxonomy): Eukaryota > Metazoa > Chordata > Amphibia > Anura > Myobatrachidae > Pseudophryne > Pseudophryne corroboree. The sequence continues at coordinate 195,674,970 of NC_086453.1, read as the reverse complement.
CTTAGTGGTCTCTCGGGACTGACTGTACATGGAGGAGCTCCAGTTGGCGGCCACTGTTAATGAACAGCTGAGCTGCTGCAGGTGGACTGCTCCAATTAAAATAGCAGTCTGGAGGGGCAGGGCCCCTAATGTGTAGGGGCACCAGGACGACTGCTCCTGTGCCCCTCTTTTAATCCGACTTTGAGGGGAGGGAACCATAGCCAGGGGGAGGGAATCACAGCTGGAAACTTGCATATGTGACAGATTCTGAATAGGTTGCTAGAACAAAGGAAAGCTTATTATACTGAGGATTTATTTTATTTGTGTGAGCATATTTGCATAGCACATTTTTATTTTAAATGACTTTGTGCTGTCCTTTTTGATAGGGAATACATCCTGTTTAATGAAGTAACCAGAGATTGCATGCTAAATTAGATGTACTTCTCGGCACTGCAGTTTAATGAGGCATTTTATAGTGTCAGCCTGAGAAAATCCAGGCAATATTATTATTATTATTATTATTATTATTATTATTATTATTATTATTATTAACAGTTACTTTTATACTGCCTGTATATCCCACTGTGCTTTACACCACTTTAAATCTAGTTAACATTTTGAGAGCATAGGGTGGAATCCATTTTCTTTCCTGATACTAGCATGAAAATCAAACAGAAAATCTTAGGCGATACAAGATAAATTAGTATAAACCTGAATGGTCCAATACCTACACTAGCATATCTGGCTGTGGTACTGATCTTACAGTGCAGCCCAATTTGATAGACAAACCTGGCATGAGTACATGGTGTCTAGTATTACCTGAAATGTGCATGGTTTCAGGGCCAGTTCTAGACCTTGTTGCACCCAGGGCGAATGTTTCATTTGTCCGCTCCACATCGAAAACAGGGACACTGTGCGCATGACAAAAATATAGGGGCCTGTCCACAGAATAGTACCTATTACACTGTACAGTAGTGTCCATCAGTCACATTACACAGAGTAGTACCCCTTATACACATTATGCAATGTTAGAGCCCCTTATACACATTACGCCAGGTAGAGCCCCTTATACACGTTCCATCAGGTAGAGCCCCTTACAAACATTCCACCAGGTAGAGCCTCATATATACTTTGTGCCACGTAAAGCCCCTCTATAGAGAGTGAGTGTGTGTGTGTGTGTGTGTGTGTGTGTGTGTGTGTGTGTGTGTGTGTATGTCCCGTCACTCACCAGCCGCAGCAGCAGCATACCTCCCAACTGTCCCTCTCTCACCCACTGCAGAGCGGTAATGAACAGACTGTTCACCAGGAGAGAGGGACACGGGGCATGTCAGCAGCTCACAGATCGCTCGGCATGCTTCCCACAGCAGCGTGTACTTTGCAGCACTTCCCATGAGGTCACATTCCCTACCCGCAAGGTCATGTCCCCTAATTAAGAGTATTGGGAGGGTGCCATCGTGGGGCGAGCAGCGGGCGGGTGTAAGGTGACTACGGACGCACCCTCAGGCAGCAGCGCCCCGGTTGGCCAGCCTGCTAGCCTGCACCTTAAACCGCCAGTGCGTGGTTTGTGTGTGTCTGGCTTAGTTTGTGAAGAAATGAACATGGTTTCCACCAATTTGGTTCGTGGTCTATTTTTGATAAATAAGATGCAATGGGGCCCATTTACGCTATAGAATTACCACAAGATTCCCTAGAAATGACCAATCCGGGCTCGCATAGGGCCTAATTCAGATCTGATCGCAGGAGCAAATTTGTTAGCTAATGGGCAAAACCATGTGTACTGCGGGTGGGGGGGAGGGGCAGATATAACATGTGCAGAGAGAGTTAGATTTGGATGGGGTGTGTACAAACTGAAATCTAAATTGCAGTGTAAAAATAAACAGTAATTAATAATATAAATAAATAACAGTATTTACCCTGCATAGAAACAAAATAATCCCCCCCCCCTAAAATCTATCTCTCTCTGCAAATGTTATATCTGCCCCACCTGCAGTGCACATGGTTTTGTCCATTAGCTAACAAAATCTGCTGCTGCGATCAGATCTTAATTGCCCCCATTGTTATTAGAATTGCCTCTCATTTCAAGTTATAATTGGGATATTTAAAGCAGTAGCCTGTGGCCTAGACTTTTTCCATTCAAATTCAGTGCTAAATGACATAAATGAGCTTTGCGGTAAGCAGGCCCGGATTTGCCACAATGCAACCTAGGCACCCACCTAGAGCCCGGCTGGTCCCAAGGGGCTCTGTGGCCAGGCCCCACAAAATCTGGCCCGTCCATGACCCATCACAAAGCCTGGCTTTTAGTTAAATGTTTTACAATGGCTCAGTAATAGGACTTAGACCAGCATTAATATCACTAATACTGGCATTGAGCTCCGTTACTGTGCCTCTGCAAAACGTTCCAAGGGTGTATATTGTCACCAAGCTCTTGTCCCGCTCTGCCTGAGACCTCTGGTTCCCCCAGAATGGGCACAAGGAGCTTTCACAGACCGGAATCTTGCCTAGGGTCCCATGAGATCTAAATCCAGCTCTGGTAATGAGCATTGTCATACCTACCTTTTGAAAGAGGACTCCAGTTTTCCTGTTCTCCAGGGAGGCTTCATGCCCTATTGCAAGATGGCCAACGAGAGCATTATAGAGCATATGCCAGACTGTGTTAGAGTATCACAGTGGAAGACACATGTCTTCCACTTAGCTCCAGAAAGAGCAGTGATAACCTAAAATCCACGATTGCAGTGTTCTACATATACTTGCTGACTGGTGAGCTGTATGATGATAACCCCGTAAATTGAAATTTTGACCAGTGTGTAACAGTGAGTACAACTGTACCTGCTAACTATAAATAAACCAACACCCCTGGATAAGTAACCGGGTGGTTCATAGTTTAAGTCAACTGCTAGTGTGTGTCTATATAACTCCTGCACACACATTATTTCCAACACTACCAAGTCCCATCTTTTTGCATCCTAAAAGTGGTGGTTGTTGTTGTTGTTGTTGTTGTTGTTGCTTATTTAAATGATTATGGTTTTGATGCATTGGGTTTTGTTTGGATAAAATGGAGGTGTGGCCTTTTCCAGCCTTATTTACCAATCAATATGTTATACAGAAATACTGTATAACCTGTGCACAGGGCCAGATTAAGCCCTCGGGGGGCCCAGGGCACCCAAGACAGGAGGGCCCCCTGTCCCCTCCGCCCCTGCCGACTAGTAGCACCCCCCCCCCCCCCCCCCCCCCGGCTGCACACGCTGCTCACCACCTCAGAGACAATGGGAGCCGCGCTGCAGCAGGGAGAGAAGACACCAGGCTGCCGGGGCAGGAGGGATCCACGCTGCTGGGGGAGGAGTGCAGCTGTGTATGCGGCTTCCTCCCCCCTCCTCTCTGGCAGCACGGTCGGGACCTGAGTCAAGCAATCTCCAGCCTTCGCTGCTGCCAGGAGAGATGCTGCTGGTAGCAGAGGCTGGAGATTGCTTGACTCAGTCCCCGACCGTGCTGCCCGAGAGGAGGGGGGAGGAAGCCGCATGCACAGCCGCTTTCCTCCCCGGCAGCGTGGATTCCTCCTGCCCCGACAACCTGAAGAATTTTGACAGAGCGGTGCAGAGCTCTGGCCAGGGGGTCCTTTAAGACAGGGGGGCCTGGGGTACTGACACCCTGGGCACCCCCCTTATTCTGGCTCTGCCTGTGCATTTTGGTAGGGTTTAATCTGGTTTATTGCAAAGTGCCTGCAACATGACTGGCTGCATACTGTAAATCGAAACACTTGGGATTAGGAACTTACCTTTTCAAAAATGTATCTATGTTCTACAGGTGATGTTATACAATTGTGACTGTTTTAGATCATGTATGCAAAAAACGTGTGTAAAGGTCAACCTGATTACTTGAGCTCATCTTATACTGTAGCTCATGGTATTGTATATTGAACCACTACAGCTCGTGGCTTTTTTTTTTATAACAGTATTTTTAATAATAAAACTCCCTCATCTACTTCCATTAGCTCCAATGCACCAATGTAAATCTCTGTTCATGACAAAGTTGACTCTTATTTGCCAAGTTATTCCCCTAATGTCAGTAGACTCAAGCTGCCAGTGTTAATAGAGGTTCATGTTGATGGTGTAGTTCCCTGCCGTAACCGTGGGCGGAAGCATCATTTGTAGATCTTGATTGTTGTCTAAGACCAGTTTCATATAAAGGTCTCTCCTACTCTGACGTTTTTTTACAGGTAAATTAAGACGTGGAAAAACACATGCCCACTGATCATTGATCTCTATGGGGTAGGGGAAGTTTTGTGCATTTACAGTAAGTGGATGAAAGAATGTGTTTTATTTCACTATCCCTACTCTATCCCCCTATTCCTGTTCTATCGCCATCCTACATAAAACACCTGTGTGCACCGTCAGTATCTCTCAGTAGGGCTCAATGATCCCTAAGTTTACACTCCAATAACCTTGTCAAAAACCCATATAGGGGACACAGATATAAAAGCAACTTTACGTTTGATTAGCTTAGGCTTGATGCATTGTTGGATGCAACTCAGTAGCAACTGCTATATAACTACTGCTCTATTATGCTAGTGCTGCAGCAGGCATGTTGTGTAGATAGACACCTCCTACACGCCTGGGTGGTCACCTGCAGCCCTCAGATCACTTGTGTGAACATCAGGCATCTGAGTAACACCGCTCCCCCACCCCCGCTACACACACACCACCATTATAATCTGCAATGAGGATTACTTTATATTCCAGACTTGTGAACCATGAAATCTGGCCTCAGCATGCCTACAAGCTGGTTGCGGCTTGTCAATCATTCTGCAGCTACTAGTTGTGTTTAGACCGCCGGGCCCTTAGTTATGGGTGCCCATCGGTACTTGGAACTGTAAAGTAATCAAGTTGAAAAAATGAAATACCACACCTTGGAGCAACAGTAGTTCTAGGTTTTGGCTGGAGCAGCTTTTCTGACAGTTTATTCACATTTTTATGTTTATAAGCTTTCATTACGTACCTAAGGTCTGATGGTTATCTTAATCGTTCACTATCAAAACAAAGACATAAATAATTTCCTGTTTGTGATGTGATAGGGCTGCCAGGGAGCTACTGCTTATATTACAGCGTTCTCAGCTGATCAGTTGATGGAACTTATAAAGCTTGAAGTAAACAAGCTTCAAGAGATATACTGCATGAAAAGACGGTTTGTGTACCAGTGATAGCCTGATCTCCAGGAATTTTATTTTTATGTACCATGATATTTACACAATTTAACAAGCCAGAACAGATATTTATTTGAAACTATTATTGCTCCAAAAGGTGTAACGGCATGTGCGAGGACTATGGGGCCCAGAGGAACACACACACACACACACACACACACACACACACACACACACAATTACTTGCCTGCTTTGTGGCTCTTCTCTCTGGGAAATCCAGTAGGGGATAGCTTGAGTCAAACAATAATACAGTTTGCATTATAATAGCTCCTTCCCACACTGCACAATGTCCTTATTCACATCATCACATAGTAGGGGTCATTCCCTGGTCTGTACAGAGCTGGTCTGGCCTGGAGTACTGTATAGGTGCAGTCTAATCGTGGTGCATGATCAAACCCCCTGTACCCCCCTCAAAAATTAAACAATTGTATGCTCAGCACCATGAAGTGTCACCATGCACCCCTGTTCCCTTCAGCCAGTGGCAGATTTAGGGACACACACAAGTGCAATCATTTACCCCCCTTACACATCATGCAGGCAGCAGCCTCCCTGGACTTACAGCAGTGTGTGCTGGGCTGGGGAGAGAGGCTGCTGCTGGCAGGTAAAGTAAGAAGGGGAGGGGACTGGGCAGGCCCCTCCAACATACCTGGTCCCGGTTAATTAATACCTGCTACCCCTCCCCTCTTGGCGCCCCTGGGCATTCCATGATGTGTGTTACAAAAATCATGCTGCCAAGGCCACCCTCAGTTATCTAGTGAATCCATTATAGTGGCTTCCTCTCCTGTGAATCACCAAAATTCATTAGTCTCCTGGTGCAAAAAAAAAAGGGCTTAGTCACGGTATGCGGTTAGTATACCAATCGTCGGGATCCCGGCAGTCACAATACAGACACTGGGATCCCGACGAGGGCACCATCCAGCCGCCGGTATTCCGGCGAGGTAGGTGTTTCCCCCTCTATGGGTGTCCACGACATGCACCACCGAGCCCACGGCATGGCAAGCGTAGTGAGCCCGCAAGGGGCTTCATTGCGCTCGGCATCCTGCCGGCATTCCACCGCTTGGGATGCCGATGTCGGGATAGTGGCATTCAGCATCCCGCGCGGTGGTCACGCATAGCGAACCCTTAGTCACACGTCAATGTGGCGTGGTCACTGGGCCTCATAACCAGCACATTCAATGTGCTGGACCACCCCTCCCCACCCATTAGTTTACATACGGTATAACTGCCTTTTAAATGCTGTGCACAACATAACCGAGCTGCAAAGGCAATTTCTCTCCATACCTCCAACATTTAGGTATCAAATTGGAGCCGCTCTGTCCAAGTCAGTACACTGGAGGCTTTCAAACTATATACTAGAACACAGTGATCATAGATATAGTGTTGTAAATATGCGTGCAGGCCTACATGAGGTGGTATGGCAGAGGTATGTACACACCAACGGAATGTATTGTCCCAATTAGCAGTCCAGTGACTTAACCAATAGTGTGGTTTATTGAGGATATTAGGTACAGCCGTACTCGCTGTAATAACACTAATTAATGAATGAAGCAGAGTTACAGCAGCTCACCAGCCGGTGTCTGTACATGCAGTCAGTAGCAGTGAAGCATAGGTGTTTCTATAATGGGTGCAGTGTGGGCGTTGCACACAGGCCCCCTAGGTCTGCACACACTGCACCCATAGAATATAGTTACCTCTCCAGAGTCGTGCGACGGCGGCTCTGCAGTACGGGCACAAATCACTTGGAAAATGGTCACCACAGGCATTTCCGAGTGATTTGCGCATGCACACTGGAGGTGTCCCCCATGAACAAGGCGCAGGCGTGTACCCCCTTTTGCCATCTGTTACCCTGTGCCATCCATGCTATGTATTACCTTTTGCCATCTGTTGCCCCACTGAGCCCATTACTGTACTGCTTGCCGAGTTGATGGGCTATATATATAGCGTGGTAGTTGGAGTAAATCTGGCTCTTATATTAGTCAGTGCCTCCCCAGCCATTGACCTCACCGCATGTCACTGGTTAGAAGTGAAATTGAACAGTAAGTGAGTGAGAGCTATTCCATCCACTCCGCTTGCTTCACTCCCCTCATCCTGGGCGGGATGTACTAATGTACTATCCCCCGGCTGCCAGGTCAGCGCTGCGGCGGGGTTTGCCAGCTTTAGCTGGCGATAGTCCATAGAAGCCTATGGGCTTCTCTCCGCAGGGCTGTGTGAGGGATCCGATCGGATCCCTCCCAGAATGCCTTGCGCCCGCCCCCGTCACCCTGCGCATGCGCAGACTGACTCCCGGGGGCCGAATCCCGGAAGTCAGGCTGCCACTGTGCATCGCAGAGGACAGTTCTTATCGGAATAGCTGTCCTCAGCAATGCTGATCGTATATGCAATCAGTATCACGGCGATGTACATTAGTACATCCCACCCCTATGAGAAAGCAAAGACAGCCCTATGAGACACTTTTGGAGAAGGAAAGTCAGTGAATTGTGGGGATACACAAGCACTCACCACCCGCTGGAAGGATTCAAACCATATCCTCTCACAGGGAGGTGGATCCCTGGTAGCACACCCTCTAAGGGTGGTGATCAAGTATGACATATGTGCCATGAAAGCCATGGACTGAGACCCATATGTAAATTACACAGGACATGGGGGAGAGAACTGCACAGTCACACAATGCATAGACCTGGTGAATGACAGGGCAAACATATCACCGTTACATTCACATCATGACACATCCAGTTGGGTAGCCATAGAAAATACATAGGCGTGGGCAGCTCAGATTTACTGCACAATGTGGATAGGGAACTGCCCATGGTTCCATGTTGAAGTGTTGGTCTCTGAGTTACAAGACAATATAATTGGAATGAACATACTGAAAGGGCATTCCATAGACCGCTAATCCAGCACTTATATGTCTAGTTTCTCTGTAAAAGCCTTCACATCCTCTGCAGTGACACTGATGGATGGTATGTAATTTGGGAATCAGTTTACATACCCCCGCCAGCAGGACCAGTGAATCTGAAGCAGTGCTGCATCCACGGTGGTCATGAAGAAATAACGCACGGACGGTGTAATGGTTAGCATTACTGCCTCACAGCACTGAGGTCATAGGTTAGATTCCCACCATGGCCCTGTGTGGAGTTTGTATATTCTCCCCGTGCTTGCGTGGGTTTTCTCCGGGTACTTCGGTTTCCTCCCACAATCCAAAAATATACTGGTAGGTTAATTGGCTCCCAACAAAATTAACCCTAGTGTGAATGTGTGTGCGTGTACATGTGGTAGGGAATATAGATTGGAAGCTCCACTGGGGCAGGGACTGAGGTGAATGGCCAAATATTCTCTGTAAAGCGCTGCGGAATATGTGTGCGCTATATAAATAACTGGTAAAAAATAAACGCAGACCACAGAAGAGATCATCTAACTGAAAGACGCATGCAGCACCCTTTACAATGTGACCAAAAAGAAATCTGAATTTCTGTGGACAACTGAACAGGAAGATGAAGTTCCTGGACGTAACTGACAGTAACGGACTATAAACAATAACCTTCACCCTTAGTTCTAAACCCTAACACTAATACAGTCACCCTTAGTTCCAAATGTATTAAGCCTTATCTATTCATAAAGCAGTGAAAAGAGTGGAGAAACAGACTAGTGGAGAAGTTGCCCATGGCAATTAACCAGCATCTCCCTTAGATTTTATAGAATGTACTTGATAAAGACTTCCTTCAAAGCTGATTGGTTTCTATGGGAAACTTCTCCACTGGCCTTTTTCTCCACTCTTTTCACTGCTTCATGAATAGTCCCCAAAAAATGATAAATGTCCAGCCAACCAGATCCTAATTGTCATTTTTCAAACACAGCCTGTGAGATGGCAGTTGGAAGCTGATTGGCTGGTTATTTATCACTATTTATCCGTCTCCCCTTTATCTCTTGTTAAGGCTTAATACATTTGGGCCTTAATACTACTATGTCAACACTACCACCCCAACCTTTATCCTTAATTCGTACTCTGACCCTAATACTCTAACTAAACCCCTAATCCAGCTCTTACTCCTAACCCTAATAACCTGACCCTAAAAGGCAGACTAGACGGGACATTTGGTTCTAATCTGCCGTCAAATTGTATGTTTCATAAGACCTATCTTATGGCCAAAAGGAAAAATAAGAATTTACTCACCGGTAATTCTATTTCTCGTAGTCCGTAGTGGATGCTGGGAACTCCGTAAGGACCATAGGGAATAGAGGGGCTCCGCAGGAGACTGGGCACTCTAAAGAAAGATTTAGGACTATCTGGTGTGCACTGGCTCCTCCCCCTATGACCCTCCTCCAAGCCTCAGTTAGGACACTGTGCCCGGAAGAGCTGACACAATAAGGAAGGATTTTGAATCCCGGGTAAGACTCATACCAGCCACACCAATCACACCATATAACTCGTGATAGGAACCCCGGTTAACAGTATGATAACAGTGGAGCCTCTGAATAGATGGCTCGCACAACAACCCAATTTTTGTAACAATAACTATTTACAAGTATTGCAGACAATCCGCACTTGGGATGGGCGCCCAGCATCCACTACGGACTACGAGAAATAGAATTACCGGTGAGTAAATTCTTATTTTCTCTGACATCCTAGTGGATGCTGGGAACTCCGTAAGGACCATGGGGATTATACCAAAGCTCCCAAACGGGCGGGAGAGTGTGGATGACTCTGCAGCACCGAATGAGAGAACTCCAGGTCCTCCTCAGTCAGAGTATCAAATTTATAAAATTTTGCAAACGTGTTTGCCCCTGACCAAGTAGCAGCTCGGCAAAGTTGTAAAGCCGAGACCCCTCGGGCAGCTGCCCAAGATGAGCCCACCTTCCTCGTGGAATGGGCCTTAACAGATTTAGGCTGCGGAAGTCCCACCGCAGAATGCGCCAGCTGAATAGTGCTACAAATCCAGCGCGCGATAGTCTGCTTAGAAGCAGGAGCACCTAGCTTGTTGGGTGCATAGAGAATAAACAGCGAGTCAGTTTTCCTGACTCCAGCCGTCCTAGAAACATAAAGTTTCAGGGCCCTGACTACGTCCATTAACTTGGAATCCTCCAAATCCCTAGTAGCCGCAGGCACCACAATAGGTTGGTTCAAGTGAAAAGCTGATACCACCTTCGGGAGAAACTGAGGACGAGTCCTCAACTCTGCCCTATCCATATGGAAAATCAGATAAGGGCTTGTACAGGACAAAGCCGCCAATTCTGACACACGTCTGGCCGAAGCCAGAGCCAACAGCATAACCACTTTCCACGTGAGATATTTCAAATCCACCGTCTTAAGTGGCTCAAACCAATGTGATTCCACGAACTCCAGAACCACATTGAGATCCCAAGGTGCCACTGGGGCACAAAAGGAGGCTGAATATGCAGAACTCCCTTGACAAAAGTCTGAACTTCAGGCAGTGAAGCCAGTTCTTTCTGGAAGAAAATCGACAGGGCCGAGATCTGGACCGTAATGGACCCCAATTTGAGGCCCAACGACACCCCTGCTTGCAGGAAATGCAGGAATCGACCCAGGTGAAATTCCTCCGTTGGGGCCTTCTTGGCCTCACACCAAGCAACATACTTCCGCCAAATGCGGTGATAATGTTTTGCGGTGACATCCTTCCTGGCTTTGATCAGGGTAGGGATGACTTCCTCCGGAATGCCCTTTTCCTTTAGGATCCGGTGTTCAAACCGCCATGCCGTCAAACGTAGCCACGGTAAGTCTTGGAACAGACAGGGTCCCTGCTGCAGCAGGTCTTGTCTGAGCGGCAGAAGCCAAGGGTCTTCTGCAAGTATCTCTTGAAGTTCCGGGTACCAAGCTCTTCTTGGCCAATCCGGAACCACGAGTATAGTTTTCACTCCTCGCCTTTTTATTATTCTCAGTACCTTGGGTATGAGAGGCAGAGGAGGAAACACATAAACCGACTGGTACACCCACGGTGTCACTATAGCGTCCACAGCGATCGCCTGAGGGTCCCTTGACCTGGCGCAATATTGTATTAGCTTTGAGGCGGGACGCCATCATCCACCTGTGGTCTTTCCCAACGGTTTACCAGCATTTGGAAGACTTCTGGAGGAAGACTCCATTCTCCCGGGTGGAGGTCGCTTCTGCTGAGGAAGTCTGCTTCCCAGTTGACCACTCCCGGAATGAACACTGCTGTCAGTGCTAACACATGATTCTCTGCCCATCGGAGAATCCTTGTGGCTTCTGCCATTGCCCTCCTGCTTCTTGTGCCGCCCTGTCTGTTTACATGGGCGACCGCCGTGATGTTGTCTGATTGGATCAGTACCGGCCGGTTCTGAAGCAGGGGCCTGGCTTGGCTTAGGGCATTGTAAATGGCCCTTAGCTCCAGAATATTTATGTGAAGCGAAATTTCCTGATTTGACCACAGTCCTTGGAAATTTCTTCCCTGTGTGACTGCACCCCAGCCCCGAAGGCTGGCATCCGTGGTCACCAGGACCCAGTCCTGAATTCCGAATTTGCGGCCCTCTAGTAGATGAGCCCTCTGCAGCCACCACAGCAGCGACACCCTTGTTCTTGCCGACAGGGTTATCCGCTGTTGCATCTGGAGATGGGACCCGGACCATTTGTCCAACAGGTCCCACTGGAAAGTCCTTGCGTGGAACCTTCCGAATGGAATTGCTTCGTATGAAGCTACCATTTTTCCCAGGACTCGTGTGCATTGATGTATCGACACCTGTCCCGGTTTTAGGATGTCTCTGACTAGAGATGACAATTCCTCGGCTTTTTCCACTGGAAGAAACACTCTTTTCTGGTCTGTGTCCAGAATCATTCCCAGGAACAGAAGACGTGTCGTCGGGACCAGCTGTGACTTTGGAATATTGAGAATCCAGCCGTGCTGTTGTAGCACTTCCCGAGAAAGTGCTACCCCCACTACCAACTGTTCCTTGGACCTCGCCTTTATCAGGAGATCGTCCAAGTACGGGATAATTAAAACTCCCTTCTTGCGAAGGAGTATCATCATTTCGGTCATTACCCTGGTAAAGACCCTCGGTGCCGTGGATAAACCAACGGCAGAGTCTGGAACTGATAGTGACAGTCCTGTACCACAACTCTGAGGTACTCCTGGTGAGGAGGGTAAATGGGGACATGCAGGTAAGCATCCTTGATGTCCCGAGAGACCCTGTAATCCCCCTCATCCAGGTTCGCAATAATCGCCCTGAGCGATTCCATCTTGAACTTGAATCTTTTGTTATATGTGTTCAAGGATTGTAAATTTAAGATGGGTCTCACCGAACCGGCCAGTTTCGGTACCACAAACATTGTGGAATAGTAACCCTTTTCCTGTTGAAGGAGGGGTACCTTGATAATCACTTGCAGTGAATACAGTTTTTGGATAGCCACCAACACTGCCTCCCTGGCATAGGGAGTTGCCGGTAAGGCAGATTTTAGGAAACGGCAGGGGGGAGACGTCTCGAATTCCAGCCTGTACCTCTGAGATACTGTTTGAAGAACCCAGGGATCCACCTGTGAGAGAGCCCACTGTGCGCTGAAATTTCTGAGACGGGCCCCCACCCTACCCGGGTCCGCCTGAGCAGCCCCAGCGTCATGCTGTGGACTTACCGGACGCAGGGGAGGACTTCTGCTCCTGGGAACTAGCTGTGTGCTGCAGCTTTTTCCCTCTACCTTTTCCTCTTGGCAGAAAAGATGAGCCTCTAGCCCTCTATTTTTCTGGGGCCGAAGGGACTGTACCTGATAATACAGTGCTTACTTTTGCTGTGGGGTAGCTTGTGGCAAAAGTTTTGATTTCCCAGCCGTAGCTGTGGAAACGAGGTCTGAAAGACCATCCCCAAACAGTTCCACCCCCTTCTAGGGCAAACTGCCATGTGCCGTTTTGAACCGGCATCGCCCGACCATTGCCGAGTCCATAACCCCCGTCTGGCGGCAATGGTTTTACATAGCGCTTATTAGTGATGCCAGTCGGCAAATATTCCTCTGTGCATCACGCATGTATAAGACAGCGTCTTTTATATGTTCTATTTTCAGCAAAATATTGTCCCTATCTATAGTATAAATATTATCCGACAGGGAATCTGACCACGCAGCTGCCGCACTGCACATCCATGCCGAGGCAATAGCAGGTCTCAATATAATGCCCGTGTGTGTGTATATAGCTTTAAGGGTAGTTTTCTGCTTTCTATCAGCAGGTCCTTCAGGGCGGCCGTATCCGTGACGGTAGTGCCACCTTTTTTAATAAGTGTGTAACCGCTTTATCTACCCTAGGGGTTATTTCCCAACGTGACCTATCCTCTGGCGGGAAAGGGTACGCTGCTTAGAAATTATCAATTTCTTATCGGGGGAAGTCCACGCTTCCTCACACACCTCATATCAATTCCTCAGATGCAGGAAAAGTACTGGTAGTTTTCTGTCACCAAACATAATACCCTTTTTTGTGGTATCTGGGGTATTATCAGAAATGTGTAATACATTTTTCATTGCCTCAATCATGTAACGGGTGGCCCTATTGGAAGGTACACTAGTCTCATCGTCGTCGACACTGGAGTCGGTATCCGTGTCAACATCTGTGTCTGCCATCTGAGGTAGCGGGCGTTTTAGAGCCCCTGATGACATGTGAGACGCTCGGACAGGCACAAGCTGAGCAGCCGGCTGTCCTACGTCGTCAAACCTTTTATGTAAGGAGTTGACACTGTCACGTAATTCCTTCCATAAGTCCATCCACACCGGTGTCGACCCCGCAGGGGGTGACATCCCATTCACAGGCATTTGCTCCGCCTCCACATCATTATCCTCCTCATACATGTCGACACAGCAGTACCGACACACAGCACACACACAGGGAATGCTCTGACAGAGGACAGGACCCCACAAAGCCCTTTGGGGAGACAGAGGGAGAGTATGCCAGCACACACCAGAGCGCTATATATATCACAGGGATATCACCTATAGAGAGTGTTTTCCCTTATAGCTGCATAATATATTTATATACTGCGCCTAATTTGTGCCCCCCCTCTCTTTTTAACCCTTTTCTGTAGTGCAGGACTGCAGGGGAGAGCCAGGGAGCGATCCCTCCAGCAGAGCTGTGAGGGAAAATGGCGCCAGTGTGCTGAGGGAGATGGCTCCGCCCCTTTTTCGGCGGGCTTTCTCCCGCTATTGTAAAAGTTCTGGCAGGGGTTAATAAACACCTATATAGCCCCTGGGGCTATATATGGTGTCAGTTCGCCAGCCAAGGTGTTAATATTGCTGCTCAGGGCGCCCCCCCAGCGCCCTGCACCCATCAGTGACCGCAGTGTGTGGTGTGCATGAGGAGCAATGGCGCACAGCTGCAGTGCTGTGCGCTACCTTGGAGAAGACAGAAGTCTTCAGCCGCCGATTTTCCGGACCACCTTCTTGCTTCTGGCTCTGTAAGGGGGACGGCGGCGCGGCTCCGGGAACGGACGACGAGGTCGGGTCCTGTGTTCGATCCCTCTGGAGCTAATGGTGTCCAGTAGCCTAAGAAGCCCAAGCTACCACCACTTAGGTAGGTTCGCTTCTTCTCCCCTTAGTCCCTCGGTGCAGTGAGCCTGTTGCCAGCAGGTCTCACTGAAAATAAAAAACCTAACATATACTTTCTTCCTAGGAGCTCAGGAGAGCCCCTAGTGTGCATCCAGCTCAGCCGGGCACAGAAATCTAACTGAGGCTTGGAGGAGGGTCATAGGGGGAGGAGCCAGTGCACACCAGATAGTCCTAAATCTTTCTTTAGAGTGCCCAGTCTCCTGCGGAGCCCCTCTATTCCCCATGGTCCTTACGGAGTTCCCAGCATCCACTAGGACGTCAGAGAAATAAAGGTTAAACATCCATAGTCCTGATATGTACTAATGTCAGTGAAGCACATACAATCAGGAAAAGCAGATACAATGGCCCTCATTCCGAGTTGTTCGCTCGGAGATTTTCATCGCATCGCAGTGAGAATTCTCTTAGTGCGCATGCGCAATGTTCGCACTGCGACTGCGCCAAGTAACTTTACTATGAAGAAAGTAAGTTTACTCACGGCTTTTTCATCGCTCCGACGTTCGCATTGTGATTGACAGGAAATGGGTGTTACTGGGCGGATGCACGGCGTTTTAGGGGCGTGTGGCTGGAAACGCTACCGTTTCCGGAGAAAACGCAGGAGTGGCCGGGGAAACGGTGGGTGTGCCTGGGCGAACGCTGGGTGTGTTTATGACGTCAGCCAGGACCGAAAAGCACTGAACTGATCGCACAGGCAGAGTAAGTCTGAAGCTACTCAAAAACTGCTAACTCGTTTGTAATCGCAATATTGCGCATACATCGGTCGCACATTTAAGAAGCTAAGATTCACTCCCAGTAGGCGGCGGCTTAGCGTGTGTAACTCTGCTACATTCGCCTTGCGAGCGATCAACTCGGAATGAGGGCCTATGTGACTTCTCTGCAAATTAAATTTGCCCATATTGAAGGAACAAGTGGCAATTAAAAGGTAAAAATCATCAAAGCTGATGAAAAAAAGAATCTTTCAGCTATAGGGCTTCTTTTTCACAGTACCCTACATATGAAAAAGGCAGTAACACAGCTGTCATAGCATCACAGGCAGTACCACAGCTGTCACAGTACCACCGGCAGTAACAGCTCTCACAGTATCACAGGCAGTAACACAGCTGTGACAGTATCACAGGCAGTAACACAGCTGTCACAGTATCACCGGCAGTAACAGCTGTCACAGTATCACAGGCAGTAACACAACTGTGACAGTATCACAGGCAGTAACACAGCTGTGACAGTATCACAGGCAGTAACCCAGCTGTCACAGTATCACAGCAGCCACAGTATCACAGGCAGTAACACAGCTGTCACAGTACCACAGGCAGTAACACAGCACCACAGGCAGTAACACAGCTGTCACAGTACCACAGGCAGTAACACAGCAGTGACAGTATCACAGGCAGCAACACAGCAGTCACACAGCAGTCACAGTATCACTGGCAGTAACACAGCTGTCACAGTATCACAGGCAGTAACACGACAGTCACAGAATCACAGGCAGTAACACAGCTGTCACAGTATCACAGGCAGTAACACAGCTGTCACAGTATCACAGGCAGTAACACAGCTGTCACAGTACCACAGGCAGTAACACAGCTGTCACAGTACCACAGGCAGTAACACAGCAGTGACAGTATCACAGGCAGCAACACAGCAGTCACAGTATCACTGGCAGTAACACAGCTGTCACAGTATCACAGGCAGTAAAACGACAGTAACAGAATCACAGGCAGTAACACAGCTGTCACAGTATCACAGGCAGTAATACAGCTGTCACAGTATCACCGGCAGTAACACAGCCGTCACTGGGATTAGCGCTGACAGCTAGAGCTTCACTCAGGCTTTTGTATGGGTAGGCCTATTTAATAAGTGTTGCTGTGATACCCGAACTATCACGATACCTATTCTGGGCTTCTTGTTCCTCTGTGCAGACACATCCGGCTCACACATGCCTGCCCATACATGCAGAGACTGCCATATTGGATTGGTAAATGACTGGTCTCTCTGCGTGGCTGGACTGGCCCATCAGGCCATCGGCCATAAACATCTTAGTGATATTTGGTGGACCCCTTTCTTTGAAAGTAAAGCATTCATAACCTAGAACCAGAAATAACGACACTGAGACTTGAATTTTGGCAGAAAATTGCTAGCTATTTATTTGTCCCTATCCATTAGGAAACCTGTAATAAAGAAATTAATTTAATATGCCGCTCCAGCTGGCATATGGTGGCGGCCCAAAAGAACGGCTCAATTAATCTGAATTAACTTTAAATAACTAACCCTATAAATTTACTAAAACTTACTATAAACCGGTAATAGGTGACAACTCAACCCCCACAGTGACTACCCACCGCTCCTGGGTGCCCTGCCGCTGCCTTCCCGGACGGGTGGTCAAGCGGCCATAAGTCGATGGAGGTGAGTGCACCTAAACCACAACAAACTGTAAAAACACTACAGTTTTCCCTACAATACAAAACTGCCGTTCTTTTCCGCCAATAAATAGCCAACGAAAACAGCCAACAACTTAAAGCCAAAGCCCACGTGCCACAAATTCTTAATACCAGGGCGGGAGGGTGGGAAAGCAAATCACCAAGAGACTTAAGATGGCCTCTCCTTCCCTATATATAGCAAACCCTCCCCCTAAAGATGGCTGTACTTTCCTCACAGCTAGGTCCACCCCTCCCCAGATGTTTAACTCTTTCCTCTCCTATGCAGTCAATACTCTCTCCTAAACATCTTAGTGATATTTGGTGGACCCCTTTCTTTGAAAGTAAAGCATTCATAACCTAGAACCAGAAATAACGACACTGAGACTTGAATTTTGGCAGAAAATTGCTAGCTATTTATTTGTCCCTATCCATTAGGAAACCTGTAATAAAGAAATTAATTTAATATGCCGCTCCAGCTGGCATATGGTGGCGGCCCAAAAGAACGGCTCAATTAATCTGAATTAACTTTAAATAACTAACCCTATAAATTTACTAAAACTTACTATAAACCGGTAATAGGTGACAACTCAACCCCCACAGTGACTACCCACCGCTCCTGGGTGCCCTGCCGCTGCCTTCCCGGACGGGTGGTCAAGCGGCCATAAGTCGATGGAGGTGAGTGCACCTAAACCACAACAAACTGTAAAAACACTACAGTTTTCCCTACAATACAAAACTGCCGTTCTTTTCCGCCAACAGCGAAAGACTCATCCCCAAAGTCTTTCGCACCGCCACCATAAACCTACCCTAACTCCTGCAAAGCGAAACCTAGATCCTCCAGAAAAAACATCATCCCCTCATTGGATAGATGTACTCCATCGCGCCGGAAAAGGTGGCTGTCTCTGAACCGTATCCTCGGGTGGCGAACCACCCTCCCACCGTGGGACAGCACCCACTTTGCCACCGCTCCGTTCACCTTTTTCCGGGCCTCATCAATCTGGCGACCATCCGCCACACCCCTCCAACACAATCTTGGCACCATCATGGAAAAAACCAACACACAATTGGTCCATGCCGCGGTCACACTTGCCAGATCCTGTATCATGGCCCACCGCAGATCCAAGGATGTCCTCTTCCCCAGGTCGTTGCCACCTAGATGGACAACCAAAACCCTAGGGACTCCATGCTTGCTGGCCTGACTCACTAACCTACTCCTCAGCTCACCCCACATCATTCCTCGCCAGCCAAGCCATCTGACACCCTGTGTTCCTAGCAATGCCTGAGACCCTTCCGAGGCCACAAACCTGGCCGCCCAGTAAATGTAAGAGTGGCCAACCACCCAAATGGGCAAATAGTCTCCGAACCATCCTGAAGGGAAAAAGAGGGGTAGAATTGATTACTAAGAGGCTTATTAATTGTTTATACTGAAGGATCTGCCAAAAAAGAAAACTTTAGATCTCGCCATTGCAGCAGTCACGGCCTAGCCGACTGCACCATGTTCCGTTGCCAATTTAAAGCGCAATTAAAGACACAAAGGGGAAGGATCAAATAAAACAAACGAAATAAAAAAGGGGGGGGGGGTATAAAATGGGAAACACATGTAATAACTCAGCTGGAGGTGAAACGTAAAGACCTGCTGAGGGACTCTGATTAGACCAAATTAGCCGAATTATAGATTAGAATTCAGTCCGTCAAGTCAGGCAAAAAATCGCAAATAACTCCAGACCCCCGCTGCCGACTCATGCCAGCAACGGCGAGTAGCTAATCCCTGAGTAGGATAAAAAAGGGGGAACACCAACAGACGCACAACACCATAAAATCACAGAACTGGAACAACGTAACGCCATTTAAACAAAGCCCCAAGCGCAAACCGACCTCTCATGTGACGGGGCGAATATATCGTCTGTAACTTGACGACTTCCATCGCCCCACCGCTTGGATTTCAGTTCTGGAGCAACCCGCCGCAGCAGCCGACGTCGCTGCGCCTATGCGAAAGGAATGGGTACCGAAAGCAGTGGGTGGGAGGCCCAAGCCCGCCAAACAACGACTCAGCATCCAACGAAACTGGTATTTCGTGACTGCCAGCCCATCATAATGCAACAGCCAAGACCCCTCCTTAACGGGTCGCACCACCACATATTGCCTTGCCAGCCAACTGGGCAAACGCTCTCCTCTAGCGCTGGAACCATTGTAACCCAGCGCCCTCTCCCCACTTGATCCGTCTTGGAGCGTCGCAACCTGCACAGCAAGGACCTCTCACCCACTACCACGTCCCCGACCAGCATGCGCGAATCTGCTCTCTTGGAAGGCGCTACCAACTCAGAAACTCGAAAGGCCCCGTGGTAAGCCATTGAGAACGCCAAACTAAACAAAAGCGTCTCAAAACTGGACGACGCGACTCGCCCTACCGCCTCGATGACGGCTGGCAACAAAGCCGCATCGATGGGCCGCCTCCTATCCGGTGGCGACGGCGCAACTCGCGCCCACCCTTTCATTGCCTTCCGCAGAACCTCGCTTTTCGTTACGTCAGGGACGCCTCGCAGCTTGCAGAAAAATGAGATTCCTGCCAAATACCGCGATACCACTGCTCGTGACCTACCGGAGACGTAAAGCTGCCACATAAAAGAAAGCATCAGCCTATGCCTACTCTTACCTTGATGCTGACGCCCTTGGACAAACTCCTCCCATTCACTCCAAGCTGGTTCGTAAGCCTTGAGCGTGGCTGGCGCTACTGACCGCAACGCTAGACCCTCCAGTCCGGCCCGATCACCTGCCAAACCTAACCGGGACAATGAAAACCTTGCTCGTTGGCCTCAGGTGCCAACAACCAACACCTCTCCCACTGTCCTCGCGACAAAGCGTCGACAATCCCATTCTCCAAACCGGGCACATGTTGCGCGCGGAACCACAGGTTCCTACGCAAGCATGTCAAAAGCAATTGCCCTAGCACCCGCATAACCACCAACGACTTTGCCCTCTGGTTATTAATCGCATGCACCACGCCCAGATAATCGCATCTAAACAAAATGCTGCGATTAGCCAGCCGATCGCCCCAGACCTCCAACGCCACCATAATGGGAAAAACTCCAGAAGCAAAAGGTCCTTCGTGAAACCCCCGCGATGCCATTCTGCCGGCCACGAGGCCGCGCACCAAGATCCCTCCAGATGGCAACCGAATCCAGAGGCGCCCGCTGCGTCGGTGAACAGCTGCAACCTAGCGCTGTCCGCCATTGGGGCCTGCCATATACACACCCCGTTGAAGTCCTCGAGGAACGAGGCCCATATTGCCAAATCCCTCTTAATCTCTGAGGACAAACGCACGAAATGGTGCGTTCTGGCACACCCCGCAGTCGCCCTTCACAGCTTCCGGCAGTACACACCTAAAAGCGAACTCAAATGAGCCGGAAGGCGCCTGGAGCCTTCTTAGGAACCACCCCCACTGGAGAGATGACCAAGTCATCCCCCGAAGGAACACGCCGCGTTGTTAAACGTGAAACATTTTCCTTTTGTGGTGGCACGCCCCCCTGCGCGGACTGCCGACCTACCTGACTTGGCCAATCCGCCGTCCGCGCCGAACCACTGGGAGGACGACCCTGCGTGGTGCCCGTCCGCCCCCGGCTTCCGGGGCTCCTCCGCCTGTAGCGAAGCCCGGGTGACCTTGAGCCCAACCTCAACGTCCTTGAACCCGAAGTCCATGACCTGCAAACCTTCCTGTTGTTCCCTGAATTCCTGATCGTACCTGCGCCACTCCGATCCCGAAGACGTGCGCTGCATGTCATGTACGAGATGCAGGTACCTAATTATATTCGTGTGCTCTGCCGGCCTGTCCTCCAGGTAAGATGCCGCGAAGACCCAGAACCCGGCCAGGCAATTATCGAAGGTACGGAATGCCTCAGCCCCGATGCCCTTCTTTGCGCCGCCACCTTATACTCTTTCTTCGCGACCTTCGTCAATACGAACACATCCACGAAGTCCCCCCTCCAAATCTTCTTGCGGCAGCTATCTCGCAGCCCCCGCAGTACAGCAGTATAGACGAATCGCACGACACCGGGCAAATTGCGAGCTTCTTGGCCCTACGCGCTTCCTCGCTAAGCCGCTTGCGCCTGTTCCGCTGCCCTCTTGGCGAATTTATGCCCGCTTCTTTGCCCTAGTTGTGCTACTGACTTCGGACGCCTGTGACGACATTGAAGATGAGGAAGAGGAAGAACTACGCGAACTAGAGCTCGTGGAGGAACCCGAATACCGACTGCACCACCTTACCTGATGCCGCCGACTGCCCCGACATGGAATCTTCCGGCGCGTCCAAATCGTTGCCTTCCTCCTCGAAATCTGCCATCGCCTCATCCCCGAGCTCCCTTGAAAAAGAGGAAGAAGCGGAGGACCCCTCCAGCACTCGCGGCACATGCCGCGGCCTCAGTGCTGGGGGCGTTGCGGCCGTGAGCTCCCCCGCGTCCTGCCCTGGACCCTGTTGTAATTCTGCGGCGACCGTCCCGAGCTCACGGCAGGCGCGTGCCACCCGCTGCGCCACCATAGCCCGCAGCCCGCCGGAACGAACAGCCGTTCTAGGGGAGGCAGCTGCGGCTAGCGGCCCTAACACCTTCACCGCTGTGGCCAGGGCCGAGCCAGCGCTCCGGAGGGGTCGTGACTGCCCCAAAACGCGGTCCAGGGTCCTTAGCCGGGGCCCGCGTGCGACCACGCACTCGCCGCCCGACATGCGTGTGCCGGGCATCCGACGCACGCTGCCCTTGCGGGAAAGCGGAGGCACCGCTGTCGACGCCCGCACTGCCCTCGCCTCCGAATTTGTCCCCTCTTCCCGTGTATCGGAACTATCCGATGCCGCAGAGGGGGGGGTGGGACCGCCGCGAGCTCCTGCGGCGCGTGCAGCAGCCCCGCGGCCACTAACCCATTCCCTGTCCCCCCTCCTCCCCCGCAGGCCGCTAGATTCCGGCCCTGGGGGAGTGATCTGAAAAGACCGGGAACCCCGCGGCGCAGCAGAGCGCGTGCGCACTGCTCCGCTTTCAGTGGACACGGGCTCGCGCACCCGGTGACCTCTTGCTGCCGCACCCCTTCTCCTTGGTATCGCACTGCCCTGCCAGTGATCATAATTGCCCTGTCTCCCCTCTCCCCCCGGCTCCCGCCGGACTCCGGCTGCCTGGGAGATAGCAGGGGAGACAGCAGGGCCGGCGGCGCTGCTGCGCACACACGTGCGCGGCTAGCGGCGCCAGAGGCACGCGTGGGCGCGCGCGCACCTCGGCGCGCGCCCCACTGCTCTCTGTCACCACAAGGCCTCTTGTCTGGGCTCCTGCATTAGCCTGGTTAACCTGGTTGATCACTGCCTCTCCCCCTCCCTCCCCGCTCCACACTGTGTTCCGGCTGCGGGGGAGAGGGCTGAGGAGACAAGGAGGAAAGCTGCGCCGCTGCGCGCACACGTGCGCGAGCGGCGCCGCCGGAGCCGCGCGTGTCCCACCGCTTCCGGTCTGTGCTCTCTCAGCCGAAGCGTTTGGGGATGACGCCTCGCTCGGCTGGCCACCGTCCCCCGCCCAGTGCCCTCCCCCCGCCTGGAACCACTAGCCGGCCCCGGCAAGGGGGAAGAGCTGGGCATCGAACTCAGTCTCCGGTCCCTAAATGAGCGCCTGGCGCGGCGCGCTCCCGCGGGCACCCGGCACTGGGGCTTCCCCGGCCATGCCCGGAGGCAAGGGCTGCTGCCCGCCCACCTCCGGGCGGCCTGACTCCCTCTCTGATCCTCCTCGTCGGCCGCTCCCGCCAGTCACATCCGGCCCGGCTTCCGCCAGATCCCTCGAGGAGGCCCTAGGGGACGGGACGCCGTCCCCAGGGCCAGCCAGCTCGCCCCCGGAACCAGCCCCCACCGCCCGATGAGCGGTAACGGGCTGGGGTCCCGGCGGACCGTCGTGGGCGAGTGGCAGCCAGAGCACTGATGTGTGACCTAAATGCAGGGAGCTGACAATAGAGATGGCTACTGACTCTCTGTCTCAACACAGTGACTCGAATCATCAGGAAGTGTGAATGACTCGAGTCACTCACTGTTTCATGAGTGGAGACAGCAGCAGCTTCTCTCAGACAGAGGGAGGAAACTCTGTGTCCTTCAGTCAGTGTGTTCTGCTGTCTTTAGCTGTGATTGGCCAGAGGCTATACCAGGTGACACCCAGTGGGAGGGGGGAGGGAGCAGTCACGACTCACCAGTCAGTGAGTGCTCTGCTGCTGTGCCTGATCCATGTCATGAATCATGATTCATCCTGAGTCTGCCAGTGAGTGAGACAGTTGTACACTGTGTAGACTCAGTGACTCAGTGGATGGATCTCATTCCTCCTGAGTCTGCCAGTGAGTGAGACAGTTGTACACTGTGTAGACTCAGTGAATGAATCTGATTCATGCAGCAGGAGGTGGAGCCCCTGTGGTACAGGGCTCTCTGCTCAGTGCTCACTGATCCTGCTCAGTGTGATTGTGGGTGGCAAACTCCCTGGAGGCTAGATAGTGGATAATATAATAAATCCAAGGCCACCTAAAATCATCCAATCAGCAAAGTATGCAAGATAAAAATAAAATAAAATAAAAAAAAAAACGTTTTTATTTGGTTTAGTTACAGAATGAATGATGTGTTTCATGGCTGTTAAGCTTTCTCTCCTCAGCCAAAAGTAATGTCATATTCTATAACTAGTATGCAATAAGTGGTTATTAATAATATATCAACATAACAGTAAATCTATGTTAATATATTATTAACAATCAGGGCATAAGCAGCTGCCTCCCCCAGATACACTGTACAATCACTGCAGCTGAATAACTCCATGAGTCCAGCACTGATCCTCCAGCACTGGCAACTCACTGATTCATGTGCAGTCTCTGCAACACATTCCACTACAGATGAGTCATGACTCATGTGCCGAGACACTGACTCCAGACACTTCACTGAACTGAGTCATGTGTCTCAGCTCAGTTCAGTGAATCACTTTGCCCATGACTAGCTGACAAAACACTGAAATGTATAAATCCGAAAAAGAAAATGGGGGGATTCTGCAGAAGCAGCACTCACCCCAAAGCAAATCACCAAGAGACTTAAGATGGCCTCTCCTTCCCTATATATAGCAAACCCTCCCCCTAAAGAAGGCTGTACTTTCCTCACAGCTAGGTCCACCCCTCCCCAGATGTTTAACTCTTTCCTCTCCTATGCAGTCAATACTCTCTCCTTCTGGCATTTGCCATAAGTGTCAGTTGGGTAGCTCGCCACAAGACAGACACAAGTTTAATGTGAAAGGCAATGTATGTGGTGTGGTGTGAAAAAATGTAACACGTGTTGATCCAGTATTTATTTTACGATCTCTGACCCGGTATTTGTGTGTGAAAGGGGTATTATTGTATAACATAACCTTGCTTGAAATGGAAAATAATTCTGGAATGAAACTCCATTCTCCCTTCTCTGACGGTAAACAATACAACAAATATTATTATTACTAACCGTTCCAGTATTGTCTTTTTGGAAGCTTGGGTGTTATTACATAAAACCGCACTTACCAGGATTTAATAAAATCAAGACAAAGAATCATTGAAACTTATTGAGAACAATAACTCTCAACTTTACCCTAAACTAATTTTGCAGATTTTTTCCCAGTAGTTAGTAGTTAATATATTTTTGTGGTTTTTAATCACCCACATGATGCAATTAGCCATTACAATCAAGTACACTACATTCGTTGTTTGGATGCAGAACAGTAGTATCGTTCACTCACTGATCCATAGCCCAGTTAAGAATGCAGACGGAACGAGTAGAATGTTTCCTCTTGTCTCTTGTTGGCTAAGACACGAGACGACAATTAGCTAATATCTGTCTTTTGTTTGCAAGTTAATTATGAATGATGTTATCACACATGTATATATTCAGTAGATATGTCTGAACCCTGGCAATAGGCTGTAAAGTAAGTAAATATATAATGGGAATATCTAAAGTGGAGTACACACAAGAGCAATGTCGGCACGATATGCCGTTTTATAACGACATAATGCTTACATCACTCAGTGTGTACGGGGAATTACGCGCTCCTACGTTTGTTAGCTAGCGACAAAGCTTGCGTCCTGTAGTATGTTAATGAAGGACGGAACATGTTTGTTCCGACCTTCATTAGCATCATCCCAGTGTGTACAAATGACCTGGCTGGTGAGGAGTCGTTCTAGTGTGTACCTGGTATAAGCATCATAAACTCTATTAAAAATATACATACATATTTTAAAAATGTAAAATGTCCTGCTTACAATTGTATGAAACCTATTTCCTAAATACAACAGCTTACATTTCTCCTTCTCACCTGTCTCTGAATTTTGGGGTTCTGGGGCTCATACAACAATCCAGCATCAGATTAGCCCATAGGGCATATCCCCGGTGGGCTGCCGGCTCAGTCCCTGCACATCCTGCTTCTCGCTTCTCCCCTGCCCTCCCCAGCAATCTAGGCTGGTGACCTGCAGTGCAGTCTGCAGCTTTACTCTTCTGAATCTGTTCTGGTTGTTACAGTACACTACACATTGCTGATCGCAGCTCTGCCTCTCCCACAGCGCTTACCCTACACATGTACAGTGCATAGTAGTGGGAGACTCGGGAGGAAGGCAGTTTTTCAGCATTATAAGGAAGGAACCATGTGGAGAATTTTACATTTCATAACTCAGTTTATATATTCACATACACAAATTTAGAGAGATGCTACAACACTGCTCTGCCTCCAATACTGATGACAGGTGGGCGGGGCTGCCATCAAAAATTGTGGGGCCTAGGACTGACGTAATAGGCACCTGACACAATATTAAGTTCCCACAGTAATGCCCCACACCATATTATGCCCCCAATTTTATGCCCCGCCACCATATTATACCCCGCACAGTAATGCCCCTGACACCATACTATACCCCCACAGTTATGCCCCTGTCACCAACATATTATGCCCACAAATTAAAAATTCCCCAATGCACAGTACCTGCTCTCAGGGGTTTTTCTCATTGTCAGGGTATCCCCTCCCCAGCCGCTGATACCGCGGTCCCGGCGGGGGCCACTGTACACACCTGCCCCATTTAACCTTTTGAAAATTTCTCTTTCAAAATGGCCGCTGCCTCCTCTAGCATTTAAAATATCTGTCTCCTCTGAGGCGGCATGCATTTTTGGAGGGACATTTTCAAAAGATTAAAGGGGACAGGCGTGTACATTATATATCTGTAATATCACTAGAAAATAGTGAAGATAAAGCATGAATGGAATGACCCTTACTTGCCTTTCCACTTTCAGTGCCATCAGTGGTTATTTCCCTGTATGTGACTACTCTCATTTGTACCGAATATTTCTGTCAACTAGTAGACTTCTGTAGTGTTGAGTGGGAAAACATGGAGAAACTGTGCATTTTAAAGACTACAAAATTGGTTTGACTGATTTAATATAATTTGAAATGTACACAATATTTATAAAACCACCCTGGTATTATAAAGCAACATATTTATTTATTAAATGGCACTGATATTATGAAACAATACACAATAGGTAGATACATCCTGTAAAGAAATAGCGCTTTCCTCTTTTATTTTTACATAAAAGGAGATTTATGGTAAGAACTTACCGTTGTTAAATCTCTTTCTGCGGGGATTCCACAGGGAATTGCATTGGGGTGTAGAGTTGGATCTTGATCCGAGGCACCAACAGGCTAAAAGCTTGGACTGTTCCCAGGATGCATAGCGCCGCCTCCTCTATATCCCAGCCTCCAGGCACTGGAGCTCAGTTTTGTTAACCAGTCCAATGCAGTAGCAAGTAAGAGAGACAACAACAGTTAGTAGCCACTGCGAACCACTTTCTCACGACAGGAGAAGGTACCAGCGGCTAATGCCATACAAACCCAAAGAAGCTAAGTGCGTCAGGGTGGGCGCCCTGTGGAATCCAGTGTACCTCGCAGAAAGAGATTTAACAACGGTAAGTTATTTCCATAAATCACCTTTTCTGCAGCGGGGTACACTGTGATTCCACTGGGAATTACATCGGGGATGTCCTAAAGCAGTTCCTCATGGGAGGGGACGCACTGTAGCGGGCACAAGAACCTGGCGTCCAAAGGAGGCATCTTGGGAGGCGGAAGTATCGAAGGCATAGAACTTTATGAACGTGTTCACTGAGGACCACGTAGCCACCTTGCACAATTGTTCAAGGGTCGCACCACGGTGGGCCGCCCGAGAAGGTCCAACAGTCCGAGTAGAATGGGCTTTGATGGTAGCAGGAGCTGGAAGGCCAGCCTGTACATAAGCATGTGCAATCACCATTCTAATCCATCTGGCCAAGGTCTGTTTATTAGCAGGCCAGACACATTTATGAAAACCAAAAAGAACAAAGAGAGAATCAGATCTCCTAAGTGAAGCTGTTCTCTTCACATATACGGAGAGCCCGTACCACATCCAACGACCCCTCTTTGGAGGATAAACCAGGAGAGATAAAGGCCGGAACCACAATCTCTTGGTTAAGGTGGAAAGATGACACCTTAGGCAGATAACCAGGGCGAGTTCTAAGAACCGCCCGGTCACGGTGAAAAAAAATCAGAAAGGGTGACAGACGGAATAAGGCACCCAAGTCTTAAACCCATCTAGCCGAAGCAATAGCCAGCAAAAACAAAACCTTAAGAGAAAGCCACTTAAGGTCCACAGACTCAAGAGGTTCGAATGGAGACTCTTGTAGGGCATTCAGGACAACTGACAAATCCCAAGGAGCCACAGGAGGAACATAGGGAGGTTGAATCCGTAAAACACCCTGAGTGAAAGTATGAACAATTTTTCTCTGAAACCACACCAACAAGGCCGAAATATGAAACTTGAGGGAGGCCTGCCGAAGGCCTAAGTCCAGGCCCTGTTGTAGAAAAGCCAAAAGTATGGCAGTACTGAACTTATACACATCATAATTCTTAGACGCACACCAGGTGAAGTAAGAATTCCAGACCCTATAATAAATCTGAGCCGAAGCCGATTTACGGGCTTTCAACATAGTTTGAATGACCGCCTCAGAGAATCCCTTGGCCCTCAGAACTGAAGCTTCAAGAGCCACGCCGTCAAAGCCAGTCGGGCCAGATCCTGGTAGACACAAGGGACCTGAGCGATGAGGTCTGGGCGTTGCGTAAGTAGAAGAGGACGCTTTATCGAGAGACCCTGCAGGTCTGAGAACCAATGCCGTCTGGGCCACGCTTGAGCGATCAGAAGTAGTATTCTTCCTACTTGCTTGAACTTCCTTATTACCCTGGGCAGAAGTGACACTGGAGGGAACACGTATGGTAGCCGAAAGTTCCATGGAATTTCCAGGGCATCCACAAACGCTGCTTGAGGATCCCTTGTCCTTGCTCCGAAGACTGGAACCTTCTGATTGTGTCGAGACGCCATCAGGTCTGCATCTGGTAGGCCCCACTTGTCCATTAGGAGTTGAAATACTTCTGGATGAAGGCTCCACTCTCTGGCGTGTACGTCCTGACGACTGAGGAAGTCCGCTTCCCAGTTGAGGACCCCTGGAATGAACACTGCCGATATGGCTGGCAGATGGCATTCGGCCCATAGAAGAATCTTTGACACTTCCATCATTGCCATGCGGCTTCGATTGCCGCCTTGATGATTTATGTATGCCACTGTGGTGGTGTTGTCCGACTATACTTGAACAGGCCTGTTCTGTACCAGAGGCAGGGCCAGTTTCAAAGCATTGAACACTGCCCGCAACTCCAGAATGTTTATCAGGAGGAGAGATTCCTCCCTGGTCCATCAACCCTGAAGAGAGCGTTGCTCGAACACCGTGCCCCAACCCCGCAGACTGGCATCCGTTGTTAGAAGGACCCAGTTGGAGATCCAGAAGGGACGACCCCTGCTCAGTTGCAGGTCAATGACAGGCGAACCTCCGGAGTCAAGGAGATCATGTGAGTCCTGAACCGGTGTGGCAGGCCATCCCATTTGGAAAGGATTAACCTCTGTAGAGGGTGGGAATGAAATTGAGCGTACGCCACCATGTCGAAAGCCGACACCATGAGGCCTAGTACTTGCATCGTCGATTGTGTATCGACGCACGTGGGCGAGATAGGAAGCATCTTATCTTTTCCTGAAGTTTCAGGACTTTCTCTGGAGACAAGAACAACCGCTGATTGTGGGTGTCCAATAATCCCCCAGGTGCACCATGCTCTGAGCAGGGACCAGTGAGGATTTCTTCCAGTTGATGAGCCACCCGTGGGCTTGCAGGAATTGGACTATCAGTTCCAGATGACGGAGGAGAACCTCTGAAGAGTTTGCCAGTATCAACAAGTCGTCCAGATACAGTAGGATCCTGATACCCTGACGGCGGAGCATAGCCGTCATGACCGCCATGACCTTGGTGAAGATTCTCGGAGCCATGGTCAGACCAAAAGGTAAGGCCTAGAATTGAAAATGTAGGTTGCCAATAGCAAACCGCAGGTATTGCTGATGCGACATGGCAATAGGAATATGCAGGTAAGCATGCTGTATGTCCAGGGATACAATATAGTCTATGGGCTCCAAAGTCAGAACAATAGAGCGAAGAGTTTCCATACGGAATTTGGAAACTATCACAAATTTGTTCAATGACTTGAGATTGGGAATGGGCCGGGAAGACCCATTTGGTTTTGGAACTAGTAACAGCATTGAATAGTACCCCCTGCCTCTCTGAGCCAGAGGCACCGGCACTATCACCCGTGTCTAGGAGGGACTGTACCACCAAATGGAGAGTTTTTGCTTTTACTGGATATGAAGGGATGTTTGTTGAGCAAAACTGGTGAGGGGGACGTTTCTTGAAAGAGTTGGCGTATCCGTGAGTGACGACTTCCTGTACTCAGACGTCCGAAGTGGTCTGTAACCATACCGGAGCAAACCACAGAACTCGGCCTTCCACCCTGGGGTCACCCAGGAGGAGGCCGGCCCCGTCATGCAGCAGGCTTGTCTGTTTTGGAAGCAAGCTGACGGGAAGCCCAGGAACGTTTAGGTTTGGGCTTAGTGGATTTGGAAGTGCGAGCCTGTTTCGGGTACGCCTCACCCTTTGCTTTACTTGGAGGTCGAAAGGAGCGAAAGGAAGAAGTACTTTTAGCCTTCGGAACCGAAGGATTAGTACTAGGCAGACACCTCCAAGGTCTTTTTAGAGTCCAGATCTACAGACCAGGGCCGCAACCAGAGAATCCGGTGAGCCAGAATGGACGTAGTAGACGCTTTGGCCGCCAGGACACCAGCATCAGATGCCGCCTCCTGAATATAATGAGAGGCTGTAATAATATATGAAAGACACTGTCTAGCATTATCAGGAAAATCAGACGGTAGTTCCGCTTCACTTCCTGAACCCAGGCTTCATTAGCTTTTGCAGCCCAAGAAGCCGCAATAGTGGGCCTATGCACAGCTCCTGCAAGAGTGTAAATAGACTTCAAGCAACCCTCCACACGCTTATCCGTTGGTTTCTTCAGAGAGGTGATGGTAGTGACAGGCAGAGCAGATGACACCACCAGACGCACGACCTGTGAGTCCACTGGCGGCGATGTTTTCCAATTTTTACTTAACTCTGCAGTGAGGGGATAACGAGCTAGCATCTTCTTAGACAGAGAGAATTTTTTTCCTGGAAACTCCCAGGATTCCTGACGTATGTCAACCAAATGGTCAGAATGGGGTAAAACTAATTTAGTAACCTTCTGACGCTTGAGTTTATCAGGTTTCTTAGAGGTATCTGGAAGCTCTACTTCATCATCAATTTGAAGGATCAGTCTAATAGCCTCCAAGAGGTCAGGAACATCCACCTGTGTAATAGATTCCCCATCACAAGCATCTGCATCAATGTCTAAGGGGTCAGTATATGCGCCATCTTCATCGGTTGAAGTATCCAAAACATGTGTGGATTGTGAGGATGCAATGGCCCGCTTAGAGGACCCCTTAGGTGGGTGAGGGTTAGGTTTTTGTTTTGCCAAAGACTGATTTAATTGCTGTAACTGAGAGGACAGATTATCTGCCCATGGCGGATTAACTGCAGGGACAATATGTGGCTGTAATGGCACAAGAGGTCCCACAGGGGGCGCAAGTCTAGTTACTAGCGTAGTCAGTAAATTAGAAAAGGCAGCCCAAGGTGGGTCATGGTGTGCCCCAGGTGATGCAGACTGACTGAGGGGTATAGAACCCCCAGTACCTGAACCCTCAGCTGCTATGTTTTCCTCTGAGCAATCTGTGGCGTCAGCACTGCACGGTGCAGGATCAGCCATGGATCTACCACCCTGTTTAGCAAACAATGGGGATCATTCCGAGTTGATCGTAGCTGTGCTACATTTAGAACAGCTACGATCAGGCACTCAGACATGCGGGGGGACGCCCAACACAGGGCTAGTCCGCCCCGCATGTCAGAGCTACCCCCTCCGCAGAAGTGCAAAAACATTGCACAGCATTTGAGGAGTAACTCCCGGCCAGTGCAGCTCCTGCGGCTGGCCGGGAGAACCTCTTTGCTGCCCCTGGTCATGCATCCGCTGCGCCCCCCCCCGCACAGTCCAGCCACGCCTGCGTTGGCCGGACCACACCCCTAAAACGGCAGCCAAACGCTGCCGTGCTGCCCCCTACCGCCCAGCGTCCGTTTCTGCCTGTCAATCAGGCAGAGGCGATCGCTAGGGAATGACGGCCTACAGCTGTCCGGCATGCGCCGGTGCACTGTGCATGTGCAGTTCCGACCTGATCGTTGCGCTGCGATGAACTGCAGCGAGCGATCGGGTCGGAATGACCCCTCTTATTTGTGAGCGTAACCTTAGGGTGTAATAGTACAAAAAAAGCAGACAGAATACCTGACAAAATCTCCCTGTATAGTGTGACTGCGAAGCAGAGCACAAACAGAGAATCTAAGTGGTATATGGTGACTGAAACACACAGAGAAAAATACCAAAGTAGTATATCCTGTGAGACACGATATAAATAGCAATATGTGTGAAATACCCACAGCAGCTATTGGCACACACAGTCACATGTACAATGCAGAAATTATTACAAACAATAAAACTGCACTGGACTACTAAGTAAAGCTATGTATACAGTAGAGATGAGCGGGTTCGGTTCCTCGGAATCCGAACCCGCCCGAACTTCAGCTTTTTTTACACGGATCCGAGCGACTCGGATCTTCCCGCCTTGCTCGGTTAACCCGAGCGCGCCCGAACGTCATCATGACGCTGTCGGATTCTCGCGAGGCTCGGATTCTATCGCGAGACTCGGATTCTATATAAGGAGCCGCGCGTCGCCGCCATTTTCACACGTGCATTGAGATTGATAGGGAGAGGACGTGGCTGGCGTCCTCTCCATTTAGATTATAAGAGAGAGAGATTTACTGGAGCTTAGGACTAGGAGGAGTACTGTAGAAGTGTAGAGAGTGCAGAGAGTTTACTAGTGAGTGACCACCAGACAGTGCAGTTTATTTAATATATCCGTTCTCTGCCTGAAAAAAGCGATACACACAGTGACTCAGTCACATACCATATCTGTGTGCACTGCTCAGGCTCAGCCCAGTGTGCTGCATCATCTATATATATTATATATCTGTCTGACTGCTCAGCTCACACAGCTTATAATTGTGGGGGAGACTGGGGAGCACTGCAGTGCCAGTTATAGGTTATAGCAGGAGCCAGGAGTACATAATATTATATAGTGAGTGACCACCAGACAGTGCACTTTATTTAATATATCCGTTCTCTGCCTGAAAAAAGCGATACACACAGTGACTCAGTCACATACCATATCTGTGTGCACTGCTCAGGCTCAGCCCAGTGTGCTGCATCATCTATATATATTATATATCTGTCTGACTGCTCAGCTCACACAGCTTATAATTGTGGGGGAGACTGGGGAGCACTGCAGTGCCAGTTATAGGTTATAGCAGGAGCCAGGAGTACATAATATTATATTAAAATTAAACAGTGCACACTTTTGCTGCAGGAGTGCCACTGCCAGTGTGACTGACCAGTGACCTGACCACACTGACCACCAGTATAGTTAGTAGTATACTTATATTGTGATTGCCTGAAAAAGTTAAACACTCGTCGTGTGACTTCACTTGTGTGTTGTTGTTTTTTTTATTCTATAAAAATAAAACTCATTCTGCTGACAGACAGTGTCCAGCAGGTCCGTCATTATATAATATATAATATATACCTGTCCGGCTGCAGTAGTGATATATATATATTTTTTATATCATTTATCATCCAGTCGCAGCAGACACAGTACGGTAGTTCACGGCTGTGGCTACCTCTGTGTCTGCACTCGGCAGGCAGTCCGTCCATAATTGTATACCACCTAACCGTGGTTTTTTTTTCTTCTTTATACATACATACTACTACGACATCTCTTTATCAACCAGTCTATATTAGCAGCAGACACAGTACAGTACGGTAGTTCACGGCTGTGGCTAGTGTGTCTGCACTCGGCAGGCAGTCCGTCCATAATTGTATACCACCTAACCGTGGTTTTTTTTTCTTTCTTCTTTATACATACATAGTTACATAGACATCTCTTTATCAACCAGTCTATATTAGCAGCAGACACAGTACAGTACGGTAGTTCACGGCTGTGGCTACCTCTGTGTCTGCACTCGGCAGGCAGTCCGTCCATAATTGTATACCACCTAACCGTGGTTTTTTTTTCTTTCTTCTTTATACATACATAGTTACATAGACATCTCTTTATCAACCAGTCTATATTAGCAGCAGACACAGTACAGTACGGTAGTTCACGGCTGTGGCTACCTCTGTGTCTGCACTCGGCAGGCAGTCCGTCCATAATTGTATACCACCTAACCGTGGTTTTTTTTTCTTTCTTCTTTATACATACATAGTTACATAGACATCTCTTTATCAACCAGTCTATATTAGCAGCAGACACAGTACAGTACGGTAGTTCACGGCTGTGGCTACCTCTGTGTCTGCACTCGGCAGGCAGTCCGTCCATAATTGTATACCACCTAACCGTGGTTTTTTTTTCTTTCTTCTTTATACATACATAGTTACATAGACATCTCTTTATCAACCAGTCTATATTAGCAGCAGACACAGTACAGTACGGTAGTTCACGGCTGTGGCTACCTCTGTGTCTGCACTCGGCAGGCAGTCCGTCCATAATTGTATACCACCTAACCGTGGTTTTTTTTTCTTTCTTCTTTATACATACATACTACTACGACATCTCTTTATCAACCAGTCTATATTATTAGCAGCAGA
Organism: Pseudophryne corroboree; assembly: GCF_028390025.1. Taxonomy (NCBI): domain Eukaryota; kingdom Metazoa; phylum Chordata; class Amphibia; order Anura; family Myobatrachidae; genus Pseudophryne; species Pseudophryne corroboree. Next base: position 195,640,611 of record NC_086453.1, on the reverse strand, counting down.
CACAGTACAGTACGGAGGTTCACGGCTGTGGCTACCTCTGTGTCTGCACTCGGCAGGCAGTCCGTCCATAATTGTATACCACCTAACCATGGTTTTTTTTTCTTTCTTCTTTATACATACATAGTTACATAGACATCTCTTTATCAACCAGTCTATATTAGCAGCAGACACAGTACAGTACGGTAGTTCACGGCTGTGGCTACCTCTGTGTCTGCACTCGGCAGGCAGTCCATAATTGTATACTAGTATCCATCTCCATTGTTTACCTGAGGTGCCTTTTAGTTGTGCCTATTAAAATATGGAGAACAAAAATGTTGAGGTTCCAAAATTAGGGAAAGATCAAGATCCACTTCCACCTCGTGCTGAAGCTGCTGCCACTAGTCATGGCCGAGACGATAAAATGCCAGCAACGTCGTCTGCCAAGGCCGATGCCCAATGTCATAGTACAGAGCATGTCAAATCCAAAACACCAAATATCAGTAAAAAAAGGACTCCAAAACCTAAAATAAAATTGTCGGAGGAGAAGCGTAAACTTGCCAATATGCCATTTACCACACGGAGTGGCAAGGAACGGCTGAGGCCCTGGCCTATGTTCATGGCTAGTGGTTCAGCTTCACATGAGGATGGAAGCACTCAGCCTCTCGCTAGAAAACTGAAAAGACTCAAGCTGGCAAAAGCACCGCAAAGAACTGTGCGTTCTTCGAAATCCCAAATCCACAAGGAGAGTCCAATTGTGTCGGTTGCGATGCCTGACCTTCCCAACACTGGACGTGAAGAGCATGCGCCTTCCACCATTTGCACGCCCCCTGCAAGTGCTGGAAGGAGCACCCGCAGTCCAGTTCCTGATAGTCAGATTGAAGATGAAGATGTTGAAGTACACCAGGATGAGGAGGATATGGGTGTTGCTGGCGCTGGGGAGGAAATTGACCAGGAGGATTCTGATGGTGAGGTGGTTTGTTTAAGTCAGGCACCCGGGGAGACACCTGTTGTCCGTGGGAGGAATATGGCCGTTGACATGCCTGGTGAAAATACCAAAAAAATCAGCTCTTCAGTGTGGAGGTATTTCAACAGAAAAGCGGACAACAGGTGTCAAGCCGTGTGTTGCCTTTGTCAAGCTGTAATAAGTAGGGGTAAGGACGTTAACCACCTCGGAACATCCTCCCTTATACGTCACCTGCAGCGCATTCATAATAAGTCAGTGACAAGTTCAAAAACTTTGGGCGACAGCGGAAGCAGTCCACTGACCAGTAAATCCCTTCCTCTTGTAACCAAGCTCACGCAAACCACCCCACCAACTCCCTCAGTGTCAATTTCCTCCTTCCCCAGGAATGCCAATAGTCCTGCAGGCCATGTCACTGGCAATTCTGACGAGTCCTCTCCTGCCTGGGATTCCTCCGATGCATCCTTGCGTGTAACGCCTACTGCTGCTGGCGCTGCTGTTGTTGCTGCTGGGAGTCGATGGTCATCCCAGAGGGGAAGTCGGAAGACCACTTGTACTACTTCCAGTAAGCAATTGACTGTCCAACAGTCCTTTGCGAGGAAGATGAAATATCACAGCAGTCATCCTACTGCAAAGCGGATAACTGAGTCCTTGACAACTATGTTGGTGTTAGACGTGCGTCCGGTATCCGCCGTTAGTTCACAGGGAACTAGACAATTTATTGAGGCAGTGTGCCCCCGTTACCAAATACCATCTAGGTTCCACTTCTCTAGGCAGGCGATACCGAGAATGTACACGGACGTCAGAAAAAGACTCACCAGTGTCCTAAAAAATGCAGTTGTACCCAATGTCCACTTAACCACGGACATGTGGACAAGTGGAGCAGGGCAGGGTCAGGACTATATGACTGTGACAGCCCACTGGGTAGATGTATGGACTCCCGCCGCAAGAACAGCAGCGGCGGCACCAGTAGCAGCATCTCGCAAACGCCAACTCTTTCCTAGGCAGGCTACGCTTTGTATCACCGCTTTCCAGAATACGCACACAGCTGAAAACCTCTTACGGCAACTGAGGAAGATCATCGCGGAATGGCTTACCCCAATTGGACTCTCCTGTGGATTTGTGGCATCGGACAACGCCAGCAATATTGTGTGTGCATTAAATATGGGCAAATTCCAGCACGTCCCATGTTTTGCACATACCTTGAATTTGGTGGTGCAGAATTTTTAAAAAAACGACAGGGGCGTGCAAGAGATGCTGTCGGTGGCCAGAAGAATTGCGGGACACTTTCGGCGTACAGGCACCACGTACAGAAGACTGGAGCACCACCAAAAACTACTGAACCTGCCCTGCCATCATCTGAAGCAAGAAGTGGTAACGAGGTGGAATTCAACCCTCTATATGCTTCAGAGGTTGGAGGAGCAGCAAAAGGCCATTCAAGCCTATACAATTGAGCACGATATAGTAGGTGGAATGCACCTGTCTCAAGCGCAGTGGAGAATGATTTCAACGTTGTGCAAGGTTCTGATGCCCTTTGAACTTGCCACACGTGAAGTCAGTTCAGACACTGCCAGCCTGAGTCAGGTCATTCCCCTCATCAGGCTTTTGCAGAAGAAGCTGGAGACATTGAAGGAGGAGCTAAAACGGAGCGATTCCGCTAGGCATGTGGGACTTGTGGATGGAGCCCTTAATTCGCTTAACAAGGATTCACGGGTGGTCAATCTGTTGAAATCAGAGCACTACATTTTGGCCACCGTGCTCGATCCTAGATTTAAAGCCTACCTTGGATCTCTCTTTCCGGCAGACACAAGTCTGCTGGGGTTGAAAGACCTGCTGGTGACAAAATTGTCAAGTCAAGCGGAACGCGACCTGTCAACATCTCCTCCTTCACATTCTCCCGCAACTGGGGGTGCGAGGAAAAGGCTCAGAATTCCGAGCCCACCCGCTGGCGGTGATGCAGGGCAGTCTGGAGCGACTGCTGATGCTGACATCTGGTCCGGACTGAAGGACCTGACAACGATTACGGACATGTCGTCTACTGTCACTGCATATGATTCTTTCAACATTGATAGAATGGTGGAGGATTATATGAGTGACCGCATCCAAGTAGGCACGTCACACAGTCCGTACTTATACTGGCAGGAAAAAGAGGCAATTTGGAGGCCCTTGCACAAACTGGCTTTATTCTACCTAAGTTGCCCTCCCACAAGTGTGTACTCCGAAAGAGTGTTTAGTGCCGCCGCTCACCTTGTCAGCAATCGGCGTACGAGGTTACATCCAGAAAATGTGGAGAAGATGATGTTCATTAAAATGAATTATAATCAATTCCTCCGCGGAGACATTGACCAGCAGCAATTGCCTCCACAAAGTACACAGGGAGCTGAGATGGTGGATTCCAGTGGGGACGAATTGATAATCTGTGAGGAGGGGGATGTACACGGTGATATATCGGAGGGTGATGATGAGGTGGACATCTTGCCTCTGTAGAGCCAGTTTGTGCAAGGAGAGATTAATTGCTTCTTTTTTGGGGGGGGTCCAAACCAACCCGTCATATCAGTCACAGTCGTGTGGCAGACCCTGTCACTGAAATGATGGGTTGGTTAAAGTGTGCATGTCCTGTTTTGTTTATACAACATAAGGGTGGGTGGGAGGGCCCAAGGACAATTCCATCTTGCACCTCTTTTTTCTTTTCTTTTTCTTTGCATCATGTGCTGATTGGGGAGGGTTTTTTGGAAGGGACATCCTGCGTGACACTGCAGTGCCACTCCTAAATGGGCCCGGTGTTTGTGTCGGCCACTAGGGTCGCTAATCTTACTCACACAGTCAGCTACCTCATTGCGCCTCTTTTTTTCTTTGCGTCATGTGCTGTTTGGGGAGGGTTTTTTGGAAGGGACATCCTGCGTGACACTGCAGTGCCACTCCTAGATGGGCCCGGTGTTTGTGTCGGCCACTAGGGTCGCTAATCTTACTCACACAGCTACCTCATTGCGCCTCTTTTTTTCTTTGCGTCATGTGCTGTTTGGGGAGGGTTTTTTGGAAGGGACATCCTGCGTGACACTGCAGTGCCACTCCTAGATGGGCCCTGTGTTTGTGTCGGCCACTAGGGTCGCTAATCTTACTCACACAGCTACCTCATTGCGCCTCTTTTTTTCTTTGCGTCATGTGCTGTTTGGGGAGGGTTTTTTGGAAGGGCCATCCTGCGTGACACTGCAGTGCCACTCCTAGATGGGCCCGGTGTTTGTGTCGGCCACTAGGGTCGCTAATCTTACTCACACAGCTACCTCATTGCGCCTCTTTTTTTCTTTGCGTCATGTGCTGTTTGGGGAGGGTTTTTTGGAAGGGACATCCTGCGTGACACTGCAGTGCCACTCCTAGATGGGCCCGGTGTTTGTGTCGGCCACTAGGGTCGCTTATCTTACTCACACAGCGACCTCGGTGCAAATTTTAGGACTAAAAATAATATTGTGAGGTGTGAGGTATTCAGAATAGACTGAAAATGAGTGTAAATTATGGTTTTTGAGGTTAATAATACTTTGGGATCAAAATGACCCCCAAATTCTATGATTTAAGCTGTTTTTTAGTGTTTTTTGAAAAAAACACCCGAATCCAAAACGCACCCGAATCCGACAAAAAAAATTCGGTGAGGTTTTGCCAAAACGCGTTCGAACCCAAAACACGGCCGCGGAACCGAACCCAAAACCAAAACACAAAACCCGAAAAATTTCAGGCGCTCATCTCTAGTATACAGTATACACAGATATAACAATACACAGTAAAGACTGGATGTATATCACAGGGTACTTGTACTAAATAACCCTGAAGTTATGCACTTGTTCTTAACTAACACTGTCTAAATGACATGTACAGTAGAATACTTAGTGTCCTGTAAATGCACAGCGCTGATGATGCAGGCGGCTTTACAGAGGAGACATTGCCCAGCAGTCCCAGAATCAGCTCAGCTTGTGTAATGGCGTCCAAATGCTGACAGGGAGTGAGGGAGAGAGAGATATGTAGCTCCAGGGCGGGAACATTTGCAGTAAATGGCGCCTGGGACTAGGGGAGGGGCTACAGGTCAGAGCCTTATCCCTTTGCTGGACTTCACCACCGGGTACTGCGGGGCCTATTTGAAACGGATAGTAATAAATCCGACCTGTGCCCCTTGCCCTGGTGGTCTAGTGGGGTCCCTGTACGGCCACAGTGTCCATGCCAGTGCGCGCGGTCCGTCTCCTAAAGACATCGCCGGATCACAATTTCAGTGGGTCCCGCCTAGGGGACCCTCTTACCTCCTCCCTTGTAGATGCGGCCACGCAATCCAGGAGAGCAGTGAGTGTGTGCCTGATGAGCCCGGAGCCCTCGTGCTGTAAGTACCCGGCAACCAGGGCGCGGGAGTATACAGCGCCGCTGGGGGAGGTGAGGGAGCCGCAGCATGATAGGTCAGACTGACATATAGCACTTCTAAGGGCCTGTGCTGCGCCCTTGAAGTCTTCTTTCTTCAAAAAGCTCTTTTCAGGGCTGCTCAGCACAGCCCTCCCTGTTAGCTTACCAACTTACAAACTGAGCTCCAGTGCCTGGAGGCAGGGATATAGAGGAGGTGGCACTATGCATCCTGGGAACAGTCAAAGCTTTTAGCCTGTTGGTGCCTCGGATCAAGATCCAACTCTACACCCCGATGTAATTCCCTGTGTTATCACAGTGTACCCAGCTGCAGAAATTGTTGTTACAGCACAGTGCAGATTAAGCTTGGTATACACTAGGCCAATATATCCCGAGCCCTTCAGCGGATGTGTACCCCAGTATGTTGATGAATGACATTGTTTACAGACATATCGCATTGGCTGGGCAGCAGTATCTGGTTGGGTGTACGCATGGAACTGCCCATACACTTGCTACGAAGGAGTTTAGGTCACAGCTGTGTCCTGACCAACTTGTTGAGCGGCTGATCGATAAGTGTATATTCGTACAGTACCTGGATTGGCCGACGTGTCGGTCAGGTATGTACCCAGCCAGATTCATTTGTGTTATGGGATTATCAGAGGGAACTGCCATCTAGATTACTCTGCCAATGCCCCCTTCCTATTAAAACATCAAATTCTCACTGAAAATGGAATGTTAGCCCATTCTGGTTCACCCAGTTGCTTAGCAGGCAAATTCATTAAATTGGTATGCAACTATATAACCTAGGTCTGGGACCCCCTAAACCTCTGGGCCCCATAGCAATGTCGCCCCCTACACCCACTATAGTTATTCCCATGCTCCAATAGGAATTAGTATAACCATGTCATGTTTCCTATAACTATATGCATAAAAATATATCCTGTTTTGTGGAAGTAATGTTATATCATTGATATGTGCCAGAAAGGAGTTATAGCATATTTTGAATAACCTATTACTATAATTTTTATTTGACAAAAGGGCAATAAATTGCCTGAAACACAGATTATGTTATTAGCACACCTCTATCTTTCAGTTGGAGTGATTGGGACAAGAGAGGATAATGTTTTAAAAGTGGGTGTGACATATATTTTGGGGGTTTTAGACATACTGTACCAGGTAGTTATTTTGTTCAATAATCCTTTCACACACACATCACATACTGTATGTCCAGCTGGGTCTTTTGGTGTGAAGTGAAGGGCTCAGATGTTACACCCGATGAATGCATTTTCCACTGATTTAGAGACTTATTGCATAAAAGTGATATTTTCTTTCTGCTGAGATATAGGATTCTTCTAAATCTGTGTCAAAGCCATGATATTAAAATAAAACTTACAGTACACGTTGTTTTAATTTTGGATTTATATGGCCATTGCCTCTTAGCAACACCCGCTTCTGTTTATATATGTTGAATACTGTAATGTCTGAGCTGGGTTTGGCAGAAACCAGGTTCCATATGGTAAATAAGTGCAAATGTGACGTAAGTGATAGGTCAGCCTAGGTTGCCAATATCTATGTGATCAGTCTAGCTAACTTCAGTACTGTATATTTTTACATGTGAGATAATGCTATTATTGAAGAATGGTGCCCTGTATGTCTTATACTGTATTTAGTGAAGTTTCTATGGTGCTATGCACAAGCAAATGAACAGCATTACTGATACACACTAAAATATAAAGCATGAGAAATAACAGTACTACACTAAATATATTTAGTGTGGTGTATATATATAGAATAGAATAGAATACACTGTATGTTGTGACAGAGTAGGGGGGTACAGGTACCATCACCTGTGGCAGATGGCAGGATGCAGAAGCTGAGAATTCACTGTTGGTTCACTGCAACTGGCCTCAACCAGTTTTATTGTGCAAGAAACGGTGTCCGGTGCTAACTGTACACAGGATAATCCTAACTCACTAAAAAATAATACAAGAAGATTTTACCAGGCACAGCTCACTGGATTTCAAGAGCAGGTTTCTCTCACAGGAACTCCATAGGGCTGTAACACACTACCCGGTTTACAGCGGATGGCAAAAAGCAGGACAAACTTTGTCCGGCATTTTACCATCCGGCAGGGTCTTTCACACACAACGGCTTTGAGCCGTGTTTAATGCTGGGTGCATGTGCAGCAGCAGACACGGCTTGAAAAAAACCCGTTGTGTGTGAAAGCTCCCCTTCACACACACGGTTCTCTGCCTTCAAAGACGGCGCGGCCCCAGCCCAGCAGCCGGACCTTCCAGTGGATATTTCCAGCAGCAACCCGACAGCCGTGCCGGGGCCGTGCCGTGTGAAAGGATCCTATCCCTTACACTGTTAATTACAATACCGGCACCCGCCCAGCAAAAGCCGGCGCGTGTGTTACAGCCCTAAGGGCTGTAACACACGCGCCGGATTCTCCCGGATGGCAAAAAGCCGGACAAACTTTGTCCGGCTTTTTGCCATCTGGGAGAAACCGGCAGAGTCTCTCACACAGGACGGCTTTGAGCAGTGTGTGATGCTATGCGCATGCGCAGCATTAGACACGGCTTGGGAAAAAAAACGTTGTGTGTGAAAGCTCCCCTTCACACACACGGTTTACTGGCTGCAAAGATAGCCCGGCGCCGGCCCGGCACCTGGTCCTTCCAGTGGATAGTTCCGGCTGCAACCCGGCAGCCGGGCCGGGACCGTGCCGCGTGTAAGGACACATTGCGCTCAATGTGTCTTTGCATCACAGCAGCGGTAAAAAGCCGGCCGGGTTTTTGCCGGGCGGCGCCAGCCGGGTAGTGTGTTTCAGCGCTAACTCTCCTTTTCTCCAAGCAGAGTGAGAGAGCAATGGTCAAGACTGACAGCTTTTTAACACATCCATACAGCTGAAAACCCTAATTAGCCTTCTGTGAGGCTAATTAGGACCCAAAGGCCCAAACTGGACCAAAATGGATGGATAACCTGCTCTCTTTTCTGACATCCAACCACAGGACCCTAATCTGGTTCTTACCAAAAGCCTAAAACTCTTAGCAGAACCAAAACAATATTCCTGCAGTTTTAAAAAACATAGGTAAGAAACCTGGGGCAAATATACCTACCTTCCAGCACTATTCCAGTGATCTAGTCAGACAGCATAAACAGACAAAACGTGTTGAGGAAGACTATCTGATTCCTTTTGGAATATTGAGAATATCAGATAAGATATCAATGTTCTTTTTAAATTTACAGGCATTTATTTTTTTATGTAAATAAATTGTGTACATTGTGTTACACTATTGTGCCTGTTCTCTTTCTCTCCTACTGTATATAAGTTTTGCATATTGGAGGTGAGTAGAGAATATTTAAAAAAAAATCACCCAGGTTGATAAATATGCTGGTTGGAGTCTTTCCCCAAATCCGACACCTGCTGCTATACAAGTGGCTGTTACCACTATTTACAGCACACCTTGATTTTAATGGTAATTAAACCCGTGGTGGGACTGTTACACTATTGTGACCCTATTGCACAAGGAGACGCTGTTCTCATCTTTTTTTCTGAACAACGACCATTGTGTCAGCGTCCGGAGTCTTACCGGTAAGCTGGGGCCGCGGGGCTGGCTTCCTTGGCGATGTGCGGGCAGCGGCGGAGGTGGGCTGCTGCTCCAAATCCGTGGGCAGCAGTAGCGGCGGTGAGGGGGTACGCTCGTGTTGGCGGGACGCCGCTACAGTGGGTCGCTCTTGCTGAGCCGTTGCTAGGAGACCGGGGGCAGTGCGCAATGTGGCTTTGCAAAAAGGTCTGCATTACTGGGCGCCGCCATGTTAGAGACCAAGTTTTGAGCATAGTTCCTGTTTCCTGTTTCTTCCAGCCAATCCAGGGGAAGCTCTCCCTATAAAAGGGGGCTGGTTTAGGACAGGGATGCCAGTGCTTCAAGTTACAAGGATTGTGCTCCCAGGATTCCTGCTGTATTCTGGTTCCTCCTGATCCTGCTTGGTCGGTTCTCTGTTGCTGCTGCAGCCCTGCCGTTTCTACCCTGCTACTGCCTGTGGAAGCGCCCCTGGAAAACCCGGTCCAGTAAGACTCTTTGGGCACAGTCGGCCCCGGGTCTTCTGCCTCGTCTTTCAAGCTACACTCCACAGATCTCCTTCACCAGCCACGCCTCTGTACCACCGACCACCGCCTGCAGATTATTATCTTCAGCCTCGTTTTCCAAACCACAGTCCACAGTCCTTGTCTCCAGCCACGTCTTCAACCATCATCCACAGTTCCACAGTTCATCTACAGTCTCGTCTTTCAAATCACAGTCCACAGTTCTTTGCCTCCAGCCACTTCTTAACCATTGTGCTCCAGCCTCGGTACTCTACCTCAGCCCTGTACATAATAAATACTTTCCATTGACTCTCAAACCCCGCCTACGTTCTTCATTGCTCCGTGTCCCATGCGAAGGAACTATATCCAGCCCCCTCATCTGGTTCATTCACAGCCTGCTACCTCCAAGGGCAAATCTCAGCTGCCGGATCCTCAAACTCTGCTAGACGTGACACATTGGAGCTAAGCAGCCACCCTTTTATTGAAGGGGAGTGTGAAAGTGACTTTTCTAGTGGTGAACTGGTACACCCTAGTTTAACTGTGCATAAAAGTGTTCTTTGTTAGAGACTTTTCATTTATTTGACCCTTGTGTTTGTGGGTTAGCACCTGGTACCACTCCATGGATGAATATACATATATATATATATATATATATATATATATATATATATATATATATATATATATATAGTGTGGACACTGGTGTCATCCATCCAGAATATAATTAACAAACTATGACACCTGCTGGAGTCTGAACCTTTACATTTTTTTTTTCATCATGAGCAATTAAATAAGCTTACCTTAAATACCATCTACCGATGTAGAATCTGTCTCCCGCTGCACCGGACTTCCGCTGACGTGCGTGATGCACCCAGGTGGGTGTACTACAGGTAGCTGGCTGTCGGGATCCCGGCGCTCAGCATACCGCGCCGGGATCCAGGCAGCCAGAATGCCAGTAGCGGGGTGAGCGTTAAAGAGCCCCTTGCGGGCTCGCCGCACTCGCCACGCTGTGGACATAGTGGCGCATATTTATTCTCCCTCCAGAGGTGTCGTGGACACCCCAAGAGGGAGATTAGTTGTCGGTGTACCGGCTGTTGGGATCCTGGCGCAGGTATGCTGAGCTCCGGGATCCCGACAGCCGGTATATCGAGTGCGTCCCCACCCAGACATGACTAAAGTGATGTCAGCTGCCGGCTATGCAGGTTGCTAAGTGATAGATCAACAAACCCATCACCGAAAAAAGAAAGGACAGACATAATGATACAAAGCCTTAACATTTCATTTAAATTGACCCTAATCTAGATCTTGCACATAATACATCTATAGTACAATTAGGGCAAATAGCTAAGGAAACAGTTCAAATTACTGTAAGATGTTCATTGAGTCCGCATAGATCCATCTTGCCTCTTTTTACAGTAAAATCTTGGCCCTATCTCCACCACATTGGCACTCTGGCACATGGTCTATCATTTTATATCTTAAAGTGATTCATCCATATTTCTGCACTCTAAAATGTTTAACCTACGGCTGATCTGATGGTTTGCCTTGTAATGCCAAACATATGGCTCTCCAATGCAATGCCATGCTTTCTTTAAATTTACGGGATGTCGTTCTACATTTGGTAATGCAAGCATCATTTCAATATCCTATATTCAGAAAAATCACATTTTCCATGAGAATAGTTCACACCCATATTATATACAAAATCTTTTTTCAATCTGCAAGTTGAAAATGAAGCTTGCTCGTTAGCAGAACATCCTCATACTTGCTGCTCATGAATGTCAGGGTTCCTGGCAGAAAAGAAGTGTTGTCTGCCAGTCATTGTGCCACTGGTGGGACAACAGTCCTTTGTATTCTGGGCCTGCCAGCACAAGAAATGACTGTAGGCTACTTTTCACTTGTAATGGAAAAAATGCTGCTGGCGTTTGCCAGAATGCAGTGGATGCCATATATTTTCAGAGAGTAAGCCTTTAGAATCCCAGATTAGGGCTTTCCGCTTAGTTGCTGAACACTCCCCGGACAGACTGACTGTGCCATCGGTTTTCTCATTCATCATATAATACAACAGAGACATTTTTCAGCAAAGGTTCCATTGATATTATTTAGTCATTCTCAAAGTTTACTGTGATTATTACAGAGCCATGTTCCTGAAGTCATGGCTTCCTCCAGTATTGGAGTGCAGGGGCTTTTATCCTTGACTTCTTTATATCTTTCAGCAGTGTTAAGATTAAGACTACTGTAACATTTGGAAAGTAACGGGGACAATGATCAGAAATAATCTATTCTGTGTGGGATTTACTGTCTGAAAAACTACAAATCATTTTGTAAACTCCAGAAAGAAATGATGTACTGGACAAACCTTTTATTCCTGAAAGTATTATCCCCCTTAGAATGTAAGCTCTCATGAGTAGGGCCCTCTTCCCTCATGTGCTTATACTTTTCTTACTTTAATAATCCTCAACTGCCCAAATCACGCAGTTTTTTTGGCCACCTGGAATTTATCTCTATGTTGTTTACTGGCGTAGTTATGCTTAGTTACCCTGTACTTGTCCTATATTGTCTTCAACTGTAAGTCACTGTTTTCCTGTTTTGATTATGTGCACATGTACTCTGTAATTGTGAGCTGCGGAACCCTTGTGGCACCATATAAATAAAGGATAATAATAATAATAATAATCAATAATAATAATAATAATAGAAAAACAGTAGTAGTTGTCCATGTAAAGTGCATTTATCCATTTGAAATGGATGTATTTCTTCTATGACTTCAGCCTGTAGAGGCCGTTTTTTTTCTTTGGCTAAACTGTCAACTGTCCCGATTTTGCCGGAACAGACTTGTTTTTCACGTTCTGTACCACTGCCCCACCCACGGGTAGCAGTATCCCATGGTGGGAGGGGGGGGGGGGCAGCTGGGAGATCCTCCCTGTCACTTGCTGCTCTAAGCAAAGCGGCATGTGCATAGCTTCTACTCACCAGCAGAAAGGGGAGGGGGGGTGAGAGGGGGGCATGGCCAGTAGCTCACTGAGCGCTGTTCATGCCCCCATAGTGACGAATACAGGGGGCATGGTTAGGGACTGTGACGCTTGCTGCGAGGCCATGATCCTGCTCAGAGACCACGCCCCCTAATTCCGGCCCTCTTCATGGGACAAAGAAGTTGGGAGGTATGGCTAAATGGTAAGTATTCAGTAAGCTGTAATAAGGTTTGGGGTCAAATGTAATACAATGCTGGATTTTGGAAGTCCAGAGATTTCGTCAAGATAGCAGATAAATAAGGCGCCAATGTTTAGTAATACAAAACCCAGTTTTCCTAACGTGTGACTCTGTACCTTGCACTTTATTTAGGGGGTTATTCAGAGTTGTTAGCAAACCAAAAAAGGTTGTCAGTTGGGCAAATCCATGTGCACTGCAGGTGGGGCAGATGTAACATGTGCAGAGAGAGTTAGATTTGGGTGGGTTATATTGTTTCTGTGCAGGGTAAATACTGGCTGCTTCATTTCTATACTGCAATTTAGTTTTCAGTTTGAACACACCCCACCCAAATCTAATAGGCCCTACACACTGGGTGATATTTCTCAAAGATATGAACGATTTCCTTCATTAATGAACGAGACACCATTCATATCTTTTAGTGTGGAGGCACCAGCGATAAACGATGCGTGGCCCCGCGCTCGTTCATCCCTGGTGCCCCGTTGGCTGTGCATGCAGGCCAATATGGACAATCTCGTCCATATTTGCCTGCACTTCTATGGAGCTGTGTGAGGGGGGGAGTGAAGAGACTTCACTCCCTCCGTCACTGCCCCCCCCCCCCGCCATCGGGTCGGCCGTATCCGCCGTCGGGCAGCTCGGCGGCGGATCGTTAAATGTGTAGGGCCCTTTACTCTCTCAGCACATGTTATATCTGCCCCACCTGCAGTCCAGAATGGTTTTACCCATTAGTGTGATTTATTGGTTTGCTGAATAATCTCTTCCCAAAACTTCCCTATTGAGAAAATCTATATAAAAACATTAAATCAGACAATCATGCTTCCCCTGCTATCTTCAGGTTCCATAATTTGATGTTGAACACGGTGGTGCTTGCCCATGTTGCTTGGGATTAGCAGGCACCACCACTGGTTCTGCCTGTCTCATCGAGCATAGAGGGAAGACAAGGGGAGAAAGGAGCAAGTAGGATGTGGATCACATATGAGGAAAATGAAGTATAATAGATGCTATGAGGGGACAGTGGGAGAGAAAAAGCACAAAGAGGACAAGATAGAAAGTGACAGGTACCCTACCTGGGGGAGGGGTGGGTACCCATACTAAGGAGCCCTGTGGGCGTGTGAGTGATTCATACATAGTAAGGGGGGCAGAGAGGAACACATGGGTAGACTGGTGTTTTTATATATATATATATATATATATATATATAAAATGTAAGACTGCTTAATACACAGGGGATAAGACAGGCATAGGAGCAGTGGTCTTGAGGGGGGGGAGGGGGGGGGAGGGTACTAATTCCCAGGCTCGTTCCCCCTTACCTGGCAACGGCAGCTACAGCTCTTCTCCTCAGCCCAGCACACACTGCTGTGTTTTGGGCTGCAGTGTGGCCAGGGAGGCGCTTAACATAAAACATTTTACAGTATTGTTTTCTAAGGGTGCATGGTCATGCTGCCTCTTGTGATTAGACCATGCCCAGAAAAGTACTGGGCCCAGCCAGGCACTCTACTGCCCTGCATTGGAGTGGGAATGGGGTCAGGGGTAGGAAAGGGAGGAGAACAGACACTATAAAAGAAATCCTGTAAATAATATATGCTGTCATCATCTTTGCTAACATGATACCCAGCATTTAATAATTTAATTTCAAAATCAACATTGTTAGAGCCTGGTCTGTCTCCATTAAGTCCTGGTTTTCCCACCCCATGTCCTCCTTGTAAATAATCGATTACATTCAGTCCTAAATCAGCTCTAATAACATTATCCCCTTTTGACTCTCTCTCTCTCTCTCTCTCTCTCTCTCTCTCTCTCTCTCTCTCTCCTCTCTCTCTCTCTCTCTCTCTCTCTCTCTCTCTCGCTCTAGGTTCTCCTCCCTCTTCATTATTTTTCCAATATCTCCATAGTTTCCTGTCTCCTAAACCTTTGTTTTCACCTGTGTCTCATCGGGCGGACACATGTATCTGCAACTGCAGACTCATAGGCAAATCTGGGGGGTGTAGGGGGGGTTCTGGTTGCCCCCTCATCTTGGCAAGGCTCAAATTATGACAACAATAGCAATGGTATGTAATATGATTACTAATGCTGCTGCCACATCATGCAGTTTAAGGGACGGAAGAGCTGTCCTTTGCTAAAATCTTCATGCATACGTTGTTAATAAATAGCGATATGTGGGATGCATTGAATTCAAAATGCGATGCTTGCATCCGGGATCCAGTCTGAAGATCGACAGTGTCTAGGTCGACAATGTTTAGATCGACCACTATAGGTCAACAGTCACTAGGTCGACATGTTTTCAAGGTCAACTGGATTTCTAGGTCGACATGTTCTAGGTAGACAGGTCAAAAGGTCGACATGAGCTTTTCCCATTTTTGGAGATTTACTGCACTTCCCGTACGCACCAACCCCCGGCCACTGAGTCTCCGATGAAGTATGGCGCTACTCGAGAGAAGCCCATGGGCTTCTCCCCGGATCAGATGCTGTCAGAGGGATCGGATTGGATCACTCCCAGTATGCCCATAGAATGTGCAAATGGACTACCCATTCATAAACCCGAAAGTACAGGGAAGGGAGTACATCACAAAGGACAGGTCTTATCGGAAGATACCAAGCGCATATATTAGTGCATATGCAATTGGTATCAGTGCGATGTCTGGCGATGTGTGGCGAGATGTACACTGCAAGGGTAGTACATCCTGTGCTGTGTTTGAAAAAATAACAGTTAGGAGCTGACTGGTTGGTAGTTTATCTTTCTCTACTTTATCACTCTCCGAGATTTAGTACATCCTTCCCTATATATAAGATTAGTTTCTAAATGTTACTGAGCTGAAATCACAGTATGTGTGGTCCCAAAATCCACGCTCTGTACGTATAGTATAAGATCTTGGTGCTACTTGTGCTTGCAGAATACTTTTCTGCACCCAAATACCTTTCTCGTGATCTCTGAGACTGACTTGGTCACCCGATTTTAGATCAGATAAGCTTTTTGTTTGCCTGTCATGAAACAGTTTCTGTTTTGCCTGTTCACGTTCCTTACTCAGTCTGACCAACGCTGAGTTATGTGTATTAAGCAGTTCATCATGTATCGGGAGATTTGCTCTAATCCTCCTTCCCATCAGCATTTGTGCAGGGGAAAGTCCATTCTGTAAAGGTGTACTGCGGTAGATTAAAAGACTTTTGTAGAAATCTTCTTTACCTTCTTGAGCTTTTTTCATGAGACTCTTTACAGTTTTTACTGAACTTTCCACCAACCCATTTGAGCGTGGATAGTGGGGACTTGACGTAGTATGGACAAATTCCAACTCATCAGCAAATTGTCTAAATTCAGCACTGGAAAACTGAGGACCATAGGAACACCATGCCTTGCAAAGATTGACTTCATGCAATTGATTACGGCTTTACTAGTAGTTGTATGTAGTGTCTTCACCTCAGGGTAGTTAGAGTAATAATCAGTTACAACAATGTACGTTTTCCCATTACAATCAAACATATCTGCGCCAACTTTCTGGTACGGTCTCTCTGGCACTGCGTGAGGACTCAGTGGCTCGACTTGTTGTTTCGGTCTATACGTAAGACATAATTCATATGTAGCTGTAGTCTGTGCTATGGGGGTAATTCCAAGTTGATCGCAGCAGGAAATTTTTTAGCAGTTGGGCAAAACCATGTGCACTGCAGGGGGGGCAGATATAACATGTGCAGAGAGAGATAGATTTGGGTGTGGTGAGTTCAATCTGCAATCTAAATTGCAGTGTAAAAATAAAGCAGCCAGTATTTACCCTGCATAGAAACAAAATAACCCACCCAAATCTAACTCTCTCTGCAAATGTTATATCTGCCTCCCCTGCAGTGCACATGGTTTTGCCCAACTGCTAAAAAAATTTCCTGCTGCGATCAACTTGGAATTACCCCCTATTTCTTGGTTCATTCTTGGCCAATACATAACTTCACGCGCTCTCCGCTTACATTTTTCTTCGCCTTCATGTATCTTGCACAGCATAGTTTTTCTTAGTCGTGCAGGTATTACAAACCTATTGCCTTTGTAAATAATACCATCAACAACTGTAAGGTCACTGCGGTACATCCAATAATCATGGATAGACAGCGGGCACGCATGTTTTTCTGCTGGCCAACCTTTCAGAATGATACCTTTCAACACTTTCATTGTGTCATCTGTCTCAGTTTCTTTCCTAATCTGTTCTTGTCTTGCAAGAAACACTGGTAGAGAAGCTACAATCAAATTAACATAGGCTTCTATCTCTTCATCCATCAGACTTTTGATACCTTCACTTTTGTCCACAGCACGAGAAAGTGTATCAGCAATGTACATGTATTTGCCGGGACAGTACAGCAAGTGTACATCATATTTCTGTAGTCTGATAAGCATTCGTTGAATTCTCATGGGACAGTCATGTAATGATTTAGTCATGATAGCTATCAATGGCTTGTGGTCAGTTTTCACTGTAAATGTTTGACCATACACAAACTGATGAAATCGCTCACATGCATATGTGATCGCTAGAAGTTCTTTTTCTATCTGAGCATACCTTGTTTCAACACTTGTCAGTGCTGTTGATGCATAGATTACTGGTTGCCATGTATCCTCATGTTCTTGTAACAGCACTGAGCCTAGGCCAAATTGCGAAAGCATCTGCTGAAATTCTTATTCTTTTCGCAGGATCAAAGAATTTTAGCACTGGTTGCTCTGTAATGATCTGTTTCAAGTTTTGCCAACTTTCTTCTTGTTCATGTGACCACATCCCCTCGTTATCTTTGTCCAACAACCATCTAAGAGAGGCTGTTCGTTCAGAGAGTTGAGAAATAAACTTTCCTAAGTAAGTAATCATTCCTAGGAATCGTCTGACGTCGTCTTTGTTGTTAGGACATTCCATGTTCACTATGGCTGATATTTTCCTTGGGTCTGGTTTTACACCTTGATCCGAGACCACATCGCCCATAAAGGTAAGTGTATACTATTCACGCCGAATTCACATTTGTCCTTGTTTAGCTTTAGATTCACTTTCTTGACAAGTTCCATTACTTGTCTCAATCTAGAATCATGTTCTTCCTTTGTAGATCCCCAGACAATAATGTCATCCATCATTGTTTCAACACCTGGAATATGTTCAAAAATCATGTGTATCTTTTTGTGATATACTTCTGTAGCAGACAATATTCCATATGGTAGTCGAAGAAATCTGTATCTTCTGGTGTATTAAATGTACAAAGCTTTGAGCTGGCCTCATCTAGCTTAATTTGCCAGAATCCTGATGATGCGTCCAATTTACTGAACCATTTTGCTCCCGCAAATTGTGACATGATTTCATCTCTGGTTGGTAGTTTGAAATGTTCTCGTTAAATAGCTTTGTTTAAATCTCTGGGGTCTAGACATATTCTGAGTTGTCAATTTTTCTTTTCAACAATTACTAAGGAGCTTACCCATTCTGTAGGCTCATCAACTTTCTGTATCACACCCAAGGCTTCCATGCGATTTAACTCTTGTTTCAGTTTTTCTCTCAGCGCAAACGGCACTTTTCTGCAGAGGTGTATCACTGAAGAAACTTGCGTGTCTATATTTATTTTATGCTCTCCAGGCAAACAACCTAGACCTTCAAACAAGTCTCTGTATTCTGTAAACATCGATTTGCAGTCATCTTCTACTTGTGATGTCACCATAAAAACTTTCTTTAGCAAGCTTAGTTTCTCACAGGAACTTAATTCTAGAATCGTTTGCAAATTTTTATCCACAATCAGTAGAGATGTTTTAAACTGTTGTCCCTTATATTTCAGTGCCACTAAGCATGTACCTTTCACAGGAATTTCCTCCCCAGTGTACCTTGTAACTTTCACTTTGGCTGGATGAATTTTAGGTTTTACTCTAAAAGTTTTATAGTCTTGAAATGATATTAGATTCACCTGCGCGCCAGTATCAAGCTTAAAGGGAATGACAATCTCGTTCTCAGTTAAAGGGACAAAGTTCAATGCAATCCACAAAGAATTCCTCTGTTTGTTTAATAGCATGCACTTTGGTTTCACTTTTCATTTTACAGCATTTGGCAAAGTGATTAAGTCTACCACATTTCATGTAGGTTTTACCATAAGCAAGGCACATTTTAGGATTGTGAGCATTTCCACATCTACTACACATTTCCTTGTTAGACTGTGGCTTAGGCTGCTTCATTCTTGAGAATGGAGGTTTGCTTGGCTCTATTTTCTGCACCACATGTACGTGCTGTACATCAGCTTCCTTGTGTAACTTTTTGGCTTGAAATCTAGTTATTTCTGCAGATCTACACATAGTCACTGCCTTTTCTAGTGTTAGGTCTTGCTCTCTCAGCAGTCTCTCTCTGAGTCCATTATCAGGTATTCCACAGACAATACGATCTCTAATCAGTGAATCCTTTAAATCACTAAACTCACAGGTTTTACTGAGTGATTGCAGCTCTGTAACATACTGATCAAATCCATCTCCAGACTTCTGATCACATGTGAAAAACTTATATCTTTCATATGTCACATATTTCCTTGGCACAAAGTAATCTTCAAACTTTTGCATTGTAGAAGATAGCACCGTATTCTGCCCCTCATCAAACTGAAAACTATTATAAATGTCCAGCACATCCTCTCCTATCACATGGAGGAAAATGGATGCCTTAGTTTTGTCAGCCTCTGTATCAGCTCCACATGCAGCAAGATCTATATTAAACCTTTGCTTAAATCTTTTCCAGTTTTCAGACAAGTTACCAGACATCAGCATGCCGGTTGGAGGAGCCAGTTTATCCATGGTTACTCACTGTTTGAAGAGAGGAGCACACGGCAGGCTTTGCAGACACTGAGTATCACAGCCTGACAGACTGCTGTAGGATTCTTTCACACTCAGAGAGCACTAGCAGTCCAAGTTAAACTTCTTCTGACACTATGTTTTGTTCATATGTTTGTAAATCCAGTCATAAGGACACAGAGACATGTGAGTTCACTGCTGTGCTGTTTTATTCCATCACCAACTCCAGGCACACTGCACACTGGACCACCCACTTCCCAGCATCCCCCTGGTTCCAGGGACCATCACTGAAGATTCAGGCTTACACATATTACTAAGGGAGTGGCTACAAATATTAAGCATTCTAATACACTAACATCACACCAGGATTTCTGTCTAGGCATTTCAACCCTGCAAAGTAGCAGGGTTGTTCCCAGGATCATCCCGGATTACTGGCCGGTGTAAACGGTGCAGGGGCATGTCTCACCTTCCCGGGTTTCCTCTGCTTATGCTGATTGGATATGCTGTGGAGCTTCCTGGTGATGTCATTTTTCAGAGCCCCACAGAGCCATCACACAGCGCAGAGGCAGATACACATTGCAGCTCTGTGGCACAACAAACCCCAGAACCATTTTTAACCAGAAGGGCCAGTGGGCCTGTCCCTCAGAGAGCCGGGAAGGCCATGCGCAGCACAGCCTTCAGCACTCTGGTTGAGCTGCCCCCACCGGTCTCCATGGAAATTATTATAAGTATTAGTATATACTGTATCACAGGCAGGGTAAGCCATATATACACTGTAGTATTATTATTATTATTATTATTAATAATATTATTATATACAGGGCCGGTTCTAGACCTTGTGGAGCTCATGGCAAAAGTTTCCTTTCCCATATTTAAAACTGGGACAGTGCACGCCTAAGATGAGCGCCAAAATATAGGGCCGTAGCCACAGAATAGAACAATTCATATTACACCACACAGTAGTGTCCGTTATTCACATTACACCACATGTTAGTACCCCTTTACATGTTACACCACACATTAGAGCTGCTTATACCCATTACACTATAGTACAGCCGATTATATATGTTACACCAAAGTAGAGCCGCTTAGACACATTATGCCATGGTAGAGCCCCTTATACATGTTACACTGCACAGTAGGGCTGCTATGGAAGTAGCTGTGAGATGAGGACAATATAGAGAGAGAGGTGAGGACGAGAGAAAGAGAGAGGGTTGAGGACAAGAGAGAGAGAAAGAGAGAGCAGTGGGGACAAGAGTGAGAGAAAGAGAGAAGTGAGGATGAGAGACAGGTGATAGAGAGTCAGCCAGAGCAAGTATACACCCGCACTTAACCTGGCAGGGGGGCTGACACACAGATCTCCTTTACCCCGGATGTTAGTGGGCTCTTCCAGGCTTCTCCTTTATCCCTGCATTGCTGATGTTGCAGCTGACCCTGTGCTGTCCTGCTGCTGGGGCCGGGATCCAGGACTGCCTGGGTGACGGGACTATTCCTCAGGGCTAGGTGCTGAGGCAGACAGGCTGCAGTCAGTCTGCACATTGGGTGCTTGAGGGCGGGAGGGTGGCCATGTGTAGTACCGTGCTGCAGCTCCTCTATCTTCTTTCCCTGGCAGCTGCGATGACTGTCTCTGCACTTCTTGCAGGAGGTGCGGCCGCCCTTGGTTTACTCTGCCCAGTAGAAGGCATTGGCCATGGCTGGGTACGAGGAGAGGAACCTTCAGAGACCAGGAGCAGCGTGTAGTACACACGGAACTGCCGCTACACAACAGACCAGGCCAAAACTACCACCCACCAAACCCTGTGTTGCACTTCTCACATGCACAGGCCGATCTGTGATGGATTACTTTGGCTTAGAGTGAGACTTGGGGCTGGTGGGCAAAGCGGAGGAGAAGCAGACGCCGGTAGCAGCATGCATCGAACACAGAGGCGTTGCTACAAGAGGGTCACTGATGGACAGCAGAAGCCGCGGATGAGACACACAAGTAAGGGAAGCCTTACTCTGCAGATCGGCGGCAGGACACAGCGCCCTTGGAGCTTGGCGCTCTACTCTGCTGCATAACTTGTGTTATTGGCTGGCCTGCCCTGCAAGTATTGCGGAACACAGGGTTACAGCACTGGTCACAGCTCCTCCCCTTCTCAGTATATAGGCAGTGGTGAATTTTCCATGAGGCACTTGAGGCATGTGCCTAGGGGCGGCACTTGGATGCTAATGTTGGTACTATCAGTCCGAAATGTACCAGTAACTGCAAAATATGTCCACTGTATTGTACCATATACCATCTTGATCGGAGTATAAATGGGTAGGATATGCAGAGAAAGCTGCCTTACGTAGTAAATAACTAAATATGTCTACATACAGTAATAAAATGTCATCAAATGAGAGCATATAACCAATCAATGAAAATAATAACATCAAAGGGGGGGACGGGACATTTCGATAGTTCTCAATGGGGACAGCAATATATTGCTATTTAACAAATTCTGAAGTATGCTTAGCTTTCCCTCCACACCCACTTCGCAAACATTTATATCTGAGGCTGTGAAAGATATCACTATGTTATTATCCCTTGCTGGAAGAGTATATTGTTGGTTGCGATATCACAACTGGGGCATTTGGTAAATTGATGAATCCTTATAAGTTATAACCATACATAACTTCAATAAGGAACAGAGCCGTAACTAGACTTTTTGATGCCCTGTGCCAGAAAGAGAATTAGCGCCACCCTTGCCCCCCCCCTGCATTTTTCTAATAGGGACATAAGGCGCTTGCCTCGGGTAGAAGTGGCATGACAAAAGTTATCCCATGATAGCCCATGCTATGATGCCCCTTCCAACATCTATATATATATATATATATATACAGGTTGAGTATCCCATATCCAAATATTCCGAAATACGGAATATTCTGAAATACAGACTTTTTTGAGTGAGAGTGAGATAGTGAAACCTTTGTTTTTTGATGGCTCAATGTACACAAACTTTGTTTAAAACACAAAGTTATTAAAAATATTGTATTAAATTACCTTCAGGCTGTGTGTATAAGGTGTATATGAAACATAAATGAATTGTGTGAATGTAGACACACTTTGTTTAATGCACAAAGTTATAAAAAATATTAGCTAAAATTACCTTCCGGCTGTGTGTATAAGGTGTATATGAAACATAAATGCATTCTGTGCTTATATTTAGGTCCCATCACCATGATATCTCATTATGGTATGCAATTATTCCAAAATACGGAAAAATCCCATATCCAAAATACCTCTGGTCCCAAGCATTTTGGATAAGGGATACTCAACCTGTATATGTTAATGTGAAAGCCCTCACTCACTGACTCACTCACTCACTGACTGACCGACTTGTCACTGATTCTCTTACTTCCCGATATGTTAGAAAGCTGAAATTTAACATACTGTAGTTATTCTTCTGGTGGGAAATAGGAGCACTATGTAATTGGAATTTTAATAAACCTCCCCTAAGGGGCTGAAAAGGGGGTTGACATAATTATGTAATTACCGATGCGTGGCTTGCGTTACGTGAACGATAACGCCCAAATGGACAATCGGATCAAAATTTGGATTGCACCTCCAGTGTGTAGAATTGAATAAACTACAAAAATGGTCAGTATATATATATATATATATATATATATATATATCTATATATATATATATCTATATTAGACACACACGTTTATAGAACACTGCAAGAAAATGGATTTGGACACAAATCCTCTTCATACCACATTTATGCACTCAACCCGAGAGCTTGCTACCGTTCAGCCACAATACCCCTCATTAAATAACACGTTTCAATATACCGCCACACCCGGGACTCAAACCCAGAACCTGCTGCATCTCAGCCAACCCCCCCCCCCCCCCAGGGCCGTCTTAACAGCAGTGTAGGACCCTGAACACAGCAATGCACTGGGCCCTCTACACATCCTCCAGCGGTAGGGGTGGGGGGTGCTATCAGCGGCAGCTTTGATGTCCTGCGGGCGGTAGGGGGTGTTCTATCTTCCGCTCAGCATGTAGGATCTGGAGCACTAATTTCTGCTAATTACTCCTTTACTGCTCAGATGGGGCTAAACTGTAGAAGGGGGCATTAGGCTGAATGAAGAAGTCCTGGTACATGACTTCCAGGGTGGTAGTGGGTGTTTAATACGTAGGGGAGGGGTGGATAGTGGAGTGGGCTTAATATTTATCATTTTCCGGTGGGAGGGCAGCTTGCTTGACTGCAGATATCTCAAGTTCCTGAAAATATACTTCTTAACTTTGAATGGGACAAAAAAAACTAGAGAGTCCCACCTTTCAGGAGGTGCTGGGG
Source organism: Pseudophryne corroboree (assembly GCF_028390025.1). Taxonomy (NCBI): domain Eukaryota; kingdom Metazoa; phylum Chordata; class Amphibia; order Anura; family Myobatrachidae; genus Pseudophryne; species Pseudophryne corroboree. The sequence goes on along the minus strand of NC_086453.1, from coordinate 195,616,918 downwards.
ACTTGGGGATCAGAGTTCAGGAGCCAGAGCAATTCACCAATGAAAATCTAAAACTGCATATTAGGCGTGTGGAGCTGGAGCAGGGTCCAGCTGCCTGAAGGCTGATATCTCTGGTTCTGGGCATAGTAGAGACAAGCTATAAGTGTCCACCAAAAGAGGAGAGTCCCAGCTTTTGGAATATACCCCCAGAAAAATTCAGAGTCGGACAGTACCTGAGATATCTGGCTGGGAAGAGAAATTAACAGGTTTGGATGGGGGGCCACTGCTTTCAAGTCAGATATCTCCGGTTCCCCATGTCCGATTTTCAAACATCTGGTACCCCTGGAAAGAGGGGACCCTCAGCTATCAGCCTACGGCCCTTATACTCCTGGGGCCCTTGGGCAAGAGCCCATTGAGCCCATACAAAAAGATGGCCCTGCCCCCCCACCAAGCCACTTGATCCCACATAAAAACAATGAGCTTTCTAACTATGTGAAGCTACCATTATCCCGTAAAAAATTGCCAGCACCATAATCGAGCAGATCCATGCAGTGTGCAGCCACACATCCAATCCCTTGTAGCTACACTCTATATAGATCTGCACAGCCATAACGCTGATCACTCCTTCACAAAATACAAGGTAAGCTTTGAATAGTTAAAACTCTCCAGCTTGGAATTCTTTAGCTTCCTATGCAAGGGCAGAGAGCTCAATTTATAGAGTGTCCGACTGTAATGTCATGGGCAAAGGGTTCAAATCCGGGCACATCAGCCAAAATGTAATAAAAGACAGTGCGTCTGAACAACAAAGAGCCAAGTCCATGAATGCTGTATAGGTATTAGCAACAAAAAGGGTTGGCAAATGCTGCCAACAGCGTCCCCTACCCCGCACACACCTAGTTACGGCCCTGATAAGGAATGATATTTAAAGAGGAAAACGTGTTAAAATAGTAATTAGCTATATGAAAACTAAATATTTACCTGTGCTCTACTTTCTATTTTGCTCTGTTGCTCTGCTTTTGTGCTTAGTTATTAATCAAATCCATTAACTCAATTAGTGCTTGTATGCATACTACAATTGGACATGTAACGAAATCTGCTGCTGAGTTTAGGCAGAACAAATGAAAACTGTAAAGCTGCATACACACTATAAGATATTGCATGCAATATTGCTGATATTGGGGGTAATTCTGAGTTGTTCGCAGCAGGATTTTTGTTAGCAGTTGGGCAAAACCATGGCCCTCATTCCGAGTTGTTCGCTCGTTATTTTTCTTCGCATCGGTGCGATCAGTCGCAAACTGCGCATGTGCAACATTCGCAGTGCGCCTGCGCCACGTAAATTTGCTAAAAAATTTGGTATTTTACTCATGGCTTAACGAATAAATTTCTTTGTTCTGGTGATCGGAGTGTGATTGACAGGAAGTGGGTGTTTCTGGGCGGAAACTGGCCGTTTTATGGGTGTGTGCGAAAAAACGCTGCCGTTTCTGGGAAAAACGCGGGAGTGTCTGAAGAAACGGGGGAGTGTCTGGGGGAACGCTGGGTGTGTTTGTGACGTCAAACCAGGAACGAAACTGACTGAACTGGTCGCAGTGGCAGAGTAAGTGTCGAGCTACTCAGAAACTGCTAAGAAATTTCTACTCGCAATTATGCTAATTTTTCGTTCGCAATTCTGCAAAGCTAAGATTCACTCCCAGAGGGCGGCGGCTTAGCGTGTGCAATGCTGCTAAAAGCAGCTAGCGAGCGAACAACTCGGAATGAGGGCCCATGTGCACTGCAGGGGCGGCAGATATAACATGTGCAGAGAGAGTTAGATTTGGGTGTGGTGTGTTCAATCTGCAATCTAAATTGCAGTGTAAAAATAAAGCAGCCAGTATTTACTCTGCACAGAAACAAAATAACCCACTCAAATCTAACTCTCTCTGCAAATGTTATATCTGCCCCCCCTGCAGTGCACATGGTTTTGCCCAACTGCTAAAAAATTTCCTGCTGCGATCAACTTGGAATTACCCCCATTGTATGATTCCATACAACATCGCATAGTGTGTACATACGATTTATCATATGATGCGTGCTTCCGTGGACATTCAACATCTGACCTGCATGCAACCTTGATGGTGCAATATCATGGGCTTTTTTGTAGCGTGTGCATAAAACCATACGATTTTAGGGCGTTGACGTCAGCCTGGATCGTCCTCCTCCTTCTTGTGCTTGTGCTCCCTTAAAAACAACTCCAGCCCCATAAGATATCATTTCATCTTATCTTATTGTTTCATTGTATAGTGTGTATGCTCAATATCGTATGTCACATGGGACGCACATCGTACTAGTGTGTACACCATACTTACCTACTTTTCTTCTCTCCTCTCCGGGAGATACTCGGGGAGGAGAAGCAGGTGGGCGGAGACGGAGGCGGGACCAGGCCAATGACGTCATTAGACCCCACCCACTGCGCAAGCAAATACCGCGATTGGGCGGTATTTGCATACGGGCAGAGCTTCAATGACGCGATTAGCATATAATCGCGTCGTTAAGCCCCGCCCCCTCCGCCGGGTCATCGATTCAGCACTATTTAGCTCCCCATTCTGCCCACTTTCCTAGGAAGTGGGCAGAATGCGGGAGGGGTGCCCACTCTTCCGGGGCTGCGGGGGACTACCCGAGAAACCGGGTGTCTCCCGCAGAATCCAGGAGAGTAGGCAAGTCTGGTGTACACAGCACTTACTAGAATCAGGAAGTAACACAAGGACTGATATTCATATCTGAAATTAATTTCTGATCAGGGATTCTTCTGACAGCAAGTTTTTTATTTGTTTGTTTTTAATAAATACATATTTGGTGATTACATATCTGCTTGGTAAATATTTTTTTTCCAACAATCACCTGGAAATATGTTTCTCCTGCCTAGCATCACAATGTTTTAGAGATCTTTGCTGACAAATAGAGAGAGAGATGCGGCCAGGCTGTTTTGTAACACCATCATAACACATTTGAAAGTCTAGCTCAATTTAGGGAAATTAGGTCACAGACATGTAAAATTACACCTATTAAGAAGACTGAAATAAATCGGTGTTTATTTGGGTCAGTTTGACATTGTGATTCCTGCTACTGACTTGTTTTGCTGATTTTCCAAATGTTCCTGGGTTCTGCATGTTAGGAGGAACAAGTAGTCTTCTAAGCAGTGCTTCCATCTAACTCTATTGCAGAGATGCATAATAGGCAGTTGTTCTCAAATTCAGCACTCAAGTACCCACAACAGGTCATGTTTTCTGAATTCCTTTCTGTGGTAACATGCCATAATTACTGACCCAGAACCTTGATATATGGGATAAGGGTGGAAAACACTGTTAATATTTGCTTTATAAGTCTACTCTTATCTGATGTAGAGATGAGCGCCTGAAATTTTTCGGGTTTTGTGTTTTGGTTTTGGGTTCGGTTCCGCGGCCGTGTTTTGGGTTCGACCGCGTTTTGGCAAAACCTCACCGAATTTTTTTTGTCGGATTCGGGTGTGTTTTGGATTCGGGTGTTTTTTTCAAAAAACACTAAAAAACAGCTTAAATCATAGAATTTGGGGGTCATTTTGATCCCAAAGTATTATTAACCTCAAAAACCATAATTTACACTCATTTTCAGTCTATTCTGAATACCTCACACCTCACAATATTATTTTTAGTCCTAAAATTTGCACCGAGGTCGCTGTGTGAGTAAGATAAGCGACCCTAGTGGCCGACACAAACACCGGGCCCATCTAGGAGTGGCACTGCAGTGTCACGCAGGATGTCCCTTCCAAAAAACCCTCCCCAAACAGCACATGACGCAAAGAAAAAAAGAGGCGCAATGAGGTAGCTGTGTGAGTAAGATTAGCGACCCTA